>NC_087354.1:73276971-73901971 GCF_030014295.1 Loxodonta africana | reverse complement strand
TAGAACTGCCCCAGAGGGTTTCCAAGGAGCGGCTGGTGGATTCAAACGGCCAACCTTTTGGTTAGTAGCCCAACTTTTAACCACTGCACCACCAGCCTTGGAAACCAAGCGCTGGATAGTGGTGCCTTAATGTCATTAGTCAACAGTAGCTAGTTATGGAGGTGATTTATATTGAACATGTGTGTCTAGAACTAGAAGAATGCAGCAAATGGAAGAGATTTTCCCTCTTAATGTAGAAAGTTTAGCTTGTTTTGTTAGGTATTCTTTGAACAGCTGTTTATGCTTCATCATATAAGACAAATGTTTTTTTTTTTTAAGTACAGAAACATAAGACATGTTTCTAATATTTTGTTTATCCTGTGAGATAATTAGGGGAAATATCCTGAAGCATTCAGTTTCTGTCTTTTCATAAATTTCAGATTATCTCACTGTGAACTGAAAATAAATTTTTTTTCTCTCATGCAGTGTAAGTGTGAAAATACTTTGAGTAATGCTTCAGTGAATGCAGAATTTCTGATGAACTCTTAAGTTGAATTCCACTCAGTAAGGAATTCATCTTCTCGCGATACTATACTATACTACGCTATACACTACTACATGCAGAGCTTCATGGGTTGAAACGATGAAAACAAAACTCAATACGTGTAAACAAAAATCTAGATAGTACAGAAAGTTGCTTGGGAGAAGAGCGTGCTTGGAACAGACAAAATATGGAGAGAGTATGTGTAAACAGACCTTCTGGAGATTGCCCAGCGTACATGACTTTCAGAGGGAATAAGCACACTTAAAAGCGCCTGGAGAGACCTGTGCATGAAATGAATGGTGCAGACCAGCAGAGTAGGAGTCGCCAGATAAGAGATTATTATAGCATTTAACAGTGCCTTTGCTACGAGTCGGAATCAACTCGACGGCACTGGCTTTTTTTTTTTTTTTTTCTGGGTTGACTTGATAGCAGTCAAACCTGAAGAAATAAGCAAAGGAACCTAAAATTAGATCTTAGGAATTGAAAATCATTTTGGGGACCAAAAAAAATGTCACATGTAATGGTTTAATGTTTTCCTAGGCACAAAATTCCCAGTAGTACCATTTAGTGGTAATCTGTTATATCCGAGTCGTTCTGGTAATTGTATTTGCAAGCCGTTGTTATAAAATGTATTCACAACATGATAGAGAATTTCCTTTTTTAATAATGAGATCTGGAATGATTTATTTACTGTTGTTCCTGTAATAATAGAATCTTGATGTTTATGTTAATTCTAAATAATGTTCACAAGGTCAGTTTTCTTCATTTACCAAGTGATTAATTGATAAGGGACAAGTAATTTAGAAAATGCTGCCTTTTGCCGAAGTCAGCCAAGCACTTGTCACCTGCTACCCATTTCTAAATTATTTTAAGATGCCAAATTGTTCCATTCTGTGTCACCTTTCTGTTTCTACGGTGAACTCTGCTAACACCAAGTTGTAAATTAATTTTATTTTGCCAGTCTTGTTGCAAGGTGTTCATTATGACTTGTTTTTCATTTAATCACCCATAAAATAGGACACATTTTTTAAATGTGAAGATATAAAATTTTAGTAAGTAAAAAACACAATTAGGAAATGAATATTTGGGCTTTAGGCCCATAGAAATTCACGCGTAACTACTTCTTAACCGTGTGTCTTTCTCTTTAGTGAACACGAATGGGCAGCTGTGGTAGGTTTGGAAATTCATGCACAGATTTCTTCCAATTCTAAACTCTTCTCTGGATCGCAAGTCCACTTTGCAGCGCCTCCAAATTCTTTGGTTTCTTTTTTTGACGCGTCTCTGCCTGGAACTTTGCCGGTAAGCCTTTTATTTAATCCTATTTTCGTTAGTAAAATGTCTTTGTTTTCTTGAACATGAATAATGATTTCCTTGTGTTAATATCCTGACGCAACTCTTAAGAAATACCTGTTTAAGGAATTTTATATGAAATGGGATACACTAAATGATTTCTAAAGACCCATCTCTAAAATTCTATTTCTAAGTCCAAAAGTCATCCGTTCATTCATACATTTTTTCATTTGTTTCACAGACATTTTAGAGTGTCTACTAACCACCAGACACTGTTACGAACTGGAACACAAAAATGAGTGAAGATCCTTATATTCGAGGAATTTACAGGCTAGTGGGGAGGCTGTGTCCTATAAACAAATACAATGTAGTGCGATTATCCTGTGAAGTTAATATGTGTAGGATGATTTTGAAACCCAGGTGAGGGACTCCTAATTCAGTAAAGGGGAGGACTGTTGTGGGAAATTGGATGGGAGGTGTGGATGGCTAAGGAAGGGTTGCTGGAGGAGATAGAGTATGAGCTACCTGAGAAACCACCCAAACCCACTGCCATTGAGTTGATTCCAACCCAAACCCAAACCCACTGCCATCGAGTTGATTCAAACCCAAACCCAAACCCACTGCCGTTGGGTTGATTCTAACCCAAACCCGCTGCCATTGAGTTGATTCTGACACAAACCCAAACCCGCTGCCATTGAGTTGATTCTGACACAAACCCAAACCCGCTGCCATTGAGTTGATTCTGACACAAACCCAAACCCACTGCCATTGAGTTGATTCTAACCCAAACCCACTGCCATTGAGTTGATTCCAACCCAAACCCACTACCATTGCGCTGATTCCAACCCAAACCCAAACCCACTGCCCTTGAGTTGATTCTAACCCAAACCCGCTGCCATTGAGTTGATTCTGACACAAACCCAAACCCACTGCCATTGAGTCGATTCCAACCTAAACCCAAACCCACTGCCATTGAGTTGATTCCAACCCAAACTCAAACCCACTGCCATTAAGTTGATTCCAACTCACAGCGACCCTATAGGACAGAGTAGAACTGCTCCATCAGATTTCCAAGGCTATAAATCGTTATGAAGCAGGTTGCCACATCTTTCTTCTGTGGAGCAGCTGGTGGGTTTGACCTGCCGACCTTTTGGTGAGCTGCCAAGTGCTTTAACCACTGCACCACTAGGACTCTTTCTGAGAAACCAAGTAGGAGTTAGACAGATAAGCAAAAGAGGAGGGGTCTAGTCAAAGGAAGCATTGGGTTAAAATTAGATATGCAGTTGATTCTTGTTACTTGGGGTAGTTATGCTCTATAAAGCAACAAACGCTGAATTGGCAAATACTGAACCATTGCTTCTAGAGGAAATACAAGGTTAGGTTCCAGCGAGGTTCTGATCACGCATCTTCATCAACTGATCAATACATAGCCTTATTTTGTGTGTGTTTCTGATTAAAGACACCTTATTTAATATATATTGTTGATTCATTAACATTGCACTTACACAGCTGGTAGCGTTATAGCTCACACCTGAATGAAGCTTATCTAACATAACCAACAAAAACCACAAAAAATGTGAAAAACAGGGCACTAAGTAGACCGTGAGGTGCGCATTTGAAATAGGAAGGCAGAACGTTGTCTTGTTCTGCCTCAGCTGGGAACATACTTGGCAGGTGACTCAAATTTTTTGCTGCACTGTGCATGTCCACAAGTGAATGAAAGCACTGTGAGAATTGATTTTAGCAAGTAGGTGAATTTGCAGATATGGAATTGTGAATAATGAGGGTAGACTATGATTGGCTGTTTATTAACCCAAATATTTACATCGTTCCTTCCATCCTTTTCTTCAAAATTGAGCCAATATATGAAAATATATGCTAAAAATCTTGCTAATAGGTACATTTGACTCAGTGATTCTCTGGGTTTAAGTGAAAATGAGTAATGATTTTAACTCAGTGCATGTTGTGGTTGACTTTTGTCTCCAGTGTTAGTCGCCTCTTAATTTTCAATAACCATAATCGTTATTGACCTTAACGTTGTGATACCCAGTGCTGTCGATTAATAGCGTGTGTGATACATGCTGCTTCCCTCGAGTAGACTCCATAGATAAAAAACCACAAGTATAGGTCCAGGCGCTGTAGTACCTACTGGGTGTGGGGTTTCCTGGGCCGTTCCTGAAGGAAATATGCATATATGGTGGTCATTGGGAGGGGGGTGGACATCACAGACGAATTCCATATTCCCCACCGTTGTAATATAAGTGAGGGCTGGTTAAACTGAGCACTGGCAGGTCTGGAGGGCAGAATCATTGCCCGGAGTGGAAGTTTATGGGCAGTGGCTCCAATGTGTCTGTGGTACCTGGTGCACTGGTTCTGTGAGGGCAGCATTTCTGTCTTGGAACTTTTCCCTTACTGTGTTCTTTTTCGTGGAAGACTTCCATCCCTGCAAACTGTATGTGAGGTCACTGTCTTAGTTTCTTCAGTGCTACTATAACAGAAATGGAAACCCTGGTGGTATAGTGGTTAAGTGCTACGGCTGCTAACGAAAAGGCTGGCAGTTTGAATCCACCAGCTGCTCCTTGGAAACCATATGAGCCAGTTCTACTTTGTCCTTTAAGGTCCCTATGAGTTGGAATTGACTCAATGGCAGTGGGTTTGGCTTTTTGGTTTTATAACAGAAATACCACAAGTGGTTGTGGCTTAAACAAACAAATTTATTTTCTCACAGTTGAGGAGGCTAGAAGTCCAAAATCAGGGTGCCAGCTCTAGGGGAAGGCTCTCTGTTGGCTCTTGGGGAAAATCCTTGTCTCAGCTTCCCTAGCTGGCCGTGCTGGGAGTTCCTGGGCTTGTGGACTGGTCTGCCTTTACCATCTTCAGATAGTGTAGGTCTTGCCTTTGTCTGCCTTCTTCTGTGCCTAATCTGCTTTTTTATGTCAAAAAGTGATTGCTTAAGACACACCCTACATTGACATGGCCTCATTAACATAGCAGAGAAAACCGTCTTCCCAAATGGGATTACATCCACAGGTATAGGGGTTAGAATTTATAATACATATTTTGGGGGACACAATTCAGTCCATAGCAGTTACCGCTGATTTGTTGTATCTTTCTGGGGCAAGACAGGTGTAGGTGTCTCTTTCTGTTTCCCTTTTTCTGGCCAAAAGTACCTATAGAGAGATTATTTTTAGAGCAGGGACACTTTTTCCTTTATAAATAGGTTCTTTTTTTGAACAGAGACTCAGAATACTAGAAGTAAAATAATAGATATTCCATCAGGTGATATGAAAAGGCAGTTTATTACATCACCTCTCCCTTTTTCATTCTGATTTAAAGAAAACTTTTTTTTGTTTTTCCACTTGGTAATCCATTGTCAAGAGACTCGGCCCAAGCTCCGAGTTCAGTCTAGGTTCCTCCAGCTGGGAATGTGACATCTGGTAGGGTATTTATTGTTGTTCATGTTTAGAAACAGACCCGTTGGCAGACATGTTTTCTGTAAACAGGCTTTTCCAGCCATTCTCCTAAATGGTCAAATATTACAGACAATTCAAAATAACTGAAATGTCAGCATGCTTTGAAAGACTTCACGTTGCACATTGAAGAAGGTATTTGCCCAGTGATACATGTATCAGTGAAACAGTGCAGGTGTTTGGGATATTTGGGCTTTGAGAGCTTGGCTTCCAGTAATCAAATGACAGACAAGGGCTAGAGATCTAGTTTTTACCTGAGCTAGGATTTTTTTTCCTCTTCAGAATCTACAGGGCTTATGTTTTGAGTGACCTAAATGGGTTATTCTCTAGACAGAGCTGACCTGCCTCTTTTGCAGAAATGTTTCTGTCTTGAAAGGACCCATTTTAGTATGTGAGTTAAATTATACCAAAACTACCAGGATAAAACATTGTCGCTTATATAGCATGTCAAAACCTTGTGATTTATCTATATATGGATTTAAAATATACTGGAATATTCAATGGTTGTCTGTCCCTGAGCCCTGTAGAGATGGTGAAACAGTGCTCTGAAATCTGACTCTGCAGCTGGTAACTGCTTGCAACAAAACCAATCATTTGAGAGCATGTTTTTGTCTCTAAGGCTTTAGAGTAGAACACTGCGTTATTTTTTTTTTGATCTCATGTAAGCCAGGAAGTACGTTATGATTCATGATAATGCTTAAAACTCTCTCTGCCCAAGGTTTATGCTGTTCTCTTCTCTCCTGCTTATTCTACCTCTAACTCATAGCTGCTCCTTGTCACATACTGTTTTCTTCCACCCACCTGACAAATGTTGGTTTCCCCCTGTTTGTTCCTTGGCTCTCATCTCTTCTTGTTGTCTGTGTCCTCCTGGGTAATCTTGTTGACCCTCATAGAAAGCTGCTATCTCTCTTATAGGTAACAGGTCTGTATTTCTAACTTTCTACTGGATGTTTCTATCTGAATGATTCAGTAGCATCTCAAATTCAACAGTTTTAGTATTGAAGCTATTATCTTTTCTTTCCAAAGTTTCACTGTTGCCTGGCAAAAGAATAAATAGATAGACTAGTGGGAAAAAAGTAGTTTGCTCAGAAATAGATTTTAGGGGGAGAGATGTGTGTGTGTGTGTTTATCTTGTGATACACATGCACGTGTACACACATCCATATGTATCAAAGAAGGAACAAAAATCAGTCTGAAATGGGTGAATTATTCAGTTGATGGTGTTGAGAAAATTAGAGATATAATTAGCTATTTGGAGATATAATTAGAGCTCCTCTCACATGTAAAATTTAAATTTATAAATATATACAAGTTAAATGTAAAATTAAACCTGAAAAAAAAATACAGGAGCATATTTATTCGTTCTCTAGATGGGAGAGGAAAAAGTCACAAGGAAAAATGATAGAGACTTTTCATCTAACAAGTATTAGAGAATTACTCATGTAACAGTTATCTATTGGCCCACCGGTTCTTCTAAGAACGTATCCCTGGAAAGGAATCAGAAATGTGGGGCAAAGACTTACATACAGAGATATCTGTAGTGGGGCTACTTATAATAATGTAAGTCGGAAGCAACCAGAATTTCCCGGTGACGGTGAGTAGATCATGATTCATCTTTACAGTGGGACGTTATGAAGCCACTCATAATGTTTACAAAGATTTTTCTGGTGACACAGAAAAATGTTAAATATATACCGTGAGATGAATAGAATTTGCGTGTGGGCTACTTAACCTTCTTTGCCTCAGTTTCTTATTTTTGAAATAGGGAAAATACATCTGATTCACTGGGTGTTTGTGAGAATTAAATGGCTTTAAAACACTTGAAATAGTGATCGCGTATACTAAGTACTTGGTGAACTTTGTTTACAGAGTCCTTGTGGTGAAAGGGTTAAGCACTTGGCTAACTGAAAGGTTGGTGGTTTAAACCCACCCAGCCTGAGGGTCTGCTTCTGTAAAGATCACAGCTTAGAAAACCTTATGGGGCAGTTCTGCTGTCACGTGGGGTCACTATGAGTCGGAATCAGCTCGAAGGCAGCTAACAACAACAGACATTGTTTATTAGTAGAAGATGTAGTGACCAGTGACCTTCTTCGTTACAAAGGCTCTGCTGCGTTACTGAGTCAGTCATGCTGTCTGTGACAGCAAAAGTAAACACTACACAAAACAGTTGCTTTACCACGATTTCATTAGTTAAGTGACCTCGCCAACAAAAATCATCTAGTGGTCCCATTACCTCAGACCTCTGTGGAGATATAAGAGAGCAATGAAAAGTGAAAAATAGTATCTTGGATAAAATGATTTCTGATTTAGAATTAATTACTAAGTTCACAGTAGAGAAGGCTAATCATTTTATGGAGGTTGTTTTAGTACAGAAAATGGTAACCTGTTGTTTGGTAGGTACGATGATGAAAAGATAGAAGCGGCAGTGGAGAGAATTTAGGTTATCATACAGAGTCTCTTCTGTGGACCAGATTGTCCTTTATATAATTTCATTTGCCCTGCTGGCCTAGTTAAAGTGCGCACGCATGGCTGCAGAAGTGCCAGGTGGTTAGAAGAGCAGTGGTGCTTTAAAATGCCTCAAGGCTCATCAACAGCGAATATTGAGCATCTTTAAAGTGCACTCACTGTCTCTTGATTTAGCCACAAATAATCTTGTTACCTCAAGAAGTTATGGTTATGTGTGTCTTTCTGTGGACGTTTTATTCTCCCACTGTCTCCCTTGATTGTGTCTTCATTTATTCACTCAGCAGCTATTTATTGGGTACTTACCATGTGCTAGCTCTCGCACCAGCTCTAGTGGCACAGCTTTGAACAAGGCAGATAGACGTGGGCTTTGTCCTAATGGAGCATGGACTAGTAAGCAAACAGCTGCTGTACCGTTTAGTAGACGTGTTAGTAGTGGAAACACAGGGCGCTATAGGAGCACGTAGGAGGGGAATTCAACACAGGTAGAGAATTAGGGAAACTAGCCAAGTGAGAAGTGAGTAGGAGGTACAAAGACTAGAAGAAAAGCAGAACATGGCTTGCTCTGGGAACTGAAAGAAGTTCTATATATCGTAACACAGACTTTGAATATGGAAATGGCAAGAGTTGAGGCTGGAGTGGTAAGAGAGTCCATATCCTATAAGCCATGCTATGGAGTTGGGATGTTATGCCAGAGAGTGACAGGATCTTATCTGCAAAGCTGCAGGGAGACATAGCAGAGTGTAGGATCAGAGAATCAGGGAAGGGTGTGTTTTAAGAAAGAGGGAACACAACAGTGTCAGATGCTACAGAGGGGTCGGGAAAGGGAAGGACTAGCAAATGTCCACTGGCTATATCAACAAGGGGTATCCTTTGCCTGAACAGTTCAGTGGGGTGATGGGGGTAGAAGGTGGGTGGCAGTAAACTGAGAAATGAGGGGTGTTGAGGAAGAAGTGAGAGGGTGTGAGAAATTATTTTAAGAAGAAAAGGGGGGTGCAGTAAGTGAAAGGAGACATGGGATCAGAGAAAATGATTAGTCATGTTTTCCTTAACAAGGAGAGACTTGAGAACATTTCGGCGCTGATGAAAAGGAACCAACAAAGAAGGGCTTGTTAAAGGTGGAGCCACTTTTGATTAATATGACAAATTGAGCACGCACATTTCAATCTGTCTTGCCACCCTCACCCCTGAAGAAACCCCACTGAAATGATATTGAAAGAATTTAAAAGCTATAAACCTAGAAGAGAATGAGAGAGGAGATGAGCGTGGGCGAGAGACGGTGGATGGAAAGTGCGTGGAGGTGGGCCTGGCTTAGGAAAGCAGGGTGAGCGGTAACCCAGGCATCTGCAGAGAGAGACCCAGTGAGAGATGAGCTGGCATGCCTGCACAGCCTCACTGAGGCTCAGGGAGGTGGAAACAAAGGGCTTAATTGGAAGTCTCAAGGCATGGTAGTTAGACCTGAGGGCCTGGCTCTGACCCTGTGCAGCTGCTCCCACCGCACAGGAATCTGGGGCTGTAGTCTCTGGGGAAATTCGACGGGCAACACATTCCCTTTGGGGACATCAGGCAAAGCCCAAGGCCCTGGCAAGACATCAGATGGAGTCTGTGCTCTGACTGAGCTCTGAGGCCTGCACAATCCTTTTCCCTCCCCTGTCTCAGGAACTTGAGTGACCTGGTATGTCTACTGTCCACTCTCCTCTCCCCCCACCCCCAAAAGGAGGAATTTTCAGGAAATTCTTTGGAGAAATTATATGTTCCTGGAATGAAAATATTTAGATACAGGCAATCACTGACTACAGTGGGGTTCTGTTCCCATGACTCCTTCATAAGTTGGTTCTGACATAAGTTGAATACCTCTTTTTTTTTTTTTTTTTTTTAGTTTTCATTATTGCCTTTTATTATCAGTATTTTTAAAACTTCAATCTTTATTTGTCTTCAAGGGTTGGAAACATTACATATAAACTTAAAGATATGTTTTAATACATACATGCATACATAAAAAATTACACAAATCATAAAATTTACTCTGATGATGAACAAGAATTGGACATTGGCATTTTGTCAGTTCTGGTAATAACTCCACGTATGGAAGGTTCTGGATCATCTGGATTAGCCCTGGGAATGGAGGTGGGGCTTATAGTCAGAAAATCAGTGAGAGTTGCCTGTGTGGTCCGTTTCATTTTTGTTTATGTATTTTGTGGTAGCATCTCGTTACGTCTCGAATCTGCCTTTGACTTTACCAAAGTAGTCAGCATTTGGGTCCGTGTTTTCAAGCAACTGAAGCCCCTGATTTAATTTAGAAAAAGCTCCAGCTAATTCTTTCACTGTAAAATTTTTTGACGCCGCTTCTTCCTCTTCTTCCCCTTCCTTGTTATTTCTTTTTCAACATTTCTTTCCTCTTCAAAATCCATTAAGTCCTGATATGTCAATTCCCCTTCTTCATGACCTATGAGCTGTCCCACATCGGTGATGTCAGGTTCTAAATTCAGCGTTCTTGCCATATGGATGATTTTTCCACTGATCTCTTCCATCCTATTATCCTAATCACATGCTTGCAGCATGCTCACATGACTCAGCAATTGTTTCCATAACCCCTGTGTGTATTTTCGCATCACTTCCTCCCAGGAGGATGCAATGTTCCAGATACACTGATGGTTGGAAGTGCAGTACGCTGCAACTTGAATATGTCGTAAGCTGGGGACTACCTGTATTGAAACACTGGGAGTCTCGTGATTATAAAACCTGCCTGGCCACCTGATTGTCCTGAAGGGAAGTCTACCAGTTGACAAGCTTTAGATATTTATATAGAACTTTCCATCAGGAGTTTAGCACCTTGTTTTTAAATATAGATCAGTGCCCCCAAATCACCAGACATTTGGTGAAATCCTCCAGCAGGATGGACAGAGCTTAAAGAGAAGAGTAAAGCACCTGGGAGGCAACAGGCAATACACAGGGATAAGAATGCTTAAAAATTAAAGGCTTTTATAAATATCCTCAGAGGGATAAGGGAAGGTAGCTGTGTTATCGAAACGAGAATAGGATGCAGCTTTTTACAAATGAACAAAAATAAGCTCTTAGAAATTAAAATTAGGGTGGCAAAAAAAATCCAGAAAGGTTAGAAGAAAAAGTCAAGAAAATCTTCCAGAAAGTAAAATAAACATACAATGAGGTAAACAGTAGAAGAGGAAAAAAATAAGAAAATCAGAGATTCGATCAGAAAGTCCACATCCGATTAATAGGAATTACAGAATGAGAGAAGACAGAAAGTAGCCGAGAGGAAACTATCAAACAAAAAACCAAAGCAGTTGCCGATGAGTCAGTTCTGACTCATGGCGACCTCATGTGTTTCAGGGTAGAATTGCACTCTATAGGGTTTATGCTTGTGATCTCTGGGAAGCAGACTGTCAAGGCTTTCTTCTGAGGCACCCCTCAGTGGGTTTGAACCACCAGCCTTTTGGTTAGTCAAGTGCTTAACTGTTTGTGCCACCCAGGGACTCCTATCAAACAACACAGAATAATTTCCTAGAACTGAAGGACACGAGTCTCCAAATCAGAAGGGCCTGCCAACTACCCAGCACAGGAATAAAAATAGACTCGCATCCAGACAAGTCACCATGAAGTTTATGAATACCAAGCATAAAGATACTAAAGCTCACAGAGAAAGGAAAAAAAAGAAAAAGATCACTTTCAAAGAACTGGAAACCAGAAGCACATGGGGCTTCTCAATAGCAGCACTTAGAGCTAGAAGAGAATGGAGCAGTGCTTACAAATTTGGGGGAAAAAAATCATTCTAACCTTAAATTCTATGCCCAGCGCTATCAATCAAGTGAGAAAGTAAAATAATGGCGTTTACAGCCAGGCAGGTTCTCAGAAAATTTGCCTTCCATTATCACAGGAACCTCCTGGAAAATTTGCCCCTCTCAGGTGAGGGATCCAAACAGAATAGTGCTGGGGAAGTCCCAGGAGCAGCTCTGCCCCAGGCCCAGAGGGCCTGATGCAACTGGAGGATGGATGGCTCTAGAAGAGAGGAGCAGTTTCCAGAAAAAACAGGGTGGTGGAAATATCGGATACCTGATATGTGTGTGTTGAAAAGGGATTTTACATATAAACTGGAGTCTTTAAGAAGAATCCACCAACCGTCTTTCAGTTTATTGTGCTGTGGTGGCTTGCATGTTGCTGTGATGCTGGAAGGTATGTTAGATGCCAGCAGAGTCACCCATGGACAGGTTTCAGGGGAACTTCTAGACTGAACAAACTAGGAAGAAATTCCTAGCAGTCTCCTTCTGAAAGTTAGCTGATGGAAATGCTGTGGATCACAGCAGAACATTGTCAGACTTGTTTGCTTTGGACATGTCATCCGGGTATCAATAACTGGAGGAGGATATCGTGTTCGGTGAAGTAGAGGGCCTAGTGAGGAATACCTTGGTGAGATAAATTGGCACAGTAGTCCCAACAATGGGCTCAAACATGCTGGTGACCATGAGGATGACACAGGACCAAGCAACATTTCATTTTGTTACATAAAGGTTGCCATAAGTTGGAGTGATAACATAGCTACTGATCTCTGTCTTGAGAAGAATGGCAATAGGTACATAAAAAAGAAAGGGAGCACATGAAAAAAAAAAAAAAAGACTTAACACGAGGAAAAACACAAGGTTCAAGAAAGGAGGTGTAGTCATAGTATACTTAATGGCTCAGCAGGGAAACATATCTAAGTAATACTAATAGAAGCACCAACTACCGACTTAACAAAAGCGGTGATGTGAGAGAGCCAGATCCTTATCTACCATGATTGGAAGTCAAGGTCTAGGCTGATAAAGCAAGAAAAAGGAATGTAAGTATATGTCTTAGGAACATTTTGACCACATTCTCCTTTTCAGGCCCTAAGCTAGTTGATTGTTTATTTATTTTTGGTAATTTTTTTAAATGTCTTAAATAAGGTAGTGAGGGAAAGATTTAGAACTCCCAAGAGACAGATTAATAGTCACAGGGTTTCTCAGCAAGGTTTCTTTTGTACGTAAGATAATGTTACGTGATAAATGTTGCCTGTACTGGTTTCTCACCCTTCTGCTGATGAACTGCCTTTCTTTTTTGTTCCCAAAGTCCAAACAGTAAAGACACCTCCTCAGTGACTCCCACCCTTACCCGAATCTTAGGAGGAGCAGGCTCATCCACATTCTAGAGTCATCCTCACTCAAGCACGTGCATATGATGGGGCCTCTGCTTCCTCTGTGGGTGAAGGGACCTACCTTACTTTTTTCTACCTGAGATGGTAGACTTTAATGTTACCCACCTTATCATTTGGGGCACTCAGGGGTGAGCATGTTTTTATTCCTGAATAGAAATATAATGGAATAGTCAGCATGCATAAATTCTTATGACATAAAGTAAAATGTAGAAGTATCACAAAATATATTTTTATTCCCTCACCTTATAACTTATATAAATTACCTATTGGGAATGGAACAGGCCAAGCCTTGTGGCTCCCTGTTCTAGTGTCATAGTACAACGTACATAATGCGACATACATAGTGCAGCGTACATAGTGCAATGTACATAATGCAACATACAGAGTGCAGCGTACATAGTGCAACGGCACGGTGTCATAGTACACTGTGTGATTGTGACAGTCTGTCGAGTCTGCTTTTTTCCCAGAGTAAGGAAGGTTTGTCACAAGGCCAATGGCCAAGATGCCTTGGCCAGCAGGTGATAGATTTCCCAAAGGTCCCTTGGCACAGCATATTATTTAAAAATAGGGCGGTAAATACCAGATGAGACAGCTAAAAGATCTGAAGGAGGTTGTCTCCAGGGAACAGGACTGGATGTAGGAAGAGGTGGGATGGAGAACTGCTGTTTGTTACTGTAAATTATTTTAAACTACGTGCATGTAATATTTTGTTTTAAAAAAACTAAAAGTTGGGTTTCAAAGAATAAAAGTATAAGGAAGGAAAAATCATTGATAGGACCAGGATCCTGAGAAAACAGGAGATGCTTCCAGAGCGTGGGGAGAAAGACAGCTCTCCCGCTGTGACCTGAGGGAAGGTGTTTTCTTTGGACCTCTGGTGGTGTAGTGGTTAAGAGTTCAGCTGCTAACTAAAAGGTTGGCAGTTTGAATCCACCAGGTGCTCTGTGGAACCCCCGTGGGGCAGCTCTACTCTGTCCTATAAGGTTGCCATGAACCGGGACCGACTGGATGGCAGCAGGTTTAGGTTTTGTTTTGTTTAGCCTTTACAGGTACGTATCACCAGATCTTTCTCCGGTATGGCTGCTGGGTGGGCTCGAACCTCCAACCTTCTGGTTAATAGCCAGGTGCTTAGCCGTTGTGCCATCAGGCTCTTGGGTACAGGGCTAGGGGCTCTGGTTTCTCAAGATCCTCTCTTCATCCGTAGCCCGAGGGGGGTGGCCTGCTCCACATCTAGTCTTCCACTTAGTGGCGGAAGAGTCTCTGACTGGACCAGGATTTGGAGCTCCCAGCCTCACCCCGGAGCTGTAACTGCTCCTTCCCTTCATGGGCCTACAGCCTTGACTTCTGCCCCCAACATGCTTTAAATTGCAGCATCTGGTGTCTCCTCAGCTGGATTATTAATAATGATAGTAGTAAAATCACCTAACGTTCATTGTATACCTACCGTGTGGCAGGCTAAATCCTGGTGGCGAAGTGGTTAAGAGCTAGGCTGCTAACCAAAAGGTCGCCAGTTTGAATCTGTCGGCGCTCCTTGGAAACTCTGTGGGGCAGTTCTACTCTGTCCTATAGGTTTGCTATAAGTCGGAATCGACTCAATGGCAACGGGTTATGGGTATGTGGCAGGCGCTATCCTATATGTGTCAACTTATTTTAACTTCATACCAACCCTTTGAGGACCTTACTATCATTATCCCACTTAGAAAGTAAGTGGAGAGGCCAGGATTCAAACCCAGTAGTCTGGCTTCAAAGTTCATGCTCTTAGCCCCTTGCTGTCCTGCCCCTTCAGATACCCCTGGTGACCCGTGGCTTTAAAATCCCACTACAGCTGCAGGCCCTGGGAATTTTCCTTCCTTGCTTTTGAGCTTAGCTGTGTGTGTATGTGCGTGTGTATGTGGGTGGGTGAGTGTGTGTATGTAACAGCTTTTCATGCCCCCTCCGCCTCCACCAGCACGCGTGCACATGGTTTCTGCAGCGCCTACCCTCCTGTCTTGACCAGCGGTTACAGCCCTGCACCCCATTCTGATTAGCCACCCTTGCTCTGAATGCTTCCGAGGCCCACAGGCATTCTATCCTTATTTCCCCCTTAATTTTAGAATTAGATGGCATCCCATCATAAATCTTCAAATCAAAAAGGTTACTCAGTCCATTTTTCTGCTTGCAAGCATGATTACAGCTCAACTGAGGAGAGCAATCTTTGTTTATTAGAAGGGTTCCTGCTCACTCATTGTCTTGACCTAGTGAAATCTCTCACTCTGGTGCAGGCTCTTACGTAACGTTATGAAATAATTCTGCCGAATGCAGACAGGGTCCTGGGTTACTTATTTCGTGTCGGTTCTTTCCTGTTTATCAGTGCTGTCCCAGTTTCTCTGCTTGTGATGATTTGTATATGGATGTGAAATGGGAAGGAAAATAGAAATGAAAAGAAAATATATGTGTTTGGTAAAACGTAATGGGATTTAGGAGTTGGCTTTGTTTCACAATTTGCTAAATAATGTTTCTAGTAGTGAGATTTCAGCAAGACATCAGATTTGTTTGAAATTTATGCATATGCACACCTGCGTGCATGCATGCGCGCACACACACATACATTCTCTCTGTGTTACTTGAAATGCCGCTTTCCTGTGTCACTCCCTGGGCGGGGAAAGGGGCAAGAACATTGTTGCTTCTCCAGTTGCCTGCACAGCTGTGGCTCAGTACATAGCTTCTTCTGATAATCAGCCTGCACCACAATTAGATTAATTACAAACCGGGGACCCTGCTCCTGGGCCTGTCTGAAACTTTTATCTGTACATGATACAGAAGCCCCTAGCAGCCACGGATGCCTCTTGTTCCCAGAACTGAGGAAAAGACTGTAAACACTGTTTTCACACGTGTGTGTAGGAACAGTCTCTTCCGGGGATGAGCCTGTCTAAGAAAGCTTTGGGGCCTTTCGTATCAGAGGTGTTTGGAGTTGGCCCTGACAACTGTGGCGTGAAACCTGGAACGTTCCTGAGTTGTTTACCACATTTTACGAAACCTTCTTTATTCACAAGGGCATGTACTATTTTTAGCAAGGAGAAGTAGAAGGAACAGGAGAAGATACCAGAATAAATCCAATGTGATTCCTGCCCTCTGGGAACTCACAAACAATGCAGATACCATGTTTTATGCTGGAGATTTATCCTCAGACACACAGCAGATCGCGCCATAGGGGATCTTACTCCGTGAAAGAAGTGATAACAGGAATGCTTTTGTCAAGTACTTTTGAGTTAGTTTAATTTTTAAATTTTTCTTATGGCAGATTTATTTAAAGCTAGGCAAATCTGCAGCTTTCCTTTGTTTTGAAGGACCTGATAGACTTAGAAATACTTGACTAGTTGTAGAGATCATCAGAGTGAAATGCTTTCCTGGTCCTTAATTCAAAACATAATTATAAAAATGTCTTTAACTCAAAACTTAGAAATGAATTAGAAATTCAAGAAAATGCTATTAGGAAAAAGTGCTTAAACACATGCATTTATAATCAGATCTATATTTACCTTTCTGCCCATTCACCCTCAGATGATGTTTAGTTATTTAGCTAAGAAGACAAAATGTGGCCGTTTTCTATTAAAATTTTTTTTCCATTTCAATGACTCGCTTTAATGTAATCTGTAGAACTTGTAATTACTTTGTGCTCTCCAGACTTTTCTCTAATCTTGCTAGTCACTCTGAGAGTCGCTGTTAGGTTTTCCTTTATTCCTTTGTACAGTGGGCTGTCCCAGGGATGAGGAACGTGCCCTGTGGCCCTTCCCCTATAAAAAAGCCGACTGTCCTTGAGCTGACACGTACGAATGCAGAAAGGGTCCACATACAGATAAACTCTTACACTCCTCTAATGGTCCAAACCTGCCTTATTTGGGTATCTCCCATGAACCCAGATGACTCATGGTGACAATGGACTTTCAGGTTCAACGGGCAGCATGATCTCACCTTGCTTCACGTGGGAACCATTTAACTCCTCAATCTCCCTGGGGTCCTTTACCAACTTTGAGCAGGTTCTTGACAGCCTCCCCCTTCACAACCATTTTCACTTCCGCCACCTCCCCACCAGTTTTACATGCAATATTCCCCACAGGAAATCTTACTGTACTTTATATACAATCTATATTTGTTTCGTCCAGGTAATTGACCATCCTTTTATGTATGTTGTTTGTAGGAACTTCTGTGTTTGGTTATAAGGTTCTAAAAAGCAATTCATGATCTTTCTTGGACCGCCTGGCAGTACCTTGCATAGAACACGTATGTAATGCCCTTAATAAATGTTTCCCTGTATTTTTGCATACACTTACATGCACATATGTGGGGAGTCCATGTGTAAGAATTTTCTAGGTATCTAAAGCTCTTTTTTTTTTTTTCTTAAAGCTCTTTTGAGATGTTTGAGCCTCTTGATGGGAAGTTTCTAAAATGCATGGTGTACTGTCCTGCTTTTAATAGGTGTATTGAACATGAGGTGACCTTTTCTTGATTGTTCAAGGTTATCATCATCAACATCAGTTATTGCTCGGTGTTGTAATATAATGGTGCCTTCAAGGGCATTGAGGTGTCTGAAGCTCTCTGATCCAGCAGTAAATGACTGTAGATTGCCATTCTTTCTAGATTTCATATCACAGTCTTTTTTAAATCGTCATCTATATGTTTGACTCTAGGAACTGCTTCTTATTCATTTTTCATTTCTCAGTTATTCTGATCTGCCCCGGCCTGGAAAGCCAGATGACCACATTTGTTAGTATAAATAAGAACAAGGCTCTGAGTAGAGACCCATCATACAAAATAAAGTGTGTGGCCAATAATGAAAGCTGTTAAGCTTCTCAAAGTTTTAAACCATATGAAATGAGAGCTGGAAGAGATCCTGGAAGTCATTCATTTCAGTCCTTTTAATTTACAGATGAGAGAACTGCTGCTGTCATTTACCCACAGTCACACAGTTACTGAACGTTCTGGTGAGATTAGAATCCAGGTTTCCGACTCCCAATTTAATGCTCAGCTTCCAATCTGTGTTCCACTATAGTTGGAGTTGCTGGACGTAGGTGGCTGTTATTTTGCAGGCGTGCATACTTGTGAGGATACATATCTCAAACCATTAATAGCATTGATAGATGCATATGTAATATGTTATAGAGTCCTGGTGGTGCAATGGTTAAGCGTCTGGCTGCTAACCAAAAGGTTGGCAGTTTGAACCTACCCAACAACTCCATAGGAGAAGGACCTAGTGATCTGCTCCCATAAAGATTACAGCCTAGAAAACTCTATGGGGCAGTTCTACTCTGTCACATGGGTTCCTATGAGCACTAACAACAACAACATGTGATAAACATGTTTGTGGATGTACACCTACATGCATGTGCACACACAGAGGCACTGACTGCAGCACATGGTGGTATGCGTGTATCCTGATGTCCTCTAGGTGTGAGATCTAAACCTGAGAGAAAAGCTGATTCAGAAAAAGAAATGGATAAAAAGACATCTGACCTAATTAGCCACAGTCACTGCCCATGCACTGGGCTTTTCCAGACCCACTATGAAGAGAGCAGTCCTGACTCTGGCAGCTCTCAGCTTTGTAATCACCATGTGAGTAGTGGAACCCATTTCCATGAGTCCCTCGGGATTGCTGAAATTTTTGTATTAACCAGAGTCTTTTGGTGCCATCTGTAAATCTGGGCTCTGGACCTAAGCCTTTGCGGTGACGTGGTGCCAAAGCCTTCAGCTGCAAGCTGCTTTCATTATGTAAAAGTGATAATAATAATAAGCCAACTTCTATTGCTAGATACAGTATTGAGTGCTTTATATACAATATAGTAGTAATAATAGCTAACATTCGTTGAATACTTACCATGTGTCAGGCAGTGCTCTGAGTACTAATTTGATTCCTCATAAAAACCCAGTAAAGTAGTCACTGCTGTTACCCTCAACTGACGGAAGAGGAATCTGAAGGCAGAGAAGTGAAGCCCAGGTCACACAGCCAGTAAGTGATGGAACTGGCGTTTGGATCCAGGCAGTGTGGCTCCAGAGCCCGTTCTTTGTAACTGCTACGCTGTTTTCTTAACAGTCTCACAACAGCCTTATGAGGTAGGCACTATTGTCATTCCTATTTTCAGTGAAGAAACTGAAGTGACTTGCTCACAGTTACAGAGCTAGTGGATGAAGGAGCTGGTACTCAAACCTAGGTCAGCCCAGTGACATCCAGAGTGTGTGTTTGTAACTGATACGCTGTTGTGCCTCCAGTGTGTAACTGCAGAGGTTTCTTTCCTCTCGACACCCCCTCAGTTCACAAAATGTCAACAGATATACATGTGAATAACTGTATCCTGTCTGTGGGGGTATTCTCTTTATCCTGGTCCTAACAGAAAATTCCTTTAGGACCTTCTCTCTGTGCTGCATTCTGAGTAATTTTCTCGACACTTTCTTCCAGTTCACTAATTCTCTCTTCATTATGTCTGCTCAGCTCTTTAACATATCCATGGAGTTTATTATTTTACTGAGAGTATTTTTATATCTATAAAAATTCTATTTGTTCTCTTTAAATTTGTTTTGTTGGAAGTATCTTGTTCCCTTTTCATGTATTCAGTTCTTTAATTAAATTTAATTAAATGAATTTCTTTAATAATTTTAAACCTTTATCTTATTGTCTGCATTCAGTAATTCTATTATCTGACGTTCTTGGGTGATCTTATTCTGCTTTTTGGTCTGTCTATTCATTCTGGCTAATGGTGGATGATTTTCTTGTATATTTTGTAATTTTGGATCGTGAGGTCATATTTGACAGGGCTTTTTTGGCAGGAGCCTGTGGCTGGGTTGAGAGTGAGTCCCTCCAAAGAACTTTCGCATTTGCTTTTTCCAGATGCTGCGTTTTTCATGTTTATCTCTTAGCATGGAGGTTTCTGGACCACAGAGTTAGTAAATTTGAACCCCAAGCCTAAGAGCGAACTTGTGACAATTCTTAGGGCAGACTTTTTTTTTTTAACCTAAAGTCTGAGCTGACAACAGCAAGTGCTGTTGCCATCTTCTTTTGTTTGTAAAGAGATTTTGTTTTTTCCTAGCCCACTCCTTTACTAAGGGTGAAACCTTACAGGAAGGAGCAGAGGGTATGTGTGCCCATGCACCTGGGCTGTAGACAGGTGACTGAGAATGGGCCAGAAGGGCCATCTTTACACCTCCCTGCTTCCTTCTCTTCGGCCACCAAGAGATTCCCCCTTCCTTTCTTTGCAGTTCTTTTATGTTGTTTTGTATTCATTGCAGTTCTTCATGCCTGCTCAGGTGGAGGTCTAAACATATCCCAGCTCAGCTTCACTGTCCTCTTGTCACAAACACAGATCAAGGACTCAGACTCCTTCCAGATCCCCCTAGATGTGCAAGATGGCCCTTTTCACTCTCCCCATTGCCTTTAAAGGTTATCGTTTTCCCAGAAAGCCTTATCCTTAATTAGTCATCCCCTTCACTTGTACGTTTAAAGGATCCCGTTATCTCCTTCCTCCCAGAGAACAACAAAAACTAATACGACAGAATTGAGAAGAGCAGCCAACTCCAGTGGGAGGAATAAAGGAGGAAGTTGAGGGTTTGTTTTCCTTCTCCATCCTGGCCTTGGGTAATCTGAGGGACCTTGTTTGGCCTTCTCCCAGGGGAACCTCCTGGGCCCGCAGAGTTTTTCACTGACCCGATGGTGTTTCTTGGCAGCTTTGTGCGCCTTTCCTGGTGGGACTGTCTCCCAGGCAGCAGCGCCTCTCCCCGGGGATTCATTCCCCCACAAGAAACCTTCGCACATCCACCTGTGTGTCCTTAGGCTGGTTTTCTCTTCCTCAGAATTGTGCTCTTGGATGAAATATTGAGCATGATGACAATGAGCCCTTGTTAGAGGAGATTGCGCTACTCTTGGAACCCTTAACTGTTGAAAATGAATTTTGTTCGCGGCTGTGCCAAAAAATCATGAATCCTAGAAAGCGAGGTGGGAACATAGAAAATAAAATATAAACGCATTACCAAAGATGCCCGGAAGTGTAGAAGCTTAAGGGTCTTTCATTGATATAAATATGTAGTAGTTAAAAAAAATACCTTGCAGTGTTCCATGACACTGTTTTTGTCTCTGACATCGGGCAGCTCATACCAGCTTTGTTCTGGTGATTTATACCAGAAGCCTATAATAAAAATGCAGCCTAAAATCCTGCAGCTGGGTACCATACATTTTTCTTCCATGGAAGTTAGAGAACTTAAAAAATTGCCACAAACCTGTAAAAGCTCTTCCCTCACAGGAAGCACAGGCCTGGCCGTGGCAGCTGCCCCTCATGGGCTCCTTCTGCTTTATGGTGTTACTGCTGATGTTGCGAGGTGTCTAGGTTGGCTTTATGAGTACAAGAAACAAGGTTCCAGGAAGGTATTGTGGAATTTTAGGGGGGTCAATAAATAATAATAACCCCTCCCCTCCTGAGTTTAGAACCAATTAAAAAAAAAATCAGCACAGAAATCAGACAGATGGACACAAACATACCAGCCTTCTTACTGACAAACACTTCATTAAGGAATGCACTTGATACGGAGCCAAACTGGCTTCTAGTCCTTTCTGTCCGACTTGAACTTCGCTCTCCGAAACTGCAGGCCTTCTGTTTGTAGGAGCAGAGATTGCTTCTGCAGAAGCCTTCTCCTGTGGCCAGCAGTAGACCAGAGCATACTGTCTCTGTGGGCGTGCAGACCTTTGCTCTGATGACATGTACAGAAGCCCCTGATGACAGTGCTCAGCCAGAAGGGACTGACCCACACATGCTCAGTTTTTTTTCCAAGGTCGTTAGTCAGGAAAGTCACACTTCCTCCTCCTCTGAGCACAGGAGAGTATGGAGTTAAGAATGCAGTTGTGCCACACGGAGACATGGGGGCAGGAGCATGGGGGCTGCCCAAGTTCTGCCCTCGAAAGCACAAGGCCCATTTTACTCTGTTGACGTCGTGTCTGGGAGCAGATGTAAGACACTCAGTGTGGTGGGTTCTACAGAACCCTTCCTCTGCACCACAAGTATATATACTTCACAGACTTACCGTCCGAGGACATTGGGATGGGTCTTGCTTACTCTGCCATCTTTGTATGCATGAGTGGGGGAAAGAGTTGGCGATCTCCTACACTGCAGCATCTTGGAGTATTTTTTCTTTCCCTTAGCTCTTTAAAAAATCTTGGCAAAGTTAGGAAGTCAGTTTGCCATTGGCATCCAGAGATGACAAGCGTGGGCTTGGTGATTTTGAGATTGCTGGGGGGTCAGGCTGGGCTCCTCTGAGGAGCGTTCTGTTCCTCATGGCAGAGCGCTCTTCCAAGTGAGCTTTTGTGTTTCCCAGCCTGCAGCCGCTGGGTGCATCCTTAGAACAAGGACTGGGGCTGGGGGAGTAAGTGGGAATCAAAAAACATTTTTCTCAGGAGCCTTAAAAGTATTCTGTTCCAAATCCTGATGCATGAATCTCTTTTCACAAGTACAAAAGCAAGAAACACAATCAAGGGTCTTTGTTGTGCTCTGCCACTTTCTTAGATGCTGACAGGCAGTGATACGTGATTGTCAGTAGCATTTTGAATTTTCAGTGATGCTTGCCAACCCTAGGCCACCCCAATAAGCAAGGTCAGAGGCTCCAACCCTAACTTATAGGAGAGGAGACGGGAGGCCTTACTGACTTGCCCTAGGACACAGGGAGGCCAGGAGCCCAGTTAAAAGTAGAAGTGAGAATTGCCTGTTCCCATTCTTAGCATAAAGCGCCAGACTGCTTCTCCCTTCTGCACCATTTGCTAATTGTTTACTTCAACAAAACATAACAGGGAATTTTTCCTTTATAGCCACTTGTAAACATTTAAGATGTCTGTAGTCACTCATAACCTTTGTTTACATATCACAGCCAGCTAGTGATCTTATTGACCTCCTTTCTTCTCCTCTTCCATTTACATCTGTGCAAGGAAGTTAATATGTATGAAAGCACTTCGAAAACTCAAATGGCACATGAATGCTGCTCGGTATTATTATGATACTCGTGTTCTTAACTTTGTATCATTGAAAAAGAAATACAGATACTTCCATTTCATAGTGGTGAGTAGGGCAGGACAGGGGGTGGTAAACATGTGGGTAACTGGTTCCTAAAATAACATGATATGACACAAACTCCCAGCCACATGAATAACAATTAAGAGGAAGTTTGGAATCTTAGATGTCTCTGAGAGAAGTAGGAGTTGAGAAATTCCACATACTTTCCCACTGTGAGACTACAGAATGGAAGCAGTGCTGTAAAATAAGACACACACACAACTCTGGGAGGAGCTAAAGGCATTGTAAAGTAGAAAAGATACAGTTAGGCAAAATTATTTTTTCTACCAGGTGAAAAAACCACCCTTCCTTTCATATGCTTGATTTTGTATATATGGTGTATATATATATACACAGGATTTATATACAGAATTCCCTGTTAGCAAACCTGTAACGTGTTACTAAGAAGATTGCACTATATTTTATTACCTACACAGGGCTTTTGTGTGTGCCATAACTTAATTGAATCTATGGCATAGGAAGATTTTACATACAGTATATATCATATAAAAAAAATTTCTCTTGAGTCTGTTCTGACTCGTGGTGACCCCATGTGGTGCATAGTAGAACTGTGCTCTATAGAGCCAGACTTTTCTTCTGAGGTGCCTCTGGGTGGGCTCTAACCACCAACCTTTCCCAGCATTAACCGTTTGTACTACCAGTTAATGCTCATAGCTACTAACCAAAAGGTTGGCAGTTTGAGTCTACCCAGAGGTACTTTGGAACAAAGGCCTGGTGGTCTATTTCTGAAAAATTAAAACCAAAAGAACCAAACCCACTGCCGATGAGTTGATTACCGACTTATAGCGACTCTATAGGACAGAGTAGAACTGCCCCCATAGAGTTCCCGAGGAGCACCTGGTGGATTCCAACTGCCGATCTTTTGGTTAGCAGCCATAGCTCTTAACCACTACCCCACCAGGGTTTCTTCTGAAAAATTAGCTATAGAAAACTCTGTAGAACATTACCGTGACACACATGGAGTCACCATGAGTTGGAAATGACTTAACGGAAACTGATGGTGATAGATACATACTATTGTATATATAGTATAACCAAAAAAAACCAAACCCACTGCTGTCGAGTCAATTCCAACTCATAGCAACCTTATAGGACATAGTAGAACTGCCCCGTAGAGTTTCCAAGGAGCGCCTGGTGGATGCAAACTGCCGATCCTTTGGTTAGCAGCCATAGCATGTAACCACTTCGCCACCAGGGTTTCCATATATAGTATACAGGTTATCATTTAAGGGGGAAATATTATGTTGACCTAAAACATAATTTCAGTGTGTGTGTGTGTATGTGTATACATACAGTATATTTTATATGATGTTATTATTGTGGGCTGTCCACTCCAACTTACAGTGACCCGATGTGACGGACTAGAACTGCCCCATAGGGTTTCGTAGTCTTTACGGGAGCAAATCACCAGGTCTTTTCTCTCGAGGAGCAGCCTGGTGAGTTTGAACCACCAACCTTTTGGTTAGTAGCTGAGCGCTTAACCATTGTGCCACTAGGGCTCCTGTATTATATATATAAATACTGTATAAATACATTTTATATAGTATATATAATGTACAAAACATATACATTTTATAGATTGTATAGTACATTTTCTATACAGTTCTTGGTTTTCAGCAACAGCGAATGGAAGCTTCAGATACACATGGATGGTTTACCAGTTAGCAGTCAGTTGAAGTAGCTTCTGCCTCCCCTGGCTCTCATCCCCTTGTCTCTGTAGTTAATCTATTCCTCAGGTTTTTGTGTGGGAGGCATATCACATCTCGCCATCCTGTCAGGGTGGGGAACTCTCTACTCCTTTTCCCTGCTTCCCCTGCATTTTTTATTTTGAAAAAATTCAAGCTTACAGAAAACTTGAAAGACTACTACACTGAATTTCCTTCCTGCACCTAGATGGTTGCTTCTTTGGACGGGCCATTTGCCAGTAATTGTAGACACTATGGCACTTCATCCCTAAATATTGCAGGATCTCTCATCTAAGAAAAAAACATTCTCTTAGGTGACCACTGTATGACAGTCACACTCAGGAAGGTAACATTGACACAGTCATCTAAAGCACAGTTCATATTCCGATTTCCACAATTGTCCCAACACATTCCTGGGTTGTTTTTTTCCCCGATCCAGGATCCAGTTAAACATCATACGTTGCATTTAGTTGTCATGTCTCTTTAGTCTCATTTGTTTTTTTAATACTTTCTTCCCTTCATGACATTGACAGTTTTGCAAAGTTCAGGCCAGTGGTTTTATAGATACCTTATCATCTCCTCTTAAAGCATAATTAAGAAATAGTTTTTGCCCAATGAATGTTTGGTGTTTTTTTTTTCCTTTTAATCTCCATGATGTCATGGTTTGCCATGAAGCCTTTAACGAGATGCTGTATTCCTATTTGATATGTAAAATTAAAGATAGTTTTTTTTTCCTAAAAATCAGTGTCCTGGTAGGCTCTCCCAACTCCTCCAAGGCCCCACTCCTCAGGACCCTCCTGGGACGGACGAGCACAGCAGGCGCACGTGCTTTTGATGGAATGGCGTGTGTGTCTAGGAATTGGCTTTTGATGTTCATGGGCCTTTCCCACCAAATTCCAGATCCATCACCAGTAGTGAAGACCTAGCTAACATTTCTTATTCAGAATTTAGCTGGTTCAAGCCAATTGTTGAATTTCTCAGCATTAGTCAAATTCTTCATCTTAATACCAGCCTGTTATTTGAAGACAACAGTAGGTGTAATTCTGGGTGATGGGAGCTTTTCACTCATTGTATCAGTGTTCGGTGGCCACAGACAGGATGCCTCAAAACAACAGGAATTTACTTCCTCACAGTTCTGGACCCCCAAAATCTGCAATCAGGGTGTCAGCAGCACTGCGCTGCAACTGGGGCTCGAGGGGAGAATCTGTTCTTTGCCTCTTCCAGCCTCTGATGGTTGCCAGCTTTCTTGGCTTGTGGCCATGCTTCTCTGCTCTGTCTTCTCAGCACCTTCTCTTCTCTCTTATTAGGACATATTTTGTGGGATTTAAGGCCCACCCAGCTAATCCAGGATGATCTCATCTAAAGATCTTTAACTTAATCACCTCTACAAAGACCTTTCTCCTAAATCAGGTCACATTCACAGGTTCTGAGGATTTGGATATGGCCTTTTTTTTTTAGTGGGGGGGGCTACCATTCAACCCATTATACTTCATGAATTAATGTTTCCTATCTTTTTTTTAATCACTATCTGGGTTTATCACTGATTGCTTTTAAAGTTTCAGTAATAGGAAATAGTTTATCATTCCATCTGTTCTACTCAGATGTAGAGTCATTGGAGTAAAATTTAGGACTAGCCAGAAGAGACTTGACAGTTTCAGTATGGGGCCAAATCCGAAATGAATGAGCGTATATGTTTTAACTTCTTTTAATATTAATATTAATATACTTTTCTTAAAAAGTTATAAACAAGAGGAAGACAAATATTCACAGTTGATGTAGGGAGTATCTTTCTTCATTAAAAATCCAGGCTCCACCCCAAAGTTTTATTCGAAAAGAGCTATTTATTTATTTTTTTTTAACTTGATTCCCATGTCCTGAGTCCCTGGACAAGGACATGATGCTTGGTAAAGTAGAGGGTCAGTGAAAAAGAGGAAGACCCTCAATGAGGTGGACTGACAGAGTGGCTGCAACAATGGGCTCAAGCTTAACGACGATTGCAAGGATGGCACAGGACCGGGCAGTGTTTTGTTGTGTGGTGCGTAGGGTTGCTATGAGTCGGAACCGACTCGATGGCACCTAACAGCAACAACAGTGTCTACACCTAGGCTTCATGTATCTCTTCCCCACGGACTATCATTGAATTTCAAAAGTGGCTGCTACCTTAGAAGACAAGAAGTGTTGTTGGGACCAGTGAGACAGGAGTGAAAATTGGCTCAAATTACTGAATTATGACTCCTCAGCTTGTTGGAAACTAGGCTCTGTCACTTGAGAATGGGAGGTTTTTCCAGCCGTAAGGCAAGTACGCAATGTTATCCAGGAAAATCTTGCTTCACTGTAAAACAGGGTAAATGAAGTAATAAAAACTTCCTGCAGCATTAAGAAATACGGCCTCTGTTTCACAGGAATAACACATTAATTATCACAAAAGGTGTTGGTTAATATTTAAGGGAGAAATACTATGTTGGCGTAATACACAATTTCAGCATCTGTTGCGCCTTGCTTTGGATCGTAAATCCAGACTAATGGATCTGTGGAGCTGTTTAGACCTTTTCTTTTCAGATTCCCTTGCCTCTTAGAGAAGTTTGCATCGGAAAGACTCAATTGAGACAGGCGCTTGGAATTTGTTGTTACTTCCGTTATGAAACTAGTACTTACTAAATGCCTATCATGTGCTGGAAACCCCGGGGGTGTAGTGG
The DNA here is from genome assembly GCF_030014295.1 of Loxodonta africana. Lineage (NCBI taxonomy): Eukaryota > Metazoa > Chordata > Mammalia > Proboscidea > Elephantidae > Loxodonta > Loxodonta africana. Next base: position 73,874,583 of record NC_087354.1, on the reverse strand, counting down.
TTAAGAGCTAGGCTGCTAACTGAAAGGTCTGCAGTTTGAATCCATCAGGTGCTCTTCGAAAACCCTATGGGGCAGTTCTACTCTGTCCTGTAGGGTTGCTATGAGTTGGAATCGACTGGACAGCACCAGGTTTTAACAGGTATCATGTGCCAGGTTATTTTATTTAATTCACAGCACAATCCTCCAAAATAATTATTCTTCCTCTAGCAGATAAGGAAATTGAGGCCTTGGGAGGTTAAGGTATTTTCTGCAAAGTTACGCAGCTAACAGATTGTAGGAGTGAGATTCAAACTGCGGTCCCTCTGAGTTTGAGCTGTTTTGCTCCAGCTTGTCAGTTAGTATAAGTCTTCCCAGAAATCAGGGTAATTGCCAATGAGTAATGTCAGGTTTGTAACTTGTCAATATTGTGGAAAAGAGTAGCAGAGACAGGTTAACCAGTGTGCCCAGTCCTATCTTTTTCTAGCTGCCAACGGCTGCCGAACCTCCTGTTCTAACGTGGCTAATGGGCCAACACGATACTCCACAAACAAATACTATAGTAGTGGGGCCATTAGCCTCCAGCCCCAAAGTGAAATCTAAGCAAACAAGACTGTGTCATGTGAAGAAAACCCTTTTCGCCTAGGCTAGAGGCAGACCTAGAGCCTGACACATGTCAAGGGCTTTTCATTCCTTTTCCTATAAACCCAGACATGAATCTCAGATTTTAGCATTCCAATGGTCCCTGGAAAATCAAGAGAGTTTGCTCCAGTGCCAAAGACCAAGCTGGTTTACGCTGCCCGTCTCAGGCCCTACCTGGTTGTGATGTGGACAGGCCACCTGACCTGGCCAGGTTGGCAAAGGCAGGAAGAAGTCAGATGGAATCCTAGATGAGGAGAATGGGGCTTCTGGCACTTTGGACCAAGAAAATAACCTTGCCCTTGATCCTGACCAGTCCTGGGGAATAAAATTGGGGAGAGAGGGCTGAGAATAGAGGACATTCCATGGGCGTTGATTGTGGATCCAAATAAAATGAAATCCTTGACAACTTCAGTGTTTTCCTTTACCATGATGTTGTTTATTGGTCTAGTTGTGAGGATTTTTGTTTTCTTTATGTTGAGATGTAGCCCATAGTGAACACTGTGGTCTTTGATTTTCATCAGTAAGTGCTTCAAGCCCTCTTCTCTTTGAGCAAGCAAAATTGTGTTATCTGCATATCGCAGGCTGTTAATAAGTCTTCCTCTAATCCCGATGCGGTGTTCTTTATATTGTTCAGTTTCTTGGATTATTTGCTCAGCATACAGATTAAATAATTATGGTGAAAGCCTACATCCGTGACACACACCTTTCCTGATTTTAAAGCACACAGTGCCCTCTTGTTCTGTTTGAACAACTACCTGTTGGTCTATGTGCAGGTTCCTCATGGGCACAATTAAGTGCTCTGAAATTCCCATTCTTCAAAATGTTATCCATAATTTGTTATGATCCACACAGTCAGAAGCCTTTACATAGTCAATAAAACACAGGTAAACATCTTTCTGGCATTCTCTGCTTTCAGCCAAGATCCATCTGACACCAGCAATGATATCCCTCGTTCCATACCCTTTTTTGAATCCAGCTTGAGTTTCTGATAGTTTCCTGTCCATAAACTGCTGCAACTGTTTTTGAATTGTCTTCGACAAAATTTTACGTGCATGTGATGTTAATGATATTGTTCAATAATTTCCACATTCTGTTGGATCACCTTTCTTTGGAATGGGCACAAATATGGATCTCTTCCAGTCAGTTTGACAGGTAGCTGTCTTCCAGATTTCTTGGCATAAACAAGTGAGCACTTCCAGCATTGCATCTGTTTGTTGAAACATCTCTGTTGGTATTCTGTCAATTCCTGGAGCCTTGTTTTTTACCAATGCCTTCACTGGACTTCTTCCTTCATTACCATTGGTTCTTGATCATATGTTACCTCCTGAAATGGTTGAACATCGACCATTTCTTTTTGATACAGTGACTGTGTATTCCTTCCGTCTTCCTTTGATGGCCTCCTGCATCATTCAACATTTTCCCTGTAGAATGCTTCACTATTGCAATTCGAGGCTTGAATTTTTTTTTTCAGTTTTTTCAGCTTGAGGAATGCCAAGCTTGTTCTCCCGTTTTGATTTTCTAACTCCAGGCATTTGCACATGTCATACAATACTTTGTCTTCTCGAGCCACCTCTTGAAATGTTCTGTTCGGCTCTTTTGCTTCATCATCTCTTGCATTCCCTTTAGCTACTCTATGTTCAAGAACAAGTTTCAGAGTCTCTTCTCACATCCATGTTGGTCTTTTCTTTCTTTCCTATCTTTTTAATGACCTTTTACTTTGTTCATGTATAATGTCCTTGATGTCATCTCACAACTTGTCTGGTCTTCAGTCATTATAGTGTTCAGTGCATCAAATCTGTCCTTGAGGTGGTCTCTAAATTCAGGTTGGATATACTCAAGGTTGTACTTTGGCTCTCCTGGACTTGTTTTAATTTTCTTCAGCTTCAACTTGAACTTGCATATGAGCAGTTGAGGTGGTCTCTTCTCCAGTTGGCCCCTGGCCTTGCTCTGACTGATGATACTGAGCTTTTCCATTGTCTCTTTCCACAGATGTGGTCGATTTGATTCCTGCATATTCCATTTGGTTAGGTCCATGTGTATAGTCGTCAATTATATTGTTGAAGAAAGGTATTTGCAATGAAGAAGTCATTGGTCTTACAAAATTCTGTCGTGTGATCTCCAACGTTGTTTTCTGTCACCAGGGCCATATTTTCCAACTACTGATCCTTCTGTTTCCAGCTTTCTTTCACATTCCAGTCACCAGTAATCATCAATACATCTTGATTGCATGTTTAATTAATTTCAGACTGCAGAAGCTGGTAAAAGTCTTCAGTTTGTTCACCTTTGACATTAATAGTTGTTGCATAAATTTGAATAATAGTCATATTAACTGGTCTTTCTTGTAGGCTTATGGATACTATCCTATTAATGACAGCATTGTACTTCAGGATAGATCTTGAAATGCTCTTTTTGGCAATGAATATAACGCCATTTCTTTTCAATTTGTCATTCCAGACATAGTAGGCCATATGATTGTCTGATTAAAAATGGCCAGTACCAATCCATTTCAGCTCACGAACGCCTAGGATATCAATCTTTATGATTTCCGTTTCATTTTTTCATGACTTCCAATTTTCCTAGATCTATACTTCATACAGCCCATGTTGTAGCTGTTTCTTCTCATTTTGAGTCGTGCCACATTATCAAATCAAAGTCCCGAAAAGGGAAGCAGCTCTTCTCCGATCATGTTTTGCGTACCTTGCAGCCTGAAGGGCTCATCTTCCGACACTACACCAGACAGTGTTCTACTGCTATTCCTAAGGCTTTCACTAGCCAGTTTTTTAAGAAGTAGATCACCAGATCCTTCTTCTTAGTCTGTGTTAGTCCGGAAGCTCTGCTGAAATCTGTCCACCATGGGTGACCCTGCTAGTATTTGAAATACTGATGGCATAGCTTCCAGCATCATAGTACCACGTAAGCTATCACAGTATGACAAACAGACAAGTGGTGGATATGAATGTATGTACATAAGTATTTAATGTCTGTGAGTAAAACTCGTAACTTTCGATGGCAAAATTCCACTTCAAAAAAGTATCTTAAGTAACTGGCCAGTTTAGCAAGGGTGTTTATGTTTGTTTTGGGTGATAATAAAAGGGCACAGTGGTGGGAAGGGATGTGGGGTAAGGAATGGGGAAAGTATACACCTACTACCAGGAAAATGTATATGGGGGTAACTCACTTTGGATGCAGATCACAGGGATTTCATGCTTTGAGACAAATTTATGTTTAGCAGTCAGATAAAGGCCTACTTTACCACCTTATTTTTACTTAATAAATCCCAATTACTATCTCTCTGTAAATTGTAAACCAATTACATTTTCTGTCTGAATCAGTCATCATACATAGCATTATCGTTTCACAGAATAACTCCCACTTGGGCTTCAGAAGGCATCACCATACAGTCTTTGTTTTAATGCCCCAGAGGACCTGGTAGCTAGATTTTCAGTAAGTGCACTAGTCTTGTCATGTTACTCAGTTTTTTAAGACGGCACTGATACCCATTGGCTATTAGCATCATGGACTCACCACTCGAAGCTAAAGTCGGAAGGGGAGAAAAATGGTGTGTGTTAGAGACAATTATGAAAGACATGTAATTTTATCCCTTTGAAGTACATCACAAAATATTACTCAGTATAGGGCCCAGGGACTGACTTTAGTGAATAGATTTAATTGTAATTAGTAGAATTTCACATAAATGTGCTTAAATCCTAGAGAATATTTTATTGACTGAAGGAGGTTATGCAATCTTTTTTATTTTGTTAATTTGCTTAATAAATCCTTTCCTACTCATTAGTGTTGACTTAGAGTGTAGTTCAGCCCAGGATGAGCTATTACAAGTGTTCCTTCTAAATTAGCATCTCGTAATTCTGGGTTCCCATTATGGAAAAGGAAACCCAGGGCCGTAGTGGTCAAGTGCTATGCCTGCTAATCAAAAGGTCGGCAGTTCGAATCCACCAGGCATTCCTTCAAAACTCTATGGGGCAGTTCTACTCTGTCCTATAGGGTTGCTTTGTGACTTGGAATTGACTCAACGGCATGGTATTATGTGAAAAAAGAGTCCATGAAATTGACAGTTTTATGTTGATTGGAGTTATTTATTCTTTAGCTATTTATCAAAAGTAATAGTCACAGAAATGAGTATACATACGTGTGCATTTGCTGTGCTATTCGTGGCCCGTGTGCCCTCTGCTCCCTGCTGCCCCCTTTTCCTGCTCTGCTCCAGATCACAGGGAAGCTCCCCTTGCAGGCTCTAGCTCCTGGTGCCCCAAGTCAGCTGGATTCAGGCTGGGTTAGGCCAATAGGGAGTCCAGTAAAAGACTGGAGGTGGGCAGAAAGGAACAACAGGGTGTTTCTCCCTCTCCCTGCTTCTGGCAACGTTTCTGGCTGCGTTTGTCATAGCTCCAGTTCTTGGATGCAGGTCCACCATGTTTCCAGCTTCCTCTGGGTGACCCCAGTCCTTGGCTACAGTAACTGCTTCTCCCCCTGCCTCTCATGCCCTGGGATAGCCATGGCTTCCTGCCATTAGAAATCTCCCAAGTTGCCTCACTGTGCCCTCTGACCTCTCAGCTCCGTTGTCATCTGTGTAACGAAGTCTCTGCATTAAACTTGTTATATTTATATTCTAAGAGTGCCTTTCTTTACCTGATTGGTACATTTTATAGAATGATTTTGCATTTAGCTTACAGTCTTTTGGGTGCTGATAAAGGTAATGTTAATTATTAATTACCTCAGTCTATGTTTAATCAGGTTGGTATTGTATTTAGATGATGGAGCAAAAGGAGAATAAGACAAAATGGCTGCCCTCAAGGAGCTCAGTCTGCCTGGGGAGACCTTCAGAAGCCATGTGATCTGTGCTTTCCCAGGGTGCCATGGAAGCTGAGAGAAGGGAGCACCTAGACTGGGGTTGTAGTGGGAAAGACCTCACAAAAGAGGCGACATGCAAGAGTCCTGCCAGATGTTAAGACCTTGCTTCAGCGAACAGCAAGAAGGCGTTACTGACAGAAGCAAGGCAGCAGTGTGGACAAGGGCATGTCTCAAACATGGCTACATGAGAGCTTGTTGGGAGAGGACTAGTGGAGAAACTAGAAGGACAGAAGAACTAGAGGAAGCTAGAAAGACAGTCAGGGGCTAGATCACAAAGGGCATTGAAGGTTCCACCAAGCATTTGGACTTTACCCTGTCAATGGTTGGGAGCAGTGAAGAAGGACTTTAAGCAGAGGAATTAGACGACAGATTTATACTTGAGGAAGGTCACTCCTGAAGGGATGTGGAGGAGAGACTAGAGGGCTGAGAGTGGAGGCAGAGAAACTGGCTGAAAGGTTAGTGCAGAAGTTCAGGTTCAGGACGAGGGTGGGGGCAGTGATGATGGAGGCCTGAATGAAGCTAAAGGAAGTGGGGGGGGGGATATCAAGATATATTAAGAAAGCAGAATGTCCATAAAACAAAACGAGACTGAAGGGGCACACCAGCCCAGGGTCAAGGACGAGAAGGCAGGAGGGGACAGGAAAGCTGGTAATGGGGAACCCAAGGCTGAGAAGGGAGAATGTTGACATGTGGGGTTGGTAACCAGTGCCACAAAACAAGATGTGTATTGTTTAATGAGAAACTAGTTTGCTCTGTAAACCTTCATCTAAAGTACAATAAAAAAAATTAAAAAGAATGATAAAGCATACTAAATAATAAAATGTTAACATTTTTGGAACCTTAAAAAAAAAAAAAAGCAGAACGTGTAGAACTTGGTGATTTTTTTTTTTTTTTTGGATGTTGCGTGTTTCCATGAAACAATGATCCAGCATACTTAGGAGTCAGGAAATGCTTGTTAGGCTAAATTTAAAAGACTGTTTCACAGATTGGAGTCACAGCATCTCCTCAGAGGCCTCTTGCATGTTTCTGGATTTTTATGCTGCCTTATGCTTTGGAAGGAGTCCCTGGGTGGCACAGTTAAGTGTTCAACTACTAGCTGAAAGGCTGGAGGTTTCAACCCACTAGATGCACCTCAGAAGTAAGCCTGGCGATCTGCTCCCAAAAGATCCAGCCCATTGCCATTGAGTCAATTCTGACTCCTGGTGACCCTATAAAAAAGAGTAAAACTGCCCCATAGGGTTTCCAAGGCTGTAAGTCTTCATGGAAGCAGACAGCCATACCTTTCTCCCGTGGAGCCACTGGTGGTTTCGAACTTCCAACCTTTTGGTGAGCAGTTGAGCACTTAACCACCGCACCACCAGGGTTCCTTTTCCAAAAGATCACAACCATTGAGAACCCTGTGGAGCAGTTCTGCTCTGTACCCATGGGATCGCCATGAATCAGCATCGACTTAACAGCAACTAACAAACATACAACAGGATGTATTTTAGGTTCCAAGCCAGTTACGGTTGCAGCGCTACTCGTGTTTTAAGAACAAGCCAAACAAGCAACGCTTTTTAAAAGCCATCAACTATTCTCCCTGGCCCTCAGTATTCATTTCCTGGCCATGATCTACTTAGTCTCTCCTTGCTAATGTATTGATCATCCGCTGTGTGTTTACCTCATTTCCCGCCTCTACCCATTACGGCCTTCTGACTAAATACAAGAATTAGCCCCTTCACTTATTTGAGAAATTGTTTCATGGGTACTTGGATCTAAGAGTTTCAGGAATCTCGCAGCAAAATAATCCTATGCTACTTGAGAAAACCTATAGATCCACTCATTCCCATATCCCCTCATGCCACAGAGCCTATATTAAATGTTTCACAAAGTTAAAGGGACACAGTGCTTGCCCTCTAGGGGCTCAAAGTCTGAAAAGAAACCCATAGGGTTAGAAATTGGTAGAAGAAAATGTCAGGAACAGATCTGCTTTTAAATTATCTACAGTAGGATTTGGCTTTAGTTGGTGCTCTGGAGTTATGGTCAGGTGTTAGCCTTGATAGCTAAAAACAACATGCTTTAGTCTTTGAAGATGTTAGACTGTAGTGGTTGGGAGCCTGAGTTCAGGAATCTGACTTCCTGGGCCTGCCACTTTTCTGTGTGACCGCAGCCAGATTACTTAATCTCTAGGCCTCCCTTCATTGAATGAGACTGGTAATAGTATCCACCCTAGGGTTGCTGAGAGGTTTAAATGACAAGGGTATGTGATGTGCGTAGTACACCTCCTGACACAAGGGAAGTGCACAATGAATACTGGCCATTCATCATCAACTGACTCAAGATGCAGTCTTCTAAGGCCTGGTTGATAAGGTGTGCTATGTGAGTACCAAGGAGCCTTGCTCTCCTCTCAGATGAACAGAGTCAGGGCTAACCTTGAGGTCCTTTGTAACCACTTTATGTTAATTGCAAAGAAAATTCTGGAACATGCTTCAAGACAGGTTAGTCTTTTGGGTCTGCATGTTTGAGTTTTCGAGTTACCTCTTTGATTATATCACCCATGACCGGTTGTTCACTTCCAGGAACAAGCCTGAAGGCCAGCAGGTGGCAGGTATCACCTTAGAGGAGCCTCAGGCACCATCATCTCTGAAACCTTCCCTGATGCCTATCACTTCGTTCCTCATTTGAGTTCAGCACGTGTTAATTGAGCACAGCTCTTTTCTCAGGTTCCGTATCAGGATTTGGAGCCCTGGTGGCGCAGTGGTTAAGAGCTCGCCTGCCAACCAAAAGGTCAGCAGTTCTAATCTACCAGCAGCTCCTTGGAGACCCTTTGGGGCAGTTCTACTCTGTCCTCTAGGGTCACTATGAGTTGGAATCGACTCAACAGCAATAGGTAATGGGTATTAGGATTCAGAGATACAAGAGTGAACAGACAGCTCCCAACCTCCTGTAACGTAGTCTAATGGAAATACCACAGATTCAGTCACTGTGATGCAAGCACTATTGGCCATGTGCAGGTCAGAAAAGGTACAGAGGAAGGAGAGGAAAGAAGGCTTCACAGAGGTGGTGACATCTCAGACTGTGAAGGAAATAAGAATAGGGAGAGTCAGAAGCATCCACGTGGCTTGTACAGGAGACTGTACCTCAGAGTGTGAGTGAGATGCGGTAGATGAATTGAAGGCATAGGCGGGAGCTAGGTCATGTAAGAGCTTGGCCTTTATCTTGTGGACAGCGGAGGCCTTTGAGAGGTTTTAGACAACAGAATTTTAAGATTTGCATTTTAGCAGGATTACCCTAGCAGGCACAAGGAAGATAAACCTGAGAAAGTGTGTTATTTTTAGCTTTCGAGACAAACACCTGGCCATACCTGAGAGCACCAATTCAAGTCACACCCTATTGTAGAGAATGGAAAGCAGGTACTGTCCCGAACATTTTCTTCTCACTGGTTTCTATCCCTATAGGTTTGTTTTCAGATGTTGAGCTAGAGGGCAAGCACCATGTCCTCTTGACTTTGTGAAGCAGTCCATGCAGAGCCTGTGGCATGAGGGGACGTGGGAGGTGTTGCAGGTTCACGTGTCTACCACGCATTCTTCGAGTACAGGGACAGTCTCTGTACCCCCAATGGCTTGTGCCTTACTGGCATTTAAGAACATCCTTGAAATGAAGACAGCCCACATTGACTTTTCTGGTGCTGCATCCTGTCCTCGGAACACGCTGACCTGGCCCTCCGTCTCTCACACACAGCTTAACTGAGATCATCATAAATTCTTTTTTCTTGGCATTCCCTTATCTGGCGCTCTCTATTTACTAGCCTCGCGGTGCATCTGTAGTGGAGTGCTGAGTGATGCTTATAATCCTGGCCCTGAAGTACTTCAGGCTTTCTAAATTATCAAAAAATGATTAAAGTATATTCAGTATTGCCCTGATGTTTGTATGTTTCACTTCATTCTCATTCTTTGGAAGTGGTTGCTTTATCAAAGGCCTGTGTATGCATGTGCACACAGGCACAGTGGAAGGCTGTGACCAGCCACAGCCCAGGCCGCCTACAGGGCCAGGCTCAGAGAGTTTATTAGCAATGCCAGCTCAAAAACACACAAGCAGAACAAACCTGGGATTTCTTCATGCCTTGGAAGAGGAAGCACGTTGGCCCCGAAGAGGCAGACTGGACAGAAATAAGAGAGAAAATGGTGGTTAGAGAAACAGTGGGAGTGATAAAGGAGGTAGTACCGACCAGGGAGTCAGGCAGCTCGCAAGCAGCCTACCCTGAGGTTGGGGGCCCGGGTGCCACATTCTCATGCTCCATGACACAGATCGTCGGGCCTGCATTTGGCAGGGCTCTCCAGCAGCTACATGTGTATTGCAGCCCCAGCTGTTCAGCAAAATGGCAAACAGTAGCCAGTGCAAACATCCATAATTAGAGCATCCCGTTTTCCCCCATATCTTTTTCATGAAAGCCATTATTACTGCAGAGCTGTCACTGCTATCAGGCCCAGAATGAATAACTCAGAATAGAAGATGCGAGATGATTCCAGTTTTTAACCTGGGTTCCAAAAAAAGGAGTGTGATGTTGTCACTAGAGGGAGATTTCTGCTGTTTGGGTTTCCTTTTGGGGGTTGTGTACTGCAGTAAAAAAGCTGTCACTTGGAACCTGGTGGCGCAGTGGTTGTAAGCTTGGCCGCTAATCCAAAGCTCAGCACTGTAGCCACTCCGTGGAAACCCCGTGGGGCAGTTCTCCTCTGTCCTGTGGGGTTGCTGTGAGTCAGAATCGACTCGACAGCAATGGGGTTGGTTTTGGTAGAGCGGCCTCTTACATTCCATTGTACAAATTTGTTTTTATAGTCTGTGTGATTAATAAGTTATGCCTGTGTCAGGGAGCTGCATTCATGGTCCCTGTCTGAAGAGCCACACTTGCTGACTCTGAATTTGGGAAAGTCACTTAGTCTCTCTGAGTCTTAATTTTTCCTTCGTCTTACAGGGTTGCTGTGAGGCTGAAATAAAATCGTGGATGTGAAATTGCTTAACCAGGAAGCCCTATATAAATGTAATAATTATAACAATTATATAAAACAATTAATAACTATAACAGTTATATAAGTAATCATTGTCATTGTTGTTTACTGCCATCGAGTTGGTTCCCAGCTCATGGTGACCCCATGGACAATGGAAAAATGCTCTGCCTGGCCCTACACCATCCCCATGATCCGTTGCGGATTGAACTGTTGTGATCCATAGTGTTTTCATTGGATGCTTTTTAGAAGTAGATTGTCAGGTCTTTCTTCCTAGTCTGTCTTAGTCTGGAAGTCCTGCTGAAACCTGTTCAGCATCACAGCAACACTCAAGCCTCCACTGACAGACAGGTGATGGCTGCGCATAAAGTATATTGGCCGGGAGTGGAACCTGGGTCACCCACGTGGAAGGCAAGAGTTCTACCACTGAACCGTCAGTGCAAGTTAGATATGAAAGCCTATTTCACAGATAAAGAAATTGAGGCTTCTAGTCACGTAGCTCTACAGAGCAGAAGTGAGATTTGGACCTGACTCCAGAACTTATGTTCTTTCTCCTCTAGCATGTTATCTCTAGCTGTCTAAACCCGTTGCTGTCGAGTCTTTTACAACTCATAGCGATCCTATAGGACAGAGTAGAACTGCTCTATAGGGTTTCTAAGGAGCAGCTGGTGGATTTGAACTGCCAACCTTTTGATTAGCAGCTGAGCACTACTCCACCAGGACTCCAACCTCTGACTCAGGAACTCTTTAATTCTACCATGGGCTCTTAATCTCCCTAAAGAATTCAAATGTCTAGTTGTCTAGCTGGTTCCAAAACCCCCAGAGTTCTTAAAACGTGTTCACTTCCTTCGGGGCTGAGAAGTTTGCTGGCCATTTCTTGATCGTTAGCTCCTTGAAGTAGGCCAGGGTGGGATCCAGAAGGGACTCCTGAGCCCCAGGCTAGATCAGCAGCACAGGGACAGGAGGACATGCACTCAGAGTTCCACTTTTAGGGAGCTGGCCTGGCCTGTGAGAGCCAGGAGGCAGGTGTGCCACACTCCTGAACCCCTGAGAAATGGTGACAGCCAATAGTTTCCTGAAGTCCATTCTTCAATCAGGGTGAAGCAACCCCTGTCAACCTCTTGGGTCCCGCCTAGGCCTTACCCTACCTGTCTCACTGGGATTTGGGGAGCTGCTTCCCATGTCCTCTCAGGAACCAGTGCCTCTTCATGTACTCTGTCTGAGAAGGGACTGAGGTAAGTTATTCCATGTAGTGACCACCCCACCGGGCTTTTCTGGGTCTCTTCCTGTTGACTTCTACTCCGGGTGTGGGGGCAAGGATAGCCCCCCAGTAGGCCCACTGCCACATGCATTTCCTTTTTAAAATAAAGTTTTCCTCATTCCCCAGCAAACAGAGTTGGCTTATGAGCTAGAGCAGCCCCCGCAGAGAGCCAAGGATAATGCCACTTGGAGGGCCATTGAATATGCACTGAGGATGTCGGTGTGTGGGAGAAGCATTTGTTCTGGCCTTGGATCTGAGAGGAGCTGTGTGTTGTGTTTCTGTAGGTTCTCAACAGGAGGTGTGTAGAAGCAGCCGTGATGACAGGCCTGGCACTGAACTGCCGCATAAACAAGAAGTCCTTGTTTGACAGGAAGCACTACTTCTATGCCGACCTCCCTGTAAGTATGCCATGTGATCTGTCCTCTCTAAGTTCTCTTGGCTGGGCCAGCTCTGCCCTGGGGGTCTGAGACAGGGAGGGGGCTGTGCCTCACCTGCCTTCAGCCAGTGCTCTGTCTGTCTCAGCAGAAAGTTCTGCGAAGCCCTGATGAAGGCAGGTGCCCCCCAGTGTTTACTAGATTGGATGCAATTGTTGCGATTGCTGACTCCTTGCTTTGCCTCATGCTTCTGGTGGCTGTCTCATAATTGAACAGGGAGTAGAAGCAGCTGGTGTTCTCAGGCTCAGTCCAGCCATGGTGCTCGGTGCTAATTGCCTGTTAGGACAAAACCCACCGCCGCGGCTGATGCCAGGGTGAATGCACACATACTGTAGCTCTGCAGACAGCGAGAGCCTCTCTCTCTCTTTTAAGTCGAAGTTCCCAGTAATAGAACTGTCTCCTTGGGAAGCCTTTCTGTCTTCTCACAAGGAGGTAGTAAGTAGACAGTAGTAAGCAGAGACATGAACCAGAAACCTGGACTAGCAACAGTAATTGACCGAGCAGTAAACCCAATATCAAGCTGCTGCTTCCTTAAAATTAAAACCTTTTTTTTTTTTTTTTTTTAATTTCTTTAAACGAAGCAGTTGTGACCTAGAGCCAATTTTTCATGATGTTGAACTGGAATAAAACCACAATGTTGAGTGGGTTCATTTGCTCAGAGCCCCTGGTAACAAGTACGGCTGATCTTCAGATTTGGAGAAAAGAGTAGCGGTGCTATTGCTTCACCTCGTTCTTCTGGAACTGAAGGTTGGGGTGAGCTGGATTTCAGTGGGGGAAGTCAGGAGTAGAATTAAGTACAAAAAACTAAGACCTGAATTCTCCCACTGCTTCCTCTTGCCCCACTCTGAGGGGGAAAAGCCTCGTGGCAAATTTTATTGCTTGGTAGTGTGGAGAGAATTTTTCTCTTTTAAGAGTGATAACCAGTTTGCTTAGGGTGGGAGACTTAGCTAGATGCAGCTAAAATGCAATGTTGTTGATTATCTATGGCTTTCTATTTGTTCTGGTCCACGTACCTCAGATAATCCAGAGTTAGGGTTGCCAAGTCTCACACGCGAGATACTTACACTGAAGGAGAATATTTGTTGTATAAGTATTGATATACTGGGTGTTCTGTATTTTATCTGGTAACTCTGTCCAGAGTTTAATTTTACAAATTGAGACTTCCTCTCCAGACGAGTTAGCCTAGGGCATTGGCTCTCAAAGTATGACTCCCCAATCCATTAACATTAGTATTTCCTGGGAACTTGTTAGAAATATAAATTCTCAGACCTCACCCCAGACCTGCTCAATCAGAGACCCTTGGAGGGGGCCCAGCATTCTGTTTTGACAAGCCCGCCAAGTGATTCTGATGCAGCTAACGTTGGAAAACCACTGGTCTAGTGGTAGAAGCAGACTCTGGAGCCAGACCATCTGAGTTCCAATCCCGACATTGATACTTGCTGTTTGGCAGTGGACAAGGCCCTCAATCTCTCGGTGCCTCATGTCTACCACATAGGGTTGTCAGGAGGAGTAAGTGAGAGAGAAGTACTAAGAACCGGGCCTGGGACCTAGCAAGGGCTATAGATGCATTAGCTGTTTTCCTCTCTTCTTCCACAGTTCTCCATATTGACCTTTCATCTCTTTAGTATGTGTTGATGCACGTGTGCACTTGAAAATACTTCTTCCGTTTCCATTTAGAAGGAGATGAGGGAGTCCTGGCAACATCTGTCGTCATTTCAGTCCTGGGTGCTTTCATTAGCTGAAGCGTGAGTGCCACCACGTTTACTGGCTGGAGGAACGCAGGCAGTTAGGGCAGGGAGGCAGCTGCCATGGTTGGCGTAGCTTAAGAGCAGAAACAAAACAAGATTTACCACTCTAGCAACCACTGTCTGCCGTGTGGAAAGAAGGCGGCACAGTGCTTTGCCAGTTCTTCTAATAAGGAGGGTCTGTCAGGGGCCCAGTAATCAGATGCAGAGTTAAGGCTAATGAGCTAAATGGAGACAGTAAATTCTTGTCTTTGAGGCTCCTAACAATGAGACTATTGTTATTTCTGAAAAGGGCACTGGGGTAGGGGAGATGGGATGCCTGTTGTTTACCAGTTACTGGGGGTGGGGGGGGTCCCTGTTTTTTACCAGTTATTGGGGGTGGGAGGGTAACAAAGGTAGGAAAAGCCAGAGGCCAGAGGAAATGATGGCTGCAGTACATCAACTAAGTTTTATGCGAAACAAATATTTCTTTTCCTTTTTTTTTATGTAAGCCTATAGTTTTGTGGCATTAAAAGGAATAGTAAACTGGACTCCAGCTTTTATTTCAGGTGAACAAACTGGACTAGTGACCCTGTAACCCATGCTTGTGTGCAGGCAGGCTACCAGATCACCCAGCAACGGCTTCCGATTGCTGTGAACGGGAGCTTGACTTACGGCGTCTGCCTGGGGAAGAAGCGGAGGCAGGTCATCACCAAGATGGTGAGGATCAAGCAGATCCAGCTGGAGCAAGACAGCGGCAAGAGCCTCCACGATGACCTGAGGTCTCAGACGCTCATTGACCTGAACAGGGCGGGTAGGCTCAGCGTTTCTTCATTCTTTCCTTCAGCCACCTCATTTGTTGCGTTTACAGCACTGCTCTACCCCTCTAGAGTTTTCCCAGACCAACTGAGGAGATGAAAATATTAGTGTTAGTACTGGTAGAGTTGATTAGAAAGCATGGCTTGAACTGTGATTACCATTGGGCTTGCTAATAATTACCCCTAAAATTAAACAAACTTATCCACCCAGTCACAGACTCAATGGCTTGGTATCTTAAGCAGACATTGAAAGAAACAAACCAAAGTTACAAATCAGAAAGCAGGAGGAAAGAGAGAAACAATTCTGAGGCTAGGAGCATTTTGAGAGTCCCTAATGGAAACCCTGGTGCCATAGTGGTAAACTGCTATGGCTGCTAACCTAGAAGTCGGCAGTTCAGACCCGCCAGGCGCTCCCTGGAAGCTCTATGGGGCAGTTCTGTTCTGTCCTATAGGGTCACTATGAGTTGGAATTGACAGCATTGGGTTTGGTTTTTTTTTTTTAAGTAACACAGGGTTTCCTAAGGCTGCAGCCTGATTTATCTGTTGCACAGACTGGAGAGTTGGGACTGACTCTGTCTCCCTTTGGCAGGAGTTGGACTTCTGGAGGTGGTCATGGAGCCTGACATGACCTGTGGAGAAGAGGCAGCAACGGCTGTCAGGGAGCTGCAGCTGATCCTTCAAGCCCTGGGGACGAGCCAGGCAAACATGGCAGGTAGAAGCCACAGCAGCATTGCCCACCTTCTGCCCCTCCCTTCCTGCCTCCCAGAGCTCTTCTGACTTTGTTTTGCTCTCCGCTCTCAGCTACATTGTTGTTCTTTACATCCTTTTTTCAGTCTTTTGCACTCCTGGCTTTTTTTCCTTGGATTCTTTTCTGAGCTCCAAACCAGAAACAATACAAACAAACAATAGTGGAGAGGCCCTGAGCCCAGCAGTCTGAGAGTAGGAGTCAAAGGACTAGGTACTTCCTCCTGGCATCTTACATCAGACTGTTGCGAGGACTGATGAAATAATAACCTTGAACGGTTAAATCTTTCTCAGAAAGAAGGCACTGTGTTTATCAGGACTGATTCTTAGTTTGTGAGTTCTGTGTAAGTAGGAAGGAGTTGATGGTTCAGTGGTAGAATTCTTGCCTTCCATGTGGGAGACCGTGGTTCGATTCCCAGCCAATGTACCTCAAGCACAGCCACCACCTGTCTGTGAGTGGAGGCTTGTATGTTATGATGCTGGGCAGGTTTCAGCAGAGCTTCCAGAAGACTCGGAAGAAGGGCCTTGCAATCTGCTTCTGAAAATCAGCCAGTGAAAACCCCATGGTTTTCATCGGACACAGTGGTCCGATCTGCAGCTGATCATGGAGCTGGCACAGGGCTGGGCAGCATTGTGTTGTGTTGTGTTGTGTGTGGGGTCACCATGAGTCAGGAGCTGACTCAAGTTAGCTGACAGCAACCAAATTGCTTCCTTTGGGCCTCTTTCTTTTCCTTCTTTTGGAGAATCTTCATCCATGCAGTGGAAACCAAATTATACTGATGCTAAGCCAAGACTATGACTTTACAAACTTTAATTTTGAGATATAATCTCAAGTTCAGTATAAATATAGTGGGAAATTAAAACAAACAAAGGAGACACTTGTACCCTTGGGGCCAAGCAAGCTGCAAATTGTGTTTGCAAATTGAACATAAAAATGACGTGTTTTGGTCAAACTCAGTTTCTTCACGACTCTGCTCCCATGGCCCCTGGCTATGGCTGCATTGCCTTCCTTAAGCCCATGAAGGCTGATCTCTCTCATGGTTTTCCTCTATTTTCTGTTCCTGGGGATGTTTTGGAAACCCTGTTGGCATAGTGGTTAAGTGCTATGGCTACTAACCAAAAGGTCAGCATTTTGAATCCACCAGGTGCTCCTTGGAAACTCTATGGGGCAGTTGTACACTGTCCTGTAGGGTTGCTATGAGTCGGAATCAACTCAATGGCAGCGGGTTTGCTTTTTTTTTTGTTGTTGGGGGCATTTTATAAACTTGGGCCACCCACAGAGGACTCCCAGATGTACGTTGAGGTCCCTGTGGCGCCCGTCAGCACCGTTGATGAGGACAAGCCATCTCCCTGCTGGCTCAGGAGACTGCTTGCCAGCCTCATTTGGTCACAGATGGGTTTGCATGTTACAAAGGAACTTGTGAACCCATGATGCCACATTTGTCACCTCAGACATCTTACAAGCAACAAATTGTAGTATCAAAGTCCTGCTACGAGTTGAATTTGAAGACAAAACTTAACCTTTTTGCTCTCGTTTCTAAGCTAAAGACTGGAAAAACATAGCTACAGGAGTGCAAGTGGCATAAAGGGTGGTGGCCTGCAGGTTGCCTTGTAGAAGTGAGTTCTGTGTCAGAGGAAGACAATTCTACTTTGTGTTTGTCACTTGGGCTCCTTGTTTTTTTTGCCGATAGAACGTAAGTGAAATATGGGCAGGGTGGATGGTTATCCATTTATGTGTTAATTGTTGATTTTCTATTGCTTTTAAAAAAGTTTTATTATTCTATTCTTCCTCAGAATAACTGCGATTCCTACTAAACCTCTGGGATAATAAACAGGCCACCTGTTAGCTGAGAAATAGCCCCATCTGGGTACCTGCCAAGAGATAAACCGTAACGGCAGGAACTCATCAGGTGACGGCTGAGAGCATTCATTAAATCTCATTTGTTGGGATGCCTTTTGTTTCCTTTAAGCACAGATCCAACAGCTTTGCTCTGAGTGCGGTGACAGAGTGGCTGCGTTGCTCTGAGATGGTGAGGGGAGTTAAGGGCAGCCCAAAGGCCACAGGAGTCCAGGTTCTTGGTACATTCTTGGTTAGCATTTTTTCAGGTCCAACCCGGTTGCTTTTTCTTCTGTCCCATCACCATGGGACCACTGTTGGCATTGGAGACCGTGGTATGGTAGCTGAGGGCCACCCAAGAGCCTAACACTGAGGACCAGTGGCCCCCAGCATGGTTTTTGAATGAAGCGTAAATTGCTCTTTGCTGCAATTCAGTGAGTTCCTGATAGTTTTGCTAATGAGCATGGGCCAGCTCACCCTGTATTCCAGAAGTCACTTCCTTCTCGATGGACAAAGCTTTGCCATTGTTGAGGAGATCCTCAGAGTAGTTGGTTGAGATGAGTGTGTGCATACTACATGTTGCAAATGATAATAATATTTACCAGTTTTGAACATTCATTATGTGCTAGTCAGTTCACTAAGCTTTTGTTAAAATGAATTTATTGTCTCGTTTGAACTTTACAACTTTGCCGAGAGATGAGTATTATAGTGCCTTTGTATAAGTAAGAAAACTGTGAGTTCAAAGCTCAAAGAAGTGACTGAGCTGAGATTTGAGCCCAGGTGTGTCAGTGGTGCAAACAGTTAACATGAGCAGCTACTAACCAAAAGGTAGGAGGTTTGAGTCTACCCAGAAGTACCTGGAAAGAAAGGCCTGGCAACCCACTTCTGAAAAATCAGCCACTGGCAACTTTATGAAGCTCAGTTCTACCCTGACACTTGTGGGAGCGCTGTGGTCGGAAGCGACCTGACAGCGGCTGGTTAAGGGCGTTTGACTTTAGAAGCCCTTTCTCAAGCACTTCATCATGCTGCGTCCCCATGGTGGCCCTGGACAGTGTCACGACTACAGGAGGATGGTGGCTGAGAAGAACATTGTAACCTGGCAGGGCTGCTGGAGGCCCTGAAGCTGCAGACCTGTGTTGGAATCCTGGCCTACCACTTAATAGCTGTAGGAACCTGGGCAAGTTACTTGATCTCCCTGAGCCTCAGTTTCCACACTTATAAAATGTTGTTGTTGGTTGCGAAGCCCTCGAAGAATTGTGTATGGGAAGGGAGAGGAAAAAATCAAGGAAGACTGCAGAAAGTCGAGGCAGCTGCCTGGTGGTGCCATTTCCTGAGACGGGGAAGATTGGGAGAGAAGCAGCTTTGGGGGGGGAAATCCAGAATTCCATTTTGGATGCATTGAGTTTGAAGTGGCTAAGTGATGTCTAAATGCTTTTGTCATTAAAGGTATATTGTAGGGAATGAATATGGTAATGTATGTAAAACCTAAGCCAGGGCCTGCCAATAGCCTGTGCTCAGTAAATGTTAGGAGTTTTATTAACAGTAAAACCAAAACCAAACCGCTGGTCTTTGAGACACCACATGTTACAGAGTAGAACTGTTCCCTAGTGTTCTTCAGCTGTAACCTTTTATGGAAGCAGACTGCCAGGCCTTTCTTCTACAGCACTGCTGGGTGGGCTTGAACTGCCAGTAGTTGAGCACAAACTATTTGCACCATCTGGAGACCTTATTAAAATAGTAAGTAGTATTAATTTTACAGAACCCACTTATTTGGTCACGTTATTTATTTATTTTTTTTTTGTCAAACCGTATTATTTAAGTTCTGGCGAGTATTCAGTGATCAGAATGAGATGGCTTGGCAGACTTTCTCACCCAGTGCCCAGGCCCCTGCTGCTTACAGAAACAGTTTTCTGTCCTGATGTTATGTTTCTGATGTGTGAATGTGTTTTGAGACGATGTGTAACTGCAGCATATCACTGTGCTCAGTGGTATAGTGTTTGGTTTTCCTGTTGCACGCCTCTCTCTACTTGTAGACGATGGAATTGAGCTTGATAGCATCCTCCCGACGCCCCCTCGCTGTGGCAGAACGCACTGAACGAAACCTGATTGGTGAGGCTTTTGTGCACTTGAGGCAATTTTACTTAATTTGTTTAAAAGGTATTTTGTCTTCACTGGATAGCATATCTTTTGTTAATGTTTGGTACTGTATTGAATCCAGGCTACTGAACTCTCTTTCAACACTGCAAGAAGCAAAATGATTCTTCTCAGACGTTTATGAAATATGGTCTTCCCTGGGAGAGACAAAAATTCATGCTCTTATTCCTATTCCAAATTACAATTTTAAGTTTTGAAAGATGGTTTTGTTTTTTAAAAGCAAGAGAGGTGCGATTCAAGATTCCCTGTGGTCAAAAAACCAGTTTCTCCCAAGTACTGGGATTTGATTGAGCGGAACTCAGGATACTTTGGAAGATTTCCTTTGAGCTTAGTAGGCCTTTCAGATGATTCCAACCATAGATTAGCCCTGTTTGGACAGACACTTAGAGCTTAATGGGAACCTGCTGTGAGATGGTCATTCTATTTACTCTTGGCTCAAAATTGTAAGAATTTTAGCATTCATTTATTCAACAAGGTATTAATTTATTGAACAATTACCATATGCTAGACCCAGCTCTAGGTTCTGAAGAAGCGATCATTCCTGCCACATGGAGTTTATATTCCTGAGCGAAACAAATACATTAACAGATATACCAGCATAGAGCCAGGGGATGCACCTTCCAGGGACCAGCTGAGGCACAAGCCCTGAGATGGATGAGAAGGAGCTTAGAGTATTTGAGAAGGTAGCAGAAACCACTGCAGGGAAAGCACAATGAGCAGGGCCAAGGAGGCCTGAGGTGAGGCTGAAAGGGTAGGCAAGGGAGAGCTGGCAGTAATGGAACAAAGTTGGGATTGCATTCCTAGTGCAATGGGAGGTCACTGAAGGGCTTCTACGTGGGAGAATGACGTAGTCTGATTAGTGTTTTAGACAAGGACTCCCTCTGTTCTGTGGGGAGTGGGTTTCAGAGGATAAGAGGAGAAGCCTTCTAAGAAGCTTTTGCAGTAATTCCGAGGGAAGATGAGGCCATGTTAGGGCTGGTGGCAGTAAAGATGGAGAAATCAAGATGGGTAGGTTCAAGATGGTTTTTAGGAATAGCAGGATGAATTAATAGGCTGGTACGTAAGGTCAGGGACAGGAAGAAATCCAGGACGCCTTCAAGGAAGTTTGAGGAGCTGGATGGTGGTGCTATGTACTGAAATTGGGAAGACAAGAATAAGAATAGCTTTGTGGAGGGGAAGTCAGGATTTAGTTTCAGACATTGAAATGCCTGTGAGACCTCCAAGTAGAGGTGTCAAGTAGACAGTGGAAGGAAGTGTAGAGCACAGAGTGGAGGTCTGGGCCAAAGAGAAGTTTGGGAGTTATCAGCACATAAACCAAAAGCTATTGCCATCAAGTCAACCCTGACTCGTAGAGACCCCATGTGCGTCAGAGTAGGGTTTTCAATAGCTGATTTTTCGGAAGTGGATCTCCAGGTCTCTCTTGCGAGCTATCTCTAATTGGACTTGAATGTCTGACCTTTCGGTTAGCAGCCAAGTGCGTTAACCCCTTACAGTGCCTGGGGACTTCTGTCAGTACATAGGTGTTATTTAAAGCGTTGCGCCCCTACAGACAGCACGTTAGTAAAGAAGAGGGTCCTGACTTTGGATAGGAAAAAAGGGATTGGCAAATGAAATGGAGGTAGAGTGTCTAGGGAGGTTGGAGGAAACTCAAGAGAGTAAAGGTCACAGGAACTGAGAGAGGAAAATATTTCAAGAAGGAAGGATTGGCTGGTATGTCACATGCTGCTGAGGTGTCAGGTGAGATGACAACAAAGTGTGTCCATTGGATTTGGCAGCAGGAGGCTGTTGGTGACTTTGACGAGGGTATTTTCATAGAGGACAAAAGCCAGACTGAAGTGGGTTTAAGAGTAAATGGGAAGTGAGAAAATAGGGACAATATGTGCCACAAACGAACAAAACTCGGTTGAGAGTATTTGCTGAAAAGGAAAACAGGAAATAGTAGCTGAATGATGGCCTGAGGAAGAATTGTGCTCAAAGAAGTAGGTTTTTAGATTTTTGTTTTTTTTAATGAGAAATACCATTATATGCGTATGTATCAGAGGGCATGCTGAGAAAGACAGACGAGTGGCTAATGTGGGAGAGAGGAGATAATGGAAAGAGTGAAGCCCTTGAGAAGAAGGCAAGAGGGATGAGCATTTAAAATCTCAGGAGCCTTCTATTCTGGTTTTAAAGGTAAGATTAATGCCAGATAGGCTGTCATCATGCACTAAATTTTCTGGTATAGATTGTGTATATCCTCGTAGTTGGGAGGAGCCACCAGGGGAAGCTGCCTCACTGATGAGGGCTTCTTGTAGGAAGAGGTGGTAAGACGTAAGCAGGACCTTGAAAGATGAGCAGAGATTGAAGGAAGGAAGAGTGGTAACACTGATGAGAGTGTGCAGGAGCCAACAGGGTAGAAGGGAGTTGGATGAAAAAAGCCCTCCTGATGGGAGCGAGCTTCCTTACAGAGTGAGTAGTAGAAACACGTACGTCACGTCAACTGGGACCAGATGAGGAAGGAGTCTTGAAGAGCAAGCAGAGGAGATGAGATGATCCAGTGGGAGCTGTATCCTCTTGAGTAAGCAACTGGAATGATGAAAACCGTTCTGTAGCAGGACGAAGGAGTAGCCACGTTGTGGGTGTCTGGGCAAGGAGAGATTGCTGTGTTACAAGTCAGGATACTGGAGTTCCAAGACCTCAGGTGGGAGTGGTAGCCGTGGAAATAGAGAGAGAGTCACAGATATGAGGGATATTTGAAAGGAAGATTTGATAGGATTTAGTTGTCTGTTTGGATATAAAGGACAAGGAAAATGGAAACACTGAAGGTGACTTCCGCTGATAGTGTCAGAATGGCTGGGACTTCTTGAGATCGAGATAAGCACAGGTTGTCCAAATGTGGTTAAAAATAAGGAGTTATATGATTTTGTGAAAACATAGAGAAGTCAGAGCTAGAGGTACAGTGTGAGTAGTTTTTGAGCCGAAGGGCACCTCCCTGGCTGTCAGATGGTTGCAGTTAGAGCTGTGCAGTGGGCAAGCTCTCCTGTGTTCTGAGGGAGCGAGGACAGACAGGGGCATGCAGCGGCTGGCCAGCTGGCTCCAGCCTGGGGAAGGGCGAGCCCCACAGCCTGGCACTGGGGGAATGACAGAAAACCAGTTTCACGGCTCTCCCTTTCTTGGCATGGAATTTATTTATACTTTATTTTTTTGTATACTTTTGCTGTGGGATCTTAGAAAACGAATTTCTTTCTTCAGCCCATCAGAGCACTCATGTTTGGCAGATTACCTTTTTAATTTAAAAACCTAACCAGGAAAATAAAAACCAGCATTTTGTCTTCTCATTCTGTTCTGTTTTAGATATTATAAATGAAATTGGTTAATAGAGAATTTGAGCTTTCCTTTGGAAGGTATGGAATATGATTATTTCTCCTCTCTGTCTCTCTACTTGCCTTGGGATTTTTACCTCCTCCCCTTCCTCACTAGTCTCTTAGTTCTTGCCACACATCACCTGCTTCTTTAGAGGATCCTAATCTGCAGGGTTTTAGAGTCAGAGACGGTCTTCTCAGAATGGGGACGGCCCCTCTGAGTCCACACACAATCTCCACTTCATAATACCATTGTCCTTTGGCTGTATCAAATCCTTACAACAATTGGAAGGATCCAGAATAATGTTTGTGGAAGGAGGAGATTACTACAAAAATGTAGACCAAAACTCAAATTCCTAAAAAAGACCAGACCTACTGGTCCAATAGAGACTAGAGGAACCCCCAAGACTATCGCCCTAAGATACCCTTTGAACTTGGAATTGAAGCTATTTCTGCAGATCACCTTTCAGCTAAACAATAGATTGGCTTATAAAGTAAACAATATCACCCGTGAGTAATGTGCTCCCTTAAACAATTAACTACATGAGACCAAACGGTCAACATTTACCCAGAAACCAAGATGAGACATCAGGGAGGGGAGGGGAAGCTAGATCAATGGAAACAGGACAAACAGAATGAAAATAATGAGAACGCTGACACATTGTGAAAATTATAACCAATGCCACAGAACAATTTGTATAAAAATTGTTAGAAGGCAACTTAATTTGCTGTGTAAACTTTCACCTAAAACACAAGAAAATATTATTAAAAAGAGAGTGAGAGATTATTACCGTACCTGGAGGACGGAGGAGGGGAAAAGCCTAGGCTTCTGGCCCTTGCTCTTGAGCTGTAAATTCGCAAGTATTATAAACCCCCTAGAATCACATTTTGCTGATCACATAGTCATCTCTGACTGTTCCCCCCCAACCCAGCCCTGACACTTTGGAAAAAACTTCAGAATAAAATTACAGAGTAAATCTCCATTTTAACAAGGTTGTTTTTCTTATTTAGCACAAAAGAAATTAGACTCCTCAGCTGGTATATCCAAAATTTCTCCTGTCTTTGGCACGTGCGCAAGTGCACACATACATGTACACACGTACCCCATCTGTCTGAGTACCATAACTTAAGTGGACAGAAGCACTTCAGGACCAACCATGCCTTCTCTAAAGTTAGGTTGCTGTAACTGAACAGCAGGTAGAGTCAGATATTGCTTGCCTCGACAGTCTCCCTGCTTAAAACGACCATGTGGCCTCAAAGAACTTCTGAAGAGATTTCCTCCTTAAAGAGATTTTTCTCCTTTCAGAGGGCCAGTTGAGAGTGGACGCCAATGTATCTGTGCATCACCCTGGGGAGCCTTTCGGTGTTCGAACTGAAGTGAAGAATCTCAACAGTGCCAGGTTCTTGGCCAAAGCAATAGGTGAATGTCAGCTGTTACGCCTGATGTTCCTCTTTGTATCTGTTATCTATTGCTGTGTAACAAACCACCCCAAAACTTAGTGGCTTAAAATAATAACCATTTTAGTCTCCACAGTTTTGTGTGTTGGGTGGTTCTGCTGGTCTTGTCCCTCGCCTGGGCTCCCTCAGGTGGCTGTAGTCAGCTGGCAGCTCAGCTGAAACTAAGGGTCTCACACGGCTTCACTCACTGGAGCCTTGGTGCTAGCTGGCTGCTAGGCCCCTTTATCCACGTGCCCTTCCTTTGTTCACTTGTCTAGTCTGGCCTTTCTTACTTGGTGGTGGAAGAGGATGAAGGTCGAAGCCTCAAGGCCTCTCGAGGCCTAAGCTCTAGAACTCGCACAGTGTCACTTCCAACAAATTCTTTTCACAGTAGATTGAATTGAAGCAATTTGAATTCAAAGATGTTTTAAGAGGAGAGAAGATAGACTCCATCTGTTTGTGGGAGGATCTGCAAAATATGGTGGCTGTGGTTTTCCTCTGATCACATCCCTCCTGACCAGCCTGAAGTTTACAAAGTCATGTCTGTTCGTCATAGACTGGCCATATTTTGAGCTAACTGGTCAATAGGTTTTTTTTCTGCTTTCTGTTATTTCTATATATAGACTGTATGTGCTTGTATTATCAAGTGTTGATCTTACTGGATCACATGCTGTGGGTATTTTGGTGATGGCGAACATAGAATAATTAATACAGAATGGTTGAACAGTGTAAACATCTGGGGCAGCTCCGTGGAAGTTGATGACTGAATCTGAAAGAGGACATCTCAGGGGACTAAAATGTTTTATAAAACCAAAGATACCTAGAGAGGAAGAGAGAATCTAGGGAAGGATGGGGCTTAAAGAGCACCTCTTCAAGCGTGCACAGGAAACAAGACACTGAATGTGTTGCTATCTTCCAAACTCTTGAGTAGAGTCCTGGGCCTTGTCACGAAGAGTATTAGCAACAATACAGAAAAGATTAGTCTTGTATAAAACCTCTAGCCTCAGTGAAGACAGTCTGCACCTACACATTTTCAGGAAAATAGCATTCAAATGGTCAACAGGGTGACTTATGGCGGGGGAACATTCCCATATGAGGACAGGCTAAAGAGGGTGGTTCTTCTGTATCTACAAGGGAACAGGATCCATGTTTCTAAAGTCATGGAAGGTTTGGGCCAGGGCAAATCTTTACAGCCTAACTTTGTGAAGAAGAAGCTTGGAACAAGTGGAAGAAAGTTCTACCTTGGAGATAGTGTGTGTTCTGGGACTCATTATTCTAAGAGGTAGAAATGGTAACCTAAACACAAACAACGATAAGATTTTAGATAGATTTATCCATATGAGTTGTGAAGGAGACCCCGGCATGTTTTGGCTGTCCTTAACCTTCTGTTGTCCTGTGAACTACCTTCGGAGCAACAATCTAAGACAGAATTCTGGACTTGGTGGACCTCTGGTTTGACTTAGACTGGAAGAGTCAAACCTTTACTATTACGAGCCTAACTCTCCAAGCCTATAATTTTCCCACTGTGTTTTTCTCCCTAGAGCAGACCTTTCAGGAAGCGCCTCATGCCAACCACAGAGACAGCATTGGTTGGGGGGAATGGGCAGTGAAAACTGACACACATTGGCATTGCTACTTCTGAGCAGCTCAGATCAAAAGGTTTGGATTTGAGCAAGAGGAGGTGTTACATGGCAGGTTGAGGAGTTGAGGGACAGGCTAATGCTGTTTTCATAAAGCAGTTTAGCGATTGTGGTTAGGTTTTGATCACCACAGCCCGCACTGTTTGATGGCAGAGAGAATATGACAGTCGTTCTTAATCATTTTGGGTCACAGATCCCTTTGAAAATTTGGGGCCCTCTCTCCAAAAATATAATACAGACTCATACCGACATTCTGTGTATAATTTCAGGAGGTCGCAGAACCTCCTGAAGCCCTTGCATGGACCCCAGGTAGGGACCCTCGAGAGGCAGCAGGCCTAGATCTGGAGCCGCTAGAACGAGATATTGTCCCAGCCCTTGTTCTGCCAAATGGTATCATCTGTACTCCATCGCTTGATCTCTCTGAACCTGAGTTTTCGCAAAAAAATGAGGAAGTGGAACTGGTAGAATTCCTTTGGGCCTTTCTAGCACCTTTGTTCTGTGATGATGGGAGAAGAAGACATGACACATATGGGAAGAACTATCATAAACATCTTCTTGATTATTTTATTGACTTAAAGATTAAAAAAAAGTTATCTAAGTATTGCTTGAGTAGATGAAAGGTATAATCAAAATTTCAAAATATGGTACTAAATTACTGTGCTTTTCTTAGACTATGAAATTCAGAGGCAAATCAACGAACTTGAGAACGGAGGTGAAATTCTGAATGAAACCCGCTCGTTTGATTCCACACTGGGGTGAGTTTGGAGAAAAGCATCTTGACTATAGCTAGGTGGGGCAGGAGAGGCCTGGGTCCCAGGCTGAGCTGAGCTCAGCCACAGACCAGCCTGGAACCCTGGAGAAGGTACTCAGCTTCTCTGCGTCTCTGTGTCCGCATTAGTAACATTAGAAAAATACAGCACGCTTTAGGATCATAAAGTGTCTATCCACCCAAATCCATGGCCATCAAGTCAGTTCTGACTCACAGTGACCCTGTGGGACAAAGTAGAACTGTCCCATAGGGTTTCCAGGGAACAGCTGGTGGATTCAAACTGCCCACCTTTTGGTTAGCAGCTGAGCTCTTAACCACTGCGCCACTAGGGCTCCGGAGTACCCTACAGTGATGTTAAACGTAAGTGCTTAGTCTCAGATCCTGACCCCTCCCTTGCTTCCAAACTTTGCTGCTTTGCTGCATGAATTTCTCTTACCTTAAATCATCTATCAGACTTCTACCAGCTTAAGCCAGAGGTAGAAGAGAGTTAAGACCTGGTTATAGAGATTGCTTTTTTTCTCTCGGTAACATTGACACTAACTTTCTGACTCTGAATTTTGAGGATTTTATACTTTTAGCAGGAGACAGAAAAATCTTGAAGGCCTAGAGTTTAAGCTGGTTGCAAGCTGGAAACATTGCAGCAATTTCTCTTTTTTTATTTTATTAAACATTTTTCTTTATTTGTTAAAAGTTATTCATGTAAGTGTCCCTCATATAAGGCTGAAGAGCTTGGATTTGCCTGTACCCCTTTGGGTCGGGGAAACCCCCTCTGCACGCAAGCCCATGAATGCCTGTACGCTGTTCACTCAATGTTTTCTCGTGTTGCTATTGCAGGTGCACTGTGCCAATGAGAGACAAAGAAGGAAAACAGGACTACAGGTGGTAGCTTTTCTTTTCAAAATACCATTGCATATCTGGGGCTAGAGGCATGTTTCACATCCAGTTAAAGATTGATACACGGATTGTGGATAGTTTTTAGGAACCACTTTTTGTTGCTGTTGTTGTATGATGGAAAATCTAGACTTCCTATTTTATGTTTATACTAAGAGAAGTGATATCTTCTTGAAATGGTAGCCACGAGGTGCCTGGTTTGATTGGATTCAGTTGTTGGAACAGACTTGTTCACTCACGTCCATGGCAGAGTTACTATAACAGAGCTAAGAGGATGGCAGCTGAGGTTGGAGCCTAGGCTTTCTAATTCTTAAATTCGGTAGCAAATTCAGTAATATACTAAGTTTCCTTGGGAAGAAATGAAAAAAAAAAAGATATATATGGCCTTTCCCTGAAAACCCCAAGTAATGCCATTTAGCTGATAAATTAAAGAAGGTGGACTTAATATGAGACCCACAAATGAACAATAAAAATAGGTTTAAGATAAATTGAACCTGTTGTTTTTTCCCCATCGAGTTCAGCAGATCGCAAAGATTGAACTCTTAAGCAAAGAATTGTGGAAGTTAGCCCACCTTTCCATTGCAAAGTGTGGGAAGATCTAAGTGCAGCTATTGCTGTAATTGTGGAACAAACGTAGTATCATTATATCGAAAGAAGAAGCTTGTAGACCCTTAGTGTGAACTTCACCTCAGGGACTCCTCCTGTCATAGATTCTGTCAAAGCTGAGATTATTTTACTGTGATCTTCGAGGTTCAGTCTGTTCTTCCCAAGAACTGTCTCTGTTCTTCAGTATTGCCCCCTGCTCTGTTTAGGTTCCTGTCTTGCTGGGCATGGAACCGTGATTTTAACTTAGCCCGTGGCTTCAGGTCGCTCCCTCAGGTTAGTAGATGGTGGACTTCAGGAAGCCACCCTTTGAGTTCCTCCTGACTTCAAAGTCAGACTGATTCATAGCATAAAGTTGGCACAGAGGTGGCGGGTTGCTTCTTTTTGTAATATGTTACATTAGAGTTACCATTTGTTCTGCATTACCCTGCCTTTCATAAGTCCTTTGACAAGTATGGACAGAGAGAAACCATTCGTGCTGGAGTAGAAGAGAGGGAGGGACACCTTTGTTTCGGAATAAGGTTATATACACTAATACAGCTCCCACATTTTATTTAGGCAAAATGTATTCATTTCTTCACCTCTCATAAAAGAAAGTTTGGGTTTTTTCTTTGACTTTTCGTTTATTACACAAATAGAAGAGATACTGCTATAAAATTAAGAAAATCAGGTATGGGAAAAAAATCATCTTTCTAATAACAATATTCTCATTGAGTCCTATTTGTTCCAGCCTTTTTATTTATAAATATATGCTTTATCCATGATTGGGAGTCCCTGGGTGGCACAGATAGTTAAGTGCTTGACTACTAGCCAAAAGGTTGGTGGTTCAAACCCACCAAGAGGCACCTCAGAAGGCAGGCCTGGCAATTTGCTTCTGAAAAGTCATAGCCTAGAAAACCCTGTGGAGCAGTCCTGCTCCTCACACATGGGGTTGCCATGAGTAGGATTTGACTCGGCAGCAACTGGCAACAACAACAATCCACCGTTATAAATCACAGTGTGGCTTCAGCTCTGGGCTGTGCTTACTGCACTTTTCTTAAACACACAGAGAGGCGGGTTTGGTTGTTTTCACCTGCAGGTTACACTGGGTCAGCACTAGTTGCTGGGAAACAAGAGAACTGATACTGTAGGACCTGAGAAATATTTGCGGGTAAAATGGTATCTAAACACAGAAACATCCGTATTAATGACGGGCCCTGTTTTTCTCCCTAAACCAAGCACTCAGGCCCCGGTCACCTCTCTCTGCCTAGGTTCATGCCGGAGCCTAACCTGCCTCCCCTGGTGCTCTATGACGCCGCCTCCCTGCCTGCTGGGGCCGACTCACGGCAAGTGATCAATATCGACTACATTCGGGAGAGGCTCCCCGAGCTGCCCAGTGTGACCCGAGAGAAGCTCATTGAACAGTATGGGATGCTGCCGGAACATAGCTTCACCTTATTGGTAGGTCTACTGATCAGATGCTAAATAAGCCAGCTCAGCACTTTGGTTTGCACTCTACAGAGACCCCTTAACCTGTAGGCGGCTGCTGTGGGCTCTGCGTGGAGCGTGCAGGTCTCTCTGGTCGTACTGCAGATGCTTCCCAGGAGAATGAGCTGTACTCACCTTTGCTCACCACCCTTTATGGCAGATGCTCCTTATAAAGCCAGAGGATGAAAAAAGACCCCGTGTTAGTCATTTCTCCCATGTATCAGTGAACAGCTGCCCATAGCCGCCTCGTAGCCTTCTTGCATGGATGAGTATTTTCCCAGGTGCCCACAGGACAGAAGAAAATCAATGCGTAGAGTTTCTGCATGTCTCACAGCACTGAACCCTGACAGGGTCTGGCAGGAATGTTAGGTTCTCAAAAGCCAGCCGGTTTTACCAAGTATGGAGGAAAGCATTTATTCCACACGAAACGCGAGAAGCTCAGACTTAAAAGTAACCGTCCTTTGAGGCTTGAGTGCGCATGGAGAGGGGCTATTAGAGAATCTGACACCACCGAGTCTGCTCAGGGATCTTCCTTGTCGTTTCTTTGTCACGGCAGCGTTGAAGTGAGGCGGCATCAGGGAGCCCAGTGTGTTGTCACAGTTGCCTTCCACTTACCTGATAGCAAGGAAGTGGAGAGTTTGCTGAGCCGTCTACCCCTCCCTTCTTTTGGAGCAGCAGAACGTGTGGAAACCCTGAGTTCTTACGTTCTAGCTCTTTCATTATCTGTGGTACATGTAGTAGCGACCACTTACTTTTTCAGCCTCTGTAGCTTATTGGGAAGCTGCTTTCCCACTGATAATGGGTTCTGCCACAGGCGGGGCCTTTGTGACTGCCCAAAACCGAAGAAACAGGCGTGTGCTGCAAATTATTGTTTCTACAGAGTATTGTATGAGGTGATGGTGAATCAATTTTTTTTTTAGGTAAAGTTTGGATTTTGGAAATTGTCTGTGCAGTTATGTACCTCTGGACTCTGGGGGAGCATTAGGGGCACACAGCTCTACCACTGTATTCTGAGTGGAGGATTGGGGGAGGGGGCAAGAAAAAATACACTACCTGCCGAAAGTTCAGACACACTCCATGAATCAGCATGCTTCCACTAATTAAAACAGTTGGCGTCAGCAAAAAATTCAAAGGAGAAAATACTTGGATATTGAAAGAGTTGTTAAATGACTAATAATAATGTA
Source organism: Loxodonta africana (assembly GCF_030014295.1). NCBI lineage: Eukaryota > Metazoa > Chordata > Mammalia > Proboscidea > Elephantidae > Loxodonta > Loxodonta africana. Next base: position 73,843,816 of record NC_087354.1, on the reverse strand, counting down.
AGGGGGACGGTGGTAGTTCAGTGGTGGAATTCTCGCCTTTGATGCTGGAGACCTGGGTTCGATTCAGCCAGTGCACTTCAGGTGCAGCCACCACCCGTGTATCAGTGGAGGTTTGCGTGTGGCTGAGATGCTGAACAGGTTTCAGCAGAGCTTCCAAAGTAAGCCGGACTAGGAAGTAAGGCCTGGCAATCTACTTTCAAAAAAATTAGCCAGTGAAAACCCTGTGGGTCACAACGGTCCAATCCCCAACTGATCCTGGGTATGGCGGAGGTCCAGGCAGTGTTTCATAGCGTTGTGCTTGGGGTCACCAAAATTCTGGGCCAATTCAATGGCAGCTAACTGCCATAACTGTAAAGGATATTAGAATTATATTTATATGTATATTTATGTGTATACTGTATTTTTATGCAAATAACACATCTCTTCTACGTTTGTTTGCCAGCCATGTCCCCCCCGCCCCAGGTATTTTGATAAGCGTGCTAATTTTATATAGTGTGCTTATGAAAATACCTTGCGGCAGAGGGAGGGCACAGCTGGCAAACATAGAAGGTGCACGTTATTTTTGTAAAAATAACAACACCACATACAACAGAAGGAAATGCTGTATGTGGTCATGTGCCATCTTCACAGTTATTGGTGTGCTCTTGTCCACAGTTACAGCCCCTGGGTATTTTGAGTGCCTTGCATCCTGTGGAGTTCGTCTTCCAGCACTGTATTGGGCAGTCGTGATCCATAAGGCTTTCATTGGCTAATTTTTGTAAGTAGATTGCCAGGCCTTTCTTCTTAGTCTGTTTTAGTTTGGAAGCTCTGCTGCAACCTGTCCACCATGGGTGACCCTGCTGGTATTTGAAATACTGATGGCATAACTTCCAGCCTCACAGCAACACACAAGCCACGACAGTATGACAGGCTGACAGACGAGTGGTGGGCGGGAAACCTACCTTTGATCTATTCATTTAATACTTTTATTAGCATTTTCTAATAGGTGGTACTGAGACAGGGACAAGATTGGAAAAAAAAGATCTTTTCTTGGTCTTCGAAGAGTTTATATCCTAAAAGTACACTACAGCTAACGAGCCTGTAGGGCAGGTCACAGTAAACAGAAGTATGAAGTACAGTGGGAGCCCAGAAGGGTGGTGATTAAACTGAAGTGAATAGAGAAAGCTTCAAGAAGGAGGTGATTTAAGAGCAAGTTTTGAAGGGACTTAGTTTTTTTCGATATTTTAAAAATACGCTTATTTTTATAGCTTGCATATAATGCATTACGTGATTTGGTTTACAAAAAAAAAAAGCTAATACCTGAAATTTTCAAGACGAGTGAGTATTGAACGAGACAGGAATGGGAGGAGAAGGAGTCAGACAAGTTGTTTTCCTGAAATTAGGCAGCCTGGGCTCCTTATGACTTGGTAATCACTGGAAGCTGAGTTACTCATAAAATACCCAAAAATGATCTGTTCATGTTTTTTCCTGCCTTCATCAGAAACACAACAGATTGCTGAGAAGGGCAGCTGCACAAATCTAATGAACCATCCTTCAGCTTAAAGAGTGCCCAAGAGTATTCATTAAATAAATAGCAGTGGTGGAGGTATTATACAGAGCTCTGGCTCCCTGCTCCATGCTTCTGGACTGCTTATTAAATTAAGCACGTACCCACCCCCATACATGCCTTACCCACAAATAATATAAACTGCAAAATTTAATTCTAGTCTTTAATTTAGCTTGTCATTTTATTGTGCAGTAAGCACTGAATTATACATTGTTAAGACGATCCATGATGTTTACAGAACTCCAATATTTTACCTCAGCATATACCACAATGGCTGGCGCATAGTAGGCTCTCAGTAATGGACGGATGGATGAGTGAGTGAATCAGAGACTGTGACAGCACGCAGTGAAGTCCTGGGAGAAGTCACATTCCTGCTAAAACCGACCATGTTTCTAAAGGTCAGGTGTATGCCCCACCCACTGACTTGACAGTGAATCATGGTGACACATGTGTCCTTGAGCTCTGAGGGAGAAGACCTGGAGTACCGTTTCACTGGGCCACGTTCTGTGACTTTTATACAAGTCGCTTCATCTCCCTGACTCATGTTTCCCGAACTGGTTTAATTAGGACATTAAATCAAATCACATTCTGGTTTTCTCCCTTAAACTCTCGTGATAATCCCCTCCCAGCAGAAGACGCGTGTTACTGTTTATTCCTCTGGCCACAGAAGAAATATCTTGCCCTCCCTGCAACCTCAACCTATTTAACTAACCTTGCTTGTCTAGCTTTTGCCAAATAGCCTCGCTTTCTGACCTCATTTGTAAGGATTAAAGCATAGAAATGTAGACACTGAGGCCTGGGTATTAGGGCTCTGAAAAATGAGAGATGCTGATAGCTTAAGTCCGTCTCGGAGTCAGTATATCCGAGAGCATCTGCTAATTATTAGGAAGGTTAGGAGTGTATGCATGTGGATTTTTCTGGGCAAAACAGCCCCAGGCTGCTGGTGCCCAGCCTACCGTTACTGACCATTTTGATCAGAGATCCTACAGGAGAATCCTGATCAAAGGGGAAAACTGTGGAGCAGAATTTCAAATTTTCATGGAATCCAGACTTTATGGAGCCATGGAGGCTGGATGAACCCCTGAAACTATTGCCTTTAAATAATCTTTAAACCTTAAACTCAAAAATATCCCCTAAAGCCTTCTTTAAACCAAACAATAAAACCAAACAAAAACCAAACCCAGTGCCGCCGAGTCGGTTCCGACTCATAGCGACCCTATAGGACAAAGAAGAACTGCCCCATAGAGTTTCCAAGGAGCTAACAATAGTTTAGCTTAATTAGTAAAAAATGCCTGCCTTGAGCATTGTGCTCTTTTAAGATCATCTGTATGGGATCAAATTGACAACGGCAGCTTGAAAGATTAGATAGGCAACTTAGGGGTCAGTGAGTTTATGTTAATGAGGGAGGAAGAGTCTGGAAAAGCAGAGAGTGTGGTTGTACAACTTGAAGAATGTAATCAATGTCGCTGAGTTGTACCTGTGGAAATTTTTGAATTGGTGTTCGTTCTGCTGTGTATATTCTCAACAACAGCAACAAAAAAAATAATTAAAACAGAAAAAAATAATAATGCCAGGCTGATTTCTGTGGGGCATCTCTTCCTAAACTCTGTACCTGTACCTTACCAGACCGAAGAGTGCAAACTAATGTCAGCCATTTACCTAACAACACATAAAAAAATGCTGCTCACATTCTGCCGTTTACAAGGTACCACTTCTAAGTTATCCTTACAACTACTCTGTAAGGTGAATATTGTTGTTCTCCCCATTTTACAATTTTGGAAACTTCTGTAGTGCAGTTTAAGATGTTAGGTAACTTTCCCAAGCCTCACCTCATGGAGCCAGGGGCAGACTAGGCTGAGCCCAGGGACCACCCAAAATCAAAAACCATTGCCATTGAGTCAATTCTGACTCATAGCGACCCTGTAGGACAGAGTAGAACTCCCCAGTAGGGCTTCCAAGGCTGTAATCTTTATGGAAGCAGACTGCCACATCTTTCTCCCTCAGAGCAGTTCAAACCACCGACCTTTCAGTTAGCAGCTGAGCACTTTAACCCCTCTGTCACCCAGGGCTCCTTGGGGCCCACTCAGGCTCTTAATTTCTAAGCACTACTTGCTCCTTGCGTATATAATCTGCCACAAAGCCAAATATCAGCACTGTTTTGAGTTAATGGCTGCTTTGGGTCACTTTTGTTTCATTAGTAGAGAAAATAGAGCTTTTTACCTGTTATTGTTAATGTTAGTAATTTATGCAGTCCCACTAATGCTTCGTGAAGTACAATCACAGAACATGGGGTCATTTAAAAACTGGACCACCCTATTCGTTTTTAAGATACCAGGCTGCCCTGTAAATAAAAAAGTACCCTCTATTAAATTTAGTGAAAATCAGCCAACTCCAAAGAAATTAGAAATTATCTCCATTTTCCAAGAGGAAAAACTAAGAGAGAAAAAAATTGATTTAATTTCTCCTCTGCCATTTTGTTTATTTTACTTTCTTAAATTTTCTGCTGAAGGTCCGTGGCTCCTTCTGGCAGTCATTGAGAAGAGCCTCCCCATAGGTCAGGGTTTGTGGGTTTTGTAGAATGAGTTTGCCTGGTACCTCATGTCATTCAGCCGGCTTGGTGCCAGGCACAGTGCCGGCCCTCGATAAGGAATGGACATGAGCGTACAGGGTGACTGGAGCTTTATGAAGTCTGTAGGCAGAAAGATTTAAACCCCATTTAACACAAGATTTTAGGGGAGGAATGGGTTAGCACCCCCGATTCAGTGTTTCTTGAGGGCCTCTCGTACTCAGCAGGAGGCCCCGGGTAGTGCACATGGTTAACGTGCTAGGGGCTAACTTAAAGTTGAGGCCCACCCAGTGGAACCTCAGAAGAAAGACCTGGCACTCTACTTCCGAAAAATCAACCATCGAAAACCCTGTGAAGCACAGTTCTACTCTGACACGCACAGGGTCACCATGAGTTAGAGTTGACTCAGTGACAACTGGGAAAAAAAGATATTGGGGTCAGTGCCTGCGTGCTGTTTTCAAATGTAAATGTGCCCTAGAGCTTCATCTTTTCCGTGGTGCTTTTCACTCTCCTGAGCAGTCCCTCAGGGTGATGGCCGAAAAGAGAACACACGGCAGACTCTGGGTTCCACGTCTTACCTGTGATGCTCAGCAGCTGGGACGATGCTGAAAGGGTAGCCAGGCCCGTTAACCTCGCAGAAAGAGGCGGCAGCGATCCACGTACCCCAAAGATGCTAGATGCAGCAGAATCTTCATTAAGTGTAACCAAATCTGAGTACAGCTGAGTGATTCCCAAGAATATGCTGCCGGGGAGAAGAGCGTTGGCATGAACAGCACGCTGACAACGTTCATGGAGAGCCACACCAGGCAGATTCGAAGGAACATCCAGCATGGCCCTGGGTAGACTGCAGGAAAATGCGATTGTGAACCCACAGTCAGTCACCGGGTCTGCCTGTCTTCGTATTCAACCTCAAGATGTTTAGCCTTATTTGAACAACTTCATTTTTCTCTGGCTGGTTCTTTCCCACTTACAATCATAATCCATTGTTTCTGACATCATGGAGAAGGTTAAGATGCCTCCGAGGGAGAAAGAAACAGAAAAGATATCATGACTATAGTTGGTTGTTAAGTGAGTTGTTTTTCTGAGTTTTCCTTTGAGTCTCTAGTAAGCTCGAAAGGGCCTGGTTTACTCTCCGGATGAATTGCCTATGAAATAATTTCCCATGCTAAGTATCTGTATATCCAATATATAGTCTTACTTTGAAGCCAAATGGTTTTAAAAAGCACCTGAAACCGTATTGACTGCCTTAAGACTGCCCAGACTTACTGAGGTTCAGAGCACTCACATTCTCACTGCTGTTTAAGGAAAATCCATTTGGTCAGCATCATCGCTCACCATATTTCAGCCCCATGCAATTTCCAAAATTGATTTTATTCTTCATTTTACAAAATTGCACCCAGTGCTTGCCAGCTTAAGGGTGCTTTTATAGTTATTCTGTGCACTGAAAAATATAACCACCATTTTGCTGTGCCAAAGTTAAATAAAAAGATACATCTTCCACGTCTTCCCCTGCAAAACCAACAATTTGTTTCTTTCAGATGCAAGTACCTTGCAGCTTTCAGAGGTGAGGATCCTGGTTCAAAGACCCCTCAGGGACCTGTACGTCAGGTGTGATGTCCTGGGTGCCTAGCCATGTGGGGCTCCCAGGGCGGGTATCCCCAGCCCACCCTGAAGCCTGGTGTCCTGTTTGTGGAAGGACTTCTTGGTGGGACAATTAGAATGCATTATTCAGGTTTAAGTCAGGTCTTTGGGAGAGATGAGCAAACCTATACCACCTTTAAGCCTCGTTGCTGCTTTTCAGCTCTAGCCAGAAAGTTCCTGTTGAGCAACAGGGGTTCCCTGTGCTGTGACTATTTGATTGACAGTGGTGGTTTCAGGCATATTGAAATGTGATTATGATCAGAATTGATTTCTTGACAGCACACTTCTTAGGTCTCACTCCTGCAAATAACGGCCTCCTAACTAGGCCTGTCTGCTATCAACTGTTATTACCTGAATTTTGGTTATCCAAGGGGCATTCCTATACCCAAACTGGTTTCCCTCAACACCTCCCCTAGAGTTAATGTGTCTCAGAAAATGTAAACTCATCTTCACGTCAGCCTAAGCCAACTGTAGGTGAGAAAACTCCATGAATGGAATTGGTACCCCCCATTGAACTCAGATATGTGTTTTTCCTGACTTTGCTGGGAGCATGACCCACAGGTGGAAGCCTTGGGGACAGAAATAGGACTAGGGCCCTCTAGTTGTGAGTCCCTAGATGTTTCCTGGGTCATTTTCAGAGCTTATGCAGATCCCTATGTTCTTGAAAGTGGCCAGGAAGATTGGGGTACAGACTTTCTCCTCATGTACTCAAGTGGAGAGCCACGTGACTCCTATGACCACCTCACACCACACATTGACTGCCTTTCCTCTCCCTACTGAAGAGCACCCTCTCTCTGAGTGATTTCCACTCACTGGAGCACTGGCTGGAAGAGTCTTTCAGCTGTCACTTGTTTCCATACACAGCACCGGGACAGCCCGTTCACATCCTAGATCCAAGCCGCTGCCCCACTGACCGTTCCAGCCTTGTCCACCACAACATCTGCCTTCTGGCCCAGAAGGTCAGTGTCACCAACCCCTTACTTTTCATTTCCACTCCCAGCACTGGCACTTGCTGTTACTTTCGGAGCTGTTTTTTACAAAGTTGTTGGGTTTGGTTTTGGTTTTGTCCTTTTGTGAGAATGGTCAAATTCACAGGAATAATGAAGGAACAGCAGAGTCCCCCGACCCCCACATGCAGATGCTAGACCCTTTTACAAAGATGCTGAAATGCTCTGTGGCTAATATCTGACTGGCCGTGTTATCCACCCTGTGACACACAGGGTGCAGCCCCAGCTTGTACCCCTGCACAGTGACACGCCATGACAGGTGGAGCCTGGCCATTTGAACCCATTGGGGTTCATCTGCAGATGTCTGGGATTTCCTCTAGAATAAGCTGTTCTCTCCACAGGCATGGCCCACCTGATTAGGTCCAAACACACTGCCTGAGTTACCCATATTAGAGTACAGTGCAATAAAATACAGGATGTTTAATACCAAAACTCTGTGAGAGATAATGGGTTTGTTTTTTAATGTCTGAAGATACTTCAGAATTATGCGGTCTCTTGGTTTGGGCGTGCTTATGGGAAATTCTCTGAAGGGAGGGCATGGGGTGGGAGCAGGGTATACAGAACAGAGGCACAGGGGTGCTCTGGCCACCCTCCCGTGGGCTGGGAGCACCCTGTGCCTGTGGTGCAGACATGGCAGATCAGGCCTGCTTCCTCTCAGATCTGGGAAAGGTATGTGTCATGCCACAGCTGAGTGTACCATGTGATCTAGGTATACATTGGCCAAGGCTGAAAGTGAGCCTGCCATTTCCTTTTTCTAATTTGTAAGCTAATTGCTGGGGGCTTTTACAACCTTTGAAATATATTAACGTTTGAACAACTGTTAGCTTTCAAATGAAACCACAGAAGTAGTGGGGCAGTGTGTCCTTTTGATGAGCTAGTTTCTTCCCATTGTGCTTGGCACAGGGGAAGTGCTCAACCACAGTCTCCAGGAGGGCAGGGACCTTCACCAGAGGCAGAGTAACACAGAGGTCAAGAGCACAGACCACCGAGGTTGCGAATCCTAGCACTACCGCTTCCTGCTGTGTGACTTCAAGCAAGTTACTTATCTTCTCAGTGCCTCTGTGTCCTCATCTGTGGAGAGAGTTGTAATAGTTCCTACCTGGTAGGGTTGCTGGCTATGGATGAGTTAATCTAGAGAGCATGAAGAACAGGGCCTACTACTTAGGATGGTGCTGTGGTGACTGTCATTAGCAGCAGCTACGTGCCACTGCCCACAGGGCTCACTGCTGGTCTTTGTTTCTCAGGTATTCAGGAAAGACTGCTGAGCACCCTTTAACTAGCCTAACATTGCTAATCTGGGATCCCTCAAGCCACCAGGTCACTCCCTGCCACATAACCAGCTGTTCCCCAACTTGTGTTTTCAGGGCTGCTGTTTCTTCTGTAAGTCGGCCACTGGGCAGCTGTCTGTCTAGAGTTTCATTCTACTTTTAAATATAGTCCACCCACATTGATGGCATCAAGGGACCCCTCATCAGGCTCCCAGGCTGTGTGACTTAGACCGGATAAGAACTGCAGTTGAGAAATCAGCCTTCATCCTCTTCCAACTGGATAGCTTGCTGGCGTTTTATTATCTCTGCAAGTAGAAGGCAAAAGATGGCTCTGGAGCAAATCGCTTCCAGGGCCCGATGCAAGGGTGAATGGAGGTTCCTCCCCAGAGCAGACAGGGAAGGTGAGGCACCCCCCCCCGCCCCCGCCTTGCTTCGCCCCAGCAGCGATGAACCCACAGAACCATTAGCGATTGAGGGCGTCTGTTAGCTTCTAAGGGGCTGACCTGGCATTTGGCTCTGGCTGTAACTGAATGCTTTGGGAAATTTGATTAAAATGTGTAAAAGATGCTCCCCAGTCACAGAGCTGTGGAGACAGTCTGGTATTCTACAAAAGACAGGGCCTCTTGTCTCTGCTGCATTAGCTACAACAGTTCGAGGCGCACTCAGCCACGCAGCCAGCTCACGTGGATGGAAGCTGCAGTTCTGCCTCGTTTAGCATAGATTAGTGCTGTAGTGATCGCTTGCTCGTTGCCTTTGAGAAGGACGTTAAAGGCTCCCTCATGTAGTGGCCTCTCCGCATTGCTCTTCATACGATTTTCATGTCAGGGAGTTACTGGCCTACTGTTTTCTAGAGAAAACCAGATGGCTGACACTGCCACGTTCTCCAGAGACTCCTGAGATCCATGCCAAGCTCATTACCATTTGCCAATCTCATAGAAAAACCAAGAAGACCTTACCTAGGATGCAGCGTTTTTTTTCCTCAAAAGCCCAAGCAGGCAGCCCATGCACAACTTTTATTGATCCATCACCCTCTGGGCAGCAGCTGATAGGCCTTGGTGAGCCCCGCTGTCTGTCGCTCGGCCCATCAAAAGCGCAGATTTTCATGTCTGCTTTAAATTGTGGACGGAAACCATGTATCCCCTGGTGCAGTACAGTTCTAGCTCGGAGAGGCTTCATCACAGCGCTGACATGAAAAGACAAACAGAAATCTGACTTGCCATGTTACCCATCCAATAAAAAAACCACCCAAGGGGAGAGGAAGAGAGATTCATCACATCCCAGCAACTCAGCCAAGCCTGCAAGTTCAAGTTCAATATTTCTAGGTGGATTTAGAAAACCTTTCCTTGGCAAAGCAAAGAGTTCTCCTGACAGCTCCTTTCATCAGTGGGCCAGCCTGTCTGGGTTAGAACAAAGGAGCTCTGCCCTTCTGATCTGGGCTGGATGCTGGTTTTCTCCTTCCGCAGTGGTTTGTGTACCCTTGGGGATGTTTCAACACTTTTCGATATAAGTTAACAGAGCTGCCTCTTCATGTTGCCTGGATTTGCCTTATTTATAGTCAAGTTTTGGCTGTGCAGGTGGCCTTTTGCCCTGGTTTAGCTTGAGCAGAATAATAGCATTGACTTGAAAAGAGAGTCAAGAGATGATGGGATTATTGAGTAGGCTTGTCACTAGAGAATATTTCTGTTACATGTAGATTTTTTAAAAATGAAATTCCTACCTTAGCAAATGTGTGCCTATGTATATATTACAGCAGTTCCAATAGCTAAACTTTCAGAGCACTTCCGTCAGTATGTCTTGCTGCTTCCCAGGGTCTTATTTTTCCAGAAAGTTCTTTCGGTTAATGAAGGTTCCTTGAAAGAGGCAGAGATGGAAACCTTTGCTGCAGTGTGAACTTAAAAGGAATATTTAAAGGGCAGCATGGTTTGATTAGAATTTCAGCAGGTAGGGAAAATCTGCCACTTAAAATGTGTTCCTTCTGCATGTGGAAATTTCCGCCTTCCCTTGTGTAAGTGAGTAGAACACGTTGTTATTTTTCTTACTGAGAAACTAGGGGTAGACTTAGCCAAACTTCTTGGGTTCTGTCAAGTTGATCTGAGCTGGCAGTGAGGCACAGCACATATGTTGATGTGTTCCTCGGGATACTCACGTGTAATTGTTATAATTCTGATATTTAACTGCGCACGTGGTATGGTAAAGAATGAGAGCTCATATGTGATTGAAAACAACACACACGGTGATGGGAGAGGTCAATTCTGTCCCCCGAGGTTTACCAAGCAGCTACCACAGCAGCACTGCGTTTGGCTCTGGTTATAGAGTGAAGCGGAACAGCATGGCCCAACCCACGAACCTTACAGTCCAGAGGGGGAGAAGGAGTCAGGTCTGCAGCAAACAAGTCTCCTTGCTGAGCAGCAACTCAGCTGATCACAGAGCCAGCCAGATGAGAGGCAGCTTCAGCCGTGCCTAGCCCGGCTCGGAACATGTGGGAGGTGGGGTGGTCCCTCCAGGGTCACCTGTGGCCATCTTCTTCCTCATCTTGAAAGTGGACACCACCACCATCCCACCCACCTCTTGGGATGATGTGAAGGTGGATACGGTTACGATCTACTTTAGATTTTTCAGAGGTCGAATATTTTGTTCGTTCCTCCTTGATTTGCTGCTTTTCTCGTCGTCTTCTGGCAGTGACAAGGACTTCCAGCAGGAGACAGGGCTGGGGAAAGAATGGGCATAGACTGAGGCAGAACGTTGTGGGCCGAGTTTGCGCCTCAAGGATAAAGGTTGTAAGACGAGGCTGACCCAGAAAGGGCAGGCGACTTTGAAGGAAGGTGGATGTCACCGTCCTTGTACCCAAAGTCAGGGCTCTCTGAAATATATCCATTCCTTTGAGAAAATGCTATGTAAATGCCTGGTCACAGAAGTCAGAAAAGTAGAACACTTGCAGTTACTGAAAGGGATGAAAATTTTCTGGTGACATCTCAGTGTTTGGCAAAGAAGGAGTAGATGTCTCAGAGGAGACAGAGGGTGACAGTCTCAGATTTGCCTTCAGAATGCTGAGCTTTCATATTTTTTGGAGGCTTTCTTTAATTTTCTTTTCCTTTTTTTTCAGAATGAAGCTGGCCTGCTGGAGTTCTTCCAAAATGTGATAAAAGAAACTAGGGCAGAACCCAAAGTGGTGACTAGTTGGGTCCTCAACATTTTTCTGGGTTATTTAAAGCAACAGAGCCTGGCTGTCAGTGAGAGGTGAGTGAGGGCTGGGATTTCTTTTGTCCTTTATGATGAACTCTGTGTCCAGAAGCAGTCAAAGTAGGGCAGGCCCAGTGTTTTCTCTCCCCATTTCCCCGCAGGATAGCCTGACAAGAAGACAAATATCTCCTGTGAATTCCAAATCCTAAAGGTGCCTTCCTTCCTGTTTGAAATGCACCCACTTATTCCACCCTCTGATTGTACACTCTGCCGTCTGTGCTGTGCTAGGGCCTGGGGGCTTGAAGATAAGACAAGGAGTTTTCACACCTGTAGGGGATATAGACTGGTGAGAACACTGGCAGTCCCCTCAGGTGACTGTGTTACGCTAGAGCTGTGCACAGGATGCCCTGAATGACCACAGAGGGACCTGAACTGACACTGAGGGAGCCAACCAGGCTTCCTTCAGAGGGGATGCTGGAGCTTGCCAAGCTGAAGACCCAGTGGGAGTTGGCAAGTGGTGGGAGGCAGGGCACCCTGACACAGGGAGCAATAGTGAGACACTCAGAGACAAGCAGGTGTGGTAGGCCCAGAAAATGCAAAAACTCCATGGTAGCAAAGCCAGCAGACAGGAAAGTTGATGAGAAAGCTGGAGAGATGACAAGGGTTCCGGTAGGGCTTTGTAGGGCTTTGTCACCAGCTCTTGAAAGCCATAGACCCCAGGCTAACTCCTGTTTCAGTGTAAGGAATGGGGTGGAAAAACAGCCTAGATGCAGGGAGACCACTTGGGACCTTCTTGCAGAAGTACCGATGAGAAGTGGTACGGCCTGGCCCTGGGTGAGGATGGCAGGACTGAAGAGAAGTGAACCGGGTGGAGGGCAGGCGTCGCACAGGGTCAGGACTCCCAGATGTCTTGTGCAGGCAGTGGGGTGAAATAGAGGTATAGGAAGAGGAGTGTTTAAAAGAAAGGGGTGGAGGGAGGGTGGCCCGTTTCAGGCATGCTGAGTTTGGGCTGCCTGTGGGCCGATGTCCCTCTGGTGGTGATGGCCAGCAGGCGTCAGATACACGGATCTGGATCTGCGGCTTTCTAGAACTCTCTGGGAGGCATGAATTTGAGAGTTCTCATTTGCCCACTCAGTACATGTTTATTCAGCCTCTGCTGTGTGCAAAGCCCCGTGCTAAGCACTGGAGGAAACCAGTCAACAAGGCAGACACAGACCCTGCCCCCAAACAGCTGGCAATCAGGAAGCTAACGATTACACAGCAGTGAGGGGGAGCTCTAAGAAGAGGGAGAAAGTAATGGCTAAGCGATGGCCTGAGTGAAGGATGACAGTGCTAGTCAGAGCTGAAGGGGTGAAAGAACAGCTCGTGTGAATATCTGAGGGGAGCCTGAGCATGACATCTCGGGAATGCAAGTCCATAGTCCGGTGTAAGTGGTAGCTGGAGTTCGCAGCAGAGAGGTGTCGCTGAAGTTGTCAGGTGGATGAGCACTGTCAGCATGAAAGGTGGACGAGGAAGGAGCCTGAGACACCCTAGCCTGTAACTGAGATGAGTAGAGAAGAAGGAAGGTGAGAAGAAATGGCAGAGAAGTAGGAGGATGCCAGCAGGGTGGTATCTCAAAAGCCATAGAAAAAGCAAATTTCAAGAAGGGAAGAATGAGCAGCAGTTTAGATGTGGGGAGTGGGGCAGGGAGAGTTCCCTAGGGACCCACAGATGGATTGTGGGCCACTGTCAAGGGCCCAGTGGGAGGTGGAGCTCAGTGTGGCAGGTGTGCCACCATCTCAGGAGCACCCTGGCCATGGAGATGTGGAACAGAGAAGACGGACATGTATTGATACATGATTCCAAAAAACGTGTTTGTTAAAAGAAGTTACTCTATACAACGCCAACTTCATTTTCGGCTTCTTCCTCCCATGTGGTTGTGTGGGGTCAGTTCACTTTCTACTTGGCTACTTACAGGTGGTGACCTTGGATAAGCTCACCTCTGTGCACCTCGGTTTCCTCACTCGAAAATGACAGCACCTGCCTTAGATTTTAAGAGGAAAATGCGCAGTGCCTGGCACATAGTGTGCCCTCGGTGTTAACCCTCTCCTCTTTGCCATGTTGTTATATTAAGTATCAAAACAATGGCCCCCCTCAGCCTAAGGTGACTGGCCTCCTCCTGAACAATGATGGCATTTGTTGCCTTCTGGACTTTCACTCACGTCCTTCCAGGTTTGACCTTGCCATTCAGAAGCTCCACTATTGACATTGAAAATACTGTGGCCATTCAGGGAAGGGATTGCTAGGCTGGAGCCATCTGGAGGAGCTGAGGGAGGAGATATAACCCTACCTCACTCCACCTTGGGAGGGAGAGCACTAGGAGGCACCAGTGGGGAGCAGAAGTGAGCCAGGGCCTGATGTGTTTTTGGAATGGGAGGAGCATAGCTGGTAGGAGCAGAGGGTGGAAAATGGCAGAGAAGCAAGGTTGGGTGTATAAATGGAGCCTAGCCAGAACGTGAAGGATCTGGAAAGTCAGGGATTCAGCAGTGAGTCCAGTAAGTAGGTATAGAACACCTCTGTCTGCAGTGCGCATGCAGAGAGGGGCAGGACCCAGTCCCGGCCCTTACGCTGCCAGCCTCCTGGGGAGGATTAGACTTGTGCATCGATGTCATAACTCAAGGCAGAGTGGGGTGCTTCCTGTTTTAGAAGTATACAGAGCAATAGTAGCCAGAAGGCCTGGAAGGCTTCAAGAAGATGAGGTATTTGAGCATATAGATGGACTATAAATCCCTTATTTTTAAATGTATGGTTTTCTGTGTTGCTGGTCATAGAGTTGTGAATTTTAGACTTAGAAGAGACCTTAGATGTCTTCTGGTTCAACCCTTTCATTTAGCAGATGAGGAAACGCCCCCCCCCCCCCCCACACACACACACAAGGCCAGGTGACTTCCCTCAGGTTGCACAGCTGCTAGGCTGGACTCCACATCTGCCGACCTTCAGATGAGTTTGTTTATATGTTGGTCTTTGAAGCTGAGGGTTTGCCTCTCCACCACTTAGTCTGGTAGCTTCTGAAGGAGCTGAGGTTGATAAATTAGCCGGTCAGATGAACTTGGTGCCCCTAGTATTTGCCCAAACAGCTCCTAAGCACTGGAGTTTTAAGAACCAAAAGGGCATCCAATTGTAAATAAAAGTATACAGGGTCGTTCCAAAATCAGGCAAAAAGGAGGCTAAGCAACAGCCCTGTTTGAAAATTGATGTAAATTGAACAAAGAGCAAAAAAGAGAACAAGAGCTGAGGTGCCAGAACCAAGCTGTAGCAGTTCTGCTTCTACACAGTTCAGAGAGCTTTCAGGCAGACGGGGTGTAACAGCCTAACCTGGGAGCAAACGTTAATTAGTGACCAGCCTCAGCCGCCAGAGCTCATGTTTCCAAAGCTGAGAAGATCAGTAGCTGCAAAGGTAGCGTCTGGGTCATCTAGTGCCACTGTAACAGAAATACAAGTGGATGGCTTTAACAAAGAGAAATTTACGTTCTCATAGTCTCATAGGCTACAAGTCCAAATTCAGGGCATCAGCTCCAGGGGAAGGCTTTCTCATCAATCTTTCCCCAGCCTAGGAGCTTCTCCACACAGGGACCCTGGGTCCAAAGGACAGGCTCTGCTCCCAGCACAGCTTTCTTGGTGATATGAGGTCCCCCGCTTCTCTGCTCACTTCGCTTTCTTATATCTTTTATGTAAGATAAAAAGTGGTACAGTCCACACCCCCAAGGAAACTCCTTTTACATTGGATCAGGGATGTGACCTTAGTAAGGGTGTTACGATCCCACCCTAATCCTCTTTAACATGAAACTACAATCATAAAATGGAGGACAACCACACAATACTGGGAATCATGGCCTAACTCAGTTGACACATATTTTGGGGGGACACAATTCAATCCATGACAGGTAGCAACAGTCTCACGACGACACCCAGGCAGGGAACACTCTAGAGACGAAATTGGCAAGAGCTGGTTTTACAAATTAGCATCCATCTTTAAGGGCCCCTTAGGAGACTGGTGTTTAAAGGATCTGACCAGAAAAGCTCTTGTTGAAATTGGCTTTTTAATTGTTTTAAGTGCAATGCTTTGAAAGTTTTTTTTTTTTTAATAACTCATTTTAAATTACTATTAATAAACAGGTTGGTTTAGTTAAGAAAGTGGAAATTGCAGATTCATTAGCCAAGCATTTTGTGGTACTATTAGGCAAGTACAGCCGTCCAGTTGAGTACACCGGAATCCCAGGTCGTAAGGGACGTGGTGGTAACAGAAAGGTGAGCCCAGAAGCGTGATGTGTGGGCAGCATCCAGGAACGGCGGTGTCAGAAATGGTGGCCTTGGGACTGCAGAGGAAGGGGTGGCATCATTAACATTGTGAAGGAAGGATTGCTGGGATTTGGTGATGGCCTAGATTTATGTGGAGTTGGCAACAAAGAAAGCGAAGACAGTGTGATGATTTGTACCCAGGTGACGAGAAGCATGGTGCCACCAGTTGAGACAGCAGATGTGTGGGGTGGAATGGCAGCAGAGCTGGTATGTGGGGAGATAACTTTAGTTTAGAACAGGGGTCAGCAAACTATGTGCATGGGCCTGTAGCCTGTCTTTGTATAGCCTGTGATCTAAGAACGGCTGCTACCCTAAAAAAGCAGAACAAAGATGTGTCAGAGGCCGTCTGTGGCTAAGGTATTTACTCTCTGGCTTTTTACAGGAAAAGGTTGTCAACCACTAGTTTAGAACACGTTGCCTAGGTGAGAGTGGGACCTCTAGGACAGTAGTTGAATTAAGTGGGTAGCAAGGACTGGGACCTGAAGAGGCCAAGGGGCAGCCTTGGGAAAAGGTGCTTTCCACCTTACCAGGTAAAGGCAGAGAGCCAAGGAGAAGAGCCCTGGGGGCCAGTTTCCACAGCAGGAAGAACATCTGGAGGCTCACAGAGGAGGGATTTTCACCGAGGGCTTCATGCAGCCCAGAAGTCAAGGTGAAGAAGGATGGGGAAAAGCAACAAGTGGGAGGAGGTGTTTTTTTTTTTTAAATGGCTTCTGTTGAGGGATAGGGTAGAACTGAATGAAGTGGCATGTGCTTATAGAAGGCAGATAAAAAAACCAGTTGCCGTTGAGTCAGTTCCAACTCACGGTGACGCCGTATGTGTCAGAGTAGAACTGGGTTCCATAGGATTTGCAATGACTGATTTTCCAGCAGTAGATCACCAGGCCTTTCTTCTGAGGTACCTTTGGGGGTGGACTCAAAGCTCCAACCTTTCAGTTAGCAGCCAAGTGTGTTACCATTTGCACCACCCAGGAACATAACCAAAAAAAAAAGGTAGATAAAATTACAAAAATACCAAGCCCATTGCTGTTGAGTCGATTCTAACTCATAGCGACATAGCCCCTCATGCTAGATCTTAGTAAGAAACGAGGTAACAAACTGGGCAGAAACAAGTGACTAAGGGCAAGATCAGTTGGAGGCGTTTTCAAGGCAGGGAAGATCTGTGGGCATCTGCGAAGGTGTGTTAAGGTGGAAACAGGCGTTTGAGTGAGAGTCATAGGCTGGAATTACAAGCGTGGGTGGAGGGTTTGGTTTGATGGAAAAGGAGGAAAGGGTGCTATGGAAAATTGCAGGCCTTGCCTCCATAGATATCCTTGTGAAGTGGTGGATGAGGGTATGTGTTGGAAAGGGGAGTGGGAGGAGACTGTCAGGAACAGTTGCTCAGGGAGACCGGTCCTTGGGTGGGGGCACTAGGAAGTTAGCGAGATGGATTAAAGGATTATTGAGCAGCAGGGCTGCCTGGGTGTCCAGGGACCCATGTCTGCCTCCAGCAGCAGCTGTGTCCCAGTTCACAGCAGCAGACAAGGTGATGCTGGGCCATTTCACAGGGGCCGGGGACAGGGTGATTGTGGGAGTGTCAGGGTGTCTGCTGCCGGAATCCAAGCTGGACACGGAGCTGTGGCTCTACAGGAGCTCCAAGGGCCTGGAGGAAGTTGGAAGTTTTAAAGGCTCCACTTCCCCTCCTCTCTAGAAAGGCTGGCCGTGGAGGATGGGCGGGAAGAGCCGAGCACACAGAGCTGAAGCCTGCATGATGGATTCTTCTCCAGGGCAGGCACAGCCTCTGTGCAGAGACAGCATTGTCTGACAGCAGCCAGTTGGCATGCGTGCCTCTGCTATGTTACGTTCCACATCTGATGGTGTGCCCATGTAACTGGCGAGTGCAGTCTTTCAGGGTCCCTGTGATGGGGTCTGATCTTTGCTCTCCGCCTTACTGGAGGTTAGCCCTGACACATACGGAATTAATGCATTCCAGGTATTAATTCATTATAATTACATCCTAATGAATACAATACCAGATATTCCTGCTGATGAGAGGAAATCAGTACTGCAAACGTTGTTAACCTTCTTCGTGTCAGGCACTGCGGGAGCAAAAAGGTGATTGAGAAATCCCAAATGTTCTACAGTGGAGATATTTTATAGTGTGAGGTTATGACTTAACTGATAAACTAAGGTCATTAGACGGATTTCTTTAATTCAAAGCGGTTTTTAGTTATCTTGTGTTCGTTTTCTGTCATTCTCCACTCCCAAGTCCTCTATGTGATCGGCGCACGCGGGGGTAAGCACTGTCTTTTGTGTACTCTATAAATCCAGTCCAGCCTCCACCATGACAGTGGGTTCTACACTCTAAGATAATTGACCATTGTATTTTTTAGGACTGCAGAATACTCAAGTGACTTGCTTTTTAGAAAAGCCTGGTTGCTTCTTACTTGTCAGTAAGGGTGGCAGGTTGGTGCCGGGATATTTGTTCATTTCCCAGCCCTCTGCCCCTCTTCTGTTGAGATTTAATCAGGATGGTTCACAGATGTTCCAAACACCAATTTAATAACTCCAGATACCCTCCAAACCTAAATTCCACTTGGAATTACCTTTTATCAATACTTTGGGATAAACACACACTTTGGGCATGACGGCTGCCTCAGTGTGTCAGCTGTTTTGAATGAACAACTCTAATGAGGTTTCACGGTGCTTGAATTAGGGTACAGTAAGTCAGGCCTTGTTAACTTGGACTCTTTCAATTTGGAGTTCACGGAAATTGGCGTAGGGGCTAAGATGTAGTTTCCTTTTTATTATCTAAGGGTTTACCAAGAAATTAATAGTGAAAGATGGGCACTGAAAGTGAAACAGAAGGTATTTTCGAGTGGCATTGAGCATCTCAGAAGCTTCCTTCACACAGACACACTGATGCGCTATTTATGTCATCCCATCTATTTAAAACTAGTCCCCTAAAGACCTTGGACAGAAAATGTTTCATTAGCCTAGTTTCTGTCCATGTTTAGAAATAATCAAACCATACATTTTTAAAGAAATAGTCCATAGTTCAGGCTTGTCTCTTCACTCCCCCACCCCCAAACGTGAATTGTGACACTTCACTGGGTTTGGTTGGCCCCTGACTTTGATATCCCAGGACCTTGGCAAATAAGTCATGCCGTAGGAGCATAGCTGTAATGCATCCTGGGCCCTTCCGTGTCCAGGAAGCTGTGGGAAGCCTGCAGCAGGGAGGGAGCACGTGGAGTGGTCCAGGAGGCGGGTAAAGGTGCTGCGTCACCGTGTCCCCTTAAAGAAAGCCTCATGCAGGAAAAAGCAGTTCTGTTTGCTTTGTTAGCTGTTTTGCTTATAATTTTTAGGTTGATTTTTCAGTTGAAAATATTTAATTACTGAGCTTTTGAGGTTTTTTTTTTTCCTTTTCATGTCATGGTTCATGAATTTTGCAGCCACCTCCTTTTTTGACTAATTAAACTGAGCACTTGTCTGTTGCTACAACTTCTGCCAAACAGCTGTCATTGTTGGGTGGCAAAATAGAGAAAAAACAAAACTAGTCACAGAAATTTGTTACACCCTAAAATACAAAATAAATAAGATCAACGAGACCCAGCTAGCCTGTGATTTTCACTCCTGGGTGTGGGTTTAATTATTTAAACCAACAAAATGGGGTGTCCTGGTGTTGAGTGACCGTAAGTGGATAAGGTGATAACGTTCAATGCAAACGTGTTTTCTCTCCTTTGGGGGCCGCTAGTCCCATCACACCCTCTGCGTTGGCCGAGCTTCTCACCCTGCTGGACCACAAAGTGATTTCCTCGTCAGCAGCTAAACAGGTATGTCCCAACTTCCTGAAGCTTCTGACTGCTCTGTTTCCCCCAATAAATTTTTATGTGAAACCCAAATGCCGTAACTAAGTGAATTTCATAATTGATGTATTAAACGCTTGTAAGTGATATTTTCATGCTGAAAGATATCCTTATTTAGCAAGGATATAAAGCCAATACGTGTGAGTCAGAAAATTTGCTACCTGGGGAAAATAATGGATGTTTGGCTTTTCCCTGAATGTTTCCCCCAAACTTTTGTTTGTGTGGAAGGCTGGGCCCTGCAGGTCACGCTCCTGTGAGGCCCAGGGCGGCTTACACATCAGTCCCTGGGCCTCCTGCTCACTCTGCGTCCTCTGCAGCCTTCCAGCCGGTACAGTGGTCTGTCTGTCTTTGCCACACCGTTGCCCTCTGAAAGTCAGTCCTCCAGCAAGGAGGGTGGGTCAGACAGACTGCTACTCATGTAATGGATACAGTTTTACACACGTGCCCACTGTGTTGAAAACTCAGAGAAATGGCATCATCTGAGGTGGCCTTCTGCCTAACAGCCCGAGGTAGGCGAGATTCCTAGAATTCAGAAACCCTTACAAATAAGGACCCAGAAAGATACAGGACACAAAGGCAGCTGCTTGATCTCAATTTCAGATGCCACAGCTGTCAGTGCTTCAGCCAGAAACATAATGTTATTTTAATGCTGCCTTTTGCATGGAATATTTATACACACTGACAGTGGTGGCAGGTTACAAAGTGGGGCTGTGGAAAAGCGGCTGCTTTTGGCTAATTATGAGGCGCTGCGGAGCACATACCGGCTGTGGGCTGTGAAACGGAGACACGAGCTCATAAAGGCTCTGTTGACCCACCGCCAAGTGATGCTGTCAACTATGGGGACCTCAGCATGTTTAGGAAAGTATTTTGGTTCCCTGGATATCAGAGGACTACAAATGCTTATGACAGTGCTCAGCAGTAGCAGAAAGATGGCCTGAGGGCAAGAAAATGAGAGAGAGACACACACAGATAAAAAGCAGATGAATTGTAGCATTTGAAATGAAACAGGAAAAAAAGCCTTTCCCAACTTTCCTGCTTCACCAAAAAAAAAAAAAAAACCCTAAGGCAATGAATTAGTTCTAGTTCTAGTCGAAAGAAATGGAAAATGCTGACAGCTGGGTTCAGATGTAGAGGCACTTTTGGATTTCATCAGCTTCCACTCTTTAAAGGCAGGGGGTGAATCCTGGCTTCAGTGAAGCCACCAAACTAGAATAAAAGCCTAGTTAGAAAGGTGTTTTGTATTTGCTGAGAGGGAAATTCCTCTTACTATCATTGCCTTAGGTTTTTTTTTTTTCCTTTGTTTTCTGATTTTTAAGAAAATAATTTACTGATTTTCTAGGAAAAATAGTATATATTCATTAAAAAGAATTTAAGTAATGCAGAAAAATAAAAAGGCTCCCAAATTCAACCACCCAGAAAGACCTACCATTAATAGTGGGTAAGCATCATTCCAGGTATCTTATCGATGCACACGTGCAGTTAGAAGAATGGATGAATGGCGGATGGATGGATGGATGGGTGGGTGGGTGGATGATGGTTGGGTGGGTGGATGGATGGATGATAGAGAATGGATGATGGAGGATGGGTGGGTGGGTGGATGGATGGATGGATGCAGACAGAAGGTTAGAGAGATAAAGACTTTTGAAAATAAGAGGTAATAGTGTACTTCTTAGTTTTTTAAAAAGTTTAATTGTACAACTCAGTGGGTTTTAGCATATCACACAGTTTTGTAATCATCGCCACTATCTAATTCCAGGATCTTTTCATCACCCTCAAAAAAGAAACCTCGCACCCATTTGCAGTCACTCCCATCTCCCCTTCCACCAGCCCCCGGCCGTGGCTAATCTACTTACACTGTCTGTGGATTTCCCTGTTCTAGACATCTAATATCAGTGGCATCATACAATATGTGGCCTTTTACGTCTGGCTGTTTTCACTTAATGTTATGTTTTCAAGATTGATCATGTTGCACATATCAGAACTTCATTCCTTTTTATGGCTGAATAATACTCCGTTTATATATACATGACATTTATCTCTTCATCTGTTGATAGACATTTGGATTATATCCACTTCTTGGCTATTGTGAATAATGCTACTATGAACGTTTGTGTACAAGTTTTTGTTTGAACAATTTTTTCCATTCTCTCAGGTATATACCTGGGAGTGGAATTGCTGGGCCAACATGGTGACTCCGTGTAACCTTTTGAGGACCTGGCAGACTGTTTTCCAAAACGCTGTACCATGTATGTTCCCACCAAAAATGTGAGGTTCCAGTTTCTCCACCTCCTTGCCAGTGCTTGTTAACATCTGCCTTTCTTATTAGAGCCATCCTAATGGTGTGAATAGAGTCCCTCAATGGTGCAGAGGGTTAAGTGCTCAATGCTAACCAAAAGGTTGTAGGTTCGAGTCTACTGAGAGGCACTTCGGAACAAAGGTCTGGGAGTCTCTGCTTACAAAAAATTAGCCATTGAAAATCCTATGGGACAGAGTTCTGCTCTGACACACATGAGGTCACCGTGAGTCAGAATCAACTTACATTTAATTTTACTTGAATTTAACAGAAGTAAACCTTGGGTTTTAGAAACCTGTGAGTCAGGGGAGGCGCAAGCCCATGAGAAGGGCTCTGACTGCTGGTCTCTGATGCCTCTGACAACTTAGTGCTCTTGGTTTCCCACTGATGCTGGAACAGAATACTACAAGGGGGTGGCTTTAATGGACAGAAGTTTATTTTCTTACAATTTAGGAGATGAGGAGCCTGAATTCAGGGCACCAGCTCCAGGGGAAGGCTTTCTGTCTCTGTCCATTCTGGGGGGAAATCTTTGTCTCTTTCAGCTGCTTCTCTTTCTTGGTGCTCTCCACGTGGCATCTATCTTTACCCATTTGGTGCTTCTGTACCTAATGAACTCTTTATATCTCGAGTGATTGGCTTAAAACACACCCTACACTGGTATGCCTCATTAACATAACAAAGAAACCCCTATTCCCGAAGAGGGTTACATCAACAAGTATAGGGGTTAGGATTTATAACATAATTTTTGGGGACACAACTGAATCCATAACAAGGTCCCATTAGTGATTGGCTCTTGGGGGTGAGGAAAGTGGGCTGAGTGACTCCTGGGGATGACAGGTCGACAGAAAGAATCATCCTGTCCTGAGGACATTCTGAATTCCAAGGAATCACCCACTTGACGTTCTAATTTGTTGTTAATCTGGCATCTGGCTGTGTTGGCCTGCCCCTCGCTTACACCACTGCTCCTCATTTCCCTCACACACTGCCTGTACCTTCCTCTACTTCTGAGATTCACAGACATCGTCCTCTAAGCACTGTGCTGGGGAGCGGGGGTTATATATCAGTGTGAGCGACGTCCTGGCATCTGTAGACAAGTATCCTAGGTTCCTCTCACGAGTTCCCATTCTGTCTCTTGAAATAGCAAGTGGCAGTCCCCACCTTCCACCCTCGCCAAGCATAGGGCCAGCTTGAACACACCAGACACCTAGTCCTCAGTCACAGCTGACCTGCCAGGAACACCTCAGTGATTTACGGCCTGCTGGCCAGAGTCAGGGCCTAGGGGGAAACCACCGCCCAGGGTGTGCGTGCCTCTCCTTGTGCACACCTGGAAGGAGATGCACATACAGTCCACGTTCTCCAGGGATCGCCAGGTTGATTTCAGTGAGACTGGGTGGGATTAGGCTTCTCCAGGGATGGAAATCTTGTTTTAATGCAAAAGTGTGCCGGTTAACTAATTTTCTCTTGCTCTAAAATCACAAAAAAAACCTTTTGATCTAGAAAGTGTTATGTATCATGGAGTCAGCTGTGCTACAAGTGATTTGATGCCTTTTATTCCTCTTTTAGTACTTTAGTTCTTTGCACATTTTATTGTGCCCTGCAACTCTTGGGGGGCCTTGGGTTGACGTTTGTGCCTTCAAGAAGAATGACCTTTGACAATACTTGCTTTGGACAAAAGGGGGCCCTCCCTCTCTGTCGTCTTCATGGTTCCCTCCACCGTCTTACTTGAACAGGTCCTTCCTCCACACTGAGCTCCAGAGCCCTGGGACAGGCAGGGACAGGTTGGGGGCCTGAGTGCTTTCCTGCAGCTTCCCTATGACATACTTTACAAATAGCTCTAGCTGCAGAAAACAGTTGAGTAGCAATCAAGAGGTCCGTGTGTGAGCCTGGTCCCCAGAGAACCAAAGGCCAGGTTTCTTCCCTGTCTGTCAGAGTTGGCTCGAGTGGCTCTGTGGAAGTGAGGTGGTGTTCCCAGCTTCCATTTCCCCATCCTTTGGGTGGCCACTCACCAGCGCTGGGCACCAGCTTTGCACTAGAAACTCCCTGCCATGTGTTTTGTCTTGGGTGGACAGCAGGGGGGCCAGGACTTGTGTTCCTGGCCAGAAACAACTGCACTTGGATAGCACTTCCCAGGGTGGTGACTGACAAGCCAAGAATATATCCTGCAGCGCGAGGCCTGTGGGGCTGGGGCGGGGTGGGGGGGGGTGGCGGGCACTGGAGCCTGGCCTGGACTCTCAGGGGCCTGGAGGCTGGAGCCAGGGTGCATGCACCTCCTCTTAAGTAGGAATAAGCAGAGGCTTGGGCAACTGGAAGGAGTCCCCCACGGTCCCCAGGGAGCTAGGTCTGGGCAGTAGTAGCCACTTCACTAGTGTTTACACTCAGAGAAGTTAATACGCTGAGGTATTCCAACTCTGGGAGTCAAGAACACACCAGCCACGGGGCTGCCATTTGTTCCCAGATGTTGCTGCAGTCTGTCTCTCTGGTGTCACTCCTTTGCATCCCCCACCCCACTTTCTCAGGGAGCAGCCAGCCGCTCAGCATTTAAAAGGTCAACCCACCTCGTGGTTGCATTCCCACCACTTAAGTTCCTTTGGCTCCACACATCCAGCCAGCGCATGAGCCTGTCAGGTCCCTGTGGTCTTGGGTCTTGGGTCTCTGTAAAGGCTGACTCGAGTGGCCCACTCCAGGTCTGCTCTGTGTCTTCAGGGCCAGGAGAAACAGGCCCCTGCTGCACTGAGCGTCTGCCTCTCCTGTGAGCAGGGGCTGGGTGGCTTCTTCCTGAGCACGTCCTAGCAGGTGGTTTGTTCCGCACCAGGGTTTGAGATCTCGAGGAGGCTCTTCCTGAGTGCTGAATGCTGGACTCTTTCAGCAAGGAGCTTCTTTAGGAGTCTCTGCAGATAAAGCACACACTGGAAAAAGGTCTAAATGTCCACCAGTAGGAGATACTTAAGGAGCCCTGGAGTCGGAATTGACTCCACCGCAACGGTTTTTTAACGGGGGTGGTGCAGTGATTAAGCACTCGGCTGCTGACTGAAAGGTTGGCCATTGGAACCTACCAGCCACTCAAGAAAGATGTGGCAGTCTGCTTCCATAAAGATTAAAAAAAAAAACCTTGGAAACCCTATGGGGCAGTTCTACTCTGTCCTATGGGGCGCTGAGTCAGAATTGACTCAGTGGCAGTGGGCTAGGGAATAATTATGATAAATGCATTTGATGGATATTATATATTTTATTAATATAAAACTTCTGTAATTGGGGAAAAAAGCAGAACACAATTGTATATACATTATGATCACAACTGCTACAAAAAAAAGAAAAAAGATCTGAAGAAAACACACCAAAATATTACATTGGTTATACTGAGGGAATGGAAATACAAGTGATATCTTTTATGTTTTCTATATTTATTTTCTACCAGGGCTTCAAGCCAGTTCCGTCCAGTTTGAACCCCTGCTAAGAATTTGCATTGCTAACAAGTTCCCAGGTGATGCTAATGCTGCTAGTTAGGGGCCAATGCTGGGAACCACTAGTAGAGCAGTGGTTCTCAAAATTTGTTATACATAAGAATCACCTGGGGATCATGTTAAAATGTGGATTCTGATTCAGTATATCTGTGGTGGATATGCAAATTCTCAGCAGGGGTTCAAACTGGAAGGAACCAGTTCGAAGCCGTTTTCTACAGTGAACATGTATTAACTTTTATAATTGGATTATGGTGTTGAAGGATATTGAACATACCAAGGACTGTCAGAGGAACGAACAAGTCTGTCTTGGAAGAAGTACAGCCAGAATGCTCCTTGGAGGCAAGGATGGCAAGACTTTGTTCGTCTCACATACTTCAATGTTATCAGGAGGGACCAGTCCCTGGAGAAGGGTATCATGCTTGGCAAAGTAGAGCGTTGGCGAAAAAGAGGAAGACCCTCAACTAGGTGGATTAACACAGTGGCTGCAATGATGGGCTCAAACATGGCAATGACTTAGGAGGCACAGGACCGAGGAACAGTGTTTCCTTCTGTTGTACGTAGGGCTGCTATGAGTCAGAATCGACTGGATGGCACGTACCGACAACAACAATTAGAAACAGTGTTAAAAAATTTTAACTCTTAATTCAAGAAAAATAAATAATATCGGGGAAAAGAGGCAGAGAAACCCTTCAGAATACTTGTGGGGCAGCTCACCGAGTATCAACCACATTATAAAGTGTCTTGCCCTCTGCTTCATATGCTGCTGACACCCCGTTAGTAAGTCAGCTGACAGCAGGGGAAGTTCTTAGCTGCCCTTGTGCCCCTCACTCCGATGCTGTACACATTGTTGGGCTCAGCATAGTTGGTGAACTGAGTTGGAGGCATGTATTTCTCTTAAGAGCGGGCAGATTTTCCCCGAGGAGCCAGGTGGTGTGGCGGTGGCCGTTGCACGCTCAGGACCCACCGAGTACACATCCTTGGCCATGTTCACTGGGCACGCTCTGAGGAGCTGAGCTGCAGGCACCGTGCATGGCGCATCATCACAGCCACGATCCATAATTGTGGTTTGTTTTGATTCCGATGGGGGGAAGGAAGCTTGAGCCCTACAGAGACTCAGAGCATTTTCCCTTCATTTGCTTTGCTGTGACTGCTAATTATTGAAGAGCTCTGTCTGTCCAGGAGGAGTGGCCCCTGGCTGGCCCATCCTCAGCCTGAACCATAACACGAGCACAGTGTCAGCGATGACTGCACGGTGTCAGTGATGACTGCACGGTGTCAGCGATGACTGCAGGCCAGAGGAAGGGGGTGTGGCAGGGACCAGCAGAGAGCCACACCCCCCTCCCCATTCCAGCTTACCTAGAACAACGGGAGTGAGGAAGACCACCACCCTAGGGAAAAAAAAAAAATGCTTTCTTAAAAATGTTTTCCAAGTTCGATCAGTTTTGGGATTTGTTGTCATTTTTTAAGTAGAAAAAAACACGCACTATTAACTGTTAATTATCCTCGTCAGATTCAGGTCCAGCTCTACCTGCAGGGGATAAGCGTGGTAGGCCAGAGGCCCTGTGGAGTGTAATTTGTTTTTCGTCATTTTCCATTTTGCGTCTTCAGTATGGGTGCCCATGAAATCTTTCCCCGCAGGCCAAGATCTCTGGACTTATCTAAGTGCAGAGGTTCCCTCCTGCAGCCTGGGTGACCCCATCCTTTACCAAAATGTCACCTCAATTAATTCAGTGGACAGGAGACAGCTCCATCTCTGGCCTCTGACTCGAGTCAGCAGGGGCCCTGTGAGTAATCACCCTCTACACCTTCAGCAGCCTCCTGTGGGGGGGCCAAGGCCAGGACCCGCCATCGCTCGGGCACTGTGGGCACCAGCTGCCCCACTTGCCACAGGAGCCAGTCCTCTGTGCTCTCCGCTGACAGCAGTCCAGCGTCAGCAGGAGATTCAGGCTTTGTTTACATGCCCTCTAGAGGCTTCGTTTCCAGCCCTGTCAGGCATGCTCCGGGGGAGACAGGCCCACAGGGCAGCCCTTGCCCTGCAGGCCTGCCGGCACAGCTGGGCACTTATTGAATCTGCTTCTTCCTGCCCAGGGTCTCCATATCACTGCAGGGGAAGGGGGCTGGGCGAAGAGCTGACTCCTGCCTTCCCTGTCCCTTCCCTCCTCTGGTCTGTAGGTGTTTGAGGAGCTGTGGAAGAGTAAAAGCAAGACTGCGGCACAGATCGTTTCAGAGAAGAAGCTGGAGCTGATGCAGGATCTGGAGGCGCTGGAGCAGCTCTGCCAGGCCATCATGGAGGGACATCCTCAAGTGGTGACTGTCACTTGCGGCAAGGGTGCATGGGAGACAGGGTCCCTTCTCTGACCAGCAGAGGGACAGGGCCACTTGCTTGCAGGGCCCACCAGCTGGCCAGGCCTAAGGACATAGCCCAGAGGCTTGTCCTAGCAGTGGCTGGCCCAGCTTCATCAGTAACTCCCTAGTTATTTTTGTCGGCTTTTAAGTTAAGGTCAAAAGAGATGGAATTAGGTAGATACTGGGAAAATGCTGCTCCTTTTCCTGTAAAGGAATTCCGCCCTGGACTTTAGTCTCCATGGCGCTACAATTTAAAAGGGCCCGATCAAGCCAGTAGGTCCTAGTCTTGACCTCTCTCTGGGTTGGCACTTTGTTGTAGCTAGGCTTGCACACACAACTTCCTACAGAGGACCTCTCAACGGTAACCCAGCAGGCAGGGCTGCAGAGGAGAGGAAAGATAGGCAAACGGTTTAGCTTCATGCTTTAAGAGGTGGGAAGAAAGGCAGAAAGGAAAATTACTTGTAAATCACCTGAGAAAATCCTTGACAGCAGCATGGCTGAAAACCAAGCCATTTTGTGTCTGAGCAGAGCACAAAATAGAAAAGCTAAAATGAGGCGCGTTCCTCCCTCCCCGAGTCTAATCATATTGTCTAGAGAGATTTTTCAGTGGGGAAAAAATTGCTAGCATCTCTTTCAAAATAATCCCCACCCACCCATCAGCTTGCCGGAGACACTAACAGCTCGGTAAAGAGCTCTTGATAAGGAAAATGAGCTTGCACCGGAGCCGGGCAATCTTCATCTTTCTGCCTCATCTGCAGTGACTGATAAAGGCACCCTTTTAGTGCAGCTCTCCGGCGCAGATACGCGCAGACGTAACTGCCGATCAAGGAGCGCAGAGCGGGAGGTCGTGGGCGGGGGGCCCTCGCGATCTGATGTGAATCCAGCGCCTCCTGTCTAACCCACCGCCGCGGCGCACCCCCCGCCCCCCATGCTCTGGAAGAGTTTCCATCTTTCAGACTTGTTTTCTCAAACAGCTCTTGCTGGCAGGGGAGGGGAGGGGAGGACAGCCCTGCATTCCCTGAGGCGGCTGAGCACCGTCACAGTGGCGTTAGAGCTTCGTCTCCACTCTGCTCGGACTTGATAATTCTCCGCAGAGAAGTGACCCAGTCGGAGGGCTCACAGAAGCTCCGTGTCGCCGTGCCCAGGAGTGTGCCCAGGCCAGCTTCTCTAGCTGTGGGCAGTCACTCGTTAGACATCAGGGCGCTCCTCGTGTTCGTTTTAATCGGAAAGCAGAGTAGCAAAAGCCTCCTTAGGCGGGAGCCTGGAAACCTCAGATGCCAGCCCCTCTTTACTTTCCTCATATCTAGTCCTGACAGAAGAAAGAAATCGATTTTAATATTCAGTAAGCTTAACCTTTAGGATTTTGAGGTATGAATCTGCTTATTATTTTCTCCTCTTTAAACAATTTCTATCTTTAAAGGTAATGGACCTGAAGAAGGGAAACCTCAAAGCTATAAATAAACTGATCGGTCTGGTCCGAAAAGCAACTCTAGACCGAGCAGATCCCACTGTGATAAAGAAAATACTGGAGGAGAAGCTGTCATCATGAGCTGTTCTGGGTCTCTGCCGAGAGAGAACTCACCCACAGACTGGGAACAGCAGCCTGTGACACCTGAGGTCCACCTGCTCTTCAGTGCTGGAGTCACTGTCCCTGCCTGCTCAGTGCAGGGCTGTCTCACACTTCTCACCTCTTAGGGCCTGGGCCTTGGGAAGCTGCCTCCACAGGAGACCAGGAGACCCGCCCTGTTTGCGGTATTGACATCAAGATGGTTCAATGAGAGAGCTACAATGGAGGCTAAGAAATAGCAAGTTCTAATATTTATTAATTCCAAACTAAATAAACACATACCGTTTCAAATACTGTTACCATTCTTAAGAAAGCTTTTTTTCTCAGCAATTCATTCAACAGATGTTTTGGGGGAACTTGCTGTAGGTACTGGGATTGGCAGTAATCCAGACTGACAGTAATTTGGATATAGTATTTTTAGATCCAAAAATAGGCTGATGAAGCTGAAAACACAATAAATTAATTGGCACAGAGTAAACACCAGTTTGTTGGGGGGGGGGATGAAGGGTGGGACCAAAGGAATTAGCAGTAATCACCCAGCTACTGAGTGAAAGGGTTCCCTAAGGGACTGAGAAGGCAGAGGTCTGAGAATAAATGTTTGTTTTGGTAAAAAAGACAACAGAAGTTTTCAAATAAATTTAATGAATAAAATATATACTGAAATTTCACATAAAAAATTAACTTACACTTCAAAGATTGTGCAGTTGACAACCCACCCACCTTATCCCTGGGCCAAAAAAGATAAAGTATAACATGAAATTGATTTGTCTGGAAAAAGTAAAATTATGAACTAGTCTATCAGCCCTTGACCTATAATGATGACCACAGTGCAGTGAACAAGTATCCCGATGCAAGCTGAGTGGCCTGTGTACCTCTTTTCAGGACAGTAACACTTATCTTCCCTCTATTGCATTGTGGTGCCCCTTTGTCTGCTGTCTCCGTTTCCTCTGACTCACAGCTCTTATTTCGAAGACCAGTTTTGCAAATGATATTTTTTAAAAGCACACGCCACGTAAACTGTGGTACAAGCAAGAGCACAGACTCTTTGAAGGCCCTGACTTTATTCTCTAGCCTACCAAGAAGGATGGTGAAAACATCCCTGTCATTAGCACTGCTGTGGTAGCACCTGGGAAACTGGTGAAAAGTGGGCCCCCCTCCCCCCCCAACGTAATCACTGGTTCCCGGTTGTAGACAACGCTCAGGTCTTCTCTGAGTGAAGTGTCCTCCTGGCTGAACCAGGAAAGCCAGAAGGAAATGAAATTCATTTTGTGGTTTATCTTTCAGACAAGCATGAGGAAGTAACTTTCAAAAAAATTGTTTTAATTAGTGACTTAAAATTGTAAGAGACTTATGTCCCATCGCCCAGGAAGCCATGTGCCCCACAACACGGGCCTAAAAGCAAAAAGTGCTCCTACTTTCACTAAACCTCTTTTTAAGAGTGTGAAAGGCGGTGTTCACACGCCTCGTTCCACAGGCCTCTGAATTACAAATGGGCAGAGAAGGTTTGTGAGATTGGAATCTGGTGGGACCTTTTCTCTGTAAGAAATAAGATTCAGTTTTGTTTTATAAATGCCATTTTCACCAAAGGTTCTTGCTTCTTGGCCTATCAAGCCTCATAGAAAGCTTTGGAGGATCCTTCCAGACTGCTTTAAGTCAAATGCTTACTTAAACGCGGTGAAGCCAGATAAAGACGGCTTACCAGAACTATTAAAAGTGTGAACTGTACTATGGGCTGATCAGTTTCTGAGAAAACGTCCGTTGTTAAGACACCGAATCTTTAAAGTGCAATTCTAGTCCAGATATAACAATAGCCTTTTGTCTTGAACACCAAGTTCTGAAATCTTGAAAACCAGACTTTGTTATGTTGATAGAACTTCTACTAGGAAAAAAAAAAAAAAAAAAAACAGCTCAGCCATCTTACTTGGAGCCTGACTAGCTATTTGAAAGATGAGTTTACGTAACACCCTCAGAAATTCACAAAGTATGGCTCTGCTGATAAATGCACCTTGGTGAAATACAATTTTAAATACGTTCTTGTATGAGTGTGAATTTAGTCTGGTTCTGTGTTTGCTATTCAGGGGAAATCACATTAAAATGCATGAATTGGCGCCACAGGTAAAGCAATGCCATCTGTCATTGGAATCCACACACCTGTAGGCTGGGTGTATGGCCCTGAGCTCTCACCGGGGAGGTAATGTGCCAGAAAACTGGCTCCCCGAGGCTGCCTGCACCAGCCCCACCTGGTCAGGCCCAAACGCATGTTCTGCTGCTTCGGGAGGTTGGCGGGCTGGTGTGTCCTGGTGGGGAAGGCAGGGTGTCCTCTCCAGCACTCAGCACGCTGCCAGGGACAGAGAAAGCAGTCAATATATGTCCCTTTAACTGATTAAATAAAATTTATGGAAAGTCTCTGTGGGACCTCTTTTTTGGTAAGAGGACTGGTGCTGCCCACGGTGAGGCACTTAAATTATGGGTCATTGGGGTTTAGGAGGGAGCTGCTCCAGGCACTTAAATCAGAGTGAAATTCTGTTCCTATCTTTCAAGGCGTCAGATGGCCCAGGGAAAGGAACTTAGATCATTATTACACCAAGGTAAGGCTGTTCTAGCTGAGCACCCCACCCCATCCCTTTTGGTGGTTACTGGAGATCTGGAAGAAGGATATGAAATTTGTAAAAGTATGCCGTACTTGTATGTTGCCTCTCTCAGCTCTGGGCTGCTTAATTCACTGTACAGTTTATGGCTGTGACTCACAATTTCTATTGTGATTTTCCTTTCTATTCAATCTAGCTCAGTTGTTTCAAGGATTCTACATAGTGACTATTAAAAAAAAGAAATTAAGTCTATCTGAAAGGCTGTGTTATTTACCAATTATCAGAAGCAGAACCGACGCCATCACCTCAGCAGGTTGTGGACAAACGGACATGGATCGTTAGGAACACAGCTGACACTAGACTGTGAGACAGAGAGTGTTTGGTTGAAACCCTTTCTTGCTACCTCCCTTGGTCAAACAACTTAGCAAAAACCACTTAAGTAAGATGGTCAACATCAAATTCCCTCTTTTAACATATCTGCAGAGCAAAAAGGGCCTGGTTATAGGTGGGCCTTTGGAAGACTTGTCCCAGTAAAAAGCCAGCTGACGTACAGAGGAGCACAGACTTCGCAATCTCAGCTCCAATCGGCCTGAGAGTTGCTATCACCCTGTCAGGTTCTGAAACCATGCAGTAAATCTCTACTCTCCAAAAGATGCTGAAACACATATGGAACGTGCGTTGCTCGTGTGGATGACACTGAACTAGGTTAACTTGCATCTTGTTAAGACAGTCAAAACCCACTCACCTGAACAGATAGAAGAGCCAGCCCTAACTAAAATCAGTATCAGTTGTAGGATTCTGAGTGCAGGGGGCCAAAGAACTGAAGGGTTGCCCCAGCTTGTCCTGGCCTTTCTTTCCCCCACAGAGCCTTGCTGACAATCTCCCAGTAAAGCCCTGTTGATCCAGTTGATGAGCTTCCAGGATAATCCATCCTCCAAAACAAGTCTTGGCCTAATAAATGCCTGAATGGGCAGAGGATTTACTGAGGCAAATTATCCTGAAAACAATTCTGAGTCTTCTCAGGGCACTTTCTAAAGCATTAGGTTTATGACGGTCATTCAAAAAAAAGAGTCAACTCCATTCTCTTTTTGAAATGTTTCCTCAATGATGTGATTTAAGGGTGAAGTAAAACCAGTCTGACAGTGTTCTGTTTTAAGCTGCCATTTGATGGAGAATTGGTGGTGTGTGATTTATAGACTGAGGGCTGGCGCAAGAAGAGGCCTGGGAATAGCCTCTTAATGACCTAAAGCCGATGATGGCCTCAGCGACAGAGGAGCTAATACTGCAGAGCTGGCTGACCATTCACAGCAGACCACCACATTACCCTGGCCTAGGCCAGTGACTTAAAGTAGCCTGCGCAATAATGGCTGTCCTGCAATAAAATCTTTCATAAAAATGGCAAACGTGACAGCCATTTCAATAAATACAGGGTTGGTAATTAGTGATTCAAATAAACTGCCCTTAAATGGGAAACCCTAGCCTGGAGCGTATGCTGTGGTACCAACAACTGCAGGCATTTGACATCCCAGCGGGGACACATCCCACCCCTGCTGGGGCAGTCCTTCCCTAATGAAAGCAGCCTAGACACACTTCCAGATTCAGAATGGGCATCCATCTACAACCCAAACCCCTGAACAGATCTGGGGTCAACCGGCATGCCCACTGCAGCCAAGCCGTTCTAGAGACACTGAGAAAAACGTTCAACCGCCACCATTGCTGGCTGCCCAAATTGAACAGGCAACCCATGTATCCTGTTCCTGGCTTCCTACCGTAAGAAGATGTTTTCTTGACAACACCCGGGCCCCATGATGTCTTAGTGAATTAAAAACCAACAACTATACCTGAAGAAACACCACCTGCTAGGGAAAGGGACTCCTAAGCTGAATGCATCCTTCCTACACAACACAGACATCAACTCCAACCCAGCATGTCAAAGTGGCTTCCAAAATAATGCTGAGTAGAATGGGGACAATTCCTCTGAACACCAGGGAAAGGAAGTGTCAAACGATAAAGAAAATCACATCTCTAATCAGTTATTCCAGCATACTCGCTGGAACCATGTTTTAGGTCAAACTTAACCTGGAATTTCTTTGAGAAAAAATTTTTTAAATATGCAGTTAGCCATTTCCAAAAGTCCATTTTAAATATCCCAGTGCTCTCATATACCCTGAACCACAAAATTCAGTCTAGAACTATAAATCAGACCCTGAATCGTAAGCGGAGGTTAATTTTGTGACATTAGGGAACCCTGACTAGCCTTCACTGCCTAGCACCATCAGGCTAGTCACAGTGATGCCAACCTCAGGGCTGCTCCCCAGAGTTTGTGTCCACTGCTTCCCTCTTCCCAGATTCTTCCACAAGTAACTCAGCAACCAGGGTGGGAACCTGTCACATGGAAAAGTGTCCACACTCTTGGACCAAATTTTTAAGCATGCCAAAGATCTTTAAAAAAAAAATTTTTCCCAAACTCATTCATTATATGAAAGCGATTTCTAAAGGCCTCACCTATTTAGTTAAAAAAAAAAAAAGTTTAGGACTGGAATATTCTACTTCATCACCACAATTTTCTTCCCACCAAGGAGTTCCCATCATCACCGGCCTGCTGGGCAGTATCTTCATGTCTGCCTGAGTCAACGTTCAATCCCCCAATCTCTCTGTCATTTTCCTTGGGCATATTTCCTGAGCCACACTTACATAACCCAATCTGCTATTCCACTCAGCCGTGTGGGTTTCCCAGTCTTCTCTATTTCCAGGTCAGTTTTCTGACTTCGTTTTACAAAACCCTGAACACAGTGCTCTGGAGGAGAGCTGCAGTGGATTTAGAGACATGGGCCAGTTGTTCCTGATTCCAAACAGGAAGTTTGGAAGTTACCATGTGAGTTGGCTACCAATATCCCCTCCCCCCTAGGAAATTAAATTCCCCTGCCTCTCACCCCAGACACTGGTCATCTCTGTCCTCCTTTAAAGTAAGTCTACTTCAATAACTATTAAAAAAAAAAAAAATCTCTTCCCCAAGGACACCTTCTCCAAAGGGTGCTCTATAACAAAGCAACATGGATTCAGGAAGAAGAATCTACATCACCACCAGGTAGTAGAGAGGGGGCATAAATACAACCCAACACCTAAAAAATACAGTTTTTGGGTGTCACTTTAGCGTCTTATGTACCTGGTAAGTCCAAACAGGAAGATGAACACTTGGGCAAAACAAAGTGAGAGGACAATAAATTAGAGCTTAAATTCCATCCTCAACTGTTCATCTCTCTACCTTAATCTACCTTCTCTCCTAATGGAGGATTTGGGGTTGTGCAAATACAACTAGACACTGGGAGGCTGAGAGGAGGCCAGTCTGTCGGGCCTCAGACGTTTTAGCTGCTGCACCACAGTTGGGCAAACCAGTTTTCAAGACAAGTTTGAAGTCAGAAATGTGCAATCAATTGGTATCTTTGGTTTCTTGCCTGGGCTCAGAAACACTGCTAGGCTGGCTCCTAAGAGCTCACCCAGCCAGGCCAGGTCTCCTGGTGTCTTTATTCCGTGGTCTGGCTCTTTCTCCCTCAATACACAGCTGCCTCAAGATCCCTGAAACACAAAAGGGCTAGCTTCTGCTCTGCCAGGTCTCAGATGTTTTTTTTTCCACTCCCCTCCTGTGCTAGGGGCCCCAGTTAAGACCAAACCAATGCTCCTGAGGTATAGGTCCTCTGGCTCCAGAAAAGGCGACAGTCAGCCCCCAGACCACGGCTGCCTCTGGGGCTCAGCAGTGATGCCCACAGACAGAGCAGAGCGTGGGGGCTTCCAATTTCCCTCCTGAGCAGGAAGGCGCATCCCCGTTCCTTGCTTCTCAGCTGCAGAACTGGGCCCAAAACAGAGGGGGCTGGAATTTAATATCCATAAATATGAGTTGCATATAGTCTCCTTTTGAGCTGGCAGTTATTTTGTGTGTTTCCCCTCTTGGCGGTGGTTGAAGGAGACTGTGGCTCTAAGTATAATTAGGCCTCTTGGAGCAGCTGAGATGCAGCAGAGACACACTAACACCTCAAGTCAGCTTTCTAATGAAGACCATTGCTCAGAAGCCAGACTTCCCGGTTGGTGGAGTCACCAGCTGGCATTGTCTGTGTCGTGTCAGCTCCCAGAGTGGGCTGCACAGTACCTGCTTCCCTACAAAGTGCAACATGCTAGCAAAAGCAAACAGAGTCACTGGCATTTTTAACAGGTTGCATTAAGTTTACCTTTATCCTTTCCCTCCACTTCACCCTCCCCCTGCCCCAAAGAAACTACCACAAAAGAGCTTCACAAGGCAATCTGTTTGTTTTCAGGACACACTTATAAAGCAGTGTTTTAAACTCCTAAAAATCAGAGGAACAGTTTGCATAGGTACACTTGATTTTGTGCAAATCTTACTAAAATAAGGGTCTCTCCAGTGTTTAGGTAGTGATATACCGATTAAAGAAAGCTCTCAAGCAACAAGAAAAAGTACCTGCATTCCAAATTCTCTCCAGAATGCTACCTGACTTCCCAGGCAGCCAGTGGAGACCAGTGGATTTTTCTGCACCATAAGGCAACAGGTACTGGACAGAATACGAGTCCTGGAAGGAAAAGCCCAAGGGACATGTGACACATGCTTGTATGATGAAGGCAGGAGAGGCTGGGCTACGCATCCTCAGTCTTCCCTTTTACAAAATGGAAGCCAAATGCCCAAGGAGCAGAAGCAGCTGTGCAAGCTGTGGACATATATTCTTCATGTGCTGCTGAAGAGCCAGCCTCGGACACTGGGCACCTCCAGAAATCAGCAAACCCTGACATTCCCTTGGTCTGATGTGAGCTACAAGATGAGTGACCAGTGACCGAAGGGGACGGAAGTAGAACAACCAAAAAATCTAAGGAGGAGAAGAAAGCCTGCCTAGGGAGCAATCGGCTTATGAGACTTACATTCTATACAACATAAGGTGGAAAGACCCGGTTAGACAGAGAGGAGATACGAAGAAACTTTCTCCCCCAAATCAAGTATTGTCAGGAAATAACAAAGTAGAAATTTTCGTAAGCAGCTTTGCATTTAACATTCAGTCAAAACACTAAAACCTTATAAAACAAGAACCTCTACAAGAAAAAAAGCTAAGAGCAGGTGTCCTCGAAGTCACCCAGGACCTTGTAGCAGAGAATGGAGTGTTCCTGAGCTAGGGCGGCCAGCTCCTTCAGAAACTCCGGGAAGAGGGCCGCGGCCAGCATGGTGTTCCTCACTGGGAGGGGCAGGTTTGGGGGCGCCCCAGCCACCTTGGCTCTGTTGGTCAGGAAGGGCTGAAGCACTCTTGGGGGACCATCCAAAAGGTTCCTACCAGTTCCTGTCCAGGCAGCATCCTGAATGGGATCTGAAACCAGAAACAAGAATTATTGGGGCCCTCCCTAGCCCTTCACTTCCTTCTACCCACTTCAGTAAAAAGTGTGTGTGGTGGGGGGGTTCCTGGTCACGGGTTCAGGTCCTATGACTGACTGAGGTCTGAAGACACGGCCCTTTAGCACACACCTTGTTCCACGCATCTGCCCCAGCATTTACCTCCAGCACAGAGCATGTGACATGAGAGTTCCACCCAAATCCTAAATAAGGAACTTCATGTAGGAACCACAGCAAGAAGGTAGGTTTATTAAGAACCCAGAATGCGGGGAGAAGAAGGAAATGAAAAAGGCATCTCCTGCCCCTGGCTCAACCAAGTAAAGATGTAGCTCAGCAGGAAGGTTATTTAAGGGTGCCCAGTATTGGGTGACCCCTCGCGTGGCACAGGTGTAGGAGAAGGCTAGGTTAAAGGAGCTCCTCGCCACTCTCCACAGCTCATGCGCTGGCCCTTGGGCTGCCGGGTGACTCCGTCCTCTCTACTTCTGGTCAGTGCTTCCAGCTTTTATGGAGAAGAAACTGGAAGAAGACTTTATTTTTTTAAGTTTCCCTGAAGCCTCTGAATGCTGGCAATAATGGGGAGGGAGGTGGGTGCTCTAAGATCAGACTGAGAACTCCCTGCACCCACAGGACTCTAGGGGCAGCAAATGGCTTGGATGCCTACAGTTAATGAGCATTTCCAGGGGTTTCAATCTCAGTTTAAATAACATAGGTCTAAAATGACACGAGTCCAAACTTTAACATATTCAAGTGATTTGCATTTTCATATCAAATCAGTTTCCTAATTAAAATGGTTGCAATTCCCTGACTATTTAATTCCTGAACATCTTCAGCCCCCATGTATTTGTAGGAATGACTTATGCCTCCTTCTGCCCCTACCCAAACAACCTCGTTATTCCCCATAAGTCATCGTATTCAAGTTCTTCATTATTCTGGCTGCTTTTTGGAATTTAGTCCCATTTTTCAACACTCTTCTCAGAGTGGGAAGCCTTAACTACAGTGCTAAAAATTCCTGACATTTATAGTACTTTCCACATCACACTACTCTAGTCTTTAGTGTTAAAAGAAAAGCTTCCATTTTACTGCTTAAGACATCCTATTAAGTAAATTAAAGCTTGTCACAGTTTGTGCCATGAAGAATTGGGAAAGTTGGGAATGTGTCTGCTGCTACCTTTCAGCAAAAACTCACATCATGCCCTGACGATAGAGTGAGGACAAGAGTGTTGTTGTTGTTACTGAGGCACACTGTCAACCTTGGAGACCGCTCTGCTCCTCTCCACTAGCCCTCAAGCACTGCTGCTCCCCAAGGGGCCCAGCAGAGCTCATAAAGGAAGCTGATTTGGATGCCAATGGGCAGTATTTGGAGCCCTGGTGGCACAGTAGCTGTGTTCAGCTGCTAACCAAAAAGTCAGCAGTTCGAATCTACCAGCTGCTCCTTGGAAACCCTATACGGCAGTTCTACTCTGTCTGTAGGGTTGTTATGAGTAAGAATCGATTTGACAGCAACGGGTTTGGGTTTTTTTTTTTTGAGGAGGGGGTTTGAGGGCAGTGGTTAAGCACACGGCTGCCAACCAGAAGGTCGGCAGTTCGAATCCACCAGTCGCTGCATGGAAGAAATATGTGGCAGTCTGCTTCCATAAAGATTACAGCCTTGGAAACCTTATGGGGCAGTTCTACTCTGTCATATAGGGCCGCTATGAGTCAGAATTGACTGGACAGCAACGGGTTTGGTTTTCTTTAGTTTGGGAAGCGAGATTCTCTGGACACTAATTCTAGACTAAGACCTGCCATCATTTATGCTGGTTCTTCCACCTGGGATCCCCTCCCCATATATCTGCACTCATAAATCCTACTAGCCTGAGGGGCAGTGGGTACACAAACTCTGCCACTTACTGGCTGAGTGATCTCAGGCAAACTTTCTTTACTTTTTTGTGTACTTTTATTTCCTCATCTGTCAAAAGCTCACAGGTTACTGTGAGGATCAAGTAAGTTAATAAGTAGAAAGTACACAGTGACCTCTTGATAAGTGTTAACAATCATCATCATCATCAACTCGGTTGCCACTGACTTCACAAAGCATTTCCTGTTTCCTGCCCCTAGAAATCATTCCTGTTCTAACCTCCAACCCCACTTATCCACACTTAAGCCTGGCACTGTTATTTATATATTTTACCTCCTCTACTTTGAGCTTTTGTAGGACTGAGCCCCTATCTGATAATTTATCCTTCACACCTCCGAACACAGTCCCTATTGATAGCAAAAAATCCCAGTGCCGTCGAGTCAACTCCAACTCATAGCGACCCTGTAGGACAGAGTAGCACTGCCCCATAGAGTTTCCAAGGAGCGCCTGGCGGATTCAAACTGCCGACCTGTTGGTTAGCAGCCATAGCACTCAACCACAGCAGCAGCTAATAAACACCTGTTGAATGAATGAGTGACAGAACCAACCACATGAGGTCTTCCCTACTCCCGGTCCCTGCTGGAGCTGGCTCGTCCTTGTCATTCCTCGTCTTCATCTTTCTCCTTCAAATTCACTCCTCTTCTTCTCCCCTGAAAAGGGCTTTTTTTTCAGTGGTTCATTTATCTAGCTTGAATCCATGAACAGCAAGTGTCATTACCAAGGCTCATGTATCCAGCCTGAATCCAAAAATTAATATTGTCTCCACTGAGGCAGGAGAACACTCAGCGAGGGAGACCAAGGACTTGAAGGGCAAATCCTAAAGTGGTTTCATTAGCGGCTGGAACGCAGTGACATGGGCTGGCCTCCAGAGTACTGGCCTTTCACTGTGTCATGAAGTACCATCAAGCTCTTGATTCAAAGGCAAGGAGACCAAGTTATGGTCCCTACTGACAACCAGCTGTTGGTATGCTGTTGTTGTTGTTAGATGCCGCTAAGTTGGTTTTGACTCATAGCAACACAATGTACAACAGAACGAAACACTGCCCGGTCCTGTGCCATCTTCACAATCATTGTTATACTTGAGCCCACTGTCGGAACCACCATGTCAATCCATCTTGTTGAGGGTCTTTCTCTTTTTCGCTGACCCTCTACTTTACCAATTATGCTGTCCTTCTCCAGGGACTGGTTCCTCCTGATAACACGTCCAAAGTATGTGAGATGAAGTCTCGCCATCCTTGCTTCCAAGGATCAATCTGGCTGTACTTCTTCCAGGACAGATTTGTTCATTCTTTTAGCAGTCCATGGTATATTCAATATTCTTCACCAAAACCATAATTCAAAGGCATCAATTCTTATTTAGTCTTCCTTATTCATTTTCCTGCTTTTGCACACATACGAGGTTACTGAAAATACCATGGCCTGGGGTAGGCTCACCTTAAGTCTTCAAGGTGACATCTTTGTTTTTCAATACTTTAAAAGAGGTCTTTTGCAGCACATTTGCCCAATGCAAGGCGTTGTTTGATTTCTTGACTGCTGCTTCCGTGGGCATTGATTGTGGATCCAAGTAAAATGAAATCCTTGACAACTTCAATCTTTCTCCGTCTATCATGATGTTGCTTATTGATCCAGTTGGGAGGATTTTTGTTTTTTTTTATGTTGAAGTGCAATACATACCGAAGGCTGTGGTCTTTGATCTTCATCAGTAAGTACTTCAAGTCCTCTTCACTTTCAGCAAGCAAGGTTGTGTCATCTGCGTAATGCAGGTTGTTAATGAATCTTCCTCCAATCCTGATGCCACATTCTTCTTCATATAGTCCAGCTTCTCGGATTATTTGCTCAGCATACAGATTCAATAGGTATGGTGAAAGGATACAACCCTGACACACTTTCCTGACTTTAATCCATGCAGTAACCCTTGTTCTGTGCAAACAACTGCCTCTTGATCCATGTACAGGTTCCTCACAAGCACAATGAAATGTTCTCGAATTCTCATTCTTTGCAACGTTATGAATAATTTGTTATGATCCACACAGTCAAATGCCTTTGCGTAGTCAACAAAAGGACTTGTGGTAGAACTTCTCAGTTTCCTTCTCTGTAAAATGGGAATAACACCTGCCTGGCCTCCCTTCCAGAGTTAGAAAGCAGTGAAAGTGCTCTGAATATGAGTAAATACAAGGCACTGCTACTCCATGGTTTGGAAGGTGCTTGAGGGGAAAAATAAAAGCCTGACAAGTGGCTGAACCTCAGAGATCAACAGTCTCAAGACAGACAATGTGACAGCTGCACAGAATTCACCTGCTCCAGGGTGGCCGTCACAATGACACCCACTTCTGCTTGAAGCCTTAGTGAGAAGGCTCATTTTTACCAGGGCTGCCAGAAGGCAAGGGGACTGTGGGGGCTGCGTGGTGGGGCAGCTCGGGCTGCAGGTGCCTGGGGTACACCCACATAAAGGACTCAACAGGCACACACAACACCAGAGGAAAAGGTAGGGAGGACAGGAAATATAAATAAATGTCAGCATCAGGAGTGGTTTTCTGAAATGTTGCCCTGAGTCTAAAAATCTGCAGCAGAGGGTTTTCAAGGCTAATACCGGGAAAACTGCAGAAGTCAGGGGAGAAATACATCACACGCTCGTCATCTTGCCAGCAGTACTAGGCAAAGGGCACAGCACACAGACAGTGGAAACCCAAGTGGCTGGCCCATTAGCACACTTCTTAATGGTAAAACTGCTCTGTGTCCCAGTGAGGACAGGGCTCCCAGACTCGACTCACTCACAGCCGTCACATCATCCTTAATGCATCAGAAGTCAGGTTTGTACGAGGGGACAGGAACCTTTCTCACTCTGTAATTGAGAAGGTTTTTAAAGTTGGAGGGAAGGTGTCACTTTGCTAACCCGAAAGAAGCTAGAAACTTAATGTGAGGAACTCAATTAAAAGAAAAGTCTTCTATCCCAAGAGAAGCTTCCTACAAGTCAAAGTCCCCCAAATGTCACAGACCCTAAAGCCACCGACTGCAGTTGACTACTCTGACAACCGTATGAGTTGGGAAAACGTTCCCCTGGGCACATCTCTGGCAACCGTAGCTGTCGGTCTGAAGCCAGGGCAAAGCATGAATTGTGAGCAAGCCCACCCCTCCCTCTCCCTGAGCGTGTCGGCTAAGGCCCAGGGCACAGTGTCGTCAAGGAAGCCCAGGAGGTCGGCCTGCATTTGTGTGCGCGCTCATCACCATGAATCAGGCAGGGCCGTCTTGCCCACTTAAGCTTCAGGATCCTGCCTCACTACCCTGGGCCTCCAGCTCCATCTTCCTCATCTGAAAATGAAGCAAACTGTACCCATTTCACAGTGTTGTTTGAAAACTGACTGCCTGGGAAAGCACTTCACAAACTATAAGATACAACGAAGACCAAGCCTACAGTACAATGTAAGTTCTGCTTCTATATGTTGTTGTTAGGTGCCAACGAATCGACTCTGACTCACAGTGACCCTATAGTGATGAAACACTGTCCAGTCCTGCACCATCCTCACAATTGTTGCTGTTTGAGCTCACTGTTGCAGCCACTGTGTCAATCCATCTTCTGTACAGTAGATTGCAAAAACAGCATACTTCCTTGCAGCTCTTCCCACCAAGAGGCAGGGCTTGTCCTCCCTTCTTGAATCTGGGCTGGCCCTGTGACTTGCTTTGGCCAATAGACACAGCAGAGCTGACCTTGTGTGGGCCCCAAGCCTGAGCCTCAGAAGATTTTATATGCTTCTGCTCTCGCTCTGGAACCCTACAGCTGTGACACTGATGAGCCCGAGCTAACAACCGCGTGATGAGAAGCACATATACCCGTTAGCTCCATCACCCCAGCCAACGGCCAGAGACGTGAGTGAGGGCATCCTAGACCTCCAGCCACCCGCTGATGGCAGACACACGAGGGAGTCCGGCCAAGATCAGCCGGGCCTGGCCCAGATCAGCAGAACCACTCAGCTAACCATATAGACACAGCAGCAATCATAAATGGCTTTGTTTTAAGCTGCTGAGGTTTTGTATGGTGTGTTATACACAAAAGCTAACTGGTGAACCTTGTCTCCCAGGTGGGTTATAGCACCGTGCTCCCTGTTCAGGAGGAATGCAACTAACAGGCTGACTGTCAATGTGGTTAGTAGAGGCCAGGTGCAGCCCACCTTCCCATCAAGAAGTGGGGGCTTCTTTCTCCCCAGGAATGGCCTTGCCTGCTGAAGCTTGACGCTCTTATTTTACCGGTGGCACAAAGCCCACCTTTCTTTCAAAATCTGACTCTGGTACCCTAAGAGCGCATCAAACCCAGAGTTCTGGAGAGATGGAGAACCAAGCCTTTAGTTAAGAGTCAAAGGGCCTGACTCTCTGGCAATGTGACCAAGACCACACAGCTACACAGAGGCAGGGTCAAGCCTCCCAAGTTCTTGGTTCTTTTCAGCTTCTTTGAAAGGTTTAGAAAATTGCCCCAAGTCACATGCCTGTAGCCCACTCCCAGCCTTGTTTCTGAGCATGTGCCTGGAGCCCAGGACGGAGAACCCCAGTCTCTCCATTGCTTGCCTGCCACAAGAAGCCTGACTTGTCCGTGTGGAGTAAGCGAAAGCCAGGGCAATATGGGGCACTTTGTAGTTTGTGCTCACCAAGTCCTAAGTCACAGCTCAGAAGACAACTGCTTGGTCAACAAATTCATCCAACCTGGGTCTCATTGAGGCAGAGCCGTGGGTTTCAGGCCTGGCCGGCTGGCAGGCCCACCCCCAGCTCTTCCCTCAGCACCGACCCCCAACCCCCCCCCACCAGCTCGACCACAGCCCTATCTCACCACCTCCTCTACGGCAGAATGAAGGTTCTCTCAGGAATTTTAGGCTGAGCATAAACGTCACTTTCTCGAGTCCAACCAAGCAGTTTTTATGTCCTAGAGCCCTAAAGCACATCTATTTTTGGCCTGAGAAGCTCTGAAAACATAAAGAAAACAGATGTCCTCCTGAGGATCAGGCTGGCCAAAAAGATGTCTTGGGTGTACACAAAATGCCTCTTTCTAGCTGAGTTATT
This sequence comes from Loxodonta africana, assembly GCF_030014295.1. NCBI lineage: Eukaryota > Metazoa > Chordata > Mammalia > Proboscidea > Elephantidae > Loxodonta > Loxodonta africana. Next base: position 73,799,847 of record NC_087354.1, on the reverse strand, counting down.
TACTTCTAGCCTGACAGTAACCCACATATCAGCCCCTTCCTTAAACCACTCTAAGGAAAATAAAGCCCTCTAGGTCCTTCAGAGTAGGAATAAATCAGGTGTGGCCAGGTGGGGGCAGGTTCTTCAGACCTTTCCTTAGATTTAAGAACACTAAGAGCAGACCCCTTCCTGTTGGGTAAAAATGAAAATATTTTTAGCTGCTTCCAGAGCCCAGGAACCACTGCAGCATTTGTGAACCCAAATAAGATACCCAAACCAGGAAGCTGGAGCAATAGAGGAGAGCCGTTTAAGGACAGACACCGTGGGAAAACCTCGGTTACCTTTGGTTAGTGACTCAGGAGCCGTATCGGACATGTCCACTCGGAAAAGCAGGTATTGCTGGGCTTGTAAGAGGAGTCCTGGGAAATCTCTCTCCATGGAAGCAAACTGTTCGATTTTGTTTTTCACAGATGCAAGGACCTGTCAAAACCAACATTTATGATGTTAATGCTTCACAACAGAATCTCATCCCCAGTTATCAATATATCTTTCAGGTGTGGCCCTCACTGCGGGAACTATTACGACATTAGGCATTTGCTCATCTTTAACTGCCTGGGTGTTCTTGGTAGGGCACCCTCGAAACATCAAAATAAATGAAGCTTTGCAGTTTGTCTAGAATAATCTACACAACCAGCTTAATAGGACAAGGAAGGAAAGGAAATAAATTAGAACAGAGGGATTTTTTTTAAAAAACACAAGTGGAAGGAAAAAAGGAGCCCAGCGAATTAGCACCCATGAAGTCAACAGGTTGGATATGGGCCCAGCTAACATACCTGATAGAGAGAGCGTACACTTGGCTGGAAGACCATGTTGGTGTTGAGCAGAAAAGAGCGAAGGAGTGGCTGGGGGTAGCTGGCTAACTGAGTGATGATCCCAATAAGCAGCAAATTAACGTGCAAAGAATTCTCCAGCATGTTCTCCAGCTTTGACAGGACCACGCTGATGAATGGGCCTGCAGAAGGAACACAAGGCTTCAGGGCTTGCTAGGCACACAGGGACATCTTTCCTCAACAACCAAGGAGCCACCGGAGCCACAGGCTCCAAACCACTGCAGGCCACGATGTACAAACCTAGACACTCAAATACAGCCAGGTCTTGTCCTGCCTCAAAACAAAAACAAACCACCCCCTCACCACACACACGCACATACACAAAAAGCAGAAGGATTGAATGGGAGCTATTATTTTGATTCTGTGAATAGTTTTAATACTCTGAAAATTATCAGACTTGAAAACAATCAGACCATGAATAATGTTAAAGAATTAAAATATACTTCCCCACACTGTTTCTGCATTTCTTGGGGCTGCCAGTGCTCAAAAACGTGACATGTGTCATCTCATGATGCTGTGTGCTGTAGGGCTTCATATAAACATTAAGCAAAAAAAGCCCACTGCTGTTGAGTCGATTCCAACTCACAGTGACCCTACAGGACAGAGTAGAACTGCCCCAAAGGGGCTCTAAAGCTGTAATCTTTAGGGAAGCAGACTGCCACATGTTTCTCCTGCAGAGCAGGTGGTAGATTTGAACTGCCAACCTTTTGGTTAGCAGCTGAGCGCTAACCACTGAGAAACCAGGGCTCCTTGTACTAACATTACACATTGTCAGAAGTTTGGTAACACAAAAATCTCTATGTTATTAAACAATACCAAACACATATAAACCAAGTTTACCAATCAGCTACATTGTGAATAGTAACTGTCCCAAACAAGAACCCTGTGAAGATTTTGTGTGTCAGGTGTGACCATGTGGGAGAATGATGAGAAAAGAAAGTGTGAGTGAAGGCCTGGGCTGTAACTCTGGAAGCCCTGGACAACTCAGTAACCACGCTTTAAATTTAAGATTAGAATGAAGGGACTCAATTTTGGGAGTTATAGTTTGGCATCTTATAGGTTCGTTAAAAAACAAAATCCACCTGACTACAAAAGCAGTTCCTTAAAAAAATTAGGCAAAAAGAAGATTCTACTAATGTGGGTTGCTAGAAAATTAATATGCTTTATGTTTGAGTTCACTGAAGGCGAGGAAAATCAAGAAAAAAATCTCGCATTAAAAAAGTTACTTATGAGAGGGTCAAGATGGCAGAATAGACAGGTGAGCCCTCTTACAACAAAGACTTGAAAAAATAAGTGAAACGAGTATATTTAGGAGAAGTTTTTTAGGAGCCCTGAACATCGAAGGCAAAGTTAGAAAACGAACTGAGCAGCAGGGGGAAGAACTGATAATTCAGAAGCAGAGAGGAGTCGCTGGAGCTGAATTGCCGGGGGCCCTCAGGCACCATTCCCGGGAGCGGCTGCGGCAGGCTGCTACTGTCTTTCGGCCACAGTTTCCTCAGAGAGAAGAGACAGCCACACACACTACTCACACCTCCGGAACCAGAGAAGAACGGCGCTCTCGGCAAAAGCTCAGTACTTGCATATATTTTACTGCAACTCCTCCCCCCACCTCCCCCCCCACCAAGCCGGCTTCAGTGGCTGTTGATTTCCCTGGGCCAGAGATAGGCCCTGTCGAGCACCTAGAGCCATCCTCCTGGCCTTGGAGAAAGAATAAATTCGCAATTAGGGTAAAAGATAATTTGCCAGCTCTACTAACCGGGGAACTCAGGACAGAAGCAGCTCCTTTCCAGGCATAAATGGTCCGTGGACTCTGAGTACGTTTCCCCCCTTCATGGACCTGTGTGGGCCTATTTCAGGAGAATAGGCCCCTGTTGACAGACTACACCAGTTTCAGCTATATGGTGAAGAGGTGGGTGTTTGATGTTTGACACCACTTTGCCTATTAAACAGGGTCCTCACCTACCCACATCAGGACTAGTGGCTCCACTCAGGTCACCCAGGCACCCACGACAGAGATCCAAGGATAACTAGTACCTCCCAGACCTCACAACCAAGAACATTGGGTGCCCATAGTCCATCTGCAGAACTCACCCACCTGTACTAGGGAAGAGGGGCATGCTTTCCTCAGAGACACCTAGGGGACGATTCTCAGCCCCCTGCCTTATTCAGAGTGTGACCCCCTGCTGCAACCAGATACTGGTACCTACACCAATCACTCTGCCCCTCTAAGGCTGTAGGACAGAGCCTGTACCACACACTTGATGATCAGCTACCTGGACACCTGAGCTGAATTTACACAAGAAAAGTGAATAGACTCCTAGACCAATATACCTGATAACAGCTCTAGCCATCTGGGGACAGGATGTCAGAGCTCCAAAGGCTAAAACAATCAAGCTAGCTCACTCAAGCAACCCATCTGGGCACAGCAGAACAAAACAAAGCAAGAAGCTATGACATGGTAAGCAAGCATAAAATAAACTAATACAATAACTTACAGATGGCTCGGAGACAACACTCAATATCAAGTCACAAAAAACAAACAGACCATGATCACCTCAATAAGCTCTCAAAACAAAGAATCAAGGGATTCTTCTAGATCAAACTGCCTTCCTGGAATTACCAGATGCAGAATAAAAAAGATTAATGTACAGAGCCCTTCAGGACATTGGGAAGGAAATCAGGCAATACGCAGAACAAGCCAAGGAACACATAGGTAAAGTACTTGAAGAACTTAACAAGGTTATTCAAGAACATAATGAAAAATTTAATAAGCTGCAAGAATCCATAGAGAGACAACAATCAGAAATTCAGAAGATTAACAATAAAATTATAGAATTAGACAACTCAATAGAAAGTCAGAGGAGCAGAATTGAGCAAGTGGAAGGCAGAATCAGTGAACTTGAAGAAAAATCAGATAAAAGAATTTTAAAAAATGAAGAAATCTTAAGAATCGTGTGGGACTCTATCAAGAGAAATAACCTACAAGTGATTGGAGTAGCAGAACACGGAGGGATAGCAGAAAATACAGACAGAATTGTTGAACATTTCTTGGCAGAAAACTTCCCTCATATAGTAAAAGATGAGAAAATATCTCTTCAAGATGCTCATCGAACTTCCACATGAGGCAGATTTTAAAAGAAAGTCACCAAGACAAGTTATAATCAAACTTGCCAAAACCAAAGATAGAGAATTTTAAGAGCGGCGAGGGATAAACGAAAAGTCACCTACAAAGGAGAGTCAGTAAGAATAAACTCGGACTATTCAGCAGAAACCATGCAGGCAAAAAAGCAATGGGATGACTTATATAAAAAAATTGAAGGAAAAAATCTGCCAACTAAGAATCGTATATCCAGAAAAACTGTCTCTCAAATATGAAGGTGAAATTAGGACATTTCCAGATAAACAGAAGTTTAGGAAATTCGTAAAAACCAAACCAAAGCTACAAGAGATACTAACGGGAGTTCTTTGGTTAGAAAATCAATAATATCAGATATCAAACCAAGACTAGAACCCTGGACAGAGCAGTCAGATGTCAACCCAGACAGAGAAATCACAAAAATAAATCAAGATAAAAAAAAGCACGAAACAGGGGAACAGCGATGTTATTACGTAAAAGAAGACAATATTTAAACAATAAAGAGGGACTAAGAAACATAGTCATATATCTTTCATATGGAGAGGAAGAAAAGGCGATATAAAGAAATAAAAGTTAGATTTAAATTTAGAAAAATAGGGGTAAATAAAACGTAAGAAAAAAACAGAGACTCCACAGAAATAAAATCAACAACAACGAATATGAGGAAAAGATGATATATAAAGATAAACTACTTAGCACAAAAAATTAAGTGGGAAAAAGAAACTGTCAACAACACACAAAAAATACCATTAAAATCATAGCACTAAATTCATACCTGTATATAATTACGCTGAATGTAAATGGACTAAATGCATTGAAAAGTGAGATAGACAGCTCCACAATAATAGTAGGAGACTTCAACAAACCACTTTTGGTGAAGGACATCCAGAAAGAAGCCCAATAAAGACACGGAAGGTCTAAATGCCACAATCAACCAACTTGACCTCATAGACATATACAGGACACTCTACCCAACAGCAGCCAAATATACTTTCTTTTCTATTGCACATGGAACATTCTCTAGAATAGAGCACTTATTAGGTCATAAAGCAAGCCTTAGCAGAATCCAAAACACTGAAATATTTCAAAGCATCTCCTCTGACCATAAGGCCATAAAAGTAGAAGTCAATAACAGAAAAAGCAGGGAAAAGAAATCAAACACTTGGAAAAAGAACAATACCCAGCTCAAAAAAGACTGGATTATAGAAGGCATTAAGGAGGGAATAAAGAAATTCATAGAATCCAATGAGAATGAAAACACTTCATTATCAGAACCTTTGGGACACAGCAAAACCACTGCTCAGAGGTCAACCTATATCAATAAATGCACACATACAAAAAGAAGAAAGGGCCAAAATCAAAGAATTACCACTACAACTTGAATAGAGAGCAACAAAAGAAACCCTCAGGTACCAGAAGAAAGCAAATAATAAAAATTAGAGCAGAATTAAATAGAAAACAGAAAAACAATTGAAAGAATTAACAAGACCAAAAGCTGGTTCTTTGAAAAAATTAACAAAGTTGATAAACCATTGGCCAAACTGACAAAAGAAAAACAGGAGAGGAAGCAAATAAACTGAATAAGAAATGAGATGGGCGATATCACAACAGACCCAACTGAATTAAAAAAAAATCCTATCAGATTACTACGAAAAATTGTACTCAAAGCCTAGAAGAAACGGATGAATTCCTAAAAACACACCATGTACCTAAACTAACACAAACAGAGGTAGAACAACTAAATAGACCCATAACAAAAGAAGAGATTGAAAAGGTAATCAAAACACTCCCAACAAAAAGAAAAGCCCTGGCCTGGGCAGCTTCACTGCAGAGTTCTACCAAACTTTCAGAGAAGAGTTAACACCACTACTAGTAAAGGTATTTCAGAGCATAGAAAAGGACAGAAAACTATCAAACTCATTCTACGAAGCCAGTAATATCCCTGATACAAAAACCAGGTAAAGACACCACAAAAAAAAGAAAATTACAGACCTATATCCCTCATGAACATAGATGCAAAAATCCTCGACAAAATTCTAGCCAATAGAATTCACCAACATATCAAAAAAATAATTCCACATGACCAAGTGGGATTTATACCAGGCATGCAGGGATGGTTCACCATTAGAAAAACAATTAATGTAATCTATCATATAAATAAAACAAAAGACAAGGATCACATGATTTTATCAATTGATGCAGAAAAGGCATTTGACAAAGTTCAACACCCATTCATGATAAAAACTCTCAGCAAATTAGGAATAGAAAGAAAATTCCTCAACATAATAAAGGACATTTATACAAAGCCAACAACCAACATCACTGTAAATGTAGAGATTCTGAAAGCATTTCCCTTGAGAACGGGAACCAGACAAGGATGCCCTTTATCACCACTCTTATTCAACATTGTGCTGGAGGTCCTAGCCAGAGCAATTAGGCTAGATAAAGAAATAAAGGGCATCCAGATTGGCAAGGAAGAAGTAAAAGTATCTCTATTTGCAGAACACATGATCTTATACACAGAAAACCCTAAAGAATCCTCAAGAAAACTACTGAAACTAATAGAAGAGTTCAGCAGAGCATCAGAATACAAGATAAATGTATGAAAATCAGTTGGATTCCTCTACACCAACAAAAGAACATCGAAGAGGAAATCACCAAATCAATACTATGTACAGTAGCCCCCAAGAAGATAAAATACTTAGGAATAAATCTTACAGAGATGTAAAAGACTTATACAAAGAAAACTACAAAACACTTCTGGAAGAAACCGAAGAAGACCTACATGAGTGGAAAAACACACCTTGCTCATGGATAGATAGGAAGGCTTAACATTGTAAAAATGTCTATTCTACCAAAAGTGATCTATAGATTTAATGCAATTCCTATCTAAATTCCAACGACATTCTTTAACGAGATGGAGAAACAAATCATCAACTTCATATGGAAGGGAAAGAGGTCCTGGATAAGTAAAGCGTTATTGAAAAAGAAGAACAAAGTGGGAGGCCTTACTCTACCTGACTTTAGAACCTACTATACCACCACAGTAGTCAAAACAGCCTGGGACTGGTACAACAGCATAGACCAATGGAACAGAACTGAGAATCCAGATATAAATCCATCCACATATAAGGAGTGGATGACAAAGGCCCCAAATCAGTTAAATGGGGGAAAAGACAGTCTTTTTAACAAATGGTGATGGCCTAACTGGATATCCATCTGCAAAATAATGAAATAAGACCCATACCTCACACCATGCACAGAAATGAACTCAAAACGGATCAAAGACCTAAATATAAAATCTAAAACCATAAAGATCATGGAAGAAAAAATAGGGACAACCTTAGGAGCCCTAATACATGGCATAAACAATATACAAAACATTACTTACAATGCAGAAGTAAAAGTATACCTGGAAGCTCCTAAAAATCAAACACCTATGCTCATCCAAAGCCCTCACCAAGAGTAAAAAGACCACCTACAGGCTGGGAAAAAGTTTTTAGCTATGACATTTCCAAGCAGCACCTGATCTCTAAAATCTACACGATACTGCAAAAACTCAACTACTAAAAGACAAATAATCCAATTAAAAAACGGGCAAAGAATATGAACAGACACTTCACTAAAGAAGACATTCAGGTAGCTAACAGATACATGAGGAAATGTTCACGATCATTAGCCATTAGAGAAATGCAAATCAAAATTACAATGAGATTCTGTTTCACTCCAACAAAGCTGGCATTAATCCAAAAAACACAAAATAATAAATGTTGGAGAGGTTGTGGAGAGACTGCAACACTTATATACTACTGTTGGGAATGTAAAATGGTACAACCACTTGGGAAATTGATTTGGCTCTTCCTTAAAAAGCTAGAAATAGAACTACCATACAATCTAGCAATCCCACACCTTGGAATATATACTAGAGAAATAAGAGCCTTTACATGAACAGATATGTGCACACCCATGTTCACTGCAGCACTGTTTATAATAGCAAAAAGATGGAAGCAACCAAGGTGCCCATCAATGGATGAATGGATAAATAAATTATGGTATATTCACACAATGGAACACTACGCATCAATAAAGAACAGTGATGAATCTGTGAAACATTTCATAACATGGAGGAATCTGGAAGGCATTATGTTGAGTGGAATTAGTCAATTGCAAAAGGACAAATATTGTATAAGACCACTATTATAAGATCTTGAGAAATAGTTTAAACAGGTAAGAAAATGTTCTTTGATGGTTACGAGAGGAGGGAGGGAGGGAGGGGGTATTCACTAATTAAATAGTAGATAAGAACTACTTTAGGTTAAGGAAAAGACAACACACAACACAGGCGAGGTCAGCACAACTGGACAAAACCAAAAGCAAAGGAGTTTCCCGAATAAACCGAATGCTTCGAAGGCCAGCATAGCAGGGGCAGGGGTTTGGGGACCATGGTTTCAGGGGATATCTAAGTCAATTGGCCTAATAAAATCTATTAACAAAACATTCTGCATCCCACTTGGAGAGTGGCGTCTGGGGTCTTAAATGCTAGCAAGGAGCCATCTAAGAGGCATCAATCGGTCTCAGCCCACCTGGACCAAAGGAAAATGAAGAACACCAAGGACACAAGGTAATTACGAGCCCAAGAGACAGAAAGGGCCACAAAAACCAGAGACTACATCAGCTTGAGACCAGAAGAACTAGATGGTGTCCGGCTACAACCAATGACTGCCCTGACAGGGAACACAACAGAGAACCCCTGAGGCAGCAAGAGAGCAGTGGGATGCAGACCCCAAATTCTCGTAAAAAGACCAGACTTAATGGTCTGACTGAGACTAGAATAACCCCAGTGGCCATGGTCCCCAGACCTTCTGCTGGCCCAAGACAGGAACCATTCCCAAAGCCCTCTTCAGACAGGGATTGGACTGGATGTTGAAATAGAAAAAGATGCTTGTGAAGGATGAGCTTCTTGGATTAAATAGACACTTGAGACTATGTCAGCATCTCCTATCTGGACGGGAGATGAGAGGGCACGGGGTCAGAAGCGGGTAGAAGGGACAAGAAAAGAGAGAGTGGAGGGAAGGAGCGGGCTGTCTCATTAGGGAGAGAGCAATTAGGAGTATATAGCAAGGTGTATATAAATTTTTATATGAGAGACTGACTTGATTTGTAAACTTTCACTTAAAGCACAATAGAAATTAAAAAAAAAAAAAAAAGTTACTTGTAGGGGACCAAGATGGCAGAACAGTCAGATGCTTTTGGTGGTCCCTCTTATAACAAAGACCCCAAAAAACAAGTGAATCGATTACGTATGACAATCCAAGAGCCCTGAACATCAAAGGTAAAGTTGAGGAATCAGACTGATAGGCAAGGGCAGGGAGAGACGGCTCAGAAGTAGCGAGAGTTGCCAGATATAACCCAGTGGGAACTCGCACCCTGCAGGCCAGGATCGGCTGGCGCCAGCAGTGAGGCAAACAGTGCTGTTCAGGACACGTTTTCCACATTGGGAGAGACTAAGTGACGGACAGTCTATTCATGTCTCCAGAATCAGCGAAAAGCGGCGCTCGATCGGCAAAAGATAAGTACATGTGTCTAACCTACCACACGGATCAAAAACACCCTGTTTGGGAAGAACCTCTCCCTGCTCCCTCCCTCTCTGCCATCGGGTCCATGCCAGCTTCAGTAATTGCCGACTGCCGCTTCCCCTGGGCTGGAAGTAAGGCCCATCACGCGCCCTGAGCCATTGTCCCCGCCTGGGAGAAGGAACAATTTAACAAACAGGAAAAAAATAATCTGCCAGCTCCCCTAAGCTGGGAACTCAGGGTAGGTATAGCTCCTTTGCCTAGGAACAGGCATAAGGGGTTCAAGGACTTCGAATGCCTTTCACCCCTGCATAGGCCTGTGTGGGCCCATTTCAACAGCATAGGCCCTCATTAGCACATTACAACAGTGTATATACCTAAAGCCTAACTTCACTGTATCAGTTATGTGGTGGAGTGGCAGGTTCGTGACATTTGACACCGCTCTGCCCATTAAGCAGGGTCCTCACCTACCCATATTAGGGGCCTGAGGACTGATGGTTCCACCCATATCATCTAGCCACCCTCTACAGGGGTCTAAGGATAAGTGGTGCTTCCCAGTCCTTACAGCCAACAGCATTGGGAGCCCATATTATGGCTGCAAAATGCACCTACTGATGCGCTCTAGGCAACAGGACACTCTTTCCTCCCAGACACTCAGGGGCAGCTGTCAGCCCCCTGCCTTGCTCAGCACATGACCCCTACTGCAGCCAGATACCTGTGCCTACTCCAGTCGCCCCTGTCCGTCTATGACTGTAGGTAAGAGCCTGTACCACACACTTGGTGACCAACTATCTGGATACCTGAGCTGAATCCATACAAGAAAAGTAAATGGACTCCTGGGCTCTTATAACTGGTAACAAATCTAACCACCTGGTGACAGGACGTTAGAGCTTCAAAGGTGCCAATAATCAAACCAGCTCACTCGAGCAGCCTATATGGGCATATCAAAACAAAACAAAACAAAATAAGAAGCTAGGACACTGTAAGCAAACAAAATAAATAAATATGATCACTTATTGATGGCTTGGAGACAACAGTCAATATCAAATCACCTAAAGAAGCAGACCAAAACAAAGAATCAAATCTTCCAGAGAAAGAGAACTTCCCAGAATTACTGGAGGTAGAATACAAAAGGTTAATATACGGAAATCTTCAAGAGATCAGGAAGGAGATCACGCAAAACGCAGAACAAGCCAAGGAGCACTCAGACAAAGCAACATAGGAACTTAAGAAGATTACAGAAGAGCATAATGACAAATTTAACAGGCTGCAAGATCCCACAGAGAGACTGCAAACAGAAATCCAGAAGATTAACAATAAAATTTCAGAATTAGGCAACTCAATAGAAAGTCAGAGGAGCAGAATTGGGGTAATGGAAGTCAGAATTAGTGAGATCGAAGATAAAGCACTTGACACCAGCTTATTTGAGGAAAAATTGGACAAAAGAATTAAAAAAAATGAAGAAACCCTAAGAATTATGTGGGACTCTATCAACAGGGACAACCTATGAGTGACTGCAGTACCAGATCGGGGGGTGGGGGGGAGGCATGGAACAGAAAATACAGAGAGAATTGTTAAAGATTTGTGGGCAGAAAACTTCCCTGATATCGTGAAAGATGAGAAGATATCTATCCAAGATGCTCATCGAACCCCACACAAGGTAGATGCCAAAAGAAAGTCACCAAGACATACTATAATCAAACTTGCCAAAACCAAAGATAAAGACAGTATTTTAAGAGTGGATAGGGACAAATGAAAGTTATCTACAAAAGGGGAGTCAATAAGACTAAGCTCAGACTACTCAGCAGAAACCATGCAGGCAAGTATGGCAATGAGATGACATATATAAAGCCTTGAAGGAAAAAAATTGCCAGCCAAGAATCATGTATCCAGTAAAACTGCCCCTCAAACATGATGGTGAAATTAGGGCATTTCCAGATCAACAGAAGCTTAGAGAATTTATAAAAACCAAACCAAAATTACAAGAAATACTAAAGGGAGTCCTCTGGTCAGAAAATCAATAACATCAGATAACAACGGAAGACTAGTACACAGCACAGAGCAACCGGTGTTCACGCCCCAGCACTGTGAAGCTTTCCCAACCCCACACTGGGCTCCCTCAGGACCGGGCCTACAACAGCTCTTCTTAAGACAGTCCAGCTCCTTGCTGATGTCTCCTCTGAAAGTGTGGGAACTCCTTCATTTTTGTGTCCTTAGTACCTAGTGTGAAACCAAACCAAACCCTATAGGACTTACAGCAACCCTACAGGACAGAGTAGAACTGGGTTTCCAAGACTGTAATCTTTACAGAAGCAGACTGCCACCTCTTTCTCCCGCAGAGTGGTTGGTGGGTTCAAACCGCCAACCTTTTGGTTAGCAGCTCGGCACTTAACCACTGTGCCACCAGGGCTCCCTTAGTACCTAGTATAAAACAAAAACCACACCTGTTGCCATCCAGTCGATTCTGACTCATACAACCCTACCGGGCAGAGTAGGACTACCCATAGGGTTTCCAAGGAGCAGCTGGTGGATTCAAACTGCAGAACTTTTGGTTAGCAGCCTGAGCTTTTAACCACTATGCCACCAGGGCCCCAATAGCACCTGCCAAATACTAGGTTATTAATAATAGATTGTTGAATACATGAATAAATTAAAAAAAATAGATAAATCAAATACTTCGATTTTGCTGGGAAGCAAATTCATCCAACTGGTAATGAGGATTCCCTAAAGTGAAGGAAGTTAAGCCTACTGCCACATAACACGGAAAGAAATGCAGAAACTACAAAGGTCATATACAGTGAAAGAGAAAAGATGTTACCTGAAGCTGTGTACATGTTTCAAAGGAGGAAAAGGTAAGATTTTAGGAAAAATTATGTATATGTATCAAAGAATCACATTGTTTTGTCAGTTCTCAGATGTATCACATGCAAAATACTGTTATTTAATAAGCTGCTGTGTTAGCCTTTTTTTTTTTTTTTTGCCCTAAGCTATGCTTTGTTTTCTCAGTTTACATATTTCCCAGGGATGAAGCTCCTTTATCAGGAAGCTGGCATTCTAAAGAACAGTCTTCCTTAGCCAGGGGTCACCCCACTGTCCTGCTAAAACACAGAGGACAAAGCCTGGCACTTCCTGCTGGGTAAGAGTAAACCAGGCAGGCCTTAGCCAAAATTACTAGGTTATTCCTGGAGTCCCTGGGTGGTGCAAATGGTTAACACACTTGGCTGCTAACTGAAAGGCTGGAGGTTCAAGTCCACCCAGAGGCTCCTGAGAAGAAAGGCCTGGCAAACTATTTCTGAAAAATCATCCACTGAAAATCCTACGGAGTGCAGCTCTCCTCTGACACACAAGTGTTCCCCTTGAGCCGCAATCAGCTCCAGGAGAACTGGTGGTGGTGCCAGGTCACTCCTGCTGTGACTCAGCACTGCCTCCTCTTCCAGGCAGCAGGTCCTTCTCCCCGTCCCTTATCCCTTTTTTCTATCTACAGGGAAGGGCAGGATTACCTAATCCTCCTTTCTTACGATTGACTGACCGATTGGAATGTTAATTAAAACTGCTTCACACTGAAACATCATCTCAACTGGTGAACCTCAAGCCCTTTAATTGTGGAATTAAAAGCTTTCTCCCTTTTTAAATAAATTTTCAGACATCAGTAAATAGATGAATAAATATTGGTGCCGGAGGGTGAAAGAGCTCCTTGAAATCACATTAGGCCTGCCTGGCTAGACTGGAAGGTAATCTGAGCTAATCTACTCTGGGTGATCCAAGGCAGTGGGAGCACGGTCCCCTCCCATAAAAAAAAAACCTCCCATACTGCCCATAAAAACAATCAGAATGACCTCCACAGTCGCTCATTCAGCCCTCACAGGAGCACCCAGAGGATCAGAGAGCCCAAACCCCACGGCTAATGAGCACTGGAGCCAGGACTCACCACAGGCCTGACTCCAAGGCCACTGTCTCTCCCTCTGTCTGTCACTAGATTCTTCCAGGACCTCTCCCTGTTACCCGAACACCATTCAGGGTCCCACCCCCACCTTCCCTGATCGTAATGAGCCCTCCGCACCAAGATTCACAGGTTCGGATGTTATTGGTTAATACTAATGACGTTTTCTATCATAAATTCCTCCCCCAGCCCACTTATCTGATGTCCTGTCCTGTCCCTTTGCCTCTTACAGGATGTCCACCTCTCACTGGGGGTGTATCACTGGAATGTGCCCATGCTTTAGTAGGGTTATGAGTTTATGTGGGTCCACTCCATTTATTTTTGAATAAAGATTTTGTGATGATCTGAAATGAGCTCTCAGGCAAAGGTACAGCTTCCCCCAGTGGGCTGCGGGTGTAGGCACACAGCTACATTCATTCAATGAGTATTTACTGAGCACCTACTATGTGCTCTGTTCGCCACTCAGGGGCTGGGATAGAACAGAGAATAAACCAACATCTCCGTCCTCATTCTAGTGGGGGAGAAAGACATTAATTTTTTAAAAAATACACATTAAAAGTAGGTGCTAGGGAGAAAAATAAATTAGGCTAAAGGAAATGAGACTAGTAAATAATGAGACTGGATTTCTACGGCTTAATCAGTAGTATTAATCACAGACAGACCAAGGGAAGTTACTAAACAGTAAAATTTAGCTTCTAATTTGCTGAACAAACAAGACAATCACTGCAAGAATGACAAAATTAAACCATTTCTCTTTGCTCTTAACAAAAATATTTTTTCCTTAGGTAAGCTGATCACGTTCCTTACATCCACCTACCTCACCTTCCTGGCCCAATAGGTACAAACCCTTTCAAAAGTAGAAATCACAAAGCAGTTTAGGATGGTCACCTGTGAACGGGGTGCTCTGAGTCCTCACTTGGTGACTGGCAAAGGCAGTCTCATCTCTTGCCCCAAACGGGGAAGGAACGGTCTCAACAGCAGGAGTTTCTGCCATGAAAGAGTCAAAGTCCTCCTCGTCCTCATCCAATGGCTTCTTCCCCAGCTCCTCTTCCTCTTCCTTTTCTTTTTTGCTCTCTTCTTCCTTCCTCTCTTCCTCCTTTTTGAGAAGCAAAGGTTCAGGGGTGGGGAAATTCTGTTCTCTCAAGCCCTCTGCACCAGAATCCAGTTCTTTAATGATCTGGTCACACTGAGCAATGAAATCTTCACTCTCTGGGTTAGCAACAGTCAGACTTGAACTGTGCTCTGTCTCAGAGACAGGGGGCGTTAACTCCGAGTTTGACTCTGGGGCCACTACTTCAGGCTCATTCTCTTGTGTTGTTTCCATGGACACAGTTTGAAACAAGTCCATGTTATCACTATTATGTTCCTCCCCTGAACCGGTTTCTGGCTGGGGGCTGGGAAGGGGGCCGTTGTTCATGCGCGCACTCTGATCCTCAGTCTGGGCTTCCGCTGGTGCCCCTCCAGTCTCCTCCTGTGAATTTCTGGTGTCATCACAGTCCTTCTCAGCACACAACCTGTACACCATAACATCATCCTGGAAGTCTGACTCTTCGATGTAGGACCCTTTGAAGAGCAGGATGGCATTCTTCTTCATCTCTTGGATGTGTTTGGGGGGATCGATGGGTGCCGGGGGGCTTGAATTCTCCATAGCCTCATAAGGCCCAGGGGAGGTCACTTCAGCCCCCGAGGAGATCCCGGTGTCGTAGCTGTCATCCCACTCCAGCTCTGTCTGGCTTTTCTCCTTTCTGGAAGCCAATTGAGACCCCATCTTACTGGAGAATGGATGCTGGAGCCTCAACGCACGGCAGGCTGAGTTCCTACTGCCTTCCTCGGATAGGCTCTGCAGAATAGTCTCGTGGTCGGGGGACTCTCCGTCGTAGAGGGCGGACCAGACGCGGCAGTCCCTCATGCAGCGGAGGATGTTGGTGTGGGCCTCCCAGAGGTACTGCAGGTAGCTGATGTCCAGGGCTTTCCCATACTCCACAATGCAGGCCGACGGAGAGAACACCTCGGGGAGCGGCTGACTCACGGGCCCTGCAGGAGAAAGCAGGAATGAGTCAGAGTGAGCTCCTTCCTGACACTTAAAGCAAGGTATGGGTACAAATGGAATGGATGGGATGTGGCTCACTCAGCTTCTAAGACTTGGTTTCACCAGCTAGATTGCTTCCAACAATGTCTGATTAAATGATTTCTGAAATAAAAATGGTTAGATTTTAAAAAGCAAAGACAGAAACAGAAACTCTAATGGAAGATAGGAGTCCCCGAGTGGTACAAATGGTTAATGTGCTCAATTGCTAACTGAAAAGTTGACAGTTAAAGTCCACCCAGAGGTGCCTTGGAAGAAAGACCTAGCAATCTACTTCTGAAAAACCAGCCACTGGAAATCCTAGGGAGCCCAGTTCTACTCTGACACACACAGGGTCGCCAGAAGTTGGCAATGGCAACTAGTGATAATGAAAGACAAAGAAAAACAATATGGCCGTCAGATACCGGCTGTAGCCAACACAGTCAGTAGAGAAATAAGAGCTAATAATGACAACCTCTCAGGC
The DNA here is from genome assembly GCF_030014295.1 of Loxodonta africana. Taxonomy (NCBI): domain Eukaryota; kingdom Metazoa; phylum Chordata; class Mammalia; order Proboscidea; family Elephantidae; genus Loxodonta; species Loxodonta africana. The sequence goes on along the minus strand of NC_087354.1, from coordinate 73,783,780 downwards.
TGTTAAGAGCATTAAATCAGGTACTATACCTAACACAGTACCTGCCACGGCATAGGTAATGATTTAAAAGTGCTTTAATTTGACTCTAAGATAGAAGGCCCGTAATCTATGAATTTGGGATGCTCTGTTGGGAGCCGAGTTTTCTCTAGAAAAACCCTGGGTTTTTCATAAAGGCAATGAACTCATTCTGCCTACCTGGGGACTACTGGGATGTTGATAAGTATAAAACAGTCTCTTACAGTAAAGTCATATTCAGTACCAAAACAGTCCTTCCAACCTAAAAATGTTTCCTGTGTTACCAGTTACCTCTGACAACCTCATCACGGAAATAACTATGAAAACACCTGCATTTAAGTTTATATTTTCCCTAAAAGAAAGAAGTCAGACAAGGAATATACATACTCTGTTGGTGGTGTTATTAGCTGCCATTGAGTTGACCCAGACTCACGGTGACCCAGTGTGTGTCAGAGCAGAACTGTCCTCCACAGGGTTTTCAAGGCTGTGACCTTTCAGAAGCAGATCACAAACCCACCACCATCAGGTGGATTCCAGCACACAGTTACCCTGTAGGACAGAGTAGACCTGTCCCATAGGGTTTCCATGGCTGCGATCTTTACTGGAGCAGATCGCCAGGTCTTTCCCTCCCACTGCCAATGGGTTCAAACTGCTAACCTTCACTGGTTAGCAGTCAAACACTTAAACACTGCACCACCAGGCCTCTTTCTTAAACACCATCTCTTAAATACCTACTATGTGGCAGGTGCTTTGTCAATGCTATCTAATTTAACTCTAATAGCAATGGTACATGGTAGATATTTAATTTCCTCACTTACAGATATAGAAATAGACACTCTGGGGCAAAAGACCACCCACTCAGTGACAGAACTACCACTCAGACACAGACTGTCTCACATCAACCCCTGGTCTTATTTCCAGTGCCTCATCTTTGCATGCCTCTAAATCTCGACCAGACGGGCTCAGATTTAAGCCTTTAAGAGTATACACATTTTTAGGTCGTTAGAGTGCATACAACTCATTTTCACAGCTCTACTGCTAAAAGGTTATCTTTTATCAGCTTTTTAAGACATCATATGATATCAAGACTCATACCAAATAATACCAGAAGACATAAAAAAAAAAAAACAAAAAAACACTACTTGCCAGGGAGTCTTCTAAGAGCTCACATGTCTTAACTCACTTATCCTTCGAACAGCACTTTGAGGTAGGTACTATTTTACAGACGTGGGAACAGGTTTAAAAAGGTTAAGTAATTTGCTCAAGAAAGTGGCAGAGCCGTGATTCAGAATCCTAGTTGTCTCTTAACCACTGCGCAAAAATGACATTATCTATCTACCCATCCATTCATCAGGGGTATCCGTCCTCTGTAAGCAGCCCCGAGAGCCCTGGTGGCACAATGGTTAAGCATTCAGCTGCTAACTGAAGGGTTGGTGGTGCATATCTACCAGCTGCTCTGTGGGAGAAAGATGTGGCAGTCTGTTTCCGGAAAGATTTATGGCCTTGGAAACCCTACGGGACAGTTCTACCTTGTCCTATAGGTCCACTATGATTCAGAATCCACTCAACAGCAATGGGTTTGGTTTAAGGCAACCCCAGAGGCAGCAGAAAAGAAAGAACATATAATTTGGAATCAAAGAACTTTCTAGCTATATAACCTTGAACAAGTTCATTTTGCTCTCTGAGTTTGCTTGTTTGTAAAATGGCCACTACCTTCTTCAACAGATTAAATGTGGTAACATAGGGAAGCACTTGGCAAGTTGCAGACACACAAGAATCCTAGACTTCACTTGAATTCTGAATCCTGAGGCAAGCTCAAAACCACACAATCATTCTTGAAACAAATTTTTTAATAGTAAACAAAAAAGACATTAATTTTCAAATATTTTTTTAGAAAGTAACTATTGGATGGGAAAATATAAGCTATCAACACTAGCTTACCTAACAGGAAAATACAACAGTTTGTTATACTGCCACATAAAATCATTAATTTCCATGTATACATTGTATCTTTATACAAAGACCAAGAATCAATAAGAAAACCTTAATTTCTAAGAAAATTCTTGTACTAAATATGCTGATAATTTTCTCAGTCAAGTAGCCAGCTCTTAAATATATTTTATGTAAGAGGACTATAGTACTCTGGATGGACTGAAAGACATTGGAGGATATTTGAATAGAGATTGGAAACACCTGAGTCCACACACCAGGACTGACCACTTCCTAGTGGTCACAGGAAAGAAATATCTTCCTGAACTGATCAGCCATTTTACCACCAAAACCAAAAACCCAAACCTGTTGCTGTCAAGTCAATTTTGACTCATAGCGACCCTATAGGACAGAGTAGAACTGCCCTGTAGAGTTTCCAAGGAGCACCTGGTAGATTCAAACTGCCAACCTTTTGGTTAGCAGCTGTAGGCTCTTAAGCTGTATGCCACCAGGGTTTCCTTTTACCACCAAAGATACACCAAAAGCTATGGTTCGCTGCCAGAGAGCCAAGGTTGATGTTGTCATTGCTGACAGGTGCCCTCCAATAGATTTCGACTCATAGCAACCACACACACAACAGAACGAAACACTGCCTGATCCTGCGCCATCTTCACAATCGTTGTTAGGCTTCAGCCCATTTTTGCAGTCACTGTATCAACTCGTTTCATTGAAGGTCTTCCTCTTTTTCGCTGACCCTCTACCAAGCATGATATCCTCCTCCAGGGACTTTTCCCTTCTGGTAACACCTCCAAAGAATGTGAGACACAGTCTTGCCATCCTCGCTTCCAAGAAACATTCTAGTTGTGTTTCTTCCAAGACAGATATGTTTGTTCTTTTGACAGTCCATGGTATATTCAATATTCTTCACCAAAACCATAATTCAAAGGCATCAATTCCTCTTTGGTCTTCCTTATTTACTGTCCAGCTTTCTCATGCATATGAGGCAATTGAAAACACCATGGCTTGGGTCAGACACACTTTAATATTCAAGGTGACAGCTTTGCTTTTTAACACTTTAAAGAGGTTTTTTGCAGCAGATTTGCCCAATGCAAAGCATTGTTTGATTTCTTGACTGCTGCTTCCATGGGTGTTGATTGTGGATCCAAGTAAAATTAAATCCTTGACAACTTCAATTTTTTCTCCGTTTATTATGATGCTGCTTACTGATCCAGTTGTGAGGATTTTTGTTTTCTTTAAGTTGAGGTGTAATCCATACTGAAGCCTGTGGTCTTTGACCTTCATCAGTAAGTACTTCAAGTCCTCTTCACTTTCAGCAAGCGAGGTTGTACCATCTGCATGTTGCAAGTTGTTAATGAGTTTTCCCCCAATCCTGACGTCCCTTCTTTTTAATACAGTCCAGGTTCTTGGATTATTTGCTCAGCATACAGATTGAATAAGTATAATGAAAGGATACAACTCTGACGCACACCTTTCCTGACCTTAAACCACGAAGTATCCCCCTATTCTGTTCCAACAACTGCCTCTTGATCTACGTACAGGTTCTTCATGAGCACAATTAAGTGTTCTGAAATTCCCATTCTTCACAATGTTATCCATAATTCGTTATGATCCACACAGTTGAATGCCTTTGCATAGTCAATAAAACACAGGTAAACATCCTTCTGGTATTCTCTGCTTTCAGCCAGGATCCATCTGACATCAGCAATGATATCCCTGGTTTCACATCCTCTTCTGAACTCAGCTTGAATTTCTGGCAGTTCCCTGTTGATATACTGCTGCAGCCGTTTTTGAATGATCTTCAGCAAAATTTTGCTTGTGTGTGCCATTGAAGATATTGTTCGATAATTTCCGCATTTGGTTGGATCACCTTTCTCGGGAATAGGCATAAATACGGATCTCTTCCTGTCAGCTGGCCAGGTAGCTGTCTTCCAAATTTCTTGGCATAGACAAGTGAGCACTTCTAGTGCTGCATCTGTTTGTTGAAACATCTCAACTGGTATTGCGTCAATTCCTGGAGCCTTGTTTTTCACCAATACCGTCAGTGCAGCTTTGGACTTCTTTCAGTACCATCGGTTCCTGATCCTATGCTACCTCCTGAAATGGTTGAGCATCAACCAATTCTTTTTGGTATAGTGACTGTGTATTCTTTCCATCTTCTTTTGATGCTTCCTGTTTAATATTTTCCCCTTAGAATTCCTCGATTGCAACTGGAGGCTTAAATTTTTTCTTCAATTCTTTCAGCTTGAGAAATGCAAAGCATGTTCTTCCCTTTTGGTTTTCTGACTCCAGGTCTTTGTACCTGTCATTATAATGTTTTTACTTTGTCTTCTCAAGCTGTCCTTTGAAATCTTCTATTCAACTCTTTTACTTCATCATTTCTTCTGTTTGCTTTAGCTATTTGACATTCAAGAGCAAATTCCAGAGTCTTTTCTGACATCCATTTTGGTCTTTTCTTTCTTTCCTGTCTTTCTAATGACCTCTTGTTTTCTTCATGTACGATGGCCTTGATGTCATCCCACAGCTCGTCTGGTCTTCAGTTATTACTGCTCAACGCATCAAATCTATTCTTGAGATCGTCTCTAAATTAAAGTAGGATATACTCAGGGTCATACTTTGGCTCTCGTGGATTTGTTTTATTTTCTTCAACTTCAACTTGCACGTGATCATTTGATGGGCTGTTCCGTAGTCAGCCCCTGGCCTTGTTCTGACTGATGATATTGAACTTTTCCCTTGTCTCCTTCCACAGATGTAGTCAATTTGATTCCTGTGTATTCCATCTGGTGAGGGCCACATGTATAGTCGTCATTTGTGTTGCTGAAAAAAGGTATTTGCAATGAAGTTGTTGGTCTTGCAAAATTCTATCATGCAATCTCTGACATCGTTTCTATCACCAAGGCCATATTTTCCAGCAATTGAGCCTTCTTGTTTCAGACTTCCACATTCCAATCTCCAGTAATTACCAATGCATCCTGATTGCATGTTTTATCAATTTCAGATTGCAGGAGTTGGTAAAAATCTTTAATTTCTTCTTCTTTGGCCTTAGTGGTTGGTGTGTAAATTTGAATAACAGTTGTAATTAACTGGTATTCCTTGTAGGCATATGGATATTATCCTATCACTGACAGTGTTGTACTTCAGGATTGATCTTGAAATGTTCCTTCTGAGAATGAATGCAATGCCATTCTTCTTCAAATTGTCATTCCCGACATAGTAGACCATATGTTTGTCCGATTCAAAGTGGCCAATACCAGTTCATTTCAGCTCACCGATGCCTAGGTATCAATGTTTATGCGTTCCATTTCATTTCTGACAATTTCCAATTTTCCTAGATTCACACTTTGTACATTCCACGTTCTGATTATTAATGGATGTTTGCAGCTGTTTCTTCTCATTTTGCGTCATGCCACATCAGCAAATGAAGGTCCCAAAAGCTTGACTCTATCCACGTCATTAAGGTCGACTCTACTATGAGGAGGCAGCTCTTCCCCAGTCATCTGTTGAGTGCCTTCCAACCTGGGGGGCTCATCTTCCAGCACTATATCAGACAAAGTTCTGCTGCTATTCATAAGGTTTTCACTGTCTAATCCTTTTCAGAAGTAGACTGCCAGGTCCTTCTTCCTAGTCTGTCTTAGTCTGAAGCTCAACTTAAACCTGTCCGCCATGGGTGACCCTGCTGGTGTTTGAATTCTGGTGGCAAAGCTTCCAGCATCACAGCAACATGCAAGCCCCTACAGTACGACAAACTGACAGATGTGTATAGGAAGGAAGATAAAGGTGGCCATTTAAATTTTACTTCTACGAGGTAAATTATAGCTGGCAGATAGCACACAAGTTCTAGAACTCCATTAGAGTATTTAAGAAAGTTCCCTCATTAGGTCAACTGAATGAATCGGGTACTGTTGCCATTTCACAAACTTCAAGTTTTATAATGATATATTATTGACAGCCCAGCCATTCACAAATAGGTCATTTTGGAAATTAAAATAAGGAAGGGCTAATTTTATCTTAGCTATAGCCATTTCGTGCCACTCCTCTCATTTTGTTTTAGAAGAAATGCTAGCACATGTTTTCATTTGGGATTCTGAGGATGCTTCTAGAAAGACAACTTAAAAGAAAGATCTGGGAGCACTGGCTATGTGCTTCAATGAACTTGATTGCAAAGTGTCCTTAGCTCTTGATGAAGCAGAAAATGACCCCCAATTAGTCATTCACGAAAGAGATGGGGCTCACTAAATTGTCCCTAGCAAAGAGACAAATAGCCCAAAGAGAAAAATTAGGTATCCTTTTGTTTAAAGATGGTTGCTAGCAAGTTCCTACCTGAGCTATCATGTGTACACTTTGACCAGAGAATATAATCCCTCTCTTGGTTCCCCAGTGTCAGAGTGATCCCGCTAGAGCAGCAGACCGGGGTCAGGGCGAGCAGCTTGGCTGCAGAAACAGAGTAACAATCTCTCTCCTTCACAGCCCACCTCTGACTCAGCATCATGTGGTTGCAGGGGATCAGATACCTGGAACAACAAAAAGAGCTTGCATCAGTCTCTGCAACGTCCTCTTCCTGTCTGCCCCTCCTAAAGAGCAATCAGAGCTGGCCGCCCCTTCCCCACTCATCCATCCCACCCAGACACCAGGTTCCGTTCCCTGACTTAAAACTTGTCAGGGGCCTCTTTCTTCTGACAGAACAACCCCTTAGCAGAGCATTTAAGGGCCTTCACAATTTAACCTTCACGAATACACTCATCTCTTAAACTGCCTGCTATTGCTCTTTGCCTCCGTGCCTTTGCACCCACTGTAACCTTCCTCTGCAATGTCTGACACATGCCTTGTCATCCTGAAAAGTCCAGCTTCAGTGCTGCCTTCTCTAAGAAGATTTCCTGCCCCCCATTCCAAGACAGAGCTAATCTCTCCCTCTACCACTATGCTCACGGCCTTCTATTAAAGCACTGTTACCTTGTGTCACAATTATGTCAGCGTCTGCCTCCGCAACAGAATGTGCTACCAAGGCAAGGAGCCTCCTTCAGCAGTCTGTTTTATAACCGCAGGAACTCTGGCTCAGAGTGGGCACTGAATGACCATGGTTGGCATGAAAAGGCCACTTCTCATATTCTCTTGCGTCATCATGAGAAAACATGGTGACTAAGGACTGACCAATAAGTACTGGGCCCCACTTCACACAAAACGCTTTTGGCTGATGATCAAAAGCATCTCAGTATCATTCCGAACCCGGAGCCAAGAAAATCTGGGCAATCATTTCTGATGCACCTGGAGCACATCAGTAGGCTTCACGGACAGAAAAAGTGTGTTTACATGACTATTTCTTAACAGGGAGAAGGACCATACTGTTTACTTAAACCACAATGCAGCAAATGGAGTGAAGGTCGCATAGCCAGGAGAGCATGTGTGCCCTGACATGAACTACAACCTTCAGTGAACAGGAACATGTTTGATTCTGTGTTCAGCTTTGGAGACAGAGGCACGTCAGAGGAAAAGAAGCTATGTAGGACCATAGTTCCATGGGACAACTCAGTCAATGGTATAGTTCACAAAACTCATGTTTTGCATTCTCATGTAGTGAGTAGCATCTGGGGCCTTAAAAGCTTGTGAACAACTATGTAAGACACAACTACAGGTCTTTCCTCTCCAGGAGTAAAACAATAAGAAGGTAACCAAAAGCTCAGAGAAGAAACAATCTACACAAGCCACGACCTCATCTACCCTGAGACCAGAAGAACTATAGACAGTTCTTGGCTACCACCACTGACCATTCTGAGTGGGGTCACAATAGATGGTCCTGGATAAAATGGGAGAAAAATATGGAGCAGAACTCAATTTCTTTAAAAAAAAAAAAAAAAAAAAGCCAGACAAACTAGGACAGTAGAGAACAGACTCCCTGAGACTATCGCCCTGAGACACTTTTTAAACCTAGAACCAAGCCTGTTCCCTGAGATAACCTTTTAGCAAAATAGCAGAGTGGCACACAAATGAAAAGATATTACCCGTAAGACTGGTGCTTTACTTAAAAACCATGAGTATGGGACCAAAAGGTCAACAATTACTCAAAAGGAAAGATGAGAAGATAAAGGGGCAGGGAAACTAGAGTACTGGAAATGAAACAAACAGAACACAATTAAAAAGAATGTTGACACATTGTGGTAAATGTAACTAATGTCACTGAATAATTTATGTGAAAATTGTCAATTGGGAATCTAACTTGCTGTGTAAACTTTCACCAGAAACTCAATAAAATATCATTAAAAGAAAGAGAAAACAAGCTATGACTAAGGATTCAGGTAAAAAGATACAGAGCACTTTCAGAGTACGTCTTGAGGCCTGTAAACCTTCAGCTGTCTCCCACACCTCCCATTGATCCAAATGAGGAAAACCTATGTTTTCATTAATGACTGATCCACTGCAACAGCCTGAGTCAAGGGGAAAAAGATTGAATTCTCTTCCTGTTACTTTACATTCACGGTTTTTATTTTAAAAACGCTTCCCAGGTGCTATGGATTGAATTGTGTCCCCCCAAAATACGTGTCTCAACTTGGCTAGTCCCTGATTCCCAGTATCATGTGACTGCCTACCATTTTATCATCGGATGTGATTTTCCTATGTGTTGTAAATCCTACCTCTATGACGCTAATGAGGTGGGATTAGTGGCAGTTATGTTAATGAGGTGGGACTCTACTACAAGATTCCATTGTGTCTTAAGCCAATCTCTTTTGAGATATAAAAGAAGTGAGTAGAGAGACACATACCACAAGAAAGCAGTGCCGGAAGCAGAGCCAGTCCTTTGGATTTGGGATTCCTGCAAGAAGAAGCTCTTAGACCAGGGGAAGATTCATGACAAGGACCTTTTTCCAGAGCTGACAGAGACAGAAAGCCTCCCCCTGGAGCTGGCACCCTGAATTCGAGCTCGTAGCCTACTAGACTGTGAAAGAATAAAGTTCTGTTTGTTAAAGCCATCCACTTGTGGCATTTCTGTTATAGCAGCACTAGGTAACTAAGACACCAGGTGTGAAATGATAAACTTGTCGCTTAACCTTTAGTTCTCAAAAAAATCAAATCATTGCTCACCCAGAAAAAACCTGCTCCAATACTCTGAATATCTAGTATAGCTAGGTTTTCGTTTGTTTGTTTCCAGTTGTTGTCAAAGCCGATTCCAACTCAGGGCGGCCCTATATGTGTAGAGTAGAGCTGTGCTCTGTAGAGTTTGTAGAGGCTGTGACCTTTCAGAAGCAGATTGCTAGGCCTTTCTTCCAAGGAGCCTCTGTGTGGGTTCAAACTGCCAACCTATTGGTTAGTAGGTGAGTGCTTAACAGCTTGCTCTACCCAGGGACATAAAGGGGTCTTATTCCCCTCTCCCCATACCCTAGGCATATACACACACCTTAAGCCTAAACTGTTACCGCTAAGATACAGACATACCCTTGCATGTCTGATGTGATGGGATTTTCCTAAGTTGAGTTTCACGAAAGTCAAAGGTTACAAGAAGAAATAGGAAAGATGGAGGGCAGTAAGGAAATGGGAGCAGATCTGCTCCAACTCTTGGGCGAGCTTCAGGGGCTTGTGTTTGAGCCCTCTTGAAGGAGAAACGGATGTGTGGGCAGCAAGTAAAGGAGATCTTTTCCATGGGGATCCCTGCGAGAGAGACATGTTCTGATGCATGCTATAACATGGATGAACCTCAAAAACATCATGCTGAGTGAAATAAGCCAGTCACAAAGAACAAATACTGTATGATCCCACTGCTTATATGAAATACCTAGGATAGGCAAGAGTTTAGAGGGTGAGATGACTCATGGTTACCAGGGGTGGGAGCGAGGGGGAAAGGAAGACTAACGCTTAGGAAACACTGAGCTTCTGTTAAGGGTGACGGAAAAATTGGGGCACAGATAAGGGTGGTGGCTGAGCACCTTGTTGAACAAAATGAGTGCTACTGAACTGCACATATGAAGGCTGTGCAATGCCAAATGTTTCATTATGCGTATATTTAGGATACTTTTAAAAAATCAGGAAAAACAGACACAACAAGATGATGCTGGGGAGAGAAGTGCTGGCCCACAGGCACCTCAGCACCTGCGTTCTCAGGAGGGGCCGCGCTGCACAGCGGGGACAGAAGCAGGCGGTGCCAGCAAAGGGGCCAGAGCAGAGAGGAGACCGTGGTAGGTGCTGCCGTGGTGAGGTAACGGGAGACAGAGGTGTTCATGAATACGTATAAGGCTCCTCATGTGGCCCAGAAAAGTGGGGACCCCCGGAAATGACAGTTAACACTCTGCAGGGGCCAAGGTCTTTCATGAGGCAGCTGGGTTGAGAGCCAGAGAGACCTGTCTGGTGGTTGCTGATGTGAACTCTTCTGTACTTAGGCTGGGGAGGCCTAGGGAAATCCAGATTATACAGGATTTATTGTAGCCTTATTTTCATCATTCATTATTTAAGAAATAAACTGCTTCAATGCTTTTACATACCGCAGGAATTCCATGACTGCTTACAGCTCACACCAAGTATATTTCATTATTTAAGTTGATACACATAGATTTCTACTCTTTAAGGTATATATATATATATATATATATATATATAAACACTGGATCAAACCTAATACAGCTATTTATCAAATATCACCAGTGGGTAGCTTGAATTTATATTAAAGAGTTATTGGAATTTGCAACTTTGCAAATATGAGCTTTCAGTAGAAACTAAGAATTTTCTTCTGAGTAAATCAAGTGAAGAGACAACTCTATGGGTTGAAGGAGAGGTGCTATGAAACTGGATGGGGGAGTCGGTTCAAATAAACAACCCTATAGTATTCAGAATAGTGGTTCTGTCGTGCCTTTCAGATGAAGGGTCATCCCAGAGGGAAGAGCGGAAAAACCTCACACTGGCCCTCTGTCTTTCCACCACTTACAGGCAAAGATTGGGAACAGAATGAAGGCTGGAAGCCCCCCACTCACCAACTGTCAAAACACAGTGTTTGTCAGCAGCAGAAAAATCACTTAGGAATTTAATAGAGGCATTTGTCATCAAACTGTATTTTCACTTATACTACATTTATTTTGTTTGGAGATTTTATTTAAATTCAGAGAGCAGTAAAAATAATTACACACTAATAAAAGTGCCTGATTTTAGAGGTCCAGATTACTTAAAACCATCCTCTTACATAGATTTTCCTCCTCTTTTTTCACTATTTCTCAAACCCTCTGCAACGCTGGGTCTATTTTCCTAGATATCATTCATTAAAACAAAACATCATCACTTCCGAAACAATTCAATGACAGCCCACTGCTAACAAAGCACACATATTGCCTACTGCTACACTGACAGTAAAAACCAACAAAACAAAGCAGTGAAGTACACTCAGAGCACTTCACGTTTATAAGATAATAACCCTAACCATGGGCCAATGGGCAAAAATCCATAAAGCAACGTTGGTGAATTTCAAAAAAAGAACATTTGTTTTTCAAAAAAGTTCTGGCCATATTTCTCTCGTCTGTCTTCCCCTAGACTGCTGGCTTTTTCTTTGCTCTAATACAGACACCCAACTCCCATGCAAGATGGAAATGTTTCTGAGGTACACACACAGCTTTTCTTCAAGCAAAGCAGCCTCTATCTGACCACAGCAGGCAATGAGGGTTTCATAAACCTGACAATGGACCAGCACTTCTGAAAAAAACAATCTAACCAGGATATTCAGAAATGTCATTCAGGGTAGTAAGCAATTAAATTTTGCCTAAACTGGGAAGTGCCAGGAGGATGGAGGTGATTTGTCACTTCAGTGCTTGTCAGCATTTTCCACTTGCCTTTGGCCTATCGTATGTCACATCCATGGAGGTAGACAATTTCTCCTTGGTTTTCTGCATACTAAAATAGCCTCTCTTTTGAGGTACCTTATTTCAACTTACGCTCCTGATATTTGGCCAAATGAAAGAATCATAAAAAAACAAAAAACCCATCATACCAGTTACAAATGGATTATCACTTTGACATGTCAATATTTAAGAGCATTTGGGTTGCAACAAAAATTGACATGTAGTTATTATTTATCTATCACATTAACAAATGACTTCATTAAAAGAATCTACATAAACTTCACTGCTCTGTTGCCTTTCAGATCTACAAGTTTATGGTGTGCATTCGAATGACTGCAGCAGCAACAACAAGGATGGATTATAAATCTAGTTCATTTTCTTACGTCCCTTAAAAAAAAACAAACTTTAAATGACTAGAAGAATAAAGATTTTCCATTGCCCTTGCTTTTGGTACAGATTCTAAATTAGGAAAGATGTTGTTTTTATTACTTGAAGATATGTTTTCTAGAAAATTCCCCTCCCTTAAATTTGTGTAATGCTTTGCAGCATTTCAAGACATTTTCACAGACAGCCAGCACAGCTGATCCTCCCAATAACCTTGTTCTTGTTGTTGGGTGCTGTCAAGCCAATTCTGACTTCTAGCTACCCCATGTGACAGAGCAGAACTGCCCTATAGGGTTTTCTTGGTTGTAAGCTTTATGGAAGCATATCACAAGGTCTTTCTCCCTCGAGCTGCTGGGTGGGTTTGAACCAACGAGTGAGTCTGAACCACCAACCTTTTGGTTAGCAAAACCAGAATAAAACAAAACAGTTGCCACCGAGTCGATTCCAACTCATGACGACCCCATGTGTGTCTGAGTAGAACTGCGTTCCATAGGGTTTTTGATGGCTGGTTTTTTGGAAGTAGATCATCAGGCATTTCTTCTGAGGTGCCTCTGGGTGAGTGCGGGCAGCTGGCACTTGACCATAAACCAGAGTAGGTCAAATCAGATCAGCAGTTCAGGGGAAGAAGACCAGGAACCAGAGGTGTCTTGAGTGTCTATTGTGTGCCTGATTTTTCGTATATCTTCTCATTCACTCTTTTCATCAACTCCCCCAGGCAGTGCAGCAGAGTTAGAAATATAGGAGGTATTCAATAAATAGCAACTATTATTATTTTTTGGAGCCCTGGTAGCACAGTGGTTAAGAGCTTGGTTGCTAACCAAAAGGTTGGCAGTTCAATTCCACCAGCTGCTCCTTGGGAACTCTGTGGGGCAGTTCTACTCTGTCCTACAGCGTCTCAATGAGTCAGAATCAACTAGACAATAACGGGTTTTTTTATTATTTTTTTTTATTCTTATTAAAGAAACAAAGAAGAAACTTGGGGTCAGAGAGCCTAGAACAGGTGGTTAAGTCTATCTTCTAACCTCAGGTCAGGCATTTTTTCTATTATTCCATTTGGCATTTGTGATAACATGGCCTTCGGGAACTTTCCTGGGAAACTGCTAGTCCTTATCCATGCTAGAAGCGCCTAGTCCAGACACGGGCATGCAAATACTTCAGCCATGAACTGATTTCCTTACCTTCATTCAGTACAGGTCTGGGTCTCAAAAGAAGCCCCCTCTAGAACAGTTTTTAACACACGGGTACCACTTTATGGGCAGGCAAAAGGTGATCGGAGTTCACCTTGTAAAGGTCACTGAACAGCCAGCAAGCAAAAGCTTTCCCCATCAGAGCTAAATCTGACTTCATGACTCAGAGTTAAAAAGTTTTGCACCTTCTGACCCAGACCAGGCTTCCCAGTACATGGAAAAAGATGGCTGCTTTTCATCCATCTAAGAAGCAATATCAAAGAATGTAACATTTAAATGCAATTAGGTTTTGCCCACGTTGAAGGCAAAGCCTCATTTTTGGCAATAGAAAACGCCTTGCTGATGCAGTCAGTCATATCAGGAGAGGCTGGAGGGGGAGCTAAGTAATCCTTTTAGAGCAGATAACTAATGCTCTACCCAGGCTACCCAGGCAGCTTCTTTGTGATCAGATTTGTTCTCTGCTAACGCTTTAAGATTAATACTGACCACCTGAGTTAAACCCCCTAAGAAAGTCTAAAAACTCGTTTTAAACTTCAATAATAATAATAGCTGCCCTCTACTGAACACCTCCTGTATTTATAATGCTACTACACTGCCTGGGGGAGTCGATGAGAACAGTGAATGAGGAGATTTATGGAAAAGCAGGCACACAATAGACACTCAAGAAACCTCCCGTTCCTGGTGTTCGTCCCCTGAACTGCTGCTCTGATTTGACCTGTCCTGGTTTATGGTCAAGTGCCAGCTGCCCGAGCTCACCCAGAGGCACCTCGGAAGAAAGGCCCGATGATCTATTTCCAAAAAACCAGCCATCGAAAACCCTATGGAACACAGCTCTACTCTGACATATGTGGGGTCGTCATGAGTTGGAATTGACTCGAGGGCAACTGTTTTGTTTTATTCTAGCACTCATCCTCCTGTATAAGGATAAACCAAGTGCTTAACTACTGCCGAAAAACCAAAATACCAAACCCATTGGCACTGAGTCTATTCCGACTCATAGCAACCCTACAGGACAGAGTAGAACTGCCTCCCAGGGTTTCCAAGGAGCGACTGGTGAATTTGAGCTGCCGACCTTTTGAGTAGCAGCTGAGCTCTTAACCACTGCACCACCAGGGCTCCTTCTGACTCCCAATACCCATCTTCGAATACCAGCTACTTCATGAAAACCTTCCCCACCTGTGCTTCTGAAGGACCGACCCCCCCTTTTCTATCTTGTATATCAATTCTTTTCTATTTTTGTATTACATACCTTACTCCTTTCTGAATTGTACACGGAAAGTACTCATTAAATATTTACTGAATTTGAAACATACTCACAGGTCAGACAATGCACATAGTAGGAGTCAAAGGAATTATATACCAACAGTATTTCGTATTTGGAAAAGTTGTTTTCATAACACAAGACCCCTAACAATGCACTTCAGGATAGAGACATTCAGTCATGGACCAGAAGAGCTTTCATGATACTCCTGACATTTCCCAAACATTCTATTTACTGTTTTCAGGAGCATATTTATAATATAATGCATATTATGGCTTCCTAAAACTTTTATTAGTGAAACTAAAATTAACTTTGGGAAACAATGCAGAAATTAAATTCACACCCTTAATGATTTTCTTCCTTTGAGGTATAGCCCTACTTAACTCACATTACTAAAATAAAACCAGAATATATAGTTTGTTTTTTTTAAGGAAACAAAAATGCCAACTCACCTTAGAACTAGTTGTAACATCACATCTTCACAGTGTAAACCAATGAGAGTTCTGAACAATGCCAGGGACACCACGCAAAGCTGGGAAGCAATAAACACAGGTTCTATTTCAAATACTGGAATAATAGCTCTGCCTCCCACAGATGGTAAGTAAAAATCATAATTACAACATAAAATGGCCTTTTTCCCTCTTTTTTTTTTTTTTTAGCAATTTTGATAAAAAAGCATGATGCTGCCAGAGAGAATGTATATTCAGGCTCTGGGTTCTCCTACAAGACTCTATAAGAAAGCCTATGCCTGGAATGATGCTATTATGCAGAATAACGCTTCCACAGAATGCATATGCTCCTATTTCTAACTTTTAAAATCCAGACATGCGTGCCCTCCAACTCGCTGAAAGGAAAAGGGGAGAGAGGGGATAAAAGGTCACCTGCCTATATACTTTGCTTTCCTAGGTTATTTTCAGATACGATATTGGCTATTTTCATGACAGAGCTAACAGATACTGCAGAGACTCCGGCCAACCCTCCCTTTAGAGTCCTCTGCGCCAAGTCTCAGCTCCCATCTTGGCTCTGGGGCAAACACCTTTCTTTGTTCCGTTTCCCATAATGCTGGAGGTGTGCTAATATACCTTTTTGCAAGTTCATCAAAAAAGAAAAGTCCTTCCCATCTCTGATTTCCCCAAAGGAAAGATAAGCCACCAAACAGAGATGATACCCAGAGGTGTGTTATAAAATCAGTGTACCCTCTTGGGAGTAACCTCTTATCAATTTGCCATGAGATTTTAAGTAATTTAGGCTCTTATCCTTTATATAGGAGGATAAGTGCTAGTCTGCCTTCTAGGCAGAATGGATCAAGGAAATCCATAATGGCGTCGTGAAGAAACAGCTATACTTGGCCTGTCCCAAAACACCTCCGTGCTCAAGCCAGGCCACATGTTTGTACTTAGCCAGAAGCCTCATACTCTGTCCCATCTCAAGTCCTTGCACACACTGTTCCTTTGCTTGGATTGTCTTTTTCTGCTGTCTCCACAGGCTAACTACCACTTATTCCCAAAGACTTAACGTCAGCATCACCTTAGTAGGGAGTCTTTTTGCTCTTCCACCCAGTCCTACTGCCCAATGCCTCCTTTCCCCAGTCTCAGTTAGGTGTTCTTCCTATCTATTGCCACAGCAAGTTCTGGAAACCGCTGTCAGGGACGCTCAGCACAGTGTACTTGTCTTTTTATTATTGAGTGTAGTTCTTTCTTTATTTGACATACAAGTACCTTATCACATATATGATTACAAATGTTTTCTCCCAATGCAGTGGGTTGTCTTCTCAATTTCTTGATGGAGTCCTTTGAAACACGAAAGTCTTTAATTTTGATGATGTTCAACGTATCTGTTATTCATTTTTTGCTCATGTTTTTGGCACCAAATCTTAGAAACTTCTCCCTAATCTAAGGCCACAAAAGTTTGTCCCCATGTTTTCTTCTAAGCAATTTATAGTTTTATCTCTTGTATCTAGAGCTAAATATCCCCTTTGAGTTAATTTTTGTATATAGTGTAAGGGAGAGGTCCAACTTCATTCTTTTGCATTTGATCACCCAGTTGTTCCAGCACCATCTGTTGAAAAGTCTATTTTGTGCCCCATTGAGTGGCCTTGACACCCCTATGGAAATCCACTGACCACAGATACATGGCTTTATTTCTGGACTCTCAGTATTATTCCATTGGTCTATATGTCTATCCTTAACACCAGTACCACACTATCTTGATTACTGCAGCTTTGTAGTAAGTTTTGAAGCTAGAAGTCTGAGTCCTCCAACTTTGTTCTTTTTCAAAATTGTCTTGCTCTTCTGGGTCTCTTGAGTTTCCATATGAATTTTTGAATCGGCTTGTCACTTTCAACAAGGAAGCCAGCTGGGATTATGGTAGAGTTTACACTGAATCTGTAGATTAGTTTGGGAAGTACTGCCATACTAAGTCTTCTGATCTGTGAAGATAAAATGTCTTTCCATTTACTTAGATCTTCTTTAATTTATTTCAACAATGCTGTGTAGTCTTCCATCTGTAAATTTTACACTTTTTTTTGTCAAGGATCCCTGGTGGTACAGTGGTTAGGCACTCAGCTGCTAACAAAAAGGTTGGCAGTTCAAACCCACCATTGCTCCGCAGAAGAAAGATGTGGAAGGCTGCTTCTGTTAAGATTACAGCCTTGAAACCCCTATAGGCAGTTCTACTCTGTCAGAATCCACTAGACAGCAAATAGGCTTTTGCTGTTGTTAAATTTATTACTAAGCATTTTAATCTTTTTAAGCTATTACATCCACAATCAATGCCCATGGAAGCAGCAGTCAAGAAATCAAACAATGCATTACATTGGATAAATCTGCTGCAAAAGA
Organism: Loxodonta africana; assembly: GCF_030014295.1. NCBI lineage: Eukaryota > Metazoa > Chordata > Mammalia > Proboscidea > Elephantidae > Loxodonta > Loxodonta africana. Next base: position 73,766,343 of record NC_087354.1, on the reverse strand, counting down.
CCTTTTTAAAGTGTTAAAAAACAAAGATGCCACTTTAAGGAGTAAGGTATGCCTGACCCAAGTCATGATGTTTTCAGTTGCCTCCTATGCATGGGAAAGCTGGACAATGAATGAAGAAGAGCAAAGAAAAACTGATGGCTTTGAATTCTGGTGTTGGCAAAGAATACTGAATATACCACGGAGTGCCAGAAGAATAAACTAATCTGTCTTGGAAGAAGTACAGTCAGAACACTCCTTAGAAGCAAGGATGGCAAGACTCTGTCTGACATACTTGGGACATGTTATCAGGAGGGACCAGTCCCTGAAAAGGACATCATGCTTGATAAAGTAGAAGGTCAGCAGAAAAGAGGAAGACCCTCAACAAGATGGACTGACATAGTGGCTGCAACAATGGGCTCAAGCATGACAACAATCGTGAGGATGGCACAGGAATAGGTAGTGTTTTGTTTTGCTGTACATAGGGTTGCTAGGAGTTGGAACTGACTCGATAGCACCTAATAACAATGCTATTACAAATGGAATTGTTTAAATTTCATTTCATTTTCACTGCTATTACAGAGAAATACAATTGATTTTTGGATATTAATCTTGTATCCTTCAATCTTGCCAAACTCATTTATTAGTTCTAAAAGTTGTGATTACTAAGGTTGTGTATCAACTTAGCTGGGCCATGATTCTCAGTGGTTTGGCAGTTATGACCTAGTTTGGCAGCTGTATAATGATGTAATCAGCATTGTGATGTGATCTGATATAATGTGATCACCTCCACGATAGAATCTGTGTGAGTAGCCAACCAGCTGAAACGGAGTTTCGTTGGGGGGTATGGCCCGCATCCAATATAAGGGGACTTTCTGGTAAGGCTCGTGGGCTTTTGCTCACTCTGGATCCTACAGCTGCCTCCTGTTTGCCTGACCTTCATTTCTTTGGACTTGAGCTAGCAGCTTACCTGCTGTCTTGCCTGCCCATCTTGGGATTCATCAGTCTCCATAGCCTGTGAGCCAGAGGCCTGCTGTCTGACCTGCCAATCTTGGATTCACCAGCCCAGGCAGCTACGTAAGTCAGAAGAAGTCTTCAGCCTAACCCAAGAACTTGGGATTTTCCAGCCTCTACAACTGCGTGAGCCATTTCCTTGATATAAACTGTCTATGTATTTATACTTTTTACTGGTTTTGCTTCTCTTGAGAACCCAGCCAAAGACAGTTGTTTAGTAGATTCTTTAGGGTCATGTCATCTACAAATACAGATAATTTTATTTTAATCTGTGTGCCTTTTACTAGGTTCTCCCTGATTTATGATGTATTCAAGTTATAACGAACCAAACTCATGGCCATCTGTTTTTTTGTACTACACATAATACTGTAGTATGTAATTTGCAGATGTTATAATTCTCAGATGTTCATGTTTCCGATTCCTAAAGATTTACAAAGATTCTGATAATGAAAGGCAGTAATAATAAAGGCAGTAATAATGAAGGCTAAAAAAAAGAGGTATTCGATTTACATCAGAACTGACTTAGGATGCAGTCATTGGAATGGAATCCTGTCATTAGTCAGGGACTACCTGAATTTCATTTTCTTGTCTAATTGTCCTGGCTAGAACCTCAATGTTGAATAGAAGTGGCAGAAGCAAATATCCTTCTCCTGTTCCTGATCTTAGAGGGAAAATTTTCTGTCATTCACTGTCACATATACTCCCCCCAAAAATGTATTTATCAGTTTGGCCTGGCCATGATTCCTGGTCTGCGATTTTTCTGTTACGTTGTAAATCCTGCCACCATGATGTTAATGAGGGAGGATGGGCGGCAATTGTGTTAGTGAGGCAGGACTCAACCTACAAGATTGGATTTTGTCTTGAGACAATCTCTTGAGATATAAAAGAGAGAAGTGAGCAGACAGGGTGATCTCATACCACCAAGAGAGCAGCGCTGGGAGCAGAGTGTGTCCTTTGGACCCACGGTCCCTGTGCAGAGAAGCTCCTAGTTCGAGGGATGAGAAGGTCGAGAGAGAGCGAAAGCCTTTCCCTGGAGCTGACACCCTGAATTTGGACTTTTAGCCTACTTACTGTGAAGAAATAAATTTTTCACTGTTAAAGCCATCCACCTGATGAGTAAGCCATTCACCATGAAGTATGATGTTAGCTGTGAGTTTTCTGTAGATGCCTTTTACCAGACTGAGGAAGTTTCCTTCAATTCCTTGGTTGTTGAGTGTTTTTATCATGAAGGGGTGCTAGATTTTGTCAAATATTTTTTTCTGTGTCTATTGAGATGATTGAATGAGTTTTGTCCTTTATTCTACTAATACGGAGTATTATATTAACTGATTTTCAGATGTTAAACTGGCCTTGCATTTCTGGGATAAATCCCACTTGGTTATGGTGTGTAATTCTGTTTCTATATTGCCCGGTTCAGCTTGCTAATAATTTGTTGAGGTTTTTTATAGTCACAAGAGATATTGGTGTGTGGTTTTCTTGTGAGGTATCTGGCTTTGGTATCAGGGTAATACTGACCTCACAGAATAGTTGAGAAGTGTTCCCTCCTCTTCTATTTTCTGGAAGAGTTTGTGAAGAATTGGTATTAATTTTTCTTTAAGTGTTTGGTAGAATCCAGCAGTGAAGCCATCTGGGCCTTGGTCTTTCTTTGTGGGTAGTTTTATAAACACTGATTCAGACTTTTCACTTGTTATGGATCTATTCAGAATTTCTGATTCAGTTTCTTCACCTGTTACAGATCTAGTCAGAATTTCTAATTCTTCTCAAATCAGTTTCAGGGGTTTATGTCTTTCTAGAATTTGTTCATCTCATCTCAGTTATCTAATGTGTTGGCATATAGTTGTTCACAGTATTCTCTTACAATCCTTTTCATTTCTGTAAGGTTGACAGGAATAGCCACTTTTTCAGTCCTGATTTTAATAATTTGAGCCATCTCTCTTGTTTTCTTGGTTAGTCTAGCTAAAGGTTTCTCAAGTTTATTTTTTCAATAATTTGTTGATTTCTCCATTATTTTCTATTTCATTGATTTCTGCTCTAATCCTTATTATTCCCTTCCTTCTGCTTGCTCTGAGTTTGTGTTTCTTTTTCCAGTATCTTAAGGAGGAAAGTTAGGTTCTTGATTTGAGATCTTTCTTCTATTTTCATGTAGGTGCATACAGCTATAAATTTCCCTCTAAGCCCTGCTTTTGCTGTATCCCGTAAGTTTTCCTTGTTTTGTTTCGTTTTGATTTATCAGTGCAGACAGGTTGAGTGTGCTTCAGTGATCGCTCACCTGTTGGCACAGAGGGTTCACCTCCTGCCCCCAGTTGATCTGGGCAACTGCGAGCAATGTACACATGAGATAGCTGAGGGTGCACTGGGCAGGTGCTATCTGGCAACATTGGGAATGCTCAGTCGCTCACCAGATGGGCAAGTGCTGGGCAAGGTGCAAGGCTGGCATGGGGGAGGGGGTCGCTGAGGTGCTCCTTCCATGGTGGGGGCAGGGTGGCTGGCGGGAGGGGGTGTGTGTCAAAGTGGGTGTGCGCAGGTGCTCTCTACAATGGGAGGGGGCAGGGCCGGCAACCGAGGGTCCTGCAGGTACTCTCTGGTTGGGGAGGGGTAAGGCAGGCAGCCAGGAGGAACACATGTGCTCTCTCCAGCAGGGGAGGGTGTTGTTGTTAGGTGCCTTCCAGTTGGTTCCAACTCAGAGCAACCCTATGTATTACAGAAGGAAACACTGCATTGTCCTGTGCCATCCTCACAATCCTTGTTACGCTTGAGCCCACTGTTGCAGTCACTGTGTCAATTCATCTTGTTGAAGGCCTTCCTCTTTTTTACTGACCCTGTACTTTACCAAGCATGATGTCCTTCTCCAGGGACTGGTCCCTTCTGATAACATGTTCAAAGTATGTGAGATGCAGTCTCACCATCCTTGCTTCTAAGGAGTGTTATGGTTGTACTTCTTCCAAAACAGATTTGTTCATTCTTTTGGCAGTCCATGGTATATATTCAGTATTCTTCGCCAACACCACATTTCAAAGGTGTCAATTCTTTCTTCTGTCTTCCTTACGCATTGTCGAGCTTTTCACATGCATATGAGGCAGTTGAAAACACCATGGCTTGGGTCAGACACACCTTAGTCCTCAATGTGACATCTCTGCTTTTCAACACTTTAAACAGTTCTTTTCCAGCAGCCGATTTGCCCGGTGCAACGTGTCATTTGATTTCTTGACTGCTGCTTCCATGGATGTGGACTGTAGATCCAAGGAAAATGAAATCCTTCACCATTTCAGTCTTTTCTCCATTTATCATGATGCTGCTTATTGGTCTAGTTGTGAGGATTTTGGTTTCCTTTACACTGAGGTGTAATCCATACTGAAGGCTGTGGATCTTCATCAGTGTTTCAAGTCCTCTTCACTTCCAGCAAGCAAGGTTGTGACATCTGCATAACACAGGTTGTTAATGAGTCTTCCTCCAGTCCTGATCCCCTGTTCTTCATGGAGTCCAGCTTCTCAGGTTATTCGCTCAGCATACAGATTGAACAGGTATGGGGAAAGGATACAACCCTGACACACACTTTTTCTGACTTTGAACCACCCAGTATCCCCTTGTTCTGTTCGAACGACTGCCTCTTGATCTATACACAGGTTCTTCATGAGCACAAATAAGGGTTCTGGAATTCCCATTCTCCACAATGTTATCCATAATTTGTTATGATCCACACAGTCAAACGTCTTTGCATAGTCAGTAAAACACAGGTAAACATCTCTCTGATATTATCCGCTTTCAGCCAGGATCTATCTGACATCAGCAATGATATCCCTGGTTCCACGTCCTCTTCTGAATCCAGCTTGAATTTCTGGAAGTTCCCTGTCCATATACTGCTGCAGCTGCTTTTGAATGATCTTCAGCAAAATTTTACTTGCATGTGATATTAATGATGTTGTCCGATAATTTCCACATTTGGTGGGATCATCTTTGTTTGGAATAGGAATAAATATGGATCTCTTCCAGTCGGTTGGCCAGGGAACTGTCTTCCAAATTTCTTGGCATAGACAAACGACCACTTCCAGTGCTACATCCATTTGTTGAAACATCTCAACTGGTATTCCATCAATTCCCGGAGCCTTGTTTTTTACCAATGCCTTCAGGGGAAGGGTAGCATTCCATAAATTTTTGTATGTTGTACCTCAGTTAAATATATTCTCATTTCCCTTGTAATTTCTTCTTTGACCCATTGGTATTTAGGACTGTGCTGTTTAATTTCCATATATTTGTGAATTTCTCAAATTTCTTTTTGATACTAATTTCTAATTTCACTCCATTGTGATCAGTGAACACACTTTGTATGGTTTCCATCATTTTTATTCATTGACATTTGTTTTATAGTCTAGCATATGGTCTATCTTTTAGAATATTTCATGTGCACTTGAAAAGATTGTATATTTTGCTGTTAGGCAGAGTGCTGTATAGATGTCTGTTAGGCCTACTGGCTGATAGTGTTGTTCAAGTCTTCTGTTTCCTTGTTGATCTTCTCTGTAGTGGTTCTATTCATTATTAAAAGTATTGAAGTCTTCAAGAATTATTGTTGAATTGTCTCTCCCTTTAAATTCTGTCAGTTTTTGCTTTGTGTATTTTGAGGCTCTGTTTTTAGATGTATATACGTTTATAATTGCTATATCTTCCTGATGGAGTGACCCTTTTATCATTATAAAATGCCCCTCTTTAGCTCTAGTAACGTTTGTTGTTTTAGATTTTGTCTAACATTAGTATAGCTATGTCACCTTTCTATGGTTGCCGTTTCCACGGTATATCTTTTTCAACGCTTTTACCTATTTGTATCTTTGATTCTGAAATGCATCTCCTCTAGACAGCATACAGATGGATCCACTTTTTTTAATAAATCCATCTGATAATCTCTGACTTCTGATTGGAGTGTTTTCTCTATTCACATTTAATGTTATTATCTATATAGTTGAATTTACATCTGCCATTTTACTTTTTGTTTTCTATATGTTTCATGTCTTTTTTGTTCCTCTATTCCTCCTTTGGGGCCCTGATGGCACAGTGGTTAAGCATTTGGCTGCTAACCAATAGACTGGCAGTTTGAATCCACCAGCCATTCCTTGGAAACCCTACGGGGCAGCTCTACTCTGTCCTATAGGGTCTCCACCAGTCGGAATCAAGTTTTTATTTCTCCTTTACTGCCCTTTTTACATTCAGTGAATACTTTCAATTTTATGATTTTTTGGCTACTTTTTTTATTTTCTTTGTGGTCACTCTAGGGCTTATCAAAAATCTACTTTAGATTTTACTAAATTAGTCACAGTGTTATTGTTATAAATATTACTTCTATATACGTTACAGAAACCCTGGTAGTATAGTGGTTAAGAGCTATGGCTGCTAAACAAACGGCTGGCAGCTGGTCCACCAGGCACTCCTTGGAAACCCTATGGGGCAGTTCTGCTCTGTCCTATAGGGTCGTCCTGACTCAGAATCAATTCGAGAGCAATGGGTTTGGTTTTGGCCTTTGCATATTTGTTACAAACCTAAAAATTCATTGTTTTAATTATTATTCCTTTGTTTTTTTATGTTATTTTTATTGTGGTGAAATATATATAAAATTTACCATTTTAACCATTTTTAAGTGTACAGTTCAGTGGCACATTTACAATCACCACTATCTATTTCCAGAACATTTTATCACCCCAAACAGAAACTCTGTATCTACTAAGCACTAATTTCTCATCACTCCTCCCACCTCTCTCATGCCCCTGGCAACCTCTAATCTACTTTCTGTCTCTAAAAATTTGCCTTATTTTAGACAGTTCATATAAATGGGATCATACAGTATTTGTCCTTTTGTGTCTGGCTTCTTTCACTCAGCATGTTTTCAAGGTTCATCCATGTTGTAGCATAGGTCAGAACTTCACTTCTTTTTATGGTTGAGTAATATTCCATTTTATGTATTTACTACATTTTGTCTATCCATTCATTTGCTGATGGTGCTTTTGAAACAATGATTGCAATTCAATAGAGTCAGCTTTTGGGGAGTGGGGTGCAAAGTGGGGCACTAGTAGTATAAGGAGATTTTCAAAGTTAATCACAGCTCCAAACTAAAACTAAAGGAAAAAAAAAAAAACCTATTACCACCGAGTCAATTTCAACTCATGGTGACCCTATGTGTTACGGAGTAGAACTGTTCCATAGGCTTTCCCTGGCTGTAGTCTTTACAGAAGCAAGTCACCAGGACTTTCTTCCGCAGAGCTGATGCTGGGGCTGCTTATGTACAACCAAACATCTCGTGGAATTTGTTCCTTGTTTGGAGGTTTAGGGTCATGGTTTCAAGGGGCCTCACAGTTAATTGGCCTAATAATGTGTTTTGTGCTTCTGTTCTATCTCCTAGTTCATTGCATAGTGCCTAGGGTCTTAAAAGCTTGCAGGTGTCCACCCAAGCCACAATTGGTCTCTATTTTCCTGGAGCAACAGAAAAAAAGGAGAGTCAGGAATAGGAGGAAAAAACGGAATGTGTGACTAACTGCCTCTGTGAACAACTGTCTCCTTTGTCATGAGGCCAGAAGAACTGGATGGTGCCTAGCTACCATTACTGAACATTTTGATCGATAATTCTATAGAAGAATCCTGATCAAAACAGGGAAAATACAGACCAGAATTTCAAATTCCCATGGACTCCAGACTTTCTGGAGCCTTGGAGGCTAGATGAACCCCTGAAACTGTTCTCCTGAGATAATCTTTAAACCTTAAACCAAAAATATTCCCTCAACTCTTCTTAAAACCAAACATTTTAGCTTAACTAGTAAAAAATGTCTGCCTTGAGCATTGTGCTCTTTTAAGATCTATCTATATGGGATCAAATGACAATAGCAACTTGAAAGATCAGATAGGAAAGTTACGGAGCAGTGAGCTTATGTTAACAAAAAACTAAAAAAAAAACAAAACAGGAGAGGAATAATTCAGAAAAGGAGGGTGAGAGTGGTTGTTCAACTCAAAGAATGTAATCAATGTCACTGAACTGTACATGTAGAAACTGTTGAACTGCTGTATGTTCTGCTGTGTATATCCTCAAAAACAACAACAAAATAAATCATATTAAAAAAAAAAACAAAACCCTGTGGACAGAAATATGGTCTCTAATACCCAGACTTGATACATTCTGGTTCCTTGGCATTTCTTGGCAAGTAAACCCGTATATTTCTCTGCATCTTGCCTCCCCAGAAGCACATTCTGCTAGCTTTACAGAAGCAAGTGCCAATCCAGACAAATTGAGAAAAATGTCCTATGAAAGAGCTTCTGATAGCAAAACACGTTATCTAATTCACCCTTCCCAAAACAGAAGAAAGGTAATGGCTGCAAAGGAAAACAAGAGGAAGAGAAAATATTCCTAATCTCATTCCAATAAGAACTCTCCTGAAGTCTGTTCTCAGTTAGGAGTTCCCTTTCTCTGGGCTCTCCTTACCCGAAACGGAGTGTTGATTCGGCTCGTAAGAGTGTCCAATATGTGGATGTTCTCATGCTGGTGCAACAGGATGAAACGGAGGAAGATCTCAAGTAGTGCTGGCTCAGAGACACTGCGCAGGAAAAGGTCCAGATATGCGGTTGTGGTCATGACCTCCTCCACAGTCACCTGTGACCGAAGACAGAATGAGCACAGGTGAACTTCCCCACGATGCTGCAATACATGCCCCCAATGACTCCCTGCCTCACCGCAGCACCCCCTCAAGGAAAGAACACTCCTGCCACAAGAACATACTTCAGAGTTCCATCTGAAACCCATAGCCTATTTGTGTTCCACAAACACCTAGTGCTGCTTCCACCTTTAATTCAGTAAAGGAAAAACAAGGCATAAAGAAGTAATTCAAGTGCTTCAACAACTCTAATCATTAAATGCTGTTCAAATACAATAAGGTTTTAGTGTGTAATCAAAAAATGAAAAAAAGACAATGGCAAGTGTTTACATGGTCAGTAGAGGACTAATTAGAAAGCTCCGCATAACTTGTTCATTATTAGTCATTCGATAGACATTTACTGGGATCTGCCATGTACAAGGAACATCAGAGCACACTTCCTGTCCATCAGGAAGATGGGCTATGTATCTATCTAATCAACAAATAATAATATAATAAATGACAAACGAGAGGAACAGACAAGTGCCGCAAATATTCAGACATGTTTCTGGTGAGTTGCAAGTCAAATTTTTATAACTGAATAATATACATTAAGTGTTATTTATAAAGTGCTTTAAGAGCTTATTAGGAATCCCTGAGTGATGCAAACAGTTAAGTGCTCGAGTAGTAGTTGAAATGATGATGGTTCAAACCCACCTAGAGGGACCTCGGAAGACAGGCCTGGTGATCTACTTCCAAAAGGTCACAGCCTTGAAAACCCTATAGAGCACTTCTACTTTGTGCACATAGGGTCACCATGAGTCAGAATCGACCCCATGGCAACTAACAACAACAAGTACCTACTGCTTATAAAGTAACGGGGACTTTTTTTTTACAATACAAATTAATATCTTCTACCTGGTATGATTTTTCCATGTAGTAAAATGCCAGTCTTTCTGGGAATATAATCTGAAGAGTCGAGTTTTTCAGAGAACTAAGAATTTATTCCTTTAAACATCAAAATTTTAATTTTAAACATTTTGATTGGAAATACTTTAAGAGCTAGTATACACTTCTTTGTCCTCCTAAAAACAAAATACAGTATCACTTGATAATTAGGGTCATCATCAGGGTTATCAATTGCTCTACTGCCTGTAGTATAAACCAAAAAAACAAAACTCGTTGCCATTGAGTCCTTTCTGACTCACAGCGACCCTATAGCGACCCTGTAGGACAGAGTAGAACTGCACCATAGTGTTTCCAAGGAGCAGCTGGTAGATTTGAACTGCCGACCTTTGGGTTAGCAGCCTGAGCTCTTAACACCACTGCGCCATCAGGGCTCCACCTCTAGTATAGAAACAGCCAAACTCAGATGCGTGAAGATCACCAGGGAAACAGTTCAAATCACACATTCCAACACCACACCCCAGAAACCTTAGAAACCACCCCACTATGGGTCTAAGGTACTTGATGCTGTACTTAACACATGGCAACTCTTTTTCAGTGATTATATCTTCTCTTTCTCCTTTTTTATCTTCTTTCTCCCTCCCTTTAAAGCCGTTAGCTGTCACCCTACCGTACCATTATTTGGGCTGTTCCTTTTATACAACATTCCTCTTCCCCTTGTAATTTTCTGCTTTCAAAATCCACAGATGAGGTTAGAAGCCAGTCCTCCAAATATGTCACCTAAGCGTAGACAGGCCCTGACTGACACATCGGTGCATATAGGCTCGGTGGTATCATTTCTGGCCGCTTAAATAAACATATTTCTTGGTTCTCAGCTACATTTTGGGGAGATGAGTCCAGGTGGATGTGATGTTATCAAATACATTTTGTCTGTTTTCTTTATTCTATGTAAGACATGCCAATATAGTAAGTTTGAATCCACTCTCTGGAATCTACTGAAAACTCACAGAGCAGTGTCCTGAGTGGCCCGGAGCACAGCATCAGAATGCAAACACCCTCCCCTCCTGCTGGGCACCCACACTGTGAGCCCTCAAACATTCAGCACACCACTCTCATCAGACCAACTCTAAAGGGCTCTCTGTGGCCCACATACTGCCAAGGGCAACAGGTGAGCATCAACCACTTGGCAAATAGATTACCTTGAGAAGAGTGCTTCTCGCAGACTGTCCCTACTTCTGAAACAAAATCCAAACATCCCTGTGTTTGTGGAGTTCTCTAGCCCCACACGCATGGCTCTGGTGACGCCGTCATGGGACACCACACTTGCTGTCTCTTTTCTTTACTACCCCAGTGCAGTGAACAGAGTCTGGCATGTAGAAGGTACTTCAAAAACATTTCCTGAGTGAATGGCAGCCTTCAAGGACTTAGCAATTTACGTTTGCCAGAGGTGCACTTAACTTTTCATCCTTCCCTGTCCTCTAAACGTGTTTTGAAGGCCCAGAGGTTGGGGACATTTTCTTTTTTTATAAGGACCTAAAAATAACTGATATCACCAAATATCAGTCGCAAACATGCAGCTCCATTAGCACACATCCACTCCACCACTGCAACCGCAGGGTCCTGGAGCAAAAACAACTATGCTCCAAAATGACTCAGGCAAAGTCTAAGTCCCAAACAGTAGTGACCACTGGAGAAAAGCAATGCTAATCATTCCAAATGGGCCGCGTGTGTAGTTTCTGTAAAGCAGTATTTTCAACTTCCCTGTCGAGTACGGTGAACTGGTGTGTCCTGCAGAATTTCAGGAGCTGCCTTTGCACCGTAATGCAGCATCAGCCTTTCCCCCTTAAGTTACCCATGCCCTTAATAAGCTCAAAAGCACAGCGATGAACTCTTTGGAATATAAGTCTCAGGCTCTGGGGCAGACATAAAAGGAGGGCATTAAACATCTACTGTTCACTACTCTTAGGCTGGATAAATGAAAAGATTTTCTTTCTTTTTAGAAATCAAGCTGTCATTTATAAGCTAAGAGGATTGAAGAAAGCACTTGGAGGGGCAGCATTTACATAACGTGCTATAAATATTAAACACCCAATTCCATTAAGCATCAAATTGAAAACTCTTTATAAATCGAGGTCACACTCACCTTAAATTAATACCCAAACCAGGAAAATTTGGTTTCTTTCTCTTTCCATTTCTTCCCTCCACCATAGTCTCATAGCCCTTAGAAACCTTTTATCTCAGAAAATCTTTTCCTGCCCCATTATCTTACTTTTCAGAAACTTCCTCTAATGGCCTCAAATAGGAAACTTCCTTAACAAGGATGAGACCAGGGCCTAAGTGTGGTCACTTGAAAGCTAACGATAAATCACCAGAGAAAAGAAGCTCTGTTGTGCAGGATGTAAAACTGCAGCTTCACCTAATGCCCTAAAGAAGTGTTCACAAAAGAAGAAAGTAGCATCCTGTTGGTGGTTAGTTATGAAAGACAATCACTGCTAATTTAAAGAAAACCTTTTGCCTTAGAGATGACTGTAGGTATTTATTTACCTTGGTCTATAAAGAATTGCAGGTAGTTACAAATTTCCACAGAAATAGTAAATGAGTTTCTACCTTACTGCCATATCATACACAATAATAAAGCTTAAGAATATTAAAGTTTACCAGTGTTATTTCTTACTAAAGGTAGACAGACCACAACAACTGCAATACTTAAGAAAAATCCAGTTCCCACAATCAATCACCCTTGATGAGATAAGTACAACCATGACTATAAAGAATTTATCTACGAGGCACTCTTATGTGTTACTTTTCAGCCCAAGTTCTAGAATGAAGCCCTGACTCATGTATTTAATTTTTCTGCTATCAAATCCAGTTTATCCCATTCTTTGAAGCACGTCTCTTTCTTCACTCACCTTCTCCATCCTCCATCAGCCCTTTGCCAAGTGCCCTTTACCAATCCTCTTAAACTGATGTTTTTTAAACCATGGTTTGAGACATACTAGTGGCTAGTGAAATCAATTTATTCATTCACTAACAGTTTAGACCAGATTCAAACAGAAAACATCAGGGAATATTGCATGTACTAAGAAGTACTGTTTTGTGAAACTTCTGTATACATATTTTGTTCAGGTTATATATATGTAGTATACTACATAGGTATGTGCTTTGCTACATGTTCAATAAATACATATATGGTGCAATGGTTAAGAACTTGGCTGCTAACCAAAAGGTCTGCAGTTTGAATCTACCAGCTGAACTGACTCAATGGCACATAACAACAACATACATAAATGTATAAAATAAATTTCTGTAAGCTGCAGTGGAAAACATTGAAAAGCACTACACTAACAATGATATGAAATGGAACACATAAAGAACAATACTCTAGGCATTAGTGAGCTGAAATGGACTAGTATTGGTCATTTTGAATTGGACAATCATATGGTCTAGTATACTGGAATGACAACTTGAAAAGGAACAGTGTTGAATTTATCACCAAAAAGAACATTTCAAGATCTATCCTGAAGTACAACTCTGTCAATGCTAGGATAATATCCATACGCCTACAAGGAAGACCAGTTAATACAACTATTATTCAAATTTATGCACCAACCACTAAGGCCAAAGATGAAGAAATTGAAGATTGTTAATAACTTCTGCAGTCTAAAATTGACTGATAACTACTGGTGGTTGAAATGCAAAAGATGGAAATGAAGAAGGATCGGTAGTTGGAAAATATGGCCTTGGTGGTAGGAGCGATGCTGAAAATTGCATGATTGAATTTTGCAAGACCAATGACTTCTTCATTGCAAATACCTCCTTTCACCAACATAAACAGCGACTATACATATGGGGAATCGACTCAACAGCACTGGGTACTGGGTTTATGCATATGGGCCTCACCAGATGCAATAACACAGGAATCGAATTGACTATATTTGTGAAAGAGAGGATGGAAAAGCTCAACTTCATCAGTCAGAACAAGGCTAGGAGCCAACTGCGGATCAGACCATCAATTACTCATATGCCAGTTCAAGTTGAAACTGAAGAAAATTAGAAAAAGTCCACAAAAGCCAAAGTACAACCTTGAATATATCCCACCTGAATTTAGAGACCATCACAAGAACAGATTTGACGCGTTAAACACTAATGACCAAAGACTACATGAGTAGTGGAATGACATCAAGGGCGTCATTCGTGAAGAAAGCAAGAGGTCATTAAGAAGACAGGAGAGAAAGAAAATACCTAAATGGATGACAGAAGAGGCTCTGAAACTTGCCCTTGAACATTGAGCAGCTAAAGCAAAAGGAAAAAATGATGAAGCAAAAGAGCTAAACGGCAGATTTCAAAGGGTGGCTCAAGAAGACAAAGTAAAGTATTATGACGACATATGCAAAGACCTGGAGACAGAAAACCAAAAGGGAAGAACATGTTCAGCGTTTCTCAAGCTGAAAGAACTAAAGAAAAAATTCAAGCCTCGAGTTGCAACACTGAAGGATTCTGCAGGGAAAATACTGAGCGGTGCAGGAAGCATCAAAAGAAGATGGAAGGAATACACAGGGTCATTATACCAAAAAGAATTGGTCGGCCTTCAACCATGTCAGGAGGTAATATATGATCAGGAACGAACAGTACTGAAGGAAGAAGTCCAAGCTACACTGAAGGCATTGATGAAAAACAAGGCTCCGGTAATTGATGGAATACCAAATGAGATGTTTCAACAAACGGATGCAGTGCTGGAAGTGTTCGCTTGTCTACGCCAAGAAATTTGGAAGACAGCTATCTGGCCAACTGACTGGAAGAGATCCATATTTATACCTATTCCAATGAAAGGTGACCCAACCGAATGTGGAAATTATCGAACAATATCATTAATAATATATGCAAGCAAAATTTTGCTGAAGATAATTCAAGAGCAGTTGCAGTAGTACATCAACAGGGAACTGCCAGAAATTCAAGCTGTATTCAGAAGAGGATGTGGAACCAGGGATGTCATTGCTGAAGTCAGATGGATCCTGCCTAAAAGCACAGAATACCAGAAAGATGTTTACCTGTGTTTTGTTGACTATGCTAAGGCATTTGACTGTGTGGATCATAACAAATTATGGATGACATTGAGGAGAATAAGAATTCCAGAACACTTAATTGTGCTCATGAGGAATCTGTACATGGATCAAGAGGCAGTCGTTAGAACAGAACAAGAGGATACTGCATGGTTTAAAGTCAGGAAAGGTGTGCATCAGGGTCGTATCCTTTCACCATACCTATTCAGTCTGTATGCTGAAGACATAATCCAATAAATTGGACTGTATTAAGAAGAACGGGGCATTAGGATTGGAGGAAGACTCACTAACAACCTGCATTATGCAGATGTCACAACCTTGCTTGCTGACAGTGAAGAGGACTGGAAACACTTACTGGTGAAGATCAAAGACCACAGCTTTCAGTATGTATTACACCTCAACATAAAGAAAACAAAAATCCTCACAACTGGACCAATGAGCAACATCATGATAAATGGGGAAAAGATGGAAGTTGTCGATGATTTCATTTTACTTGGATCCACAATCAACACCCATGGAAGCAGCAGTCAAGGAATCAAAAGACACATAGCATTGGGCAAATTGGCTGCAAAAGACCTCTTTCAAGTGTTGAAAAGCAAAGACATCACCTTGAAGACTAATGAGTGCCTGACCCAAGCCGTAGTTTTTCAATCACTTCATATGCATGCAAAAGCTGGAGAATGAATAAGGAAGACCCAGGAAGAACTGACACCTTTGAATTATGGTGTTGGCAAAGAATATTGAATATACCATGGACTGCCAAAAGAATGAACAAATCTGTCTTGGAAGAAGTATAACCAGAATGCTCCTTAAAAGCAAGGATGGCAAGAGTATGTCTCACATACTTTGGACATGTTACCAGGAGGGAACAGTCCCTGGAGAAGAACATCAAGCTTGGTAAAGAAGAGGGTCAGCAAATAAGAGGAAAACCCTTAATGAGGTGGATTGACACAGTGGCTCCAACAATGGGCTCAAGCATAGCAACAACTGTGTGGATGGTGCAGGAACTGGCAGCACTTTGTTCTGTCGTGCATGGGTTGCTATGAGTCAGAACCTACTTGACGGCAGCTAACAACAACACAACTGCACTGATACAACAAATCAATTTGCAATCTTTTCTGCCATCCTTTCACCCAGCAGTTCTCTATGCTTCAGGCTAAAACCCGGCCTGGTCTGACCTGGAAGAAGTTGAAATCAGTTCTCTGGACAGGGTGTCAACTGAATTTACAGTCAACCTATTCCTTTATCTTAGCCTATGGTCTCCAAAAGTACATTTTTATTTTTTATTAAAATTTCAAAGTTCTCAGAAATAAACAAAGAGAGTTTGTGTTCTTCCCAAAAGATGGTGGGTGGGAAGGAGGGAGATGACACCATGTGTCATATTCCACTTCTTTAAAGTCAAACTCTATAAAAAATGAAGGCTAGGACCCAGCCCAGCTCTCGTACCCACAATTGCAGCAGCACATTAACTTAACGCCTGGCGAAGGAGTGAAATTGAACATATAGACATTCTGACCTTTCTGTAATCAGCTCTAGTCGGGCAATTCCTTTTGCATTTAAATTAGCACCAGAATCCTTCCTGTGATGGCACGTTTATGTGTGTCCTCAAAATTAAATTTCCTACCTGCTAATTGTTTTTTGGTGATCCAGTCACATTGGAACAAACAGATGGATCCTACCTTCTGTCACTCAGGCAGGTGGCAGGCAGTGGGGTCAGGTGACTGCTGCACCCTCTCCAAGACAGAAATAACAACCCTTCCTTGGCTTTATCTTTGATATCAGAGGAGAAAACTCATTAACCACCAGTTTCTCTGCGTCATCTGTGAGCCCTCAGCCCCAGAGGCTCCAAACGGAGGGTTAGGAGACGGTAAGATTCAGGTGAACTCTCCCACTGACGGTGGCTGGAGCACATGAAATAGGGATGAAAGGGTCTTTACAGGGAATACTGCTGCCAGAGAGAAGCAGCTAATGGACAATCAGGAGGCCTGTCCACCCAAGGGCAGCCAAGGAAAGAGGCTGGATGGGCTCTTCCCAGCCATCATTGTCCCTCAAAGGTCATGAGTGCAAAGAAGAACATTCACATGCACAGGGAAGACAGACACCCTGGTTCTCAGTGAGCAGTCCTACCGTTTCAGGCAAAAATTCAGGACAGAAAACGTTCAATTATTCCAGGTCTGAAAATAGTCTGCAGTGGATGATTCAGGCTCCCTCCCTCCTGGGCCCCCTCATGCTTCCCTTCTGGTCTTCGACCTCTAGGCCACACACTTCATTGACACCACTGCAAGGGGCAGCCTGGGGAGGTAAATGGAGGTGACAGCCAAAGTCAGTAAGTTTGGCTATTAAATATTTGAGGGAGGAGGAAATTCAAATGATGGCTATAATGAAGACTTCGGCAACATATTTTGAGGAAAAGATACTAAAAGTAAAAACTAGTCTTTGTCCCTCTCTTCCAAATTTTCTTCAATGTATCTGTAATAACTTTTATTATTGAATATAATAAACTTGTACCTTCTGAGGGGAGAGGGACAGAGTGAACATGTAACTTTCCAGGGTGCTTTCAGGTCCTAAATGGGGACACATTAAGACAGGGAGCAAAGGCCTGTCGGAGGGTGCCTGTTTGAAGAATAGCAAAGAGACTGGTGTGGTTAGAGGAGAGGCAAGTAAAAGAGAGATAGGCTACACTATCAGGGAGGTAATAGGAGGTTGGGTGTGGAACCTAGAGACTTAGTAATACAAGGAACAGAGGGGCCCCCAAATCTGCAAACGAAGTAACAAGAAATGGGCCAGGGCACAGAAACAAAGCCATTCCCCAGAACTATGGGGCAGGGTATCTAAAAATAGCCTGCGAAGTTCTTTAAAGTTGCATTTCAGAAGCAGCTGGAGAAAACCTGCCCCAGGGACGTGCGCAGAACATCCATCTGTGACCACCGTGTGACTTTCCACCAGGGGCAGTGAGGGGCTACAGCCCCAGCCAGGTAATTGAACCCGGGGAGCGAGAGACTGCGCAGGTGCGACACCCCATGATAAGTCCTGCTACGAATCCCAGAGGCCTCCAGGGCAGGAGCTATCTTGGAGAGCTGTTATGTGCGCACCTTAGTTAACATATCCCTGCCTGTGCCTATGAATAAACATGAATCTTTTTCCACCCAAGAAGTTTTAAAAACTCAGGCCTGTCTTTTGTTTTGTGAGATGAGGGTAAGCGTTGCTCTAGGCCCTCGTTGTCTCTGTTTGCAAGCCTCTTCGATAAAGCTTTGCTCGTGTGGAAAACTACATGCCTTACCTGCTCATTCTTGACCAGTGAGAGGCAAGAACCTTATTCTGGTAACAGCACCTCTCCACCTAGCTAACAGAAGGCAGGGATGGGGTCTGTTGTGAGGAATAGCAGCCAACACCTGGGACACACTCCAGGAAGCAGTGCACCACATATTGCATAGGAACTGGTGGTACCTGAAGGCCTGGAACATGCTCTCAGTGTCCCCCCATTGGCTTGATTCGAGGTGTGTGAACACACACCATCCTTCCTGACTATCCCTCCCCCAAGATACACCTCTATATATGGGATTTGGTTGATTTATTTTACTACTTGTCCCACTTTGTTTTCAGTACGGAGCTAAGATCATCACGAATAGTTTTAACCGTTATGGATCCTGCACCTTTTGGGGTTGCAAACTTTTCCTGCACTTCCTGGCAATGAGAATGCGTCAGGAACTGCACTATTCAACAAACATCTCCTAAGCACACGTGAAGCTCTGCACTAGGGCCGGGGATAAAACAGATGAACAGATACAGTTTGTGTCTTGCTATTGTATGCAAAAGCCAAAAGCATTCACATCTGAACCCATGTGAGGTCCACACCAGGAGTTACAGAGTAATGTTAGCCTTGCGGAGTGTAAGGCTGCCTGCTCTGAGATGAGGCTCTGAGGAAGATTGAGAGCACAAGATAAGGGAGAGTGGTTTCAGAAAGAGCACAAGCTTCGAGCTACACAGACCGGAGTTCAATCAAATTCCTAACATTTATTAGCTGTATGACCTTGACTGTGTTACTTAACCTCAGGGCCTGTTTCCTCCTCTGTAAAATGGGGATAATCCACTATCTTTAAAAGTCTTGAGAGGATTAGAGATGGTGTGCACAAATCTTTACACTCAGAAGAGGCTATGATTTCCTGATTTGTGGCATCCACCTTAAACTGAACCAAATTGGGGCAAGAAAGAATCAGGAAGTGCAGGTAGTGGTGATAAAAGGACAAAATTTACCTGGCTGCATATTTTTTTTTGAGGTGGGGAGGTGGGGGGAAGTAGGGGAAAGAATACAATAGCCACGTCTTCTGTTTCCAGCTCCTCCCAGGTATTTTGTAGAATCAGGAGATGGTCACAGTAGATGGCCTAAGGCAACCCCAAGTATATATATCTTAGGACAGGATATATTTAGGAAGGGGGCACTGGAACACTCAAACATTTTCTCTTCTGTAATTGCCAATGTTAGCAACTTTGAATCTAGTTTTAATCCCTCAGGACCCACTGACCAGCATTTGAGACCAGAAATAAAGCTGCCACCACCAACCAGAATGGCCCTGTGTCCAATGAGCCCATGCTGCAACTGGGGTTGGCCAAGTTGAAGGGTCACGGTCCTCATAGTATCAATATTCTTTTCCTCTTGCCTATCATAAACATCTCTCGGAGGATTCAGCAAATAGCTATTTCTAAAACCTCCCTTGCATATTTGTACCCTATAATTTCATTATGATGTAACTTATCAAAGTGTAATTCAATATATGATCCATTATATTTGGACATTATCCAACAGAGTTTAGCTACTGAAATACTCCAAATATCACATAAGAAAGGTATGGCTCTGAGATTAATATTAGCAGGAAAATTCAGAGATGCTTTAGCTCAGAAGCAAAGATCTGAAGAGCTTTCCAAAGATCATTTGTTCCATCCCTTTGCCTGTTTATTAGTTGTTGAAAGATTCTTCCTTTTTGATTCAAACTTCTTAGTTGCAAGCACAAAAATAATACAGTGAAACATATGAGCCCCAGAACTCGATGGGTTTACCTCGTTTTTCCAGGCCTCACAAGTTTTCTGCCTTTGACAGGGTACATGCAGTCTTAACACTTTTCTATCACTCTCTATTAGTGGAAAATATTTGCGTTTTCCTTCTCTGAAAGGTTTCCGCCTTACACAGGTTCTGACTCTCGCAGGTTTTGCTGTAATATGAGACAAACCAAACAAAAAACAATAGCACTTACCAGCTACTGAGCACCTACTGTGTGATTAAAGCCTATTCTAAGCATATTGTTTCAGCTCTCTGTATCCATACGGTCTTATGAGCACTGATTCTAGCTGACCTAAGTAGAAAAAAGTACTCATTGAAAGGAGTAAGCACAAAGAACCACCAGAAAATTGAAGAAACAGACTTAGAAAATGGATAGGAATGACGGGAGGCCACAGCATCTGGGATTGAGGCCCATACTATGCCCCCGGGTCTGTCATCTTGTAGAGCTATGGCCATCTCCAAAGGTTCTGTAGGCTACCTCTGACACCACAGTCAAATGTGGTCTTAGTCCTGTCAACCGAATGTGCTGCCACCTCTGCCATCCCACCTAAAAAATTCCCCACTGTCCGTGCTTCTCTGTGTCCCTGGCTCCCAGGTATAACTTGCTGGTCAAGCCCAGGTCATGTGGCCATAGCGTGGCTGCAAGAGAGGCTAGGAAAAGCCAGTCTATGGCCTCTGTAGGTTCCATGGTGGGAGGCAGATTCTGTCTCCCCAGAATTCACAACGGAGGATGTCAGGCACCAAAAACACAAACATCCACTATGTCCTCTTCTAAATGCCCCAGGCAGGGATTACACAGCTTCCTCTGGCAACACAGTTCAGTCAGAAGCTCACAACCTTTCAAACCAGAAATCATTTCTAGTGGTCAGGGGAGATTCCATCTGCTGTAATTCAAATTGTGCCTCACTCTGCTCACCTAAGTGGTGATGAAGAAATGCTGTCCCCCAAAACTCAACTTTCTTCCCTCTTGGAATTCTTATTAAACCTCTCAGCCTCCTCTTTTCTAGGCTAAGTCAAGCCCTTTCTCTGTTTTCTAAATGCATTTACCCATCCTTTAAGATTACAAACTTAATTGCAGAAACAACTATGTCTGACCTATGGTGTGACTTCTCAAAGCACCTGGTGCAGTGTCAGATACTCAAAGGGTAACCCATACATGCGTCAAGGTGTAAATCGGCAACCCTGTTACTAATAAATACACTCGGTTTTCATAGCCCATGTTGGGGATGCCTTCATTAGCAAGGCAGTTAGATAAATTTGATAAAATCCTGTATAGCAGAGGGCATTTTCCTTGTATAATGAGTAATATTTCATTGAAAATACAAAGCCTGACTCACACCACGCTCTCAAGTTACTGCGACCTAGAAAAGTGATCCACTGCGAAAAAAGAAATGTTTCCTCAGCTTCCCCCGCTATTTCTCTTCCCAATTAATAAGACAGTGCTATTGGATTCTGATGACACTGACTTTAAATCCAACAGTAGAGGGGAAATGGTTTGTGGCCAGAGTCTCAACCAGCAGCTTCCTTAAATGAAGCGTCTGACAACAATGACAAGGAGGTGCGTTCTGATGCCTTGCACCGCCACCAACTCAATCTACCTGCTGGGTTAAATCTATTATGTGGGGGTAAAAGTTTAAACACAGACCTAGACATCAAAACCATAACAAAGCAAGCTCTGATGATAAAAGACAGATTTCACTCTGGGCTTTTTTTCCATGAGAGATGGAGAGACCCCGACACAATGGAAGGACTGAGAAATCACCCAGGTGTCTGCCTGCATGGATTCAAACATTCCAGTCATTCTCGTCAATTTTCTGTTATTCCAAACCTGTTCATCACCTGGCACTGGGCAATCACAGAGAAGTGTCCTGTCAGAATTATTCCTTCTTTACCTCACCTGAAATGCAAGCCAGATGTAAAAATGAGGGAAGAACAGGGCCTAAGAAATGTTAGTGTAGGGCAAGAGAAGATTATACCAAGAAGGTAAAATAAACAGACTGAACTTCCGTTCTGTCTTCCTTGATTTTTGGTTTTGTTATGAGTACCTGAAGAAAAACTTGCAGGGCATTTGTTATTGATGAATTTTTAATGTTCTCTTAACAGGGAAAGGATAAAAGAGTCACACCAACTTTCAGAACGGATTCTCCCTCACCTTTCTATGTTCATTTCCAAGACAAATACCAGCTGGCTGCCTCAGATAAGGTGGAGTTTGGGTTGAGTTATCTTTCCTATCTCTTTTTGTTGGGGAGGGTGGGACCCTTCTTGTCTTTTCATGACTCTGATGCTCAAAAGTCAAATCCTTTGGGACAATATTATATCCCTTATGTACTTATTGAATTTTTTTTTTCCAAGGGAAGAAAATCTAATTTTCTATTTCAAATCAGGAGAAAATATAAGGAGGTGGAGTCCGGATGGCAGAATAGACAAATAATTCCAGGGAGCCCTCTTTATAACAAAGACCTGAAAAAACAAGTGAAATCAGTATATTTATGACAAGCTAGGAGCCCTGAGCATCAAAGGCAAACTTAGAAAACAAAATGAGGGGCAGGGGGAGGAATGGATGGTTCAGAAGCAGAGAAGAGTTATCGGACCTGAATAACGGGGAGCCTTCAGGCACCATTCCTGGAGCCGCGGTGGTGAGCTGGTACTAGTGTTTAGCCACAGTTTCCTCAGGGAAAAGGAGCCAGCCACACAGCCTACTCACACCTTCAGAACCTGAGAAGAACAGCACTCTCGGCCAAAGATAAGTACCTCTGTATATTTTACCACGTGCCCTGCCCCCAAGCCCGCTTCAGTGGCTGTTGATTTCCCTGGGCCTGTGATAAGCCCTGCTGAGCACCTAGAGCCATCCACCCA
This sequence comes from Loxodonta africana, assembly GCF_030014295.1. NCBI lineage: Eukaryota > Metazoa > Chordata > Mammalia > Proboscidea > Elephantidae > Loxodonta > Loxodonta africana. Next base: position 73,743,874 of record NC_087354.1, on the reverse strand, counting down.
GCCTTGCAGAAGGAATAAATTCACAACTGGGGAAAAGATAATTTGCCACCCCCACTAACCAGGGGAGCTCAGGACAGAAGCGGCCCCTGTCCAGGCATAAACGGTCCGTGGACTTCGCATACCTTTCCCCTCTGCATGGACCTGTGTGGGCCTATTTCAGGAGAATAGGCCCTTGTTGGCAGACTCCAACCTTTTCAGCTGTGTGGTAGAAAGGTGGGTGTCTGATGTTGGACGTTGCTTTGCCTATCAAACAGGGTTCTCACCTACCCACATCAGGGGCCTAAGAACTGGTGGCTCCACTCAGGTCACCCAGCCACCCACGACAGGGGTCCAAGGAAAACTGGTATCTCCCAGTCCTTACAACCAAAAACACTGGGTGCCCATGGTCCGCCTGCAGGACCCACCCACCGTACACTCTAGGGAGCGGGGACAAGCTTTACCTAAGAGACACGTGGGGGATGAGTCTCAGCACCCTGCCTTGTTCAGATCGTGATCCCCTGCTGCAACCAGATACCAGTTCCTACACCAAACACCCCTGTCCCTCTAAGACTGTAGGACAGAGCCTGTACCACACACTTGATGATCAGCAACCTGGACACCTGAGCTGAATTCATACAAGAAAAGTGAATGGACTCTTGGACTGACTTACTTGATAACAGCTCTAGCCATCTGAGGACAGGACATCAGAGCTCCAAAGGTGAAAATAATCAAGCTAGCTCACTCAAGCAACCCATTTGGGCACAGCAAAACAAAACAAGGCAAGAAGCTACGACACGGTAAGCAAACATAAAACAAACTAATACAATAACTTATAGATGGCTCGGAGACAGTCAATATCAAGTCACATAAAGAAACAGATGATGATAGCCTCAACAAGCTCTCAGAACAAAGAATCAAGGGATCTTCTGGATGAAAGTGCATTCCTGGAATTACCAGAGGCAGAATACAAAAGATTAATATACAGAACCCTTCAGGACATCAGGAAGGAAATGAGGCAATATGCAGAGCAAGCCAAGGAACACACAGATAAAACAACTGAAGAAATTAATAAGATTACTCAGGAACATAATGAAAAATTTAATAAGCTGGAAAAATCCATAAACAGAGAGCAATCAGAAATTCAGAAGATTAACAATAAAATTATAGAAGTAGACAACTCAGTAAAAAGTCAGAGAAGCACATTTGAGCAAGTGGAAGGCAGAATTTCTGAACTTGAAGATAAAGCACTTGGCACTAATATATTTGAAAAAAAAATCAGATAAAAGAATTAAAAAAAAAATGAAAAAACCTTAAGAATCATGGGGGACTCTAGCAAGAGAAATAACCTACGACTGATTGGAGTACCAGAACAGGGAGGGATAACAGAAAATACAGACAGAATTGTTGAACATTTCTTGGCAGAAAGCTTCCCTGACATCACGAAAGATGAGAAGATATCTATCCAAGATGCTCATCGAACTCCACATAAGGCAGATGTCAAAAGAAAGTCGCCAAGACATATTATAATCAAACTTGCCGAAACCAAAGATAAACAGAGAATTTTAAGAGCAGCTAGGGATAAATGAAAAGTCATCTACAAAGGAGAGCCAATAAGAATAAGCTCGGACTACTTGGCAGAAACAATGCAGATAAGAAGGTGATGGGATGACTTATATAAAGACTTAAAGGGAAAACATTGCCAGCTAAGAATCATATATCCAGCAAAACTGTCTCCCAAGGATGAAGATGAAATTAGGACATTTGCAAATAAACAGAAGTATAGAGAATTTGTAAAAACCAAACCAAAACTGCAAGAGATACTAAAGGGAGTTCGTTGGTTAGAAAATCGATAATATCAGGCATCAACCCAAGACTAGAACACTGGGCAGAGCAATCAGAAGTCAACCCAGAGAAATAAAAAAAAAAAAAAAATGCTTAAAATGATAACAGCAATGTTGTTATGTAAAAGAAGACAACATTAAAATGATAAAGAGGGAATAAGAAATGTAGTCATAGATCTTCCACATGGAGAGGAAGATAAGGCAATACAAAGAAATAAAACTTAGATTTAAATTTAGAAAAATAGGCGTAAATATTAAGGTAACCATAAAGGAGACAAACTATCCTACACATCAGAATAAAATACAAGAAAAAAATAGAGACTCAGCACAAACAAAATCAACAATAATGAATATGAGGAAAGGACAATATATAAAGATAATCTACTGAGCACATAAAATTAAGTGGGAAAAGAAACTGTCAACAACACATACACATACACTAAAAAATGATAGCACTAAATTCATACCTATCCATAATGACGCTGAATGTAAATGGACTAAATGCACCAATAAAGAAACAGAGAGTGGCAGAATGGATTAAAAAACACAATCCATCTGTATGGTGCCAACAAGAGACACACCTTAGACTTAGAGACACAAACAAACTAAAACTCAAAGGATGGAAAAAAACATATCAAGCAAACAACAATCAAAAAAGAGCAGCAGTAGCAATATTAATTTCTGACAAAATAGACTTTAAAGTTAAATCCATCATAAAGGAGAAGGAAGGACACTATATAATGATTAAAGGGACAATATACCAAGAAGATATAACCATATTAAATATTTGTGCACCGAATGACAGGGCTGCAAGATACATAAAACAAACTCTGTCACCATTGAAAAGTGAGATAGACAGCTCCACAATAATAGTAGGAGACTTCAACACACCACTTTCAGTGAGGGACAGGACATCCAGAAAGAAGCTCAGTAAAGACATGGAAGATCTAAAGGCCACAATCAATCAACTTGATCTCACAGACATATACAGAACACTCTACCCAACAGCAACCAAGTATACTTTCTTTTCTAGTGCACATGGGGCATACTCTAGAACAGACCACATATTAGGTCATAAAGCAAGCTTTAGCAGAATCCAAAACACTGAAATATTACAAAGCATCTTCTCTGACCATAAGGTCATAAAAGTAGAAATCAATAACAGAAAAAGCAGGGAAAAGAAATCAAACACTTGGAAACTGAACAATACCCTGCTGAAAAAAGACTGGATTATAGAAGACATTAAGAATGGAATAAAGAAATTCATAGAATCCAATAAGAATGAAAACACTTCCTATCAGAGCCTTTCGGACAAAGCGAAAGCAGTGCTCAGAGGTCAATTTATATCAATAAATGCACACATCCAAAAAGAAGAAAGGGCCAAAATCAAAGAATTATCCCTACGACTTGAACAAATAGAAAGAGAATAAAAAAAGAAACCCTCAGGCACTAGAAGAAAGGAAATAATAAAAATAAGAGCAGAACTAAATGAAATAGAAAACAGAAAAACAACTGAAAGAATTAATAAGACCAAAAGCTGGTTCTTTGAAAAAATCAACAAAATTGATAAACCATTGGCCACACTGACAAAGAAAATACAGGAGAGGGAGCGAATAACCCGAATAAGAAATGAGATGGGTGATATAACAGACCCAGTTGAAATTAAAAGAATTCTATCAGATTACTATGAAAACTTGTACTCTTAACAAATTTGAAAACCTAGAAGAAATGGATGAATTCCTAGAAACACACTACCTACCTAAACTAACACAAACAGAGGTAGAACAACTAAATAGACCCATAACAAAAGAAGAGATTGAAAAGGTAATCAAAAAACTCCCGACCAAAAAAAAAAAAAAAAAGCCCTGGCCCGGATGGCTTCACTTCAGAGTTCTACCAAACATTCAGAGAAGAGTTAACACCACTACTACTAAATGTATTTCAGAGCATAGAAAAGACAGAATACTCCCAAACTCATTCTATGAAGCCACCATATCCCTGATACCAAAACCAGGTAAAGACATCACAAAAAAAAGAAAATTACAGACCTATATCCCTCATGAACTTAGATGCAAAAATCCTCAACAAAATTCTAGGCAATAGAATTCAACAACATATCAAAAAAATAATTCACCATGACCAAATGGGATTTATAGCAGGTATGCAGGGATAGTTCAACATTAGAAAAACAATTAATGTAATACGTCATATAAATAAAAGACAAGAATCACATGATTTTATCAATTGATGCAGAAAAGGGATTTGACAAAGTTCAACACCGATTCATGATAAAAACTTTCAGCAAAATAGGAATAGAAGGAAAATTCCTCAGCATAATAAATGGCATTTATACAAAGCCAATAGACAACATCACCCTAAATGGAGAGAGCCTGAAAGCATTCCCTTTGAGATCAGGACCCAGACAAGGATGCCCTTTATCGCCACTCTTATTCAACATTGTGCTGGAGGTCCTAGCCAGAGCAATTAGGCTAGATAAAGAAATAAAGGGCATCCAGATTGGCAAGGAAGAAGTAAAGTTATCTCTATTTCCAGATGACATGATCTTATACACAGAAAACCCTAAGGAATCCTCCAGAAAACTACTGAAACTAATAGAAGAGTTCAGCAGAGTATCGGCATGCAAGATAAACATACAAAAATTAGCTGGATTCCTCTACACCAACAAAAAGAACATTGAAGAGGAAATCACCAAATCAATGCCATTTACAATAGCCCCCAAGAAGATAAAATACTTAGAATAAATCTTACAGAGATGTAAAAGACTTACACAAAGAAAACTACAAAACACTTCTGCAAGAAACCAAAAGAGACCCACATAAGTGGAAAAACATACCTTGCTCATGGACAGGAAGACTTAACATTATAAAAATGTCTATACTCCCAAAAGTGATCTTTAGATTTAATGCAGTTCTGATCCAAATTCCAACGACATTTTTTAATGAGATGGAAAAACAAATCACCAACTTCATATGGAAGGGAAAGAGGCCCTGGATAAGAAAAGCATTACTGAAAAAGAAGATCAAAGGTGGAGGCCTTACTCTACCTGATTTTAGAGCCTATTATACCACCACAGTAGTCAAAACAGCCTGGTACTGGTACAACAACAGATACATAGACCAGTGGAACAGAATTGAGAATCCAGACATAAATCCATCCACAGATGAACAGTTGATATTTGACACAGGCCCCAAAACAGTTAAATGGGGAAAAGACAGTCTTTTTATCAAATGGTGCTGGCACAACTGGATATCCATATGCAAAAAAATGAAACAAGACCCATTTCTCACTCCATGCACAAAAATGAGCTCAAAATGGATCAAAGACTTAAATATAAAATCTAAAACAATAAAGATCATGGAAGAAAAAATAGGGACAATGTTAGGAGCCCTAATACATGGCATAAACAGTACACAAAACATTGCTAACAATGCAGAAGAAAAACTAGATAACTGGGAGTTCCTAAAAATCAAACACCTGTGCTCATCCAAAGACTTCTCCAAAAAGAGTAAAAAGATTGGGAAAAAGTTTTTAGCTATGACATTTCTGATCAGAGCCTGATCTCTAAAATCTACATGATACCGCAAAAACTCAACTACAAAAAGACAAATAACCCATTTAAAAAATGGGCAAAAGATATGAACAGACACTTCACTAAAGAAGACATTCAGGTAGCTAACAGATACATGAGGAAATGCTCAGAAATGCAAATCAAAACTACAATGAGATACCATCTCACTCCAAAAAGGCTGGCATTAATCCAAAAAACACAAAATAAATGTTGTAGAGGCTATGGAGAGATTGGAACAATTGTACACTGATGTTGGGGATGTAAAATGGTACAACTATTTTGGAAATTGATATGGCACTTCCTTAAAAAGCTAGAAATAGAACTATTATAGGATCCAGCAATCCCACTCCTTGGAATATATCCTAGAGAAATAAGAGGCTTTACACGAACAGATATATGCACACCCGTGTTCACTGCAGCACTGTTTACTATAGCAAAAAGATGGAAGCAACCAAGGTGCTCACCAATGAAGAATGGATAAATAAATTATGGTATATTCATACAATGGAATACTACACATTGATAAAGAACAGTGATGAATCTGTGAAACATTTCATAACATGGAGGAATCTGGAAGGCATTATGCTGAGTGAAATTAGTCATTTGCAAAAGGACAAATATTGTATAAGATCACTATTTTAAGAACTCGAGAAACAGTTTAAACAGAGAAGAAAATATTCTTTGACGGTTACCAGAGCAGGGAGGGAGAGAGGGTGGGAAATGGGTATTCACTAATTAGACAGTAGATAAGAACTACTTTAGGTGATGGGAAAGACAACATGCAAAACAGGCGAGGTCAGCACTACTGGACTAAACCAAAAGCAAAGAAGTTTCCCGAATAAACTGAATGCTTCGAAGGCCAGCGTAGCAGGGGCGGGGGTTTGGAGACCATGGTTTCAGGGGACATTTAAGTCAATAGGCATAATAAAATCTATTAACAAAACATTCTGCATCCCACTTTGGAAAGTGACATCTGGGGTCTTAAACGCTAGCAAGCAGCCATCTAAGATGCATCAATTGGTCTCAACGCACCTGGAGCAAAGGAGAATGAAGAACCCAAGGACACAAGGTAATTACGAGCCCAAGAGATAGAAAGGGCCACATAAACCAGAGACTACATCAGCCTGAAACCAGAAGAACTAGATAGTGCCCAGCTACAACTGATGACTGCCCTGACAGGGAACTCAACAGAGAACCCCTGAGGGAGCAGGAGAGCAGTGGGATGCAGACCCCAAATTCTCATAAAAAGACCAGACTTAATGGTCTGACTGAGACAAGAAGGGCCCCAGTGGTCATGGCCCCCAGACCTTCTCTTGGCCTAGGACAGGAACGATTCCCAAAGCCAACTCTTTAGACAGGGATTGAACTGGACAATGGGTTGGAGAAGAATTCTGGTGAGGAGTGAGCTTCTTGGAAGAGGTGGACACTTGAGACTATGTTGGCATCTCCTGCCTGGAGGGGAGATGAGAGGGTAGAGGGAGTTAGAGGCTGGTGAAATGGACATGAAAAGAGAGAGTGGAGGGAGGGAGCGGGCTGTCTCATTAGGGGGAGAGCAATTGGGATTATGTAGCAAGGTGTATATAAGGTTTTGTGTGAGAGACTGACTTGATCTGTAAACTTTCACTTAAAACACAATAAAAAAAATTTTAAAAAAAGAAGAAAATATAAGCTTAACTTATGACCCTAATTTTCCTCTCCTACAAAGGAGAGAAATGGCATGAGGTAGCACAGGGGTCAGAAATGAGGAGGCTGTGCAGTCCTCACAGACCCGTTCAGACTAAAAAGTTTCCTTTGTGCCCTCACGCATGTTCAGGGGACAGGGAAGGTAGCTCAGGAGGCCATACTGTGGTTCACTTGCCATTTGCTTCTGCTGGTTTACACACTCCCCGCCCCACCCTATAATGTAAATACATTTTTTTAACCTTTGAATCTAGAGAAAAACAATCGCTGTAATTATCAACGTATGTAACTCAAACAGTGGGAGTTCAATCACATCCCATCCCTTGAAGGGGAACATGCTCCTGATGGTAGCTTGATGGCTAAATTTTCCGTATTTTGTGTAGAAAAAAAAGGCATGAGACTAGACAGATAACGGCAATGCTGGCTTTATCATATGCTGTGGATACTGAGACCTGTGTATTTTAAACCTTGGTGTTTTTTCTTCCATATTGGTAACACAATGAAAATACAATTTTTGTCACCTAACGTCTATAATTTTAAAAGTAGTAAAATGAGGCAAGAAGAGTGTGCTAGGAGAAAGGGCAGTACCAGGAATGTCTGGGGTCAAATTCTTTTTAATTAAGTCCTCCTTTTTTTTTTCTAGGCTACTGGGGACTCAGCCTCTGCGCCATAAGCCAGGCCATATAAAGCATTTCCGCAAATTAGAAAAAGGGGCCCTCTGGGCAGAGTAGCCTCCCAGGCCCACAGCGTGGTGAGCAGATACCTTGGCCAGAGCAGAAGGTGTCTTTCTGCCAATAAGATAAAGGTACTCCTTCTTGTGGGTGGACACAGCCCCGCGGCAGGGCGCACAGTGTGATACACAAAATGTGGATTTCACCTCTCCTGTGTGCCCCCTGGGCGGGTGGCCTCATGCAGCGGACAACCTGCACAGCTTTACGCAGTGGCCCTGGCCAGCCGGTGCCTTTCCAATAATAACAGGAACTCCCAGCTTCCCAGCAACAGAAACAAAGATATTTATGGCAAGCACTGCTAACTGCCTTCATTCATTCTCCCTTTCTTCCCTGAGAATAAACCCTAACTTTATAGCTAAAAACTTTATTTCCCCGCTTCCTTTACACCTAGGTGTGGTTATATGACTATGCCCTTGCCAGTGCGTTATAAACAGAGAGGATTGTTAAAAGAAATTTTCTGTTATCTACAGCTGGACCTAATTCAAACAGAGTGTTCTTTCTGAAGATACGATTTGCTTTCTAAGTAAATCGCTAAACAAATCTCATCCTCAGCACTTAGAACAGTACCTGGCATATATTAAAAAAAAACAAAAACAAAAACCAAACCCATTGCTGTTGAGTTGATTCCGACTAGAGTATGCCCCATGTGCACAGAGTAGAACTGCCCCATAGGGTTTTCAAGGAGCGCCTGGATTTGAACTGCCGACCTTAGGTTAGCAGACTTAGCTCTTAACCACTGTGCTAACCAGGGTTTCCTGGCATATACTGGATGCTCAAAATATATTTGCAGAATGAATAGATATATAAATGAACATTTTATACCAAGAGAAGTCCACCTAACACTTGTGGTCCATGACAAACAGAAATGTAATGTCAAGACTATCTTATAACCAATTCTCAAATAATTCTCCAAAGCATTAGAACAATGTTTTTCAAACTTTTTTGAAACTGTAACCCATCACTAGAAATATATTTTACAATAGTATGTAGTACCATTACTAAGTATAATCCAAAACCAAAAAACCAAACCCAGTGCCATCGAGTCAATTCCGACTCACAGTGACCCTACAAGACAGAGTAGAACTGGCCCACAGAGCTTCCAAGGAGCACCTGGTGTATTTGAACGGGCGGCCTTTTGTTTAGAAATTTTCTATTTTATTCTGTTTTTGGTACTGATTGTGACCCACCAAATTGACTTTGTGACCCGTTTATGTAATAGGATTCAGTGTTTGAAAACTCTGTTAAAATATATACATAGTAATTTCTCTGTTAACTTTTCTGCTAACAGATACATGAATAAAAGTCAACTCTGAAGTTTAATTTAATTTTAATGGAAAGAAGGAGTGGTACAAATAACCCAAACATTGTGCTTACTTCATCTCTGATATTTTTGTACTATGGTTAAATACGATCACCAATATCTTGGAACCTCTGCAACATAAAACAAATAATGAAACTGAACTGGAAAAAAACCTGCCTGGGACTTGGAAGCTGAGAGCTGGCTAACTGACCTATCCTCCTCCCATACCAACTCCCTGCTTTCTGTTCCTTACTGGCAAAGGGCAGCAACCTCTCAGCACTAATCAAAGCTGAGCTGTCCTTTCTTCAAGCTTGCTTCATAACTTTCTCCCCTCGGTGGGAGTACTTGTGTTAACTGTTCTTTCTCTTTGCTGATTAGGGAATTGTAAATGTGCTTCCTTTCTAAGCTAGAACTCTCTCAGGGTCTACAGATAATAATTTAAGGAAAAGGAAAGCATCACAGGGTAGTAGAAATCATTTACCTTCCAATCCTTACTATCTGGTGACTTTGGGCAAGTCAAGTGATCTTTTGGTGCCTCAACTGTTGTAGCTGTGAAACAAGCATGGTGCCTCCGACCTGCATGCTATATAATCTCCATAGTAAGTTTACATGTGTCAACAAGGAAGGGTAACAATGAGTTCTGATGAAAGTGGCTTACCCCACAGGTTTTGTTGAGCACATAAAGTTAGGCACCGTAAGATAACAGAAAAGTACTTTGGAACACTTAGAAAAACCCTACAACGCAAATATAAACCCATTGCCGTCCAGTCGGTTCCAACTCATATCAACCCTATAGGACAGAACTGCCCCATAGCATTTCCAAGGAGCAGCTGGTGGATTCAAACTGCCAATCTTTTGGTTAGCAGCCGTAGTTTACCATAGCTCTTAACCACTGTGCCACCAGGGCTCTGATGCAAATATAAAGCCACTCCATAAACCTCCTGTGGGTAATCTAAAGTTAAGGTATTGAAAGATCATCTATTTCATAATCTCTTATTCTTCTCACAAATATTAAGCCCAAAGACTATGAACATTTCTCTTCAAATCATGAGCTTTAGTTTTCTCAACCATTAAAATGCTTGGTGTTAAATTAGATTTTCTACCTTCTCAACTCCAAATAAATCTGTGATTCTTTGATTCTGTGTAAGGGACACAACATTAAAAGCTAACTTCAGCTGTTTGCCTTGGTAATTTTATTTTCCATCATAACCAATGCATAACTCTATTCTAATGAAGTGATAAGGGTGCTAGCCACTTCCTTTTGATACATGTATTTGACCAATTGTGCATTTATTAAGTGCCTGTCATGTATACAATATGATACTAGCAGAGGATACACAAAAGAAGTATAAGAAACACCCTGTCCCTCAAGGTACTTACACACCAGTTGGCTGATAAAACTCATATGATGGAACACGTGTGAAGCTGCATGACACCAGTGGAAAGCTCAGTAGCAGTTTAGAGATGAGAAAAATTCATGTGTACCTGGGCACAAGGCTTTAGCCCAAAGTGGGGCTTATACTGGGACTTAAGGGTTGGATATATTTTAGACAGGCAGACAAGAAGTGGAAAGGATAACCCAGTAGGTACAGAGGAACAAGAAAACCCAAAAAACCAAACCCACTGCTGTCAAGTCAATTCTGACTCATAGAAACCCTATAGGACAGAGGAGAGCTGCCCCATAGGGTTTCCCAGGAGTGGCTGGTGGGTTTGAACTGCTAACCTTTTGGTTAGCAGCCGGGCTCTTAACCACCACAAACAAGAGTGGGCTCTAAAGAGGGCAGTGAGGACACAGATCTGACTTCAGATCTGCATCTGAAAATCATGAGGGGAAGGAAGGTTAATAGGTAGGATGCACCCAGATTAGGAGGAGTTTTCAAAACCAGGTGAAGAAGTCTGGAATAAATATCTTCTGCAGCTTGAGGGGACCATTATAAGTTCATGGGCATGAGAGTAACATTTAAACCACCTCACTTGTTTTTTAATTACAAATTCACCCGACCCGTTGCCATTGAGTGGATTCTGACTCATAGGGTCTCTGTAGGACAGAACAGAACTGCCCCATAGGGTTTCCAAGGCTATAGTCTTCACGGGAGCAGATCGCCAGGTCTTTTCTCCCTTGGAGTCGCTGATGGGTTCAAACCGCTGACCTTACAGTTAGCAGTTGAGCACTTAACCCCTGCACCACCAGGCTCCTTTACATATGAATTATTATTTCCTAATTGGCCTGTTTTCTAGGTTGCATTTTTATAGAGGTGACAGAGAACAATGAAGTCTCCAATCCTACTGTTTCCTCCCACATGAAGGTTGTCCTAGCAGAGGACTTCTGGCCTCTCTGCCTGTCTCAGTAGCTCTTCCTCAGAGAAGGCGGAATAACTTGTCTTTTTGATGAGTTTGGGGTTGAGGTTGCTCCTTTCTTCTGGGAGCCAGGTTTCCAGTAGGAAGTACACATTCTTCTCTGCCCCTCCACAGCACAGGCTTCACAAGAGAGAGTGTGCGATAGGCCAGTGCTGTGTTTGGGCAAGTATGTCTAATTCTGGGGTTCAGTTTTAGGAAATCTTGCCCACAGGTAACGTCCTATTGTCCAGTATCAGCTTTATTGCTAATAAAGGTGCTATTTTCATCTTCCATGTGCCTCACTCATTTTTCTTATTTCTCAACTTGTCAGAACTCCGATGGGGAGGAGAACTTCTTTATACCTCAATTAAACTATATTCCCTTTCCTGAAACTTCATCACAGGTTCCTCAGTACACAGTTTCAATTAACACTGATTCATGTAAGTGCTTTATATTCTAGGCCAAACACGTCAAAGAAAAGGTACTGTGCTCCAGACATGACCAGCTTACTGCAAATGAAAAAGGTGGCACCAAGATAAATGTATGGCAGCACACAGGGGGTTCTAACAGGAATTCAAAATTGATGGCTGTGCACTTAGACCCTCGCCACCCTCCCATCCCCCATCCTGGCATCTCTTCTTCTCAGCTTCCCAGTGGCTTTCTGGATGTCCAAAGTCCACACCACCCCATGGCGCTAGATACGACTTTTACTACAGTAATCCGCAGAATTCTACTTCCCCCGCTCCATACCAACCCTCTTCTACGTTGTATAAATATTCTAGTTCCCTCTGACTTAAATTAACAGGATGTGCACAAGACAAGTGAGCTATGAGCTTTACTCTTCTAGGATAACTACATTCTAAGGAATTAACATGTGATGTGGACTCATTCGTATCATGTTGATCACATGAGGATGAAAAATCTGAGTACACCGTTCCCCACTGGGCCTCTGTCAACACCCCTTGCATCCTTACCCTCAGGACAATTAGACATAGAGCTACCTATAATCTAGGCACCATTTCCAAAAGAAGAAGAAAAAAAGTTGGTTACTATTACTGTTATTATTATCATTAATTACTACTACTATTAGTGGTAGTTCCAGAAATAACTCTGTGCTTAAGCTTTACATACATCATCTGAGTTAATTCTCCTTGGCGAAACAAGGTAGATAATTTCTTACAGATGACAGAATTCACAAAAACTTGCCCAAAAGTACACAATAAGTGTCAGAGGCCAGATTCAAACCCAGGTCTGCCTGATACCAAATTTCTTGTTCTTTATATTATTTTGAGAAAAACAGTCCCAGACAAGAATTGTAACAAATTTCTGACATTCTTGCCTCCTGCCCTCTAAAACAGAGTAAAAGTCCCTTGGACTTGAACGTTTGTATCAAACCATGTGGACCGATTAAAGTCAAAGAAATTCTCTTCCATGAGAAGAGTTCAAATTATGGTGTTTTAGAGGAATTACCACTCACTTTTTGCCCTTTTACCACCCCATCCTTCCTCCAGCAAACTCAGCCACATTTGTCAGAAGAAAGCTGCTCCCAGCGACAGATCAGGACATTACCCCAGAAACAGCTTCTACAAGAACCCGCTGAGCACCTGACTCCTGGAAGCCAGAGAAAGAGGTGAAATTCATCACTAAACCAACAAGAGAAAAAAATGCATTAAGTGAGACACCAATTTTCCTACTGTCACTGGGACAAGGGCCAACAACAGAGAATCAATGCCCTCAGATGAGGACAATTATAATAATTCATTAAAATGCCACTGACAAATGCATTAACTTCTGGCTTTCCCTGCTCCTGACCATCCCTGGAAGTACTCACATTCCTCAGATAGTGCACAAAGACTGACTCCCACCACCACCTTCCAGAGATGTAAAACGGAAGTAATTTAAATGCAATGATAACTTTATTACTCCAACCACAATACAGTACACTTCCTGCCCCTAGCCTCAAGGAGAATCCAGAAACTAAACCCAATGCAATCCGGTCAATTCCAACTCATAGCGACCCTATAGGACAGAGTAGAACTGCCCCATGGAGTTTCCAAGGCTAGAAATCCTTTTTTTTTTTAATTATACTTTAGATGAAGGTTTACAGAACAAATTAGTTTCTCATTAAACAGGTAGTAAATATACTGTTTTATGACATCGGCTAACAACCCCACAATATGTCAACACTCCCCCTCAACAACCTTGGGTTCCCTATTAACAGCTTTCCCATCCCCTCCTGCCTTCTAGTCCTTGCCCCGGGCTGGTGTGCCCCTTTTGTCTCATTTTGTTTTATGGGCCTGTCTAATCTTTGGGTGAAGGGTGAATCTCAGGAGTGACTTCATTACTCAGCTAAAAGAGTGTCTGCAGGCCATACTCTCGAGGTTTCTCCAGGCTCTGTCAGGCCAGTAAGTCTGGTCTTTTTTTGTGAGTTAGAATTTTGCTCTACATTTTTACCAGCTCTGTCTGGGACCCTCTATTGTGATCCCTGTCAGAGCAGTCAGTGGTGGTAGCCAGGCACCATCTAGTCGTACTGGACTCAGTCTGGTGGAGGCCATAGTAGTTGTGCTGCATTAGACCTTTGGACTACTCTTTCCCTTGTATCTTTAGTTTTCTTCATTCTCTTTTGCTCCCAAAGGGGCGAGACCAGTGGAGTATCTTAAATGGCTGCTTACAGGCTTTTAAGACCCCAGACACTACTCACCAAAGGAGAATGTAGAACGTTTTCTTTATAAACTATGCTATGCCAGTTGAGCCACATGTTTCCCGAGACCATGGTCCCCACAGCCCCCAGCCCAGTAATTCTATCCCTCAGCTCCAAGGCTATGAATCTTTACAGAAGCAGACTACCGCACCTTTCTCCTGTGGAGCAGAAGGTGGGTTTGAACCACTAACCTTCCAGTTAACAGCTAATAGCTTTAACCACTGCACCACCAGGGACCCTTACCCAAGGAGAATACTGGTTATCAAATATGGATTTCCAATGTTCAGATAATTAAAAAGTTACAAAATACACTTGAGACTACCAAACTCGATTTGGAATATAATGATTCACGTTTTCAAGGATATCACATACCAGTGGTTCTTAACCCTGGGTCCATACCCATGCTCATGCCGCATTCCATTCAGTTAAACAAAAATCTCTAGATGTTGGGCCAGGCATGCCCTGGTGATTCTGGGTGAAATGTGCTCCATGGTGAGAACCCCTATAAAAAACCTCCTGGTCATTGTGAACATCAATTATGACTACATATTTCAGCTGATAGGGTAACAAAAGAAAAAAAAAAAAAGTTTTACTGAGCTGCAGTATTTTGTAAATACGAAGATGAGCAATGACACTTTTTCCAAAGGAGACTTGGCCCAATAGTTAACAGGCATTTCAGGTCACACGGCAAAGGGGGTGGTGAGAACTCCCCACTCATGCTGCCCACTCAGCCATCAAGTTATTCGGCCTCCCAGATATCATCTTCTACCACCTGCCACATGAGACAAATATTTTGCAGAGCTTTTGAAAGGATTTAAAATCTCTACTAAAGGAATATAAAGGAGAAATTTGGAGGCTTCCAAAATCTTAATTCATCTAATTGGGTAGTAGAATACTGTACATTCTTGAATAAGTTAATTGCCCAAATGAGCAGTAGAGGATTTCCTAGGAATACTAGCTGGATTTGACTAATTCCCAACTATGATGGAAAGGAGCCCTGGTGGCTCAGTGGTTAAGCCGCTCAGCTGCTAACCAAAAGTTCAGCGGTTCCAAACTACCAGCGGCTCCACAGGCAAAGATGTGGCAGTCTGCTTCTGTAAAGATCTACAGCCTTGGAAACCTTATGGGGCAGTTCTACTCTGTCCTATAGTGTCGCTATGAGTCGAAATTGTCTTAATGCCAGTGGTTTGGTTTTGGGTTTTTATGCTGGGAAGGCCCGTTACAGAACAGCTAATGTTTTGAATTAATAAAAGAATCCAAACACTGGCTGAAAAAACGAGGTTGATGTATTACTCAATCCTTTACCCTTCTTCTACCATTAAAAGAAAGAAGAAGCATGGCCAATTAATGTGCCTTGCTTTTAGCACTGTGAAGTACAAAGTGACCCTGCTATCATTCTGTGCTGCTAACTCCACTCTCATGATAAGAACAAAGGGTTTCATGTGAGGATCTACCAATTAATTGAATAAAAATATTTTCCATTCTTCTTCTTAAAATAGTGCCACCAAAAAATTAAACCCAAGAGCATCTTCTTAGATCCACTAGATGGTGCAAGCTCTCCTTTTCAAGCAGACTTACCAGGAGGAGAAACTCAAGACAGACTCAAGATGCACACCCAAGCACCCCCTGCACTGCACAGGAACCTCAAGAGAAGAGGATTTACTTTGTAAGAAATCTTCCTATTTTGCAATTAACAAACACATAAAGAGAACTTTTTTCCTAAATTCTACATTGGGAGATCAGGAGTTAAAACGTATGCCAAGGAAGGAATCATGGAACTAGGGCTGACTGCAGAGGAGTGTATTAGAAAGAGCGTGATACCGAAGCCTTGAGACCCGGAGATTTGGGTTTGGTCCAAGCTCTGCCAATAATCCATCAGCTGTGTGAGCCTGAGCAAGGCACTCATCCTCTCTGGTCCTAAATATCTTCATCTGAAAAATGAGGATCTGGAAGTAGACAATCTCTGGAACTATGTCTAACCTAAAATTCCATGAGTGTACATAACATAATATGCTTCTATCTCTAATTTAATCTCTCCATTTGGATTTTTTTTAATTTCTCATTCAAAAATTTATACACATACTGTCTGGTGACATTAGTTGCAGTCCCTACAATGTGATAGCACACTCCCCCTTTCCAGCTGGGTTCCCTGTATCCATTTGATCAGTTCGTGTCCTTTCCTGCCTTCCCATCCTGCTTTTGGACAGGGAGCTGCCCATTTGGTCTCATATATTGACCTAAGAAGCACACTCCTCACGTGTATTATTTTTTGTTTTATAATCCTGCCTAATCTTTGTCTGAAGAATGGGCTTTAGGAATGGTTTCAGTTCTGGGTTAACAGTGCATTCAGAGGCCATAGTTTTGGGGGTTCCTCCAGTCTCTGTCAGACCCTTAAGTTTGGTCTTTTTATGTGAATTTGAGTTCTGTTCTACATTTTTCTCCTGCTCTGTCCGGGACTCTCTGCTGTATTCCTGTCAGGGTGGTCATCGGTGGTAGCCAGGCAACATCTAGTTTCTTCCGGTCTCAGGTTGGTGGAGTCTCTGGTTCATTGGGTCCTTTAGTCCTTTGGGCTAGTATTTTCCTGGTGTCTTTGGTTTTCTTCATTCTCCTTTGCTCTGAGTGGGATGGGATCAATTGATTTATCTTAGATGCTACTCACAAGCTTTTAAGACCCCAGATGCCACTCTCCAAAGTGGGATGTAGAACATTTTCTTAATAAACTATGTTATGCCCGTTGACCTAGATATCCCCAGAACTATGGTCCCCAGGCCCCAGGCCCAGCTACTCTGTCTCTCAAAATGTTTGGATGCATCCAGGAAGCTTCTTGATTTGGCAAGAACCTTAAACACAAGGGATATGTTTTGTGAAATCTATCCAGTCTGTGAAACTTTTTAAACTGAGACTTTGTTAATGCATTCACTGAAAAACATTATATAGCACCCATTGGGTGTCAAGCATTTGACTAACACTGTGCCCTGGTGGTGTAGTGGTTAAGTGCTATGGCTGCTAACCAAAGGGTCAGCAGTTCGAATCCGCCAGGCACTCCTTGGAAACTCTATGGGGCAGTTCTATGCTGTCCTATAGGGTCACTATGAGTCGGAATCGACTCGACAGCATTGGGTTTTATTGGGTGCCAGGCAATAAGAACACAGAGACAAACAAGATAGTCTGTCACCTTTGCTTCACACTTACATCCTGGGTAAAATTACAATCCAATGGATTACAAAGCTCTCAGCTACCACATTCGGACAAACAGACTGTTATTCTCAAAGTAAGAAACTGGACTGTTAAATCGTCTAGTTCTTTTTTGAAATACTGTGTTTTTGGTGAAAGTTTACGCAGCAAATTAGGTTCTCGTTTAACAATTTCTATACTTACTGTTCAGTGACATTGATTACATTTTTCACAATGTGTCAGCATTTTCATCATTTCCATTCTGGTTGTTCTGATTCCATTAATCCAGTTTCCCTGCCTCCCCTCCTTACCTTCTCATCTTTTGTTTAGGGTAAACGTTTACCGTTTGGTTTCCTTTAGACGATAATTTAGAGGAACATAGTACTCACAAGTAATATTTATTTTATGAGACAATCTGTCATTTGGCTGAAAGGTGATCTCCAGGGGTAGTGTGAGTTTCAAGTTTAAAGGTTATCTCAGGGTGACAGTCTTGGGGATTCCTCTAGTCTCTGCAGGTCCAGTAAATCTGGCCTTTATTAAGAATTTGGGTTTTGTTCTACATTTTTCTCCCATTCTATCTAGGACCGCTATTGCGTCCCTGGTGGGAACAGTGGAGTAGTGGTAGCCAGGCACCATCTAGTTCTTCTGGTCTCAAGGTAGTTGAAGCTGTTTTTCATGTAGACTATTAGTCCTGTAGACTAGTTTCTTCTCTGAGTCTTTGGTTTCCTTCTTTCTCTTTCGCTCCGGATGAGTAGAGACCAATGGTTGTATCTTAGGTGGCTGTTCACAAGCTTTTAAGACCTCAGACGCTATTCACCAGGACAGGATGTAGAACATAAGCTTTATGAACTATGTTATGCCAATTGACCAAGTTGTCCCATGAGACTATGGTCCTAAGCCCTCAAACTCAGTAAGCCAATCCCATGAGGTATTTGGTTATGTCCAGGAAGTATTCACAACTGTGCCCCCATGTGCTTTATTTTATATATGAATATATACGCAGTACCCATAAACGCGCATAATATACACATGCCTACAGATACACCTATGCATGCACATCCATATATCCATATGTGCCTTCCTATACACAGAAACCCTGGTGGCGTAGTAGTTAAGTGCTAAGGCTGCTAACCAAAAGGTCGGCAGTTCAAATCCACCGGGCGCTCCTTAGAAACTCTAAGGGGCAGTTCTACTCTGTCCTATAGCATCACTACGAGTCAAAATCTACTCAATAGCAACGGCTATGGTTTTTTTTCTCCTGTACATATATATGCACACGTATCTATGTAACAACACACATATTTTTTAGTTATTACTGTTGTTGCAAAATTGTGTATGTTATTTTTTTTTTTCTAGCATTTGCAAAATCATCCCTTATTCTTGAGTACTTCTTAGTGTCTGTCATCATCTACTTTGGTCGAGTTGGGCTGACTTCACCCTTATTCTGGTATTGCCTTTCCCATCACCAAAACTAATAAATGTCTACTGTCTATAAAGTGATTCTCCCTCCCTCTCCCTCACATCCCTGGTAACCACCAAAGAATGTTGCTTTCTATATGTATATTCAGATCACACAATATTTGTCCTTTTGTGATTGACTTATTTCACTCAGCATAATGTCCTCCTGGTTCATCCATCTTATAATGTATTTTGAGAACTCATCATTATTCCTTATGGCTGCATAGAATTCCATTGTGTGTATGTCCTACAATTTGTTTATCCATTCATCTGTTGATGGGCACTTAGGTTGCTTCCACCTTTTTGCTACCATGAATAATGCTGCAATGAACACAGGAATGCATATGTCTGTTCGCGTCACTGCTATTAGATCTCTAGGGTATATGTCTAGAAGCAGGAATGCTGGATCATAGGGTAATTCTATTTCTATCTTTTTGAGATAAATCATCCAGTTCTAGTAAGGCATTTAATTTAAATATAAAGAGCACACATGCCTATCCATGTAGTTTGATATCTTGATAAACCATGGAAATGATAGACTTCCAATTACTTCTAACTTGATATCTCACAGGCAACTCAAACCAAAACAGCAAAGAAAAGTTTGCCTACCATGTACAATTTTATGTCTACATGTAGGGAGCACATTTCAAACATGAATCTTGGAGCCATCACTGATTATTCAGTAATGTTTTTTGTTCATGTTCCTTCTGTTTCTTTCCATACAGTATCTATACTTTCCTTTATATTTTCCAACAATATCCGTCTCTAATCTGGTCATTTTCTTTTTAAATTTCTATAACAATTAAGAGTTGTCCCACTTTCAGCAACAGCCATCTCTAGCCAGTCCTAGAGACCCCTTTGCTCAGGCACTTCAATTGTCTCCCACTCCAAGCCACCTAGAGTGCCAGCCATCAGCCAAACTTCAGCTCATCAACTTGCCTTGATACCAACAGCTCTAAACTATTTCACCTCTCTTTAGCTTTATCCTCTCACCCCTTGCATTTGCTCCACACACACCTAGTCACCATGTCTATGTTCACACATTCACTTGTTTATTCAAAAAACATCATAACACCCATTATGCGCAAGGTAGTGTGATAGATATGCTGATATAATATTTGTCCAATGAATGGATGAATAAGTAAACAGATACTGAAAAAATGGTCCCTACTCGCATGGTGTTTACCACCTAGTAGGAGAGGTGAGACATATTAAACCCGTAATGATTACATAAGGCAACCTTTCAGTGCCACATGAATGATATCGACCAAGCTCTAGAGAAGTAAACAGTAACCGTGGATGCCTGGCATGATCATGGAAGACTTTCAGAAGGACGTGTTATGTAGTCTGGACATAGAAGGATAAGAAAAATTTGTGTAAGTATAGTTGGAAGAGAAAGTCATCTGCGAAGGGTGGAACCCTTTTGCAGTAAACAATTTGGCCTCTGGTCCTGGTTCCTGAGAGCAAGACCACACCGGAGGCCAATGAAAGGGGCCAATCTGACAAATAAGGATCACTTGGGGGCCCCAGTGCTGGCTATGCCTCAGGAGGCCACGTGGTGGTGCCAAAAAAACTTTGGAAGTCAGAGGTTCACTGAAGCTTCCTGGTGGGAGAGAGAAGCATTCTGCCCTGGAAGGGTAAGTACATCCCCTGAAGACACGGAAGCTCTGTGCCAAGGCCCCTCTTGGATGCCACCCTTTGTTTTTGTATCCTTTCTTCTTCTAGATAGACTAAACACAGCCCTCTCCCTGCACTTTGTGAGTTGTTACATCAGATTACTAGACCTAACAAATAGAGAAGGGACTAGCATCCACTGACCTAGCCCCGGTGAATGAGGATAAGAAAGAAATGGCTACACTGGCAATTGGGGTCTGAATTGACCAGGGGAGGGACTCTGAGATTTCCCTGGACTGGTCTGACACTGATTCACAGTATCTCACGTGAAGGGAAGGCATAAGCACAGGCATTTAAGGTTCAATTCACATTCAGGGTATGTATGGAGAAATGAGTCTATGAATAGTGGAGTGTAGGCTGTTTGGTTTAGACTAGGAAAAGACTCGAATATTTGGGTTCTACATGTTCTATGTCTCTGAGTTATTTCTCCTTAAGTACCTTAATGTCTACAGTTCTTTCCATATTCCTTCCTGGCAATATGTCAAATTTTATAACTTACAGAGCAATGAAAGCTGCTCAGTTACCTAAAACTATGATTTTTCAGCAACTATTTATTTAACAACATAAAAAAACAACAGTAATAAGAGCTAACACTTTACATAGCACCTACTATGTGCCAAAGCTTAAAACCAAACCCTTTGCTGTAGAGTTGATTCTGACTCATAACAACGCAGCCCCTCTTTTAAAGAATCAACTCACTTAGTCCTCACAAATCCTATAAGGTAGGTTCTATTATTATCATACTTGTTTTATAAACGAGGAAAATGGCTGAGAGGTTCTGCCCAAGGGCTCATAGCTAGCAAGAGGCAGAGCCGGGATACCGACCCCAGCAATCTGATTCTAAAGTCCACAGCACATTAGGTCCTTTGCAAATAACTTATTCACTAGATACCACTACAACCAGGTTTATGTTAATGAGTACATTTGCCTTCATCTTTTCTTTCTATTTTAAGTCTACTTAGGCCAGTTTTCTTTTTTTATTTTAGTACCGCGTTACAGGGATCGGGGTACCCCAAGACACAGTGAAGCTGGTTTTGGATCAAGGTGATAATATAGTCAGAATTGACTCGATGGCAAACGATTTGATTTTTTTTTTTTTATAACCAATTAGTTTGCTATTTGTTCTATGAATATGCAAAATGAGAGGAAAGATTTGGGCTTTCAATCACATAACAATATGCCCAGGTCTCAACTGTATACATGCCATGTTTCCTATTTGGAGCTTCCATGTCTATAAAATATTCAAAGATACAATACTTAATTAGGCTGGAAACTTAGCATAAGACCTCAGACATTAGTTACAAGATTTTCCTTTTTTTTTTAAAAAGCAAATGTTCCAATAGGTTCTCTTATAACCTGTTTCCACATTCTCAGAGGCTTTCCACAATAAGCATAAGACATTTCATTATGTTCCACAGTTGGTCCATAAGTAAATAGTTCTGGGATAAATAATAGACTCTCTTAGGCTTTTCTATATACTGATGAAATGAAAAGTATGTTTATATATGGATCTAAGTATCTGTGTGCATCATCTTTCTATTTAATAACCTAGAATGCAGGAAGTAAAAAAAAAGTAATAATGGTTACAGCCAATTGAATAAAATCTTGTAATCCTATCTTTATTTTGTAACTTCAAATTACAATGAGCACTCATTTTCTTTTCTTCCCAGAGCACCAACGCATCTGGTGGGACCTGGTCAGTGGCGGAACTACAATTTTTTTAATAATATATTGTAATTTACATAACATCAGTGAGTGGCCAGCACTGCCATTCCCACACTGATAACACTGCCATTTGAAAGAAGTTTTATGGTACTGGCATCACTGTTCACATGTCTTAATAGCACCAGACAGGAAAGCTGAGATGATTTCATACTAATAAACAATGGAACTTGTCCAGCATCCTGAACAATGGGAGTGGTATGGATTGAATTGTGTCCTGCAAAAAGATATATTCGAGTCCTAACCCTGGTACCTGTAAATGTGACCTTGTTTGGAATAAGGTCTTTGAAAGATGTTATCAGTTAATATGAGGTCACATGGAAGGAGGGTAAGTACTAAGCCCATCTGAGTGAGTCCTTGTAAAAGAGTAGAAGAGACACAAAGAGACATACATGGAAGACAGCCATGTGAAGATCCATCTACAAGCTAAGGAAGGCTGGGAAATGTCCAAAGCTACAGAAGCTGGAGAGACAATAAAGGGTCTCTTCCCTTAGAGCCTTCTAAGAGAACATGGCCCTGCCAACACCCTAAATTCAGACTACTTACTAGCTCCAAAACTGTGAGACAATAAATTCCTGTTCCTCTAAGTTTACCCATTTTGTGGTATTTTGTTACAGCAGCCCTAGGAAACTAATACAGGACGGTGCCTCTCTCAGTCAAACACCATACACACCCCAGGGACAGAAACACATCCTTACAGCCCACACTTACAAACCCAAGAATCTCCTTTCACTATGCATCTTTAGATACTACTTTGACCTATGGTACCTGTTTTGAGGGCTAAAATAGCTCTGCAGGGAGGCAGGGCAAACCTTATCCTCATTTTAATACCGTGCTGGTTTGGAAAGGATTTAACAGCTTTCCAAAGTGCTTTTATCTACCTTCTTGTTTGATGTTTACCATAGTCCTAGGAGGTTGACTGGGTGAGGAGTAAAACAGATGACAAAACTAGATCCCAGAAGAGTTAAGACACTGAGATCACACATAAAATTAGAGCCTGTGTCTTCTGGTTCCTAATGCGGTGAAACAGACATAAATAATAAACGTGCTAGGAGTAGGGCGTAGATCGGTATTCTTCCAAGTGCGGTCCTTGGAACACCTGTTAGTTGTTGTTATTAGATGCTGTTGAGTCGGTTCGGACTCATAGTGACCATGTGTACAACAGAACGAAACACTGCCAGTCCTGTGCCATCCTCACAATCATTGTTATACTTGAGCCCACTGTTGTAGCCGCGGGGTAAATCCATCTCGTTGAGGGTCTTCCTCTTTTTCGGTGACCCTCTGCTTTACCAAGCATGATGTCCTTCTCCAGGGACTGGTCCCTCCTGACAATATGTCCAAAGTATGTGAGATGTAGTCTTGCCATCTTTGCTTCTAAGGAGCATTCTGGTTGTACTTCTCCCAAGACAGACTTGTTTGTTCTTTTGGCAGTCCATGGTATCGGAACACCTGGGTGCTTGCTAAAGTGCAAACTCCTGAGCCGCAACCCAACCTATTAAATCAGAATCGCTGGGACTCAGGAGTCTGCATTTAAACAGTTCCCAGGTAACTGTCTTTGCACATTTAAGAACCTCTGGCATTGAGAACTGGGACAATTCATAAATAGGAAAACAATCCTATGAACAACTTGAGTTGATGGCACCTTCTTCTCATTCTGAGAGAGATATAGTTGAGAAAACCCAAAGTTATGCATTCTACGAAATAATGTAAAAGTGTGATAAAGAACACTATTATCTAAAAGTCAAAATATTACAGCCACTAAAAATCATGTAAAATTAACTGGCCAGTAATATAGAGTGTCACGCGAAGGATGTCTCAGAAACCTCATTTTAGAGATTCAGCTGGTTGGATTAATAAATAATAACAGGCAATATTTATTTAGTACTAAGTACCAGGAACAATGAGAAGCACTTTAAATGCATTATCTCATTTATTCTTCATAAGAGCCCAATGAGGTAGATATTATCATCTTATACATCTTATATATAAAATGAGGATACTCACTCATAGTCACATTGCTAGGTAAGTAACAAAGAGCCAGAACTCAAACAAGGCCTCTAACTTCAAAATCCATGCTTTGAACTGCTAAGCTTGACTGCTTCCCAAAGTTGTAGTCACTGAATATAATGCATTAATTGAATACATTAAATGGTGCACACTAACGCTTAGTTTTCAATTAAGAAATCAAGTATTTCCAAGTTAAAGCCTCTTAAATAATTCTCACTAAAATCATCTAGGTCTATTTAATAGCTGGCTTTCACTGGATAGTGTAATTATTAATTTAGGCTGTTAGAGCTGGCCTGTTTAATGTGATTTTTCAATGCGGGTTTAATACTGCTACTGCCGCTCCATGTTACATAGTTGCAGGACTGGGCCTTTTAACTACCTCCTTCAACTGCGATTACTGACTGACTACAGTGATTGTTACATCTGGCCTCTCTGCTTCCC
This sequence comes from Loxodonta africana, assembly GCF_030014295.1. Lineage (NCBI taxonomy): Eukaryota > Metazoa > Chordata > Mammalia > Proboscidea > Elephantidae > Loxodonta > Loxodonta africana. The sequence goes on along the minus strand of NC_087354.1, from coordinate 73,719,240 downwards.
CAGTAGTTTTCTGTTAAGTCTAGGGTAACTGAGGAGTCAGGATGATTGTTTAGGCCCCACCACTCCCATTCCAGCTGTCCCAGCCCTCTTAACTACGTGTCCCTCAATCACATCTGGATCACAGCATCAGACAGGGACCACAACACAACATAAGCACCAGGTGCATTAAGTTTTCCTGCCGAGTTCAAGAATCCACAGCCCGCAGCCTACCCCAGCACTCTACAGCCCTAAAGGGAATACCCCCCTGCCCTGGAGCCAGCTGCAGCCGCCTGTGAGGGTATGGAGACAAAAGCAGCAGCTTCTAAGAAGAAAGGCCTCGTTTTTCCAGGGCATCCTTGAGATTCCTTCACTCTGCACCAGACCAGTGGTCAGAGGGTCAAGGTGGGCACACAGGTGTGCTTTTAGCACGGTAGAGGCCAGAATCATTTTCAGCGACTGGCTTATCCAGGCATGGTAAGAAAGAAGTTCCATATGAATAATTACAGTTCAGCATTATTTCAGGGTGAGGAATGAGCAGATGGCGAAAATAGACCAAGACAACACAGTGATAAAAAAAACAGGGTCAAGAATGTAGAGAATGGGTATTAAAAAGCAAATTATTGAAGTACATAGGTAGAAATATGAAATGTAGATACCAAGACATTATTCCTCTCTATATCTTTCAATGTGATTCACCTCAGAGTCAGAGTCTAGTGTGGGGCTCCTTAACTCAAGGGAAACCACAAAAGATTTTAGCAAAGAACCATCAAGTTTGAGAAATAAAATCTCAAAATTCCAGGGCCAAGGTGGTATCCTAAATCTGTGAGTTTGATTCCTTCTTCCACTGAAAAGAATAACCTAATCAATGAAATTCTACAGCGTTTTTCAACAGGAAGTGGTGCAGATGACAGCAGAGTGACAATGAGCACTGACATGCTAGACATCCACAGATGCAGCAGGACATCAGCCGTAGAGTGAGGAGGCGAATTGACCTTCTACCCTCTTCCCACCCCAGAAGCCCCTGTTCTATCTCCCGCATTAGAGATACAGGAGGAAGGCTGTACAGGGAAATGGAGCTGGGCAATGGTTAAGTGGCAGGCACTCTCCCCGTCCTCACTGGAGACTGAAATTGCAATGGCATGAGGGCCCAGTATACTCCTGTAAACTCAGCACCCAATTACAGCTTGTTAATATTTAATAACGGTAATAATAATTTGAAGATGGTAACTAATTGCTCTTAAAAATCCTTCAGTTGCTAGTTTTACTAGGCATACAAGTCCAAAACATGCCTCGCCAGCAAAAGCCCAACTAATGGGGCCCCAGCCTACCCCACCACATTACTCACTAATAGCAAGGGGCTACATACAAATGTAGCTGCCCCCAGCCTTTCAAAATTTCCATCTTTTCTTCTCTAGGCCCCCATAAACTTCCATCCATCAACCTAAGTCAATAAGCCATGAATTATTGAGCTTGCAGGATGCAGATCATGAATATGTATGTGTGTGTTTGGAAGACAAGATTGTAAAACAAATGGGCTCCAGCACACATGCCTGTAAAGAAATGGCTGAAATTATTCTACCCGTGAATACTGTTCAGGCACTGTTTTAGCACATATGAGATGGTGGAAAAAAATCAGTTTTCCTGGTAGACTATTGCTTCTGGTTTTCCAAGTGCATTTGTATGGAATCATTTGCTGAAGGAAACACAGCTGGCTGCTCTTTGCAAAAACCAAAGGTACGGGCTTTCTGTGAGGTCACAGTTATCACTGCAAGTCTGTGAGGTGCGTGCAGAAGAGGCTGGTATGTAGTTATTTCCCCATCCATCCACCCCCTACTTTCAGCACACTTCCCTCCCTAAAGGTCTCCCTCCATCAACCACAGAGCCCCAAACATCTGCCCTAATTATATAACTATCTCCGAATAAAAGAACCAAAATAATCCACAAAGCATAAGAGCACCCTAGTTCCCAGACACTGATCAGAAATGATATGACTGAGCTACCTTGCCAGCGCCCCCCCCCCCCCCCCCGGCCAAGCTTGCTAGAGCCAAGGCAAGAGCTGAAGCCATCTTTGGCTGCTATTGCTGCCTATCTGCTCGTGTCCTGCAAGTTCAGGACTCCTAAACAACACACCCAACAAAGATTCCTCCAAGCCAGTGACAAAGCCAACCAGCCTGCTTCACTTCTGTCTTCTGCTGCTCTCAGCCTGATCACTGCATTAAAAAAAATTTTTTTTTAATTTAAAAAGTTCTTGATAATCCTTTCACTAGGCCATTGCTCTCAACCTGGGGACTTTCTTCCACTGCGATCATCATTTCCATGTTTAAGCACCTGAAATATACAGAGCAGAGGTCAGGAAACTTTTTCTGTAAAGGGCCAGAGAGTAAATATCTTACACTTTGTTGGCTACATATAGGCTCTGATATATATTCCTAATTTTTTTTAACAACCTTTGAAAAAATGTGAAAACCATTCTTTGCTCTTGAGATATACAAAAACAGGCTCATGGACCATAGTTTGCCCAACCCCGCTCTAGAGGCATAAAAAAGGCATACAACTAGACCAGATGTCCTCAAACCTTTTCAGTCCTTGGTGTCTTCAGTATATCAGTAATTTTTTTACAGCATCCCTAAGCCAAAAGAAATACCCAACAACCTCATTTATTAAGTATTTAGGCCCAAAGAATTTAATATAGTGCCCGTTGGGCACTCAAACCTCAGAATCAGGTTGGAAGCTGACACTCTCATTTCCTGGTCCACATTGATTTCACGTGGCACTTGCTTTTAGCACAGCACCCACCAAAAATTGAGTTTTGCAAAGATATGACCACACTGAATGGAACATATATGGATTCAGTAACTGGGAACCACTTTGAACTAGTAGTTCATGTGGTGTCCGACAGGTGGCGCTGTGTTTCCCTCATAAATTTGAAATATCTCACAGTGTCCCTGAGAAGCCCCAGGGCTCCTAGGTGCAATGTTTGAGAACCGCAGGTATAGACCCTTCTGAGGGCATCAGGAAGAGATGCGAAGACAGGGTCAAATACCAGACTACTCCTAACAACAGAAAGGAGCTCAGCGCTGAATGACTGACATAGGCCATCAAGTCAATTCCGACTCATAGAGATGCTGTAAGACAGAGCAGAACTGCCCCATAGGGTTCCCAAGGCTGTAATCGCTACAGAAGCAGACTGCCACATCTTTCTCCTTTGGAGCAGCTGGTGGGTTCAAACTGCCAACCTCTCTGTTAGTAGCCAAAGGTTAGCAGCCAAGCACTTAACCACTGCACCACCAGGCTCCTTGACACAGGCACTAAGACCTATAAAGTCTAGAGAAGACAGAAGCCTAGCACCCCCAAAGTCAGTGACTGATGCAGGTGGGAGTGGGATTTAAGCTGGACTTGGAGGAAGAGTAAGACCTGACAACAGAAGAAAAAGGAGGAGCACATTCCAAGCAAAGGAAACGGACTGAGCATAGAAGAGGCCTTGAGGCATGAAGGAGGATGGTATGGAACAGGGCCCTACAGGAGACAGTACAGACAAGGAGGCTATAGGAAACAGAGCTATTTAAGGTTCTAGAGGAAGGGCAATGCATTTCCAGAAGTGCTTAGGGAATGAAATTCAGCCACGATGTGTGCGACAGCCTGGAGAAAGAAGTTGCAGTCACAAACCCCATTGGCAAAAACTACCCCTGGTCGAGGTGTGTGGAGATGAAGGCCCACGCTGACACTGTTGGGAGAAGAAACAGAAAGGATCATACCAAAGAACCTTATGAAAAGTGTATTGGCAGTATACCTTATGAAAAGTGTATTGGCACTATAAGAGGGGAGAGTAAGAGAAAAGATGCGAGAACAATCAATGCTTCTAGGCCAGGTAACTAGGAAAAAATATTATTCACTAAAAAGGAGGTATACAATGGATGAGCTAAACTGGCCTGGGAAGAAATGTATTATGAATTTGGTTTTTGATTTTCTAAGTTTGAGGGTACAACAGGTTATTCAGCAGATTTTCAGGCCTTTCAGGCCACCTGCATAGAGTTGAAGCCTCTGGTGGCAAATGGTTTGCACTTTACTAACCTAAAGGTTGACAGTTCAAACCCACCCAGTGGTGCCACAGAAAAAAGGCTTGGTGATCTGATTCCATAAAGATTACAGCCAAGAAAACACTATGGAGCACTTCTACTCTGTACCACATGGGGTCACCATGAGTTGAAACTGACTCTATGGCAATGAGTTTGGGTTTGGTCTTTTTTTTTCTTTTTTGGTGTAGAGTTGATCATGGGGGTTGATCAGCAGAGAACCAACCCCTAGAGCATGCCCACATTTAGGGAAGGAAAGGAGAGAGTTAAGTCAGCGGAGCAGACAGACTCTAAAGGAGAACTAGGAAAGATCAGTTGAATACCAGTTCAATTATTTGCCCTTGGACAAGTCACTCTCTCTGAGCTTCAGTTACCATGCCCTACCAATCATCGGCATTTTTCTAATTGTGGCTGTGAGCATCACCTAAGAGAACACAGGTTAAAGTTAGCCTGTAAGCTGCAAAGCATTATACATCAAGGAGCACGGTGGTATGCAAAAGAGATCGGGAAGAGTGTGGACTGAGAAAAGCCCCTAATGTGACTTCTCAGGCAGGTGGGCATTAATATCCATAGCCAGTAGTTCCAATACAGAGGGGAGAGTCAGATGACAAGGGGCTCTGGAGCAACCTGGTGGTGACAAAATAAGAGAGTAAGTGTGGACTGACATTTTGGGAAGTGTAGTGATGAACAAGGAGTCCCTTGGTGGTGCAAACATTTAAGCACTTGGCTACTAATGGAAAAGTTGGCGGTTCAAATCCAGAGACCCCTTGGAAGAAAGGCCTGGTGATCTACTTCTGAAAGATTTAGAAAGAAATGTTGCCCTAGAGTAGATTCCAACTCACAGCGATTCCATGTTTCAGAGTAGAACTGTGCTCCAAAGGGTTTCTAATGGCTGTGATCTTTTGGAAAGTAGATGTGATGACTGTACAACCTAATGAACGTAACTAATGTCAATGACGTGTACATGTAAAAAATGCTTAAATGGCAAAAGTTTTGTTACATATACTTGTAACAAAAGTATATACCATAATTGTATAAGGAAATATGTATATACCATAATTATATAAGTAAATAAATAGGAAATTCTTTAAAATCCCTGGCACTGGCAAACAGGACTCTACCTCAGCGACTTGTCCTATGTCCCTGCAGGGACCTCTTGTCCTGGTGTACAGAAATGCGTTCCAGCAGCCTTGGCTCCTGCTGGAGCACTCTCTCTGCCTGGAACGTCCATTCTACCTGTCCACCTTCAAGGTCGCCCACTTGCTAACTACTGACTTCTGTGTCTGCCTCACACCCCTCCCCACCCTGCCCAGGGTTTCTTTCTCTGTTACGGTGCTTCTTTTAGTCTACTTTGCCTTGAATTTGTTAACGTCTCCTGAGCCCCCAATTATAAACTCCATGGAGTTACCGTCCTTTCCCCACCAGGTCTGGTAGGCTGTGTTGCACCTGGTGCACACTCACTGAATGGTCTCTGAACAAACAATATGATCCTTTTACTGCATATGCGATGGCAGCATTTGTGCTAGAATAACTATGGTAAAACCTTTACATATGGCAGTATATGGTTTTCAGAATGCTATCATGTTTGATCATCATACCCTATAAGCAGGAAAGAGGAGTATTGCTATAGCCATCATGCATCTGAGTAAACTGAGACTCAGTGGGGGTGGGGGCATTAAAAGTTTTGCAACAGGTTACATGGCAGTGTGTACATGAGCCAGGACTAGGACTCGGATCTTCTGACTTACAGTCTAGTGCTCTTCCACTGCATACCCTGCCTCTGCATGAATCTGTGTACTCACAAGCCTGATTTGCCAATGGTTACCTGCACTTTAGGGATTTCTTCATTGTTTATTCATTCTGGCCTGTCACATTAAAGTCAAATTATGATTTTTGGTCCCAGAGGACAAGGATCAATACATAGAATTAGATAGTTATCTATGAACTATAAAAAGTAGAATTTATGTGTTTCTAGAAAATTTTAAGCTGCAATTTACTTAAATACTAAACCTAAATATGCTCTACAGCTGCCATCTGTACTTGCTACTTAATTAACACTCTAAGATGCTGACACTAGTAAATAAGTATGCTGGATGGTTACCACTTACCCCTCCAGAGCTACTCTCTACCCTTTCCACCCTGTTCTGAACCCCAGTTGACCTATATGGACCACTTTTATGGGCTCCCTTGCCCATGGTTGGTTTCCATTTGGGTTCACCCAATGGGGTGGCCAGTAGGAGAATGGAGGGAGGGAGAAGAATGAAGTTTGACTATTTATTCCCCTGGCTCCCTCTCTGAGGAGTTGCCTCAGGCTGATTGTGACTCATGACTGATATAAAGTGGCCCTCTCCACACAGCTCTCTCTGGCCGTTTAAACACATATTCAGACCAAGGGTGGTAACAATGGTAACCCTGAATTCTTTGAAATGTTTGGCATCATCAAGAGATGGGGTCTATGTCCCCGTCCGTTGTGTGTGGTTAAGTTCTATGACAATGATGACCAAGAAAATACGGCAGAAATGGCAGTTTCAGTTTTGGCCCAAGCCTTAGGAGATTTGCAGCTTCTATGTGCTCCCTCTTGGAATACTCACTGTTGGAGCCCTCAACCAACACACAGGAAGCCCAACTACCTGAGGCTGCCATGCTGTGAGCTACCTCTTGGAATACTCACTGTTGGAGCCCTCAACCAACACACAGGAAGCCCAACTACCTGAGGCTGCCATGCTGTGAGCTACCTCTTGGAATACTCACTGTTGGAGCCCTCAACCAACACACAGGAAGCCCAACTACCTGAGGCTGCCATGCTGTGAGCTACCTCTTGGAATACTCACTGTTGGAGCCCTCAACCAACACACAGGAAGCCCAACTACCTGAGGCTGCCATGCTGTGAGCTACCTCTTGGAATACTCACTGTTGGAGCCCTCAACCAACACACAGGAAGCCCAACTACCTGAGGCTGCCATGCTGTGAGCTACCTCTTGGAATACTCACTGTTGGAGCCCTCAACCAACACACAGGAAGCCCAACTACCTGAGGCTGCCATGCTGTGAGCTACCTCTTGGAATACTCACTGTTGGAGCCCTCAACCAACACACAGGAAGCCCAACTACCTGAGGCTGCCATGCTGTGAGCTACCTCTTGGAATACTCACTGTTGGAGCCCTCAACCAACACACAGGAAGCCCAACTACCTGAGGCTGCCATGCTGTGAGCTACCTCTTGGAATACTCACTGTTGGAGCCCTCAACCAACACACAGGAAGCCCAACTACCTGAGGCTGCCATGCTGTGAGCTACCTCTTGGAATACTCACTGTTGGAGCCCTCAACCAACACACAGGAAGCCCAACTACCTGAGGCTGCCATGCTGTGAGCTACCTCTTGGAATACTCACTGTTGGAGCCCTCAACCAACACACAGGAAGCCCAACTACCTGAGGCTGCCATGCTGTGAGCTACCTCTTGGAATACTCACTGTTGGAGCCCTCAACCAACACACAGGAAGCCCAACTACCTGAGGCTGCCATGCTGTGAGCTACCTCTTGGAATACTCACTGTTGGAGCCCTCAACCAACACACAGGAAGCCCAACTACCTGAGGCTGCCATGCTGTGAGCTACCTCTTGGAATACTCACTGTTGGAGCCCTCAACCAACACACAGGAAGCCCAACTACCTGAGGCTGCCATGCTGTGAGCTACCTCTTGGAATACTCACTGTTGGAGCCCTCAACCAACACACAGGAAGCCCAACTACCTGAGGCTGCCATGCTGTGAGCTACCTCTTGGAATACTCACTGTTGGAGCCCTCAACCAACACACAGGAAGCCCAACTACCTGAGGCTGCCATGCTGTGAGCTACCTCTTGGAATACTCACTGTTGGAGCCCTCAACCAACACACAGGAAGCCCAACTACCTGAGGCTGCCATGCTGTGAGCTACCTCTTGGAATACTCACTGTTGGAGCCCTCAACCAACACACAGGAAGCCCAACTACCTGAGGCTGCCATGCTGTGAGCTACCTCTTGGAATACTCACTGTTGGAGCCCTCAACCAACACACAGGAAGCCCAACTACCTGAGGCTGCCATGCTGTGAGCTACCTCTTGGAATACTCACTGTTGGAGCCCTCAACCAACACACAGGAAGCCCAACTACCTGAGGCTGCCATGCTGTGAGCTACCTCTTGGAATACTCACTGTTGGAGCCCTCAACCAACACACAGGAAGCCCAACTACCTGAGGCTGCCATGCTGTGAGCTACCTCTTGGAATACTCACTGTTGGAGCCCTCAACCAACACACAGGAAGCCCAACTACCTGAGGCTGCCATGCTGTGAGCTACCTCTTGGAATACTCACTGTTGGAGCCCTCAACCAACACACAGGAAGCCCAACTACCTGAGGCTGCCATGCTGTGAGCTACCTCTTGGAATACTCACTGTTGGAGCCCTCAACCAACACACAGGAAGCCCAACTACCTGAGGCTGCCATGCTGTGAGCTACCTCTTGGAACACTCACTGTTGGAGCCCTCAACCAACACACAGGAAGCCCAACTACCTGAGGCTGCCATGCTGTGAGCTACCTCTTGGAATACTCACTGTTGGAGCCCTCAACCAACACACAGGAAGCCCAACTACCTGAGGCTGCCATGCTGTGAGCTACCTCTTGGAATACTCACTGTTGGAGCCCTCAACCAACACACAGGAAGCCCAACTACCTGAGGCTGCCATGCTGTGAGCTACCTCTTGGAACACTCACTGTTGGAGCCCTCAACCAACACACAGGAAGCCCAACTACCTGAGGCTGCCATGCTGTGAGCTACCTCTTGGAATACTCACTGTTGGAGCCCTCAACCAACACACAGGAAGCCCAACTACCTGAGGCTGCCATGCTGTGAGCTACCTCTTGGAACACTCACTGTTGGAGCCCTCAACCAACATACAGGAAGCCCAACTACCTGAGGCTGCCATGCTGTGAGCTACCTCTTGGAACACTCACTGTTGGAGCCCTCAACCAACACACAGGAAGCCCAACTACCTGAGGCTGCCATGCTGTGAGCTACCTCTTGGAATACTCACTGTTGGAGCCCTCAACCAACACACAGGAAGCCCAACTACCTGAGGCTGCCATGCTGTGAGCTACCTCTTGGAACACTCACTGTTGGAGCCCTCAACCAACACACAGGAAGCCCAACTACCTGAGGCTGCCATGCTGTGAGCTACCTCTTGGAACACTCACTGTTGGAGCCCTCAACCAACACACAGGAAGCCCAACTACCTGAGGCTGCCATGCTGTGAGCTACCTCTTGGAATACTCACTGTTGGAGCCCTCAACCAACACACAGGAAGCCCAACTACCTGAGGCTGCCATGCTGTGAGCTACCTCTTGGAATACTCACTGTTGGAGCCCTCAACCAACACACAGGAAGCCCAACTACCTGAGGCTGCCATGCTGTGAGCTACCTCTTGGAATACTCACTGTTGGAGCCCTCAACCAACACACAGGAAGCCCAACTACCTGAGGCTGCCATGCTGTGAGCTACCTCTTGGAATACTCACTGTTGGAGCCCTCAACCAACACACAGGAAGCCCAACGACCTGAGGCTGCCATGCTGTGAGCTACCTCTTGGAACACTCACTGTTGGAGCCCTCAACCAACACACAGGAAGCCCAACTACCTGAGGCTGCCATGCTGTGAGCTACCTCTTGGAATACTCACTGTTGGAGCCCTCAACCAACATACAGGAAGCCCAACTACCTGAGGCTGCCATGCTGTGAGCTACCTCTTGGAATACTCACTGTTGGAGCCCTCAACCAACACACAGGAAGCCCAACTACCTGAGGCTGCCATGCTGTGAGCTACCTCTTGGAACACTCACTGTTGGAGCCCTCAACCAACATACAGGAAGCCCAACTACCTGAGGCTGCCATGCTGTGAGCTACCTCTTGGAATACTCACTGTTGGAGCCCTCAACCAACACACAGGAAGCCCAACTACCTGAGGCTGCCATGCTGTGAGCTACCTCTTGGAACACTCACTGTTGGAGCCCTCAACCAACATACAGGAAGCCCAACTACCTGAGGCTGCCATGCTGTGAGCTACCTCTTGGAATACTCACTGTTGGAGCCCTCAACCAACACACAGGAAGCCCAACTACCTGAGGCTGCCATGCTGTGAGCTACCTCTTGGAATACTCACTGTTGGAGCCCTCAACCAACACACAGGAAGCCCAACTACCTGAGGCTGCCATGCTGTGAGCTACCTCTTGGAATACTCACTGTTGGAGCCCTCAACCAACATACAGGAAGCCCAACTACCTGAGGCTGCCATGCTGTGAGCTACCTCTTGGAATACTCACTGTTGGAGCCCTCAACCAACACACAGGAAGCCCAACTACCTGAGGCTGCCATGCTGTGAGCTACCTCTTGGAACACTCACTGTTGGAGCCCTCAACCAACATACAGGAAGCCCAACTACCTGAGGCTGCCATGCTGTGAGCTACCTCTTGGAATACTCACTGTTGGAGCCCTCAACCAACACACAGGAAGCCCAACTACCTGAGGCTGCCATGCTGTGAGCTACCTCTTGGAATACTCACTGTTGGAGCCCTCAACCAACACACAGGAAGCCCAACTACCTGAGGCTGCCATGCTGTGAGAAAGCTCAAGCTAGCCACGTGAAGAGGCTCTGTGGAGAGAGGGAAAGAGAGATCTAGCCAGCCCCAAACTATTCAGCCCCAAGCCACTGTAGGCATCCTAATTGAGTCCCCAGACATCACAAAGCAGAGACAAGCTGTCCCTGCTGTGACCTGTCCATATTCCTGAGCCAGAGAGCTATGATTTATACTAATAACAAATGGTTGTTTGAGCCATTAAGTTTTGAGGTAGTTTATAACTCAGCAATAGATAACTGAAATACCACACTCTTAATAACTAGTCCATCCTGAATGACAAAATATGTATCATAGTCATTAGGGCTGCTGATGACAAATATTCTAGACTTTCCTTCTTCCGGGAAAATGGCAGAATTGTACTTCTTCCTGAGATCAGACGTGGCTTGGTGATTTGCTTTGCTTTAGACAATGAATTTTGAACGGACATGACGTGTTACTTCCAGACAAAAGCTTCAAGAGCCAGTGGGCCATTCATTATGTTTTCTTCCCTCTGATACTATGACTGGTGATATCAGTTCCAGATAGTGAAGGTTTTATCAGTTTGGGTTCCTGAGTGAGGATGATACATAGAAAAGCTATACCCCTGTGAACTGTTCATCCTACGACCCAAGGTGGATATGCAGTGTGAGTAAGAAATAAACATTTGTATTTTTCAGCCCTTGAGTTTTGGTGTTGTTTGTGAGTGCAGTATAAATCATTGTGACTGATACAAGAGGCTCCTTTGTCAGGCTAATTCTGACCAAAATCTGTGCATTAGGGGCCCACTTGAACTCTTGCATATGTACATACCAGGAAGTATATAACTTAAGCAAATATATATGTCCATCCTTTTCATACCTATTAGAATCAAAAACAATGGAAATCAGTCAGCAATTATGGTGGCCATGGGATCGCACCTTGCAGACCTCCAACTACAGAGGGCATAACTGACCAAGGGCTCCTACTGCTATACTCTGAAATGCTCCCCACGTTTGCTCCCAGGTCACACTTCCCACAGGATGCTCCCAGCCAATGACTGACTGCAGCAGGGATACTAAGACAGACCCATTCCTAACAGACACAGGACTCCTTTGAGGGTCTTAGGTTGCACAGCAGTCTAGGGCACTTCCAACACAACCTTCTCTCCGTCTCTCCTTCACTTGGGGCCAAACTTGCATTGCAGTTTGGCAACTTCCCAGCCTTCCCCAACTTGCTCCCTATTTTATCTTACACAGACATTTCCCCTAATAAAGTCCTTATACATTTAATCTAGTCTTGAGGACCCAGGCTAGCACAACTATATCAATGAATATTCAGCCTTGAAGAGTTGGCTTTGACAAATTAAACATAGACAACACAACTAACTCTTATTGGATAAGAGTTGTCCTATTAATCTGTAGTCATAAATAGTTTCATATAAAGTGATGTCCATATTTATGGCTAGATCTAATTGCTTCCTAAATGACCTATATTAATACAGTATCATTTTCTTTAATACGACTTTTACAAAGTATGATTTTATCCTTTCTATGGAAATATAACCTTTCCTAGATGTCCAAAACAAGCTTTGAATCCCTCATCTAAAACCCTGAAGACCATGTGTATTCCGGAATTCAGAACTTCCATATTTTATTTAAAGTAATATGTATATCTGCCATATTTGACATAACATCCCCAGCAGGTATGGAACAGCTCCCTGTAGTAGGAAATATTATAATTTCTTCCACAAAACATACAAATATCAACACAAGTGGGATAAATAAAGCAATAGATAGCCCTAAGAGTTCAGGTCAGGGTTTGCCACCAAATGATTTCAGCAGAGGGTAGGCTGTGCCGCCAAATGAATTATCAAAAAATCATTTAGTTGTCAGAGCTTTTTGAATTTTTGAACTGTGAATAAAGGATTGTGGACCTGTATATTCACACTACAGAAAACTATCCAGCCCTTTAAAGAAATCAGATATGCCTTTGCGCCAACACAGAAGAATAAATGGTCAAGTCACACTGTTGAATGAAGACAGCACACAGCAGAACAACTTGCAAAGGTGGGGTTATATTATACATATATGGAGTAGGGAGAGGGACAGTGGAGACCATTTTCACTTGTCAAGTATTCCTACTCCCCAACTTTTTTTACCCACAGTGCTTTGCAATGACTTCATCTCTAGTTAAGAAATGCTATGGAAATGTTGTTTGAATATTGATCATCACGTGAGAAAATTTTAAAGTATGAATTTATTCATATTACTTAAAAGACCAAGAGAATAAATTCATCTCTGTAAACTGCCTATGTTGATGGTAGGTAACCAAAACGTTATGCATAAATTCGGGGCTGAGAGAGCACACAAAGCAAATCTATTTATCATGCTAACTAAAGCTCATCTGTCAAGGAAGGGGTACAGAGTATGGAAATAGGGACAGGAGCCCCTACAGTAAGCTGAACTCAGCATTTTAGGATCCCCTGCCATATCAAAGGAAAGGTGACAGAATATAGGATGACTGAGAACTCAAGAAACACTCTAGTATGAGCTTCTTTGCTCACCTACCTCTGAGACCCTGTCCTGCCACTGGTGAAAGGGCTCCTTCCTTCATCAACCACTGTGGGAGCCATGAGCCAGAGGAGAGGTTCTTTGCCTTCCCCCCTTTCTCTGCTCCCTTCTTAACCCTTTTAATTCTAAATGATTAAAGAAAAAAAAAAAGATGGTGCACATGGAGAACAATAAATTAAGGGGAAAAAAAAAATCTTTGTCTTCCTTAGTCCCTAAATAGCCCTGGGAAAAAGCTGGCTGCAATGAATAGAAGTTAAAAAAAAAAAAAAAAAGCCCATTGCCATCAAGTTGGTTCCGACTCATAGCAACACTACAGGACAGAGTAGAACTGCCCCATAGAGTTTCCAAGGAACAGCTGGTGGATTTGAACTGCCAACCTTTTGGTTAGCAGCTGAACACTTAACCACTGCACCACCAGGGCTCCATGCTGTGGAGAGAAGTTGTCTGCAATGTATAAAGGTTAAGGAACCTTAATTATGGGTTGGAAAGTTAAATTTAATATAGTAACTTTCACTCTGTATTTTATTATTCAGTATTGACTGTATTTTTTTCCCCAATAAGCATGTATTGTCTTTATAATTTTCAAAAATAACATATTTTAATTATGGCCATAATTGAGAATAATATTACTTAACATACATAAAGTGCTGTATCAGATGTTAGCTATTAGTCTCTGTAAACAACTGTCTGGGAATGTACTAAGTGCCGGTACTCTGTTTGACACTAACAAACACCATTCTATTCGTGTGCTGTTCTTTCAACCTCCTAAGTGTAAGGTACTGGGCTCAGTACTGGACATACAACAGTGAGCAAAACAGACATGATCCCTACCCCCAGAAGCTCACAGACCACTGGGGCGACAGACATTAAATGAGTATTTGCACACTTAATGACTTCATTCATCTTGTGGTAAGTACTATGAAGGAGAAGCAAAGACTGACCAGTCAGACCCTCACAACAGCTCTCTGTCCGCAATTATGGGTAAATAGCTATCGTTAATATTCACAACATCAAGGCATGCTAATTATCTTAACATAAAATATCCTGAGCAAATAATAATTATCATTAGTATAATAATGACTTGGGAATTTATTTTATGTCCTTAGGTCAGTGAGGAAAAGGGTGCAAATAAATGAGGAAAGAAGTCTAACTGTGTGAGAGTACATACAGAAAATTACTGCCAAATGATCTCAACAACACTGCTGTATTCCTCCAAAGAGGTACATTCCTCCACACCGAGGCTTAGAGACCTTCAATATAAGACACCCCACTCCACCTTAGAACACCAAAATACTAACAGAAGGGCGACCTGGATACAAACGCAGGTTTGTATTTTCTGAATATGCGCCCCTAATTTCTAAGATCTAGTTTCAAAGACTTGTTCTTTAAAAATATCCTGGAAATCTCAATATTTTTATGTTTAAACCACATTTACAAGACTAATTCTTGAAACTAGCAACAATACAAAATCCTAGTCAGATGAAGTACCCTGATTTTTGAAAATAAGGTTACGATGCTCAAAGGACACTAAATGGTAAGGGAGGAACATCTTTCATCAAGGCCTGAAACTAGAAACCCAGCAGCATGTACAGCCAGGCTTCAAAGCTGCCATAATCAGGCATTCTCGGATTCTATAAAATGAGAACCCATAAACATGGAGCTTCAGAATGTGGAAAGGTAGGCATTCCATCAAAGCAACATTTTTAGTTGCTCCATGCTTCTCTTCCTGCCAGAGCTGGTGACTGCAATAACTTGACAAACTAAGATATTCTGTACTATATACTGTATATGTCTCTTTACTTAGTAAAGAAAGAACTACTAAAAATTAGAATTCTGTGTCCATTGGTGTCTCCCTGACAGCTCGCTAAGCAAAAGTTACCTGTTGAATAATTATATAAAGCAAGAGTGTCACAGGAATTCACAGTGGTGATAACGAGACAGCCAACATTTGATGGGATCATACCTTGGTTTCACTTTAATTTTTGCTGTCACAAAACTCTTATAATAAAAAATAATCTTCCATTAGAGAGATGACAAACTATGTGACTTGTACTACCACTGCCCCTCACCATGCCCACACAGTAAACCTTGTACTCTTATGCCAGACTTGGCTTCAGAGGACAGCTTAACAGAGTTCCAAGTAGCCATTACCCATGAACTGAACTAGGCACAAGAGTTATACTCCATTTGCCAATCCTAGTTTAGCTATCTTACTTGACATTCACAATGCTATATGTATTCTATGACATCAAATGGCTCCCATCATACTTTATCTATGACCACTGTGTGATATTGCTAAGAAATGTAGAGGGAATGAGAAGAAAAATAAGGCTGAAGCCACCATCAAGTTACCTACATTTGTTTGCCTTTCTCAGTTTCCATCACTTGAACTATAAACAGACAGAAGGTTACCATTAGCTAATTGCTGACCTTATGGAGAGCAGGAGCCAAGACCGGTACCAAGAATCCATTGTAAATGTAATTGACAAGCTGACTGCGAATCAAGGGGTGAGCCACCTAAGAGAGACACAAGCAGTCATGAAAAAGGCAAAAAGTTCAATCTTTAGGTCTTAAAGTCAGCATTTCTATGTACACTCTGAATTCAAAAAGAAAATCCAAATTTTGGCCAAATATTCGATGGTTAGAAACCCTGGTGGAGTAGTAGTTAAGAGCTACAGCTGCTATCCAAAAGGTTGGCAGTTCAAATCTACCAGGGGCCCCTTGGAAACTGCACGGGGCAGTTCTACTCTGTCCTACAGGGTCATTATGAGTTGGAATTGACTCAACAGCAATGCATTTCATTTTTGCTTTTTTATTCAACAGTTAAAGAATAATTCAGACCTCAAACTGACATGTAAATTTTTTTTTAAGATGGTTAGTT
Source organism: Loxodonta africana (assembly GCF_030014295.1). Classification (NCBI taxonomy): domain Eukaryota; kingdom Metazoa; phylum Chordata; class Mammalia; order Proboscidea; family Elephantidae; genus Loxodonta; species Loxodonta africana. Next base: position 73,703,113 of record NC_087354.1, on the reverse strand, counting down.
CCAGCATAAACAGCTTGGCTAAAATTAGCAGACGTTAGGCTTCCAAATTTTTTAAATTGGCTATTTTAAAGTTCTATTTGGACAAAGAAAATAAACTGAGTATGCATGTTGTTGTTGTGTGCTGCTGAGTCAATTTCAACTCATAGCCACACTATATGACACAGTTGAACTGCCCAATACAATTTTCTTGGCTGTACTCTCTACTGGAGCGGATTGGTGGTGGGTTCAAACTGCCGACCTTTCAGTTAGCAGCCGAGAGCTTAGCCATTGCATCACCAAGTTTCCTTCTGAATGGGTTCATAAATTTAAATTAATAAGCTGAAAATTATAATTTTTGCCCTGTAACTTCATCTGGGTTCCATCTCAGTTTGTGACTAATTTAAAAAAAAAAAAAAATATATATATATATATGCCAAAATGAACAATTAAATATATTTATTTTGAGAGCAGGAAGAATTTTTTCATTTTAAAGATGCATTTTCCAATAGTCATCTATTTCAGGGAGGAAGACATTTAGAAAAACTTTTCATGAAAAATAGATACTGTTCCAAAACAGAAAACATTACCAGAGCTGCTGCGCTTCTTATAATTAATTTTGAAGATATATTTGCCATGGGTAACCCTTTGCTAATATCTTTTGTAAGTAATACCCCCAAATAAAAAATTTTAAAGTATATGGCTTCACTTTTAAAATATAGTATGACACATAACAATTTCCCTGCTGTCAGCCATGCCCATTAGTTTTGCTTCTCTTTCTTAGAAAAATAATAAAGTCCAACAACAAAGTAAAAAGCAATTTCTACAGAAGTGAGGCTAGATCTTTAAATTACTGATAATCTCTTTCGTGTGTACATTTGGGGAGGAACAAATAGTAGTTCCATCTTTTTTATTTCCACACACTTCTGCAAGAAAATGTTGATAGATTGTAATATTAAAAAAAAAAAAAACCTTAAAATGTAATTCATTTATATAAATAAAACTTCCTTTCACTTAGCAATAAAAATGAGATGAGCGCTAAAGTCATTTACTTGCATTTTCTTCTAGAAGCTATTTCTTTATTTGGTAGATAAAAAGATTATAAATAACATTTTTCACTCTACAATCACCATAAAGAAAACTTGATTTCATAATAAAACCAAAATTAAAGTAATATTTATGTCATGTAAAAATGAAACAATTTTTGATGGAAACCTACCACACATCCTTAAGTATACAGAAAATGTGATTTTTTATTGAAAACAGTAACAAGAAATGTGAAGGTAAAAATCTAATCAAGAAGCCAAATATGTAAGAGTTCAGCAGTTGTTTTTTTTTTCCCCCAAGCAGGCCAATTTCAAACCAAATTTAATTTGTGCTGCTAAGAAGATGCTTAACTTCTTCTAAATTCAATTGGGATAACAACATTCTTTATGTAGTATGCACCATTAAGCAAAATAAAGTGTTTTCTTTTGTAGACTACCAAGAAGACCTTGAATTAAAAGTGGTATAGTCTGGAGTACTTAGAAGACTAAAAATATCTACTTAATGAGTCAGGCACCGAACTTATTTTTGATAGTTAAGTGGATAATCAAAACAGAATTAACACTTCTTATTATAAAGAAGATAAAGAAAATCTGCTAATTTTTTTCTCAATTAAAACTTCCCAGAAACCTATAAACTAACATTTTCAGTCATCCAAGGGCATTCAGCATGCTTATAGCCTTAATATTCCATAACAATTTATTAAAATAAAAGATATGAAACAAATTCTTTGCAATGCTTGTGCTCTAAATGGGAGCATAACAAAGGGTTCTGCTTTTGTACTCTGGTACCTGGATGACTGCATTACAAAACTCCAGGGAATTCATGAACTGGACGAGAGATGGGAGGAGGAGCCAGTCGTCTTTAAGAAGGCAGTGCCATTCTTCGCCTTTTTCTTCTAGCTTTGTAGGCAGGGAAGAGTAGAGACCACTGAGCCCAGTTGCAAGTACCTGTGTTCAGAAAAAAAACATAAGGAACTCTTTTCCAAAGTTCTTCACTTGGAGCAAACAGCTCCCAGGTGACACCAATGCCACTGGTCCAAGGATAGCACTTTAAGTAGCAAGGTACTAAAGGTTATCAGGATCTAGGAGAGATTCAACAGGTAGAGACAGTAAGGAAGGACAAGTCTAGCAGAGGAAACAGCAGCACCAGAGGTATTTGGCAAACACACACATGGTTGATATGGGTTGCTAATTTCCTATGTGCCAAGCACTGTGCTGGGCTGGGCCTGAGGGGAGGGAGAAGAACACACACAGAAATGAATGAAACATAATTCCTGCCCCCAAGGAGTTCAGGAAAGGGACAAACTCATGAACGATACTTTATAGTACAAGACAATGAGTACAAATACAGAGAAGGCACATATCCCCATCTACAGCAGGGAGCACTGGACTGAGATCGTTCAGGACAGAAGGCCTCACAGGAAGTAACCATGAGTAGCCTTCTTAAGATTCCTGGCAGCCATGTGAAAGGTCATGATGACAGACACTTTCATGTCTACAGTTTAGAAAAGCACTTTTCATATACAGTATTCCCTAAATGCTGGTGGTGTAGTGGTTAAAAGCTATGGCTGCTAACCAAAAGGTCAGCAGTTCAAATCCACCAGGCACTCATCGGAAACCCTACAGGGCAGTTCTACTCTGTCCTATAGGGTTGCTATGAGTCGGAATTGACTTGATGGCAGCGGTTTTGATTTTGTTTTTATGATCTTCAGAAATGGTAGCAAGGAAAAGGAACTGGAGGCATGGGGTCAGTTAGATAGGAAGATAATGGTTCAGACAGAGCCAAAGTGGGTCTATACTAAAGCAAGAGTAGTAGGAACAGTGAGGAGAGGATAAATCTGAGTATCACATGTAAGGCAGATGTGAGGATGATCTAACCATGGAACCTATCATTCTAGTATTAACCCAAAGCTCATGGGGTTTCTTTCCTTCCTCAGTGCCCTGTTTCTACTGCATTTGGGCTTGGTAAGTGAAAATGGGTAAAAACTCATAAATGTCACGTTATCCTGATTGGTCATTAGGAAAATGGTACTGTTTTTATAATAGAGACAGAAATGTAGAAAAGGAACATGCTTATTGATTATGCTGACTGCTTGTTTATTTTATTGTACGGCATATAAGGCAATGGAAAACACTGAATTCCATCATATTGGAGGACTCAGGACTAGGGGGTGATGTAGGCCAAGCAGCACTTTAGAGATCCTGACCTGGCAGACGGACAGGAATGGCATATAATGGTGGCAAGGAAATTAGCTACAAAGGCATGAGTCCAGGGCAACCCTGAGGTTATGAGGGACCTAAAGGAGATGGAAACATTCAAGAAAATATAGTGAGGTAAGCCCAAAAAGAAAAAGTGAAATACTCACTGATCTCACAGTCTAATGAGTGATCAAGAGGCAACTATAATAATGTTATAAATGCTCAGAATACACAATAGAAAATACTGGGGGCTGTGAGTATACATATGAATTTACCCATACTTGGGGGGTTGAGGGCAGAAAATATCTGCAGAGAAAGTAATGTCCAAGCTGAATTATAAAGAACAGGGCTTAGCAAAAAAAAACAGTGCTGGAAGGAAGACCTTTCCAAGCAGAGGGAATAGCATGTACAAGAACTACAAGGGGAAAGAAAAGATGGTACTCTCCAGGAACTAAGGGAAGCTCAGCATTGCTGGAGTGCAGAATTAGAGGTGGAAAGAGGTTGGCAAGGTAAGCGGAAGCCAGATCATGCAGGGTTTTGTAGGCCAGGATAAAGAGCTTATTAGACACCTAAGAGGGGAGTTCAATAGACAGATGTGTGGATCTGATACACAGGACAAAGATCTGGGTTGGTAATGGAAATCTGGAGCCATTCATATGTAGATGGTACTCAAGGCATACAGACCAAAGAGGGCAGGAGGAAAGGGAAATGTTTCCAAACGATCCATAGTGCCTGGCATCAGAAGAAGAAAGTCAGAAGGAGGTGTGGATGAGTCACACTGTTGAGTCTGAGATCCTGACAGTACTTCCCATGAGTGAATGGAGACACACACAACCCAACAATGGAGTCCAAGAACCTGGAGGTCTTAGCACAGAGAAACCAGACAAAGACATGGGAGTGGTAAGAAAACAAAAACACAAAAAAAGTGAGTAACAATGTCAGCTGAGAGGCGGGACCAAGACAGCAAAGTAATCAGATGCTTCCGGTGAACGCTCTTACAATAAAGACCCAAAAAACAAGTGAAAAGATTATATTTATGACAAGCTAGAAGCCCTGAACATCAATGGCAAAGTTAGAAAACAGACTGAGCAGCAGGGGGAGGGAGAGATGGTTCAGAAGCGGAGAGGAGCTGCCGGACCTGAATCGCGGGGAACCCTCAAGCACCATTCCCAGCAGCTGCTGTGGTGGGGTGGTGGTAGCATTTGGTCACAGTTTCCTCAGGGAGAAACAACCAGCCACACAGCCTACTCACGTGTCCAGAACCAGAGGAGAACAGCGCTCTTGGCAAAAGCTAAGTACTTGTGTATATTTTACGGCACCCTAGCCCCGAAGCCGTCTTCAGTGGCTGTCTATTTTCCTGGGCCTGAGATAGGTCCTGTTGCGTGCTCTGAGCCATTCTCCCAGCATTGGAGAAGGAATAAATTCACAGTTCAGGAAAAGATAATATTCCAGCTCCACTACCCTGGGTTGCTCACGACAGAGGTGGCTCCTATCCAGGCCTAAATGGTCCATGGACTTTGAATACTTTCCCCCCCTGCATGGACCTGTGTGGGCCTATTTCAGGAGAATACACCCTTGTTGGCAGACCGTTTCAGCTGTGCAGTGGACAGGTGGGTGTTTGATGTTTGACACCACTTTGCCTATTAAAACAGGGTCCTCACCTACCCACACCAGGGGCCTAAGGACTGGTGGCTCCATGCAGGTCACCCAGCCACCTATGACTGGGGTCCAAGGATAACTGGTACCTCCCAGTCCTTACAACCAAAAGCACTGGGTGCCCAAGGTCTGTCTGCACAACCACCTACCTGTGTGCTCTAAGCAACAGAGACGTGCTTTCCTCACAGATACTTAGCGGATGGTTGTCAACCCACTGCCTTGTTCACAGCGTGACTCCCTGATGCAACCAGGTACCGATGCCTATACTAAACACCCTCGCCCCTCTAAGACTGTAGGGCAGAGCCTGTACCACGCATTTGATGGCCAACTACCTGGACACCTGAGCTGAATCCTTACAAGAGAAGTGAATGGACTCCTGGGCTCACATACCTGGTAACAGCTCTAGCCATCTGGTGACAGGATGTGAGAGCGTCAAATGTGAAAATAATCAAGCTAGCTCACTCAAGCAACCTATCTGGGTGCATCAAAACAAAACAAAGCAAGAAGCTAGAATGCAGTAAGCAAACATAAAATAAACTAGTACAGTAACTTATACACAGCTTGGAGACAACAGTCAATATCAAATCACATAAAAAAGAAGACCATGATCGCTTCAACAAGCTCTCAAAACAGGGAATTGAGGAGTCTTCTGGATGAAGGTGCCTTCCTGGAATTACCAGATGCAGGATACAAAAGATTAATACATAGAACTCTTCAAAACATCAGGAATGAGATCAGGCAATATGCAGAACAAGCCAAGGAACACACAGAAAAAGCAGTTGAAGAAATTAAAAAGGATATTCAAGAACACAATCAAAAATTTAATAAGCTGCAAGAATCCACAGAGAGACGGCAATCAGAAATGCAGAAGATTAACAATAAAATTACAGAATTAGACAACTCAACAGAAAGTCAGAGAAGCAGAATTGAGCAAGTGGAAGGCAGATTTGGTGACATTGAAGATAAAGCACATGCCACCAATATACTTGAAAAAAATCAGATAAAAGAATTTTAAAAAATGAAGAAACCCTAAGAGTCATATGGGACTCTATCAACAGAAATAACCTACGAGTGAATGGAGTACCAGAACAGGGAGGGATAACAGAAAATACGGAGAGAATTGTTGAAGATTTGTTGGCAGAGAACTTCCCTCATATAATGAAAGATGAGAAGATATCAATCCAAGATGCTCATCGAACTACACATATGGTAGATTTTAAAAGAAGGTCACCAAGGCATAATCGAACTTGCCAAAACCAAAGATAAAGAGAGAATTTTAAGAGCAGCTAGGGATAAATGAAAAGTCACCTACAAAGGAGAGTCAATAAGAATAAGCTTGGACTACCTGGCAGAAACCATGCTAGCAAGAAAGCAATGGGATGATTTATATAAAGCATTGAGAGAAACAAACTGCCAGTCAAGAATCATATATTCAGCAAAACTGTCTCTCAAATATAAACGTGAAATTACAAAATTTCCAGATAAACAGAAGTGTAGAGAACTCATAAAAACCAAGCCAAAACTACAAGAAATACTAAAGGGAGTTCTTTGATTAGAAAATCAATAATATCAGGTATCAACACAAGACTAGAACACTGGACAGAGCAATCAGATGTTAACCCAGACAGGGACATCACGAAAATAAATCAAGATAAAAAAATGCTCAAAACAGGGAAAGAGCGACATCATTATGTAAAAGAAGACAACATTAAAATAATAAAGAGGGACTAAGAAATGCAGTCATAAATCTTTCATATGGAGAGAAAGACAAAGCGATATAATGAAGTAAAAGTTAGGTTTAAAGTTGGAAAAATAGGGGTAAATATTAAGGTAACCACAAAGGAGACTAACCTACTCATAAAAATAAAATACAAGAAGAAAAAAAGACAACAAAATCAACAACGAAGAACATGAAAAGACAATATATGAACTACTCAGCATAAAAAATTAAGTGGGAAAAACAAACTGTCAACAACACACACACAAAAAATCAAAATAACAGCACGAACCTCATACCTATCCATAATTACGCTGAATGTTAATGGACTAAATGAACCAATAAAGAGACAGAGACCAGCAGAATGGATAAAAAACACAATCTGTCTATACGCTGCCTACAAGAGACACACCTTAGACTTAGAGACACAAACAAACTAAAACGCAAAGGGTGGAAAAAAAAATATATCAAGCAAACAACAATGAAAAAAGAGCAGGAGTGGCAATATTAATTTCTGACAAAATAGACTTTAAAGTTAAATCCACGAGAAAGGATAAGGACACTATATAATGATTAAAGGGACAATATACCAGGAGGATATAACCATATTAAATATTTATGCATCCAATGACAGGGCTGCAAGATACACAAAACAAACTCTAACAGCACTGAAAAGTGAAATAAACTGCTCCACAATTATACTAGGAGACGTCAACACACCACTTTTGGTGAAGGACAGGACATTCAGAAAGAAACTCAATAAAGACATGTAAGATCTAAATGCCACAATCAACCAACTCAACCGTAAAGACATATACAGAACACTCCACCCAATAGCAACCAAGTATACTTTCTTTTCTAGTGCACATGGAACATTCTCTAGAATAGACCACATATTAGGTCATAAAGCCTTGGCAGAATCCAAAATATTGAAATATTGCAAAGCATCTTCTCTGACCATAAGGCCATTGAAATATTACAAAGCATCTTCTCTGACCTTATTAAGACCAAAAAAGTGGAAATTAATAACCGAAAAAGCAGGGAAAAGTAATCAAACACTTGGAAACTGAACAGTACCCTGCTCAAAAAAGGCTGGGTTATTGAAGACATTAAGGATGGAATTAAGAAATTCATAGAATCCAATAAGAATGAAAACACTTCCTATCAGAGCCTTTCGGACAAAGCAAAAGCAATCTATATCAATAAATGCACACATACAAAAAGAAGAAAGGGCCAAAATCAAAGAATTATCCCTACAACTTCAACAAATAGGAAGAGAGCAACAAAAGAAACCCTCAGGCACTAGAAGAAAGGAAACAATAAAAATAAGAGCGGAACTAAATGAAATAGAAAACAGAAAAACAACTGAAAAAGTTAACAAGACCAAAAGCTGGTTCTTTGAAAAAATTAACAAAACTGATAAACCATTGGCCAAACTGTCAAAAGAAAAACAGGAGAGGAAGCAAATAAACTGAATAAGAAATAAGATGGGCGATATCACAACAGACCAAACTGAAATTAAAAGAATCATAATCAGATTCCTATGAAAAATTATACTCTAACAAATTCGAAAGTCTAGAAGAAATGGATGAATTCCTAAAAACACACCACCTACCTAAACTAACACAAACAGAGGTAGAACAACTAAATAGACCCATAACAAAAGAAGAGATTGAAAAGGTAATCAAAAAACTCTTGACCAAAAAAAAAAAAAAAAGCCCTGGCCCAGATGGCTTCACTTCAGAGTTCTACCAAACTTTCAGAGAAGAGTTAACACCACTACTACTAAAGGTATTTCAGAGCATAGAAAAGGACGGAATACTCTCAAACTCATTCTGTGAAGCCACCATATCCCTGATACCAAAACCAGGTAAAGACATCACAAAAAAATGAAAGTACAGACCTATATCCCTTATGAACTTAGATGCAAATATCCTCAACAAAATCCTAGTCAAAAGAATTCAACAACATATCAAAAAAATAATTCAGCATGACCAAGTGGGATTTATACCAGGTATGCAAGGATAATTCAACATTAGAAAAACAATGTAATCCCTCATATAAATAAAACAAAAGACAACAATCACATGATTTTATCAATCGATGCAGCAAAGGCATTTGACAAAGTTCAACACCCATTTATGATTAAAAAAAAAACTCTCAGGAAAATAGGAATAGAAGGAAAAATCTTCAACATAATAAAAGGCATTTATACGAAGCCAACAACCAACATCATCCTAAATGGAGGGAGTCTGAAAGCATTTCCCCTGAGTTCAGGAACCAGACGAGGATGCCCTTTATCACCACTCTTATTCAACATTGTGCTTGAGGTCCTAGCCACAGCAGTTAGGCTAGATAAAGAAATAAAGGGCATCCAAAATGGTCTTAAGGAAGAAGTAAAAGTATCTCTATTTGCAGATGACATACACAGAAAACCTTAAAGAATCCTCAGGAAAACTACTGAAACTAATAGTAGAGCTTAGCAGAGTATCAGGATATACGATAAACATACACAAATCAGTTGGATTCCTCTACACCAACAAAAAGAACATCAAAGAGGAAATCACCAAATCAATACCATTTACAGTAGCCCCCAAGAAGATAAAATACTTAGAATGAATCTTACCAGAGATGTAAAAGACTTATACATTGAAAACTACAAGACACTACTGCAAGAAACCAAAGGGGACCTACATAAGTAGAAAAACATACCTTGCTCGTGGACAGGAAGACTTAACATTGTAAAAATGTCAATTCTTCCAAAAGCGATCTATACATACAACGCAACTCCAATCCAAATTCCAATGACAGTTTTTAATGACATGGAGAAACAAATCACCAACTTCATATGGAACGGAAAGAGGCCCCATATTGATCAAGAACAAAGTGGGAGGCCTCACTCTACCTGATTTTAGAACCTATTATACCACCACAGTAGTCAAAACAGCCTGGTACTGGTACAACAACAGATACACGGACCAATGGAACAGAATTGAGAATCCAGACATAAATCCATCCACATATAAGCAGCTGATATTTGACAAAGGGCCAAAGTCAGTTAAATGGGGAAAAGACAGTCTGTTTAACAAACGGTGCTGGCATAACTGGATATCCATCTGCAAAAAAATGAAACAAGACCCATACCTCACACCATGCACAAAGACTAACTCAAAATGGATCAAAGACCTAAATATAAAATCTAAAATGATAAAGATCATGGAAGAAAAAACAGTGACAATGTTAGGAGCCCTAATACACGGTATAAACAAACAGTATACAAAACATTGCTAACAATGCAGAAGAGAAACCAGATAACTGGAAGCTTCAAAAATCAAACACCTATGCTCATCCAAAGGCTTCACCAGAAGCGTAAAAAGACTACAGACTGGGAAAAAGTTTTTAGCTATGACATTTCTGATCAGCATCTGATCTCTAAAATCTACATGATACTGTAAAAACTCAACTACAAAAAGACAACCCAATTAAAAAATGGACAAAGGATATGAACAGACACTTCACTAAAGAAGACATTCAGGTAGGTAACAGATACATGAGGAAATGCTCACAATCATTAGCCAGTAGAGAAATGCAAATCAAAACTACAATGAGATTTCATCTCACCCCAACAAGGCTGGCATTAACCCAAAAACCACAAAATAATAAATGTTGGAGAGGTTGTGGAGAGACTGGAACACTTATACACTGCTGGTGGGAATGTCAAATGGTACAACCACCTTGGAAATCGATTTGGCGCTTCCTTAAAAAGCTAGAAATAGAACTACCATACGATCCAGCAATCCCACTCCTTGGAATATATCCTAGAGAAATATGAGCCTTAGCACAAACAGATACATGCACACCCATGTTCACTGCAGCACTGTTCACAATAACAAAAAGATGGAAGCAACCAAGGTGCCCATCAACGGATGAATGGATAGATAAATTATGGTATATTCACACAATGGAATATTACACATCAACAAAGAGCAATGATGAATCTGTGAAACATTTCATAACGTGGAGGAATCTGGAAGGCTTTATGCTGAGTGAAATTAGTCAGCTGCAAAAGGAAAAATATTATATAAGACCACTATTATAAGAACTCTAGAAATAGTTTAAACAGAGAAGAAAATATTCTTTGATGGTTACGAGAGCGGGGAGGGAGGGAGGGAGAGGGGTTTTCACTAATTAGATAGTAGATAAGAACCATTTTAGGTGAAGGGAAAGACAACACACAATACAGGCGAGGTTAGCACAACTGGACTAAAGAAAAAGCAGAGCAGTTTCCTGAATAAACTGAATGCTTCCAAGGCCAGTGTAGAAGGGGCGGAAGTTTGGGGGACCATGGTTTCAGGGGACATCTAAGTCGTTTGGCATAATAAAATCTATTAAGAAAACTTTCTGCATCCCACTTTGGAGAGTGGCGTCTGGGGTCTTAAACGCTAACAAGCAGCCATCTAAGATGCATCAATTGGTCTCAATGCACCTGGAGCAAAGGAGGATGAAGAACACCAAAGACACAAGGTAATTATCAGCCCAAGAGGCAGAAAGGGCCACATAAACCAGAGACTATATTAGCCTGTGACCAGAAGAACTAGATGGTGCCCAGCTACAACCGTTGACTGTCCTGACAGGGAATACAACAAAGAACTGCTGAGGGAGCAGGAGAGAAGTGGGATGCAGACGCCAAATTCTCTAAAAAGACCAGACTTCACGGTCTGACTGAGACTAGAATGACCCCGGAGGACATGGTCCCCATACCTTCTGTTAGCCTAAAACAGGAACCATTCCCAAAGCCAACTCTTCAGACAGGGATTGGACTGGACTACGGGATAGACAATGATACTGGTGAAGAATGAGTTTCTTGGATCAAGTAGACTCATGAGACTATGTTGGCATCTCCCATCTCAAGGGGAGATGAGATGGTAGAAGGGGTCAGAAGCCGGCCGAATGGACACGAAAAGACAGAGTGGAGGGAAGGGGTGTGCTGTCTCATTGGGGGAGAGCGATTAGGAGTATATAGCAAGGTGTTTATAAATTTTTCTATGAGAGTCTGACTTGATTTGTAAACTTTTCACTTAAAAAAGCACAATAAAAATTCAAAAATAAATAAATAAAAGAGCCCTATTTAAAAAAAAAAAGAGTTTCAGTTGAGAAGAAAAGATATGTAAGGACACATCTTCTAGAGTACATGCATTTAGCAAGTGGAAGATGGTACAGGAGCCCACCACGGAGTACAAAGGGTAGTGAGAGAAACAGTTGAACCAAAACAGTGCAATACTGCAGAAACCAAAAGGTTATATATAAACACTTTATCTGTTCTATTTCCTAGTGATCGTTATATACTCATTTATTCACTCACTCATAGAAAACACAAATAAATACTGAGCACCTACTTCTGGCTAAGTACTACACTGGGTGCAGAGAACACAACAGTAAACAGATAGTATTTTTAGCTCTTTTTCAAAATCAAGGTATCTATGGTCCCAAAGGAAAATATCCCCTATTTAAAATATTTAACTCTCTGTCAACATATCCAAACAAATCACTCTAATTCCAGTTATGAATGTGACCCGAGTAAGATACCTGTTATAAATTAGAAAACTCTGGCAAGAGAGAACAGAGACTGAAAGTTCTCCTTGAAGAGAAATCTAATCTTGACGCCACATTTTTAAAGTCAATTACATTTGCTAACTCATGCTAAATTAACCACAGAACAAAGGCTTTAATTCTGCATACTCCTGATTCCTTAGCCACTTTAAGGCTTTGAAGATGCATTCATAAAGACAGGCTTAATTTGTCTGACTAAAATGCTAGGAATAACTATTCAGTATTTCAATATAATTACAGCAACATTAATTTTCAAGTTACATACATCAGTGACAGTAATTAAAAATAACACATACCTAATATTCACTTTTTTTTTCCTTAAAGAGTATTCTGAAAAGAGCCTGGATGAGATCCGAACAGAAACGTGCCTGCAGAGAAGGAGAGTGCTGTGAAAGCTGGATGTGGGACCCTGCTGTGTTCTTGCGACTGTAAAATGGGGCTAGATAATGTCTCTGCTATCTTCAGAATGGAAAGAAATATGGAGGAAAATATTGTGCAAGATAAAGGGTATCACAGAGTCTTGAAGAACAAGATTTTACATCTTTCTTGTTACATATTTATATCCTCTCTTCCAAGGCTTTGCTCAGAGTACAGATTCATTCATCCAGTCCACATACACTGCTAGAACACAGACTGTGGGCCAGCTACTATAAAAGGTTGGTGCTGGGAAAGGAGCAGTGAGCGAGCCACATCAGGTGAGATGGAGAGAACAGACGATAAATGCAGGAAAGATGACTGCTGAGTGTAAAGGGATTGAGAAGGTGCTGTGGGAACAAGGGAGAAGGAGAGGCAACATGACATGGCACATTTAAGGAACTGGAAAACGACCAATAAGCTTGAAAGGAGTACCATATCTAGTTGGAGAGGTGGGCATGGGCCAGATGCAGAGGGCCTTGGGAGCCCTGCTACGGACACTGACATCACCTGAAGGAAATCAGAGAAAAACTATGCAAGGAGATGAGATTAGCATTTAGAAAATAGGGCTGGGAGGGTTCGAAGAAGCTTCTTCACACCAAGAGTAATCTAAAATCCCAATTCAGATAACGAAGGTAAGAAGGCAGAGAAGAGTAGTTGTGCAGTAATGATGAAATCCAATACTGGAAATGATACTGCTCATTCTAAAATTTACATTTAGTGAACATGTTAGGAAAAGCATAGACTAGTCTACTGAACACTTTATAAACATACTCATTCTTTTTAAAATTATATTCCTCTGGGAGAAAAACTAAATGTGAACTTTATTTTACAATAATTTTCCTCTATTATTACTATTTAGAAAATTAAAAACAAATCTACTGCTTTTTCCAAAGAAAGAAAACATGTACACTGGAAGTAAAGAAAGGGAACTTGGGGAAAAAAACTTACTGTATTCTTCAGCAGGATAAAACAGTAGAGTGAAATGACCTTCCTGAAAAAGTAAATATCTCAAACTGAACATAAATTTCATTGAGATGTAAAATGGAAATCCACCTTTATGTAAAAGGTTCACAAACTCCAAGTAAAACTTAAGAGAAAAGCTTAGAAGAGCCTTGTTGTTGTTGTTGTTTGTTGTTAGGTGCCATCGAGTTGGTTCCAACTCACACCGACACTATGCACAACAGAACAAAACACTGCCCAGTCCTGCGCCATCCTCATAATCATTACTATGTTTGAGCCCATTGTTGTAGCCACTATGCCAATCCATCTCATTGAAGGTCTTTCTCTTTTTTGCTGACCCTCTACTTTACCAAGCACGGTGTCCTTCTCCAGGGACTGGTCCCTCCTGATAACATGTTCAAAGTACGTGAGATGTAGTCTCTCCATCCTTGCTTCTAAGGAGCATTCTGGCTGTACTTCTTCCAAGACGGATTTGTTCATTCCCTAACAATAAACCCTTTCTGAACTTCAAGAGCACAATCAATGGAAAGACCCAACATGCTAAGCATATGTCCCAGTTTCACAGACCCAATTTTACTGTTCTATTTTCCTGAAATAGAACCTCAGGCTCAATTTCAGGCCAAAAACAGCTCCCGACACTTCCTTTTCCAGATAACATCTACAAATATACCAAAAATCACATATTCTTGGATATTTCACCAGAGAGTAACTCGGTTCTTCAAATTTCAGTTAAATCTGTCATCTTGCCCTCTTTAATCTCAAAATGCAATAGATTTGTAGACCATTTTTCCAGGTTCAACAATTTAATAGCACAATCTATTTAATTTTTAAAGTTTCAGTTTTTAACTTAAAATTAAAATTTTAAAAATGTAAAAATATATTTATATATTCAACAGCTAATTAAAAATAAGGGGCCAGTGGTGGTTCGTGCTTTCCATATGGAAGACCTGGGTTCGATTTCCAACAAATATATCTTATGTATTGCTATGATGCTGAACAAGTTTCAGCTGAGCTTCTAGACTAAGATGGACTAGGAAGAAAGTCCTAGCGATAGGCTTGCGAAAATCAGCAAATGAAAGCCCTGTGGATCAGAACGGTCTGATCCACAACCAATCATGGGGTAGTACAGGGCCAGCCAGACTTTCGTTTCATTGTGAACGGGGTTGCCACATATCGAGGCTGACTCAACCACAGCTAATAACAACAACAATTAAAAGTAAAATGTCCTTTTATCATTTTAGCCTTTTACTGATCCTGACCACAAAAAAGCGATTATAAGACAATATATTTATTCCCAAACCAGCTGCTGTTGAGTGGATTCCAGCTCACGGAGACCCCATGTGTGTCAGAGTAGAGCTGTGCTTCACAGGGTTTTCAGTGGCTGATTTTTCTAAAATAGATCATCAGGTCTTTCTCTGGAGGAGCCTTTTGGTGGACTCAAACCTCTAACTTTTCATTTAGCAGCCAAGTATCTTAACTGTTTGCGCTACCCAGGGACTCATTTATTCCCAACAGGTTAGGTATTAACTCAATATTTTAATTTATCTTCTCTCAAGAAAGTCCTCTTAAAAGAAACTAATCACCACATAAAACCATAAAAAATAAAAGAATATAAATTCTCTAACATCAATACAGCACAGTAGTTGATAAGACCATAAATTTCAGTATCAGACAGAATCCAGACTCTGCCATTTACAGGCCAGTTATTAAAGTTTTCTAAGCTTCAGTTTCTTTATTGAGTTGTTGCAAGGATTAAAGAAAGCCATGCATGTAAACAGATTAGCATTAATGGTTTACTCCTAGTAATATTTCTAAAGGAGGAAAGAAAGATGATGAGTACAGAGCACTGAACAAGTCAGGAAATATCAATCTTTAACTTTAAACATCTAATAGTATCTGGTTAATTTTAGCAAAACATAAAGATTTTTAGCGGATGGCTTCAGTCTGAAGCTAGCAGCAAAACACCTGGTGGGGACCATTTGACACAACCTGCCGAAATAAAAAGCCTCATAAATTTTGGATATAGGATAAATAATTTTCTACTTGCGGCTGTATATCTAAATGTCACTTACTTCAATTTGCATTTCTTGGTTTATGTTTCCTACTTTTGCCAAAATGTAACAAAGGCCAAGGGATTAAGCATCAATATTTGGTTTTAAAAAATCAAAAGAAGTGATAGGGTCAGATAGTCTCCCACCATTTTTTGGCACCAAAGTATTCCCTGGAGTATCTTTTCCAGATAAGGGGTAGCCAAACCAGCAAGCTCTTCCCATCAACTACAACAAAAGTTTCCCAAAGTGGTCCAGTTTCCTGAAAGAGTCATTACTCTCCCAACAGCCTGATGTTAATACACTTTGACAATCATACTAATTAGAGAAACCTTTTCGTGAATTGTGGCTAATAGAGTATGCTTTTATCTTCAACATAAAGAGGTTTTTTTTTCTTAATTATGTTGTCGGAGGTAATTATAGAAAGCTGGGTACAATGAGGATTATGGGATCTATCCTGAGGGGCAACTTAACACAACAAAGCTCCGTGTTCCACTCTAGAAAATAAGGTCAGCTGGAGATGCTGTTTCCTCTCCAATTCTTATGAACTATACAGTGTTTTAAAAAACATTTTTATAAAAGCAATAATTACTCATGGAAATCTGTATGTGGCAAGTGGAAATCTAAATATTAAAAACATGCTTCTGTACACAGACCAAGAGGAAGTCGTTCGAACAAAACAAGGGGATCCCCTCCGTGGTTTAAAATCAGAAAAGGTGTGCATCAAGGTTGTATCCTTTCACCATATTATGCAATCTGTATGCTGAGCAAATAATCCCAGAAGCTGGACTATATGAAGAAGAACACGGCATCAGGATAGGAGAAGACTCATTAACAACCTGCGATGTGAAGATGATACAACCTCACGTGCTGAAAGTGAAGAGCACTAGGAGCACTTACTGATGAAGATAAACACTACAGCCTTCAGTATGGATTACACGTCAACATAAAGAAAACAAAAATCTTCACAATTGGGCCAATAAGCAACATCATGATAAATGAAGAAAATACTGACGTTGTCAAGGGTTTCATTTTACTTGAATTCCCAGTCAACGCCCATGGAAGCAGCGGTCAAGAAATGGAACGACACATTGCATTGGACAAATCTGCTGCAAAAGATCTCTTTAAAGTGTAAAAAAGTGAAGATGTCACTTTGAGGGCTAAGGTGTGCCAGACTCAAGCCTTGGTATTTTCAATCGCCTCATATGCTGTGAAAGCTGGGCAATGAATAAGGAAGACCAAAGAAGAACTGATGCTTCTGAATTACGGTGTCGGTGGAGAATACCAAATATACACCACGGACTGCCAAAAAAATAAACAAACCTGTCCTGGAAGAACGTACTTTCCAGAGTGCTCCTTGGAAGTGAGGATGGAGAGACTTTGTCTCACATACTTTGGTATGTTATCAGCAGGGACCAGTCCCTGGAGAAGGACAGTAAAAAAGAGAGTAGAGAGTCAGTGAAAAAAAGGAAGACCTTCAACGAGACTAACTGACACGATGGCTTCAACAGTGCACTCAAACATAGTAATGGCTGTGAGGATGGTGCGGGACCGGGCAGTGCTTCACTCTGTTGTACGCGGGATCACTGTGAGTCAGAACCAACTCAATGCACCTAACAAAAACATGCTCCATTCTTGTCCAAATGTATTTACATTTTTTAATTACAAGATATTTCAAGCAAACAAAAATGAATAGAAACCCACACTCAAGACTTAACAGATATTAACATTTTATGTAATTTCTTTGAAGCACTCTTTATTTTTTCAAAAAATAAGTCGTTACAAATAGAGCTAAACCCCAATCCTATTACCATCCCTTCTTCCTTCACTCCCTAAAAATAATCAGTCTTGAGCTTAGTGCATATTGTTCTTGTGCTTGTTTCTGTACTTTTACTACATACATATGTATCTAATAAACAATATACAATAAGGTTTTGTGTTTTAAAACTTTATGTAAATTGTATGTAAATACTAACATACTATATGCAGCCTTTTGCTCTTTTTTTTACTCAGCATGTTTTTAGATGTATTGGTGTTCACATACTAGATGCAGTTACATGCTAATATGTTCAATCATTTTGAATGCTGAATATTATTCCATTGATGTATGAATAAACCAAACCCAAGCCCACTGACACTCAGTCTCATGGCTACCCCATGTGTTACAGAGTAGAACTGCTCCATAGGGTTTTCTTGGCTTGTAATCTTTTTGGAAGCAGATCACCAACCAGGCCTTTCTTCTACAGCGCTACTGGGTGGGTTTGAACCACCAACCTTTAGGTTAGTAACCAAACCAATAAAGTCAAGTGCAAACCATTTGTGCCACCCAGGAACCTTGATGTATAAATAAGCCAGTTTATTTATCTTTTCCCAATACGTTTCTAATTTTCTCTTCTTCGAATCACTTCTATTGAACATCTTTGAATGTGTATCTTTATAAATACATGCCAGATCACTGTAGGGCAGATATCTAGAAGTGAAGATGCAGGATCACACTGTATGCCAATATTCAATTTTCCTGGGTATTGCCATATTGCTTTCCTGAGTTAATATACAAATTTATACTCTCAAGAGTCCCTATTTTTCCACACCCTTAGCAACACTTGGTGTTATCAGGTGTCTAAAGGTTAGCCAATCTGATGAGTATTATCTGGCATCTCATTGTGGATTAAAGTTGCATTTCCCTGATTCTAGGGAAATTGGGCAGATTTTCATAGACTTATTGGCTTTGGGTGTCCTCTGGGAGTTTCCTGTTCATATCCTTTGCCTAGTTATCTAACAGGTTGGTTCATCTTTTTCTTATTAATTTGTAGCACTATAATTTTTTTCATTCTATTGTACATAGGGCCACTATGAGTTGGAACCAACTCAACAGCATCTAACAACAACAGCAACAGTGGCTAATAACATTGAGCATCTTTCCATGTGCCTTTTGACCATTTATGTATCTTCTTTGGTGAAATGTCTATTCAAGTCCTTTGCCCATTTTTTATTGAGTTGTTTTGTTGTTGTTAAATTCTAAGAGTTCTTTATATATACTGGATATTAAACCCTTATCAAACATATGGTTCCCAAAATTTTTCTCCCAGTCTTTAGGTTGTCTCTGAAATTTGCTGATAAAAATTCTTTGATGCACAAAAGCTTTGAATTTTGATGAAGTCCCATTTATATATTTTGGCTTTTGCTACTCATGCTTTTGGTGTCATATCTAAGAATTCATTGTTTAAAACTAGGTCCTGAAGCATTACCCCTATATTTTCTTCTAAGAGGTTTATGATTTTAGTTCTCTCATTTAGTTCCTTGATCCACTTTCAGCTAATTTTCATACATGGTATGAGGTATGGTCCCAGCTTCATTCTTCTGCATGAGAAGACAAGGAAAAGTATTTACCCTTGTGGGGTAACAGATCTAGTTTTACCCTAAGTTAGCTGGCCTTTGTCCTTGGATCTAGGGAAATAACCCTTGGAGTAACCAGGATGCCTTGGTCTGGGACCTCCATGACACATGTGAGGATCTGTGCTGGGGAGTGGGGTCTGGCCAGAGCAGAAAAGACTCACATGAGAGGCTGATATCAACCAGCCTCAGGGGGGTATGATTTAGCCTATCATGCAGGACTGGCTAGTAAAAGCCTAGAACACTAAGGCTCAGAGAGCTTCCTGGCTGGTGAAGGGAGGATGACGTTCCCTGTCTGAGACATGGCAGCTCAGCATTGGGAACCTTCCCAGACCTTGACCGTGTATTTCTTCCCTATGTGGATCCTGATTTATACTGTAAATCCTTTTACTGTAAAATCCTCTTAATGAAACCAGTAGTCCTAAATTGTTCCAGTGAATTAATGAACCCAAGGATAGTGTCATCTTAACTTTTAAGGTCTGACCTAGTCCCAGGTAGCTAGGGACAGGAAGAAAGACAGAGAACAACAGGGTGCTGTGTGGGCAGCTGCTGTTAGAAATGATGGAGAAGCGGGAGCACAGGGATATGATTGATCTTTGCATTCTGGGAATCAGTTTCATGCTGATTCTCAACCACAAAGCTATCATCATACCCCTAGAACCTCCAGCAAGGAACACAGCCCAGCTGACACCTTCATTTTAGCCCAATGAGACTTGTTGGACTTCTAACCTACAGAACTGGAAGATAATAGATTTGTGTTGATTAAGGCACTAGTTTTTGATAATTTGTGACAGTAGCCAAACCAAAACCAAACCCACTGCCGTCAAGTTGATTCCGACTCATAGCGACCCTATAGGATAGAGTAGAACTGCCCCACAGAGTTTCCAAGGAGCACGTGGTGGATTTGAACTGCCAACCTCTTGGTTAGTAGCAGTAGCACTTAACCACCACACCACCAGGGTTTCCATTACAGCAGCAGTAGGGAACAGATCCAGCAATGTATTGCAAAGATGCTTAGATTCCGGGTGAGAAGCCCCATTTTTGCCTAACCCATACTCTATAAAAAGAGTTTTTAAAAAGCTTTTGCATTGTTGTAGGAAATAAGAAGGGGAGATTTAATATGCTGGCACGGATGAGGAAAATCAGTTCTTCACTTCTCATTTGACTAGAAATCCTTGCACAATCCCTTGCTCCACTGTCAGAACCAGCAGAGAGAAGCGACACATGGCACCCTGCACCTCTTAATTAAAATTCCATTTTTCAAAAATTTTACTCATCCGTTTGCTCTGAAATATTCACAAAACACTAGGTGAACTGCCTTTATCAGTAAAAAAAAAAAAAAAAAAACAGTAATTTCGTAGTATAAAGAAGATTTCTGCTTTTGAACCTTAAAGCAAGATGCGATATGTTACTCAATAGGGTTGCTATCAGCATTTTTGGCAGGTTAATTCTTCACTGTACAGAACCATCCCACAAACTGCTAGACGTTAAGCATGCCTGGCCCCTGCACACTAAAGCCATTAGTCCCCACTACCACAACCCATGCCTCTATGACAACCAAATAAACCCACACACACTTCTAAATGTCCTCTTGAGAGTGTTACCACCCCTGGTCAAGAACTACTGTACAGTATTAATTAACAAAGAATCTAATCTACCTATGGCAACTTGCCTGCCCTGTTCCAACAAAACTCACTTAATGGTCTTATATAGTATTCCAGTGGAACCAGGCATATTTAAAACTACATACTTTACAAAGAAATATAATCAGATGATTGGTAAAAAGAACAGACAATGGAAATAAGAAGCCAGTTTGTTCACTGAGCTGGGAAAGTACAAAGAGCTGTTGACCAGCCTATCTGACAGACTAGAAGAAGATACAAACCTATAAATCTGTCATTTAAATTCCCCTTCCAAAGATGACACTCACACCAAAAAAATAATCAGAGCCCTGAAGTATCATAAGAGTCCCAGACTACTCCTGTTATTTTCTGGAATTGTGACTGGGCCTGGCTACTTCAGCACCTGCAAAGAATCTTATGTTTTATTTCTCAGTATACCAAGGATTAAGAAACTACACAGCGTAGAGCATTTCTTACTGACTCAAATTGAAAATATGCACTTATTTTTTAAAATAAAATCAATGCTTTAGATTTACAACTAGTAGTCATTATCTTGCTGAGAAACAAATTAATCTGTAAAACCAGCTGTGATGGGTCTCACCACATGCCATGACTCAGTGGCACAAAATCAACCTGAAAAGCTAAGAATATAGAAACCGTAGGTTTTACCAATCTCTTAGGATATGCTCTAAGAAAAAACTAAAATAGTTCTGAACACAAGAAAAATGAACCAAAAACGGTAACACAGATGGTTTCCTCTGTTGGCTTATTTTGAGCTGGCATCACTCAGCCAAATAGCACCTCAACTTGGATTCCTCTGCTCCCTCAAAGAGATTTCGTCTAAACATCTTTCCATCAAAGGTGCCAAGTACACCTTGCTGAAAAGAAAGCAATAAAAAAGCGTTCAGCGTTAGCACAAGGGGAAAGAAAAAGGAGTTGGTGGAAAACACGCCAATGAGAGGAACTTACTGGGCAGAAGTAGGTGTTCTCCACGATGTGATGGGCTACCATGCTGTTCTCAGCAGAAAGAGACATGATAAAAAGCAAGGCATCCCGGGCCTGCTGTCCTACTGTCCCCTCCCGGTGAATGAAGGGAATCAGAAGGGAGAAGATGAGGAAGTTGGCAGCCCCTTGGTCCTCACTAGTGTGGAAGAAGAGTTCCAGAATGGATGGATCTTTGGCAAGGATGGAGCAGAGCTGATTAAGCAGGACAACCAGCTTCCCTTCCACAGCAGGCGTGGTTGTTCCTGAACAAGAGCTCAGCAACATCATCAGGGGCTTCAGAATGGGCTTGTGGTGCAGAAGAGGCTGGTGCGACTGGGTGACCAACATCTCATACATCTTTAGCTGCTCAATTTTAGTCTCATCAGTAAATTCCCGTCTCAGGCTCCAAAGGAAGAGTTTCTCCATGATGTTCTCAGAGACTACAAATTCCAGAATTGGCCCCATTGCAGCATCCTTGGCTTGCTCTTCAATCAGCAAGAAGAGCATGTGTTCTACGTAATTCTGCACAGCACTGGCCTCATCTGGAGGGATGGATCCATATTTTGCCTGAGTATTCTTCAAGGGGTCATGCTTCTCTAAGATTTTCACAACCTGTAACCAAATCAAACATTGTCATCCATCTGATGTTTATAATTACAAAAGCACATCACCACTGATTTTACCAAATTTTCACCAAAAATGCAGCAGCCATAGCCCACAACAAAATATATGTGAACAATATGCCTCTCTCTCTCATGGGAATAAAATGAAGGGGTTAAACTATAGAAAGATGTTTCAAGTCCATTTACAATAGTTACAAATTTTGGAAACCTAACTATCAAATAAAGTAGTACAGTTATATAAATTAAGTCATACATATTCTCAGAACTATTATTATGAAGACTAGTAAATATGAAAATTATAAATGATACATTAGATGAAAAAGATCCATAATTATTAACTATGTCAAAAAACATGTGAAAAAGACTAAAAAACCCGCAAAAGTAATAATAATTTTTGTGTTCAAAGGGATAACAATGTCTTAAATTTTTTTTTAAACTTTCAACAATATTGCTTTTTAATTTTAAAATACATTGAATAAAGAAAAGGAAACCTGGCTACCCCTGTGTTCTCCTACAAATAGACATTGAGAGTTGATTTGGAGACTTCAGCAGGGAAACACAGCTACTCATACGCCCTTGACAGAACACTATCCCTGCCTCCTCTGTTTGGATGGGCACCGTCTTCAACTGAGCATGCAGCATTGGGAAGGATCAAAGGACACTACTGAACAAGGTCACATACCTAGCAGAAACAACCCTAACATACAGCATATATTGAAACTAATAAAAGAAGGGTTTGAACTCTGGCTTTTTTTTTTTTTTAAGGCAGAAAAAGTTCTGAGAAAACCTCTTACAAAATAAATCCCTAAGTAGGTCGTACCATAGTTCTAGTCTGTTTCTTTCCCTTACCACTGCTGGCATTAGAATGCTTCCTACCTCTCTCTACCCGCTAATGCTTCTACTTGGAGACCTGGAAATTAAAAATAATTTTCTCTCTCAACTTCCATTTAACTTTGTGACTTGGAATTGTTTGCCATAATACCCATTCAATGTACTCCCTTTAAAATGTAGAAATGTGATAATTTTTAAACAGCCACACACTTTATCAGCAACCTTATCTTTTCTGCCTTCCTGAACTGCATGCTACGTGGCATACGTTTGTTTCTTGCACTACCCTTCCTAACTCAGTTCTATGATGTGCTGTTACATGTTCTATATTTAGGTTATACAATTTTTGCAAGTCACTGGGAAAGCTGGCAAATGCACTATGTCATGTCAGCATGCATGAGCAATGAGGAAAATTTGTGTCTCAGGGAAAGGTCTAAGGTTCTCCCCTGTCAGAAGCAGGGCAAAGAAACCTTTATAAACCAGGCAGGTACATCTTCACAAAATGAATAGATTTCCACAGAATCTGTAATCTCTATTGACTTCCATTATAAAATTGACAATGCTGTCACAGAGAGAAAAAATCACCCCAACACCCTTGAGTTGGCATTTTTAATGAGGAAGGCCTTTGGTTAGCAGCTACTCAGGAGGTATAAGGCCCAGTGGCTAGTGCTGCCACTGTATACTCTCTTCTCCTGTGCTGTGTGCAGGACTCCAGAGTGCCCCATTCCCCACACCCTCCAAGGAGCCCTCAGAATTCCTCACAGGCCTGACAATTTCGCTGGCAGGAACTCTGGGACCTGGCTCTCCTCCCTTCCCATTGCTCTGGGCCTTGACAGTACCTCACAGACTGGGATCAGAGTACCATACTTGCCCAAAAGGGGCTCCCATCTCTACACAGCACGTTCTCCAACCCCAAAATGCCCTAACTTCAAGGCTCCACATTCTGAACAACAAATTAGCTACAGGCTTTATCAGTTCTATAATTTCAAAGTCTACACATTGAGTGTACTTATGAGAAATACCTTTACAGCCAGGCCTCAGGGTAAAAATGTAATGATATTTCTCTTATGTGCTTCGGCTGCCTAAACTGACCAAAACTGGGACTGCGCCTTATACACTGATGGGGCACAGCAAATTAGCTCAGCCTTTCTGGAAAGCAATCTTGCGATATGTTACAGAAGCTATAAAATTGTTCCTGTCCTTTAACTTATTAATCTCACTTTGGGGAAAATGCTGCAAGGAGACAACCCAAAAATAATTTGTTAAAAAATGGTCACATGGACAATATCTTCATATAATGAAAAATAAAAATACTATTGACCCAAAGAGTCAAGAATTAGGGAATTATAATAAAGATATGTTACCTCATCATACAATAAAGCTATGAAAAATAAACACTGAAGTGAATCATATTATTACTTATAAATGTATATATGAAATAATTTGGTTAAAAAAAATATACTGACAAATGGATATATGGTTAGAAATGAGTTTGGAGAGAGATAAATAATATTTTAAGGTTAATTACTATTTATTTCATGTAAATTGATGTGATTTTACAATATAAATAAAAATGAAAGTAGATATGTAATTTTGTATTGATGCCTAAAAAACAGAGTTAAAAATAATTGATACTGGAAATGTGCTCTCTGAAATTCCTAAGCAATATATATTTATACATTTGCAGTTATATTTTTAAATACTATGTATTCACATGCATGTATATGTTTGTATACATTTCTTACATATCTAATGTATATATGTAATATGCAGTAAAACTATTTACATGATCACAAAGTATATTTTTCTCATGAATTAATCTTCATTTATATTATTAATCTCAATGCATTTATTTGCAAACAGACGTACTTTTATTGCTATGAAAAACCTCAAAAAATGAACTGAGATTTTTATATAGAAGGCAAACTGTTCAGCAACTTTTTGAACTGAAGCATGTTTATCCTACTTATCGTAGCTCCTTTAGGCTGCTACATACATGAAAAGAGAGCTGTAATAACGCATGAAGGTAGAAGGTTTGCTGAGCATCTGGAATGGAGTAGCCATGTTAAGAGCCCTTTACCCCTTCCCACCTGGCCCAGTGGTTTTACTGCCTGGGAGTTGGGTGTGTTACCATCCATGGCTGTGAGTCACGGAACACACAGTGATCAGCAAAGTGCTGATTATCCCTGTGTTGCCACACGCCCTTTACCTCTCTCCTTAGGCATCAGGACCCTCCCAGGCCACCTCCCTTTCCCTTCCAGGCAGACACACCCATGACCTGCCTTTACAGGAGGGCTCTGGGTACCCACATCCTGGACCTGGTTCCTACCCTGGAAGGGGCTGCCTGAGAAACTGCTTGTCTAGAGCACAGCTTGGACTGAAATGCCAAAGAATTTCTGTTTGATGTCACAAGTTTGTTGTCCACACGGTGTCATAGCTCTTTCAGTTTCTATAGACTGGTTCCTGGCATGACTTGGACTTTTTCTTTTTTTCCTTCTGTGCCCTCTTCTCACACCCCTCCTATCAAACTCCAATATTCCTGTGTCCCCAATTTCTGCTTGCTGCCTAACTTCACCCCCTTACCAGCTCCTACCTACTAGTCCTACAGATGCCATGATCCCACACTGCTCACAGTGGCTTCCCCAGGCCTGGCCCACTCTTGTGATTAATGGCTATCTTATACTGTCAATCTTGTCTCAGCTTTCCTATCCCAGTTTCTCCTCAGCTACCCACTGTCAGTTTCAGGGATTCAGTTAAGGGAAAAAACACAATTAGTTGAGATGGAGGGATCCTAGTAGGGAAGAGACCGAAAGCAAGCACAATATGCTTTGCGAACACTTCCTTTCAAAACAAGTTCACTTTGTCAGGCTGAATATACCATTTAATGAACTAATCAGCCCCTGAAGAAGCCCAAAACAAAACCAAACCCCATTGCCATCAAGCCAATTCCAACTCATAGCAACCCTATAGGACAGAGTAGAACTGCCCCACATTTTTCCAAGAAGCACCTGGTGGATTTGAACCACCAACCTTTTGGTTAACAGCTGTAGCTCTTGACCACTACACCACCATGGTTTCCTAAATAAGCCCATGATCATTAATTAAGTGAATCTCATTGAGACCAGAAATAGCAACTTAAGTGTTTTGCTGATCATAGCTAGGCATTTGCTGATCTACAGACTTTTACGAAAACAGGCTGGAACATGTATGTGTGAACCATGAGCCTGGCTCACATATAGCTCCACAGGTAAATTACCACAATTCTTAAAAGAAACAAACACACAGATGTTCTGTGGGCAATAGTGTTCAAATTGTCATTGCAACAAATTTTTAAGCTAACTTCAGAGTCATTTGACCTATAAATATGAGGGTTGTTAGGGCTAAATAAAACAAAAATATGGCACAATTCTTTCATTCAAGAATATCAGATATTCCTAGCATCAGCCCAAATGATGCCTCCTATCAGTGGGTGATAACGGGCCTAAATTTCAAATAGT
The DNA here is from genome assembly GCF_030014295.1 of Loxodonta africana. Lineage (NCBI taxonomy): Eukaryota > Metazoa > Chordata > Mammalia > Proboscidea > Elephantidae > Loxodonta > Loxodonta africana. Next base: position 73,676,537 of record NC_087354.1, on the reverse strand, counting down.
CACAAATTCTAAATAGGAAATTCAAATGCTTTCAGAATGAAAGATGTACATAGTCACATAGTCACACCTCAAGCTAACACGTAACTATCTTTATGCTAAACACAAGTGTTTTTCTATCAGGAGATTAGCTTCAATTCTATCTTAACTTCATTATGTATGTCTTACATACCTGCATGTAGCAACAGTAATTATATTACCTTGGTCAGAGCCTAGTTATTTCAAGAAAATCACAGGAATACATTCCATAATCCCAAATCCTTGGAAAATCAATGTAAAATGACATCATTAGAAAAACCAAGTAACTAAGCTCATTTTCAATCACACAGGCTCTCTAAAATCTGTATTTCATTTTTTTTAAAGAAAGGAAAGATTTAGTTGTCATAAGTCAAATTCCACTTAATATACCCAATGACTATAACAAAAGTAAGTTTCCATGCAGTCCTATTCATTACTTAACAGTTCTATCTTTCAGTTTGGGTACTCCTTGCATACCTATTGCCATGGGAGACCTTTCTTTTCATATTAAGATAATAACCTTTTAATACATGCACGTTTGCTCCAGTTTAATGTCAGCTCCAGTCCTGAACACCAGAGATTTGTCTAAATCTGGGATAAAACAGGACAAAGCAGGAACTATGTCTACAAGCCACACTTCCTTGGGACCAAAGGCAGTCTAATAATTACTGCAATACTGATTTACGTTAGTTGCATCAGTCAATAAAATAAAATAATAAATCCCTCAAGCTTAGGCATAATAGAAAACAAAATTTTAGGAAAGTATGGAAAGGACTGAAGAGTAACGATCTATGTAAAAATATGCAGAGAACACTGTAATTCCAACTATAGCAAAAATCAGTCTTATCATTGAGCACACACTGAGAGAGCTGCTGGCATTTCAACACGTACAACCACTCGCGCATCTGACAGAATCACGAGTTAACGCCTCGGCTCTCTATCTGAAGAAGCACAGCTTTTGCCCCGCATCATTTTCTACTGTCAAGTTTACGGCTACTTGTTTTGTGTGTGTCTGTATGTGCTTTAGGTGACACTTTACAGCTCAAGTTAGTTTCTCATACAAAAATTCATACACACGTTGTTATGTGACCCTAGTTGCTATCCCTATAACGTGACTGCACATTCCTCTTTTCCACCCCAGATTTCCCATGTCCATTCAGCCAGCTCCTGTCCCTTTCCGCCTTCTCATCTCGCCTCCAAACAGGAGCTGCCCATTTAGTCTCCTGCATTTACTTGAACCAAGAAGCACACTCTTCACAAGTATCATTTTATGTCTTATAGTCCAATCTTTGTCTGACGAGTGGGTTTCAGGAATGGTTTTAGTTCTGGGTTAACAGAGAGTCCGGGGGCCATGTCCTCTGGGTTTCCTCCAGTATCAGACCATTCAATCTACTTTTTTTTTTGCTAGAATTTGAGTACTGCATCCCACTTTTTGCCTGCTCTGTCTAGGACTCTGTTGTGTTCCCTGTCAGGGTGGTCACTGGTGGTAGCTGGACACCATTTAGTTCTTCTGATCTCAGACTGATGGAGTCCCTGGTTCACGTGGCCCCATTTGTCTCTTGGGTTAATATTTTCCTTCATTCTCCTTTGCTGCGGGTGGGCTGGGAACAATTGATGTATCTCAGATGGCCACTCACTAGCTTTTAAGACCCTAGACACCACTCTCCAAAGTGGGATGCAGAACATTTTCTTCATAAACTTTGTTATGCCAATTGACCTTGATGTCCCCTGAAACCATGGTCCCCAGATCCCCACCCCTGCTACTCTGTCCCTCCAAGTGTTTGGTTGTATTCAGGAAACTTCTTAGCTTTTGGTTTAGTTCAGCTGTGCTGACTTCCCCTGAATTGTGTGTTGTCTTTCCCTTTACCTAAGATAATTCTTGCCTACTCTCTCGTTAGCGCATTCCACTCTCCCTTCCTCCCACCCTCGTAACCATCAAAGAGTATTTTCCTCCATGTTTAAATCTTGAGTTCTTATGATAGTGGTCTCATACAATATTTGTCCTTTTGCAACTGCCTAATATCACTCAGCATAATGCCTTCCAGACTCATCCATGTTGTAAGATGTTTCACAGATTCATTGTTATGATTTATCATCGTGTAGTAGTCCATTGTGGGAATATACCATAATTTGTTTATCCATTCATCCCTCAATAGGCACCTAGGTTGTTTCCATCTTTTTGCTATTGTGAACAGAGCTGCAGTGAACATGGGTGTGCATATATCTATTCATGTGAAGGCTATTATTTCTCTAGGATATATTCCAAGGAGTGAATTGCTAAATCATATGGTACTCCTATTTCTAGCTTTTTAAGAAAGCACCAAATTGATTTCCAAAGTGGTTGTACCATCTACATTCCCACCAGCACTGTGTGTTACAGGCTCTCTACAACCTCTCCGACACTGATTGTTTTGCGTTTTTTTAATTAATGCCAGCCTTGTTGGAGTGAGATGATATATCATTTTAGTTTTGATTTGCATTTCACTAATGGCTAATGATCGTGAACATTTCCTCATGTATCTGTTAGCTGCCCGAATGTCTTCTTTGGTGAAGTGCCTGTTCATATCCTTTGCCCATTTTTTAATTGGGTTATTTGCCTTTTGTGGTTGAAGTTTTGTAGTATCTTTAAGATTTTAGAGATCAGACCCTGATCAGATATGTCATAGCCAAGAATTTTTTCCCGAATTGTAGGATGTCTTTTTCCTCTTTTGGTTAAGCTTTTGATGAGCCTAAGTGTTTGATTTTTAGGAGCTCCCAGTTATCTAGTTTCTCTTTCTGTGTTTGTGCACTGTTAGTTTTGTATGTTTATGCCATGTATTAGGGCTCTTAGCATTGTCCCTATTTTTTTTTCCCAAGATCTTTACCATTTAGATTTTATATTTAGGTCTTTGACCCATTTTGAGGTAGTTTTTATGCATGGTGTGAGGTATGGGTCTTGTCTCATTTTTGTGCCCATGGATATCCAATTATGCCAGCACCATTTGTTAAAGAGACTGTCTTTTCCCCATTTAACAGACTTTGGGCCTTTATCAAATATCAGCTGCTCACTGGTGGATGAATTTATGTCTGGATTCTCAGTTCTGTTCCATTGGTCTATGTGTCTGTTGTACCAGTACCAGGCTGTTTTGACTACCATGGTGATATAATAGGTTCTAAAATCAGGTAGTGTGAGGCCTCCCACTTTGTTCTTCTTCAGTAATGCTTTATCTGGGGCCTCTTCCCTTTCCATATTAAATCGGTGATTTGTTTCTCCATCTCATTAAAAAATGTCCTTGGGATTTGGAACAAGATTGCATTGTATCTGTAGATCACTTTGTGTAGAACAGACATTTTCACAATGTTGAGTCTTCCTATCCATGAGCAAGGTATGTTTTTCCACTTATGTAGGTCTCTTTTGGTTTCCTGCAGTAGTGTCTTGCAGCTTCCTTGGCATAGGTCTTTTATGTCTCTGGTTAGATTTATTCCTAAGTATTTTATCTTTTTGGGAGCTACTGTAAACAGTATTGATTTGGTGATTTCCTCTTCAACATTCTCTTTGCTGGTGTAGAGGAATCCAACTGATTTTTGTATGTTTATCTGGACACTTTGTTTATCCTGACACTTTGCTGAACTCCTTTGCTAGTTCCAGTAGTTTTCTTCTGGATTCTTTAGGGTTTTCTGTGTATAAGATCATATTGTCTGCAAACGGAGATACTTTTACTTCTTCCTTAAGTCACATTTGGATGCTTTTAATTTATTGACGGCAGTGGGTTTTTATTTCTTTTTCTAGCCTAGCTGCTCTGGCTAGGACCTCCAGCACAACGTTGAATAAGAGTGGTGAAAAAAAGCATCCTTGTCTGGTTCCTGTTCTTAAGATGAATGCTTTCAGACTCTCCATTTAGCTCCTGGCTTTGCATAAATGCCCTTTATTATGTTGAGGAATTTCCCCTCTATTCCTATTTTGCTGAGAGTTTTTATCATGAATGGGTGTTGGACTTTGTCAAATGCCTTTTCTGCATCAATTGATTAGATCATGTGGCTCTTGTCTTTTGTTTTACTTGTGTGATGGATTACATTGATTGTTCTTCTCATGTTGAGCCATCCTGCATACCTGGTATGAATCCCACTTGGTCATGGTAAATTATTTTTTTGGTATGTTGTTGAATTCTATTGGCTAAAATTTTGTCTAGGATTTTTGCATCTATGTTCATGAGGGATACTGGCCTGCAATTTTCTCTTTTTTTGTGGTGTCTTTACCTAGTTTTGGTATCAGGGTCATGCTGGCTTCATAGAATGAGTTTGGGAATACTCCACCATTTCTATGCTCTGAAATACTTTTAGTAATAGTGGTGTTAACTCTTCTCTAAAGGTTGGTAGAATTCTCCAGTGAAGCCACATGAGCCAGAGCTTTTTTTTGTAAATTAATTACCTTTTCAATCTCTTCTTTTGTTAAAGGTTTATTTAGTTGTTCTACCTCTGTTTGTAGTCTAGGTAGGCAGTATGTTTCTAGAAATTTGTCCATTTCCTCTAGGTTTTCAAATTTGTTGGAGTACAATTTTCATAGTATTCTGTTATGATTCTTTTAATTTCATTTGGGTCTGTTGTGATGTTGCCCATCTCATTTCTTATTTGGGTTATGTTCTTCCTCTCGAGTTCTTCTTTTGTCAGCTTGGCCAGTGGTTTATTAATTTTGTTGATCTTTTTAGAGAACCAGCTTTTGGTCTTGTTAATTCTTTCAATTGTTTTTCTGTTCTCTATTTCATTTAATTCTGGTCTGATTTTTATTATTTCCTTTCTTCTCGTGCTCCAGGGCTTCTTTTGCTGCTCTCCTTCTATTTGTTTGAGTTGTAGGGTTAATGTTTTGATTTTGGCCCTTTCTTCTTTTTAGATGTGTGCATTTATTGCTATAAATTGACCTCTGAGCACTGCTTTTGCTGTGTCCCAAAGGTTCTGGTAGGGTGTATTTTCATTCTCATTTGATTCTGTGAATTTCTTTATTCCGTTCTTAATTTCTTGTATAACCCAGTAGTTTTTGAGCAAGGTGTTGTTCAGCTTCCATGCATCTGATTTTTTTTCCTTGTTTTTTCTGTTTCTGATTTCTCCACCTGTGGCTTTATGGCCAGAAATGACACTTTAAAATATTTTGATGTTTTGGATTCTGTTAAGTCTTGCTTTGTGGCCTGATATGTGGTCTATTCTGGAGATTGTTCCATGTGCATTGTAAAAGAAAGTGTGCCTGGTTGCCGTTGGGTGGAGTGCTCTTTATATGTCTGTGAGGTCAAGTTGGTTGATTGTGGCATTTAGATCCTCCATATCTTTATGAGCTTCTTTCTGGATGTTCTGTCCTTCACCAAAAGTGGTGTGTTAAAGCCTCCTACTATTATTGTGGAGCTGTCTATCTCTCTTTTCAATGCTGTGAGAGTTTGTTTTATGTATTTTGGAGCCCTGTCATTGGGTGTGCAAATATTTATTATGGTTAGGGCTACTTTCTTTTTGTTTGTTTGTTTTTACTGTGCTTTAGATGAAGGTTTAAGGCCCAAATTAGTTTCTCATTAAACAATTAATACACATATTGTTTTGTAACATTGGTTGCCAACCCTGCAATGTGTCAATACTCTTCCCTTCCCAACCTTGGGGTCCCCATTTCCATTTGTCCAGCCTTCCTATCTCCTCCTGCCTTCTCGTCCTTGCCCCTGGGCTGGTGTGCCCATTGAGCCTCGTATACACAGTTGAGCTACGTGTATAATTCTTTGTTTTATGGGCCTGTCTAATCTTTGTCTGAAGGGTAAACCTCAGGAGTGATGTCAGTACTGAATTAAAAGGATGTCCAGGGGCCACACTCTCAAGGTTTCTCCAGTCTCTGTCAGACCAGTAAGTCTGGTTTTTTTTCGTGAGTTAGAATTTTGTTCTACATTTTTCTCCAGCTCTGTCTGGGACCCTCTATTGTGATCCCTGTCAGAGCAGTCAGTGGTGGTAACCAGGCACCATCCAATTTTGCTGGACTCAGTCTGGTGGAGGCTGTGGTAGTTGTGGTCTATTAGTCCTTTGGACTAATCTTTCCCTCGTGTCTTTGGTTTTCTTCATTTTCCCTTGCTGACGATGGGGTGGGACCAGTGGAGTATCTTAGATGGCCACTGACAAGCTTTTATGATGTCAGACACTACTCACCAAAGTAGAATGGAGGACATTTCTTTATAAACTCTGTTATGCCTATTAAGCTAGATATCCCCCGAGACCATGGTCCCCAGCTCTGAGTCTGGTAATTCTGTCCCTCAGGGAGTTTTGATGTGTCTAATTAGCCTCTGTAACTTTGACTTGGTCAAATTGTGCAGACTTCGCCAGTAGTTGTTGTTCTTGTTGTTAGGTGCCGTCGAGTCGGTTCCGACTCATAGCAACCCTATGCACAACAGAATGAAACACTGCCCGGTCCTGTGCCATCCTTACAATCATTGTTATGCTTGAGCTCGTTGTTGCAGCCACTGTGTCAATCCACCTTGAGGGTCTTCCTCTTTTCCACTGACCCTGTACTCTGCCAAGCATGATGTCCTTCTCCAGGGACTCATCCCTCCTGACAACATGTCCAAAGTATGTAAGACACAGTCTCGCCATTCTTGCCTCTAAGGAGCATTCTGGCCGCACTTCTTCTAAGACAGATTTGTTCGTTCTTTTGGCAGTCCATGGTGTATTCAATATTCTTCAGCAACACCACGATTCAAAGGCGCCAACTCCTCTTTGGTCTTCCTTATTCACTGTCCAGCTTTCACATGCATATGATGTGATTGAAAATACCATGGCTTGGGTCAGGCACACCTTAGTCTTCAGGGTGACATCTTTGCTCTTCAACACTTTGAAGAGGTCCTTTGCAGCAGATTTGCCCAATGCAATGTGTCTTTTCATTTCTTGACTGTTGCTTCCATGGCTGTTGATTGTGGATCCAAGTCAAATGAAATCCCTGACAACTTCAATCTTATCTCCGTTTACTATGATGTTGCTCACTGGGCCAGTTGTGAGGATTTTGTTTTCTTTATGTTGAGGTATAATCCATTCTGAAGGCTGTGGTCTTTGATCTTCACTAGTAAGTGCTTCAAGTCCTCTTCACTTTCAGCAAGCAAGGTTGTGTCATCTGCATAATGCAGGTTGTTAATGAGTCTTCCTCCAATCCTGATGCCCCGTTCTTCTTCATATCGTTCAGCTTCTCGGATTATTTGTTCAGCATACAGATTAAATAGGCATGGTGAAAGAATACAACCCTGACACACACCTTTCCCAACTTTAAACCAATCAGTATCCCCTTGTTCTGTCCGAACAACTGACTCTTGATCTATGTAAAGGTTCCTCATGAGCACAATTTAAGTGTTCTGGAATTCCGATTCTTCCCAGTGTTATCCATAGTTTGTTATGATCCACACAGTCAAATGCCTTTGCATAGTCAATAAAACACAGGTAAACATCCTTCTGGTATTCTCTGCTTTCAGCCAGGATCCATCTGACATCAGCAATAATAACCCTGGTTCCACGTCCTCTTCTGAAACCGGCCTGAATTTCTGGCAGTTCCCTGTCGATATACTGCTGCAGCTGTTTTTGAATGATCTTCAGCAAAATTTTGCTTGCGTGTGACATTAATGATATTGTTCTATAATTTCCACATTTAGTTGGATCACCTTTCTTGGGAATAGGCATAAATATAGATCTCTTCCATATTTCTTGGCATAGACAAGTGAGCACCTCCAGCGCTACATCTGTTTGTTGACACATCTCAACTGATATTCCTTCAATTCCTGGAGCCTTATTTTTCTCCAATGCCTTTGGAGCAGCTTGGACTTCTTCCTTCAGTAACCATCGGTTCCTGATCACATATCACCTCTTGAAATGGTTGAATATCAACTAATTCTTTTTGGCATAATGACTCTGTGTATTCCTTCCATCTTCTTTCGATGCTTCCTGCATCATTTAATATTTTTCCCCATGGAATCTTTCACTATTGCTTGAATTTTTTCTTTAGTTCTTTCAGCTTGAGAAATGCCGAGCGTGTTCTTCCCTTTTGGTTTTCCATCTACAGTTCTTTGCACATGTCATTATAATACCTTACTTTGTCTTCTTGAGACGCCCTTTGAAATCTTCTGTTCAGTTCTTTTACTTCATCAGTTCTTCCTGTTGCTTTAGCTACTCAATGCTCAAGGGCAAGTTTCAGAGTCTCCTCTGACATCCATCTTGGTCTTTTTTTTTCTTTCCTGTCTTTTCAGTGACCTCTTGCTTTCTTCATGGATGATGTCCTTGATGCCATTCCACAACTCGTCTGGTCTTCTGTCACTAGTGTTCAATGCGTCAAATCTATCCTTCAGATGGTCTCTAAATTCAGTTGGGATGTACTGAAGGTCATATTTTGGCTCTCGTGGACTTGCTCGGATTTTCTTCAGTTTCACCTTGAACTTGCATATGAGCAATTGATGGTTTGTTCCACGGTCGGCCCCTGGCCTTGTTCTGACTGATGATATTGAGCGTTTCCATCGTCTCTTTCCACAGATGTAGTCAATTTCATTTCTGTGTGTTCCATCTGGCGAGGTCCATGTGTATAGTCACTGTTTATGTTGGTGAAAGAAGGTATTTGCAATGAAGAAGTCATCGGTCTTGCAAAATTCTATCATTCGATCTCCGGCATTGTTTCTATCACCAAGGCCATATTTTCCAACTACTGATCCTTCTTCTTTGTTTCCAACTTTCGCATTCCAATCGCCAGTAATTATCAATGCATCTTGATTGCATGTTCGATCAATTTCAGACTGTAGCAGCTGATAAAAATCTTCAATTTCTTCATCTTTGGCCCTAGCGGTTGGTGCATGAATTTGAATAATAGTCATATTAACGGGTCTTCCTTGTAGGCGAATGGATATCATCCTATCACTGACAACGTTGTACTTCAGGATAGATCTTGAAATGTTCTTTTTGACAATGAATGCAACACCATTCCTCTTCGAGTTGTCATTCCCCGCATAGTAGACTATATGATTGTCCGATTCAAAATGGCCAACACCAGTCCATTTCAGTTCACTAATGCCTAGGATATCGATGTTTATGTGTTCCATTTCATTTTTGACAATTTCCAATTTTCCTAGATTCATACTTTGTACATTCCAGGTTCTGATTATTAATGGATGTTTGCAGCTATTTCTTCTCATTTTGAGTCGTGCCACATCAGCAAATGAAGGTCCCGAAAGCTTTACTTCATCCATGTCATTAAGGTCGACTTTACTTTGAGGAGGCAGCTCTTCCCCAGTCATCTTTTGAGCGCCTTCCAACCTGGGGGGCTCATCTTCCAGCCCTATATAAATGTTCCACTGCTATTCATAAGGTTTTCACTGGCTAATGCTCTTCAGAAGTAGACTGCCGGGTCCTTCTTCCTGGTCTGTCTTAGTCTGGAACCTCAGCTGAAACCTGTCTTCCACGGGTGACCCTGCTGGTATCTGAATACCGGTGGCATAGCTTCCAGCATCACAGCAACACACAAGTCCCCACAGTACGACAAACTGACAGACGTGTACTATTTTACCTTAGGACTACTTGTAAAGGAGGTAAGACTGGTGTAAATTTTAAAATGTTAATGAACATCAATTTTCTAAGATAAGAAGGTTAATCTAGGTTCTCTAACACTTTTCATCTCTCAAAGGCTTTACATAATTTTTCTCTAGTTTGGTCTATGACAAGACACAGACTAAAAAAGTAAAGATAAACAAAGCAAGAGAATGAGATTCATGGGAAACATATTTAATATACTTCTCAAATTCATGTATGGGTGCTCTATACTTCTTTAATAAGGAGCCCTGGTTAAGCACTTGGTTACTACCCGAAAGGTTGGCAGTTTGAACCCACCAGCAGCTCCATGGAAGAAAGATGTGGCACTTTGCTTCTATCAAGATGACAGCCTTGGGAGCCCTATGGAGCAGTTTTACTCTGTCCTGTTGGGTCAGTGCTGGAGCCACGGTGGCACAGTGGTTAAGAGCTATGACTGCCAACCAAAAGGTTGGCAGTTCAAATCACCAGTCGCTCCTTGGAAACTCTATGGGGCAGTTTTACTCTGTATTTTAGAGTCGCTATGAGTCAGATAATTTTTTTTTTTTTTTATGAGTCAGAATCAACTTGATGACAATGGGTTTGGTTTTGGGGGTTTATAGGGTCACTATGAGTTGGAATCAACTCCACAGCAAAGGGTTTTGGTCTTATACTTCTTTAACAAATTCACCCTACTTGAGTTCTAGACAGGATGCTCACATATTATCTATTTTTCTGTAAATACAAGTATTCTGACAAATATATTATCTATTTTTCATTGTTATGGGAAGGCATTTGACTTAATTAATTTACCTAGATGATTCAGTTCTTTCCCAACTCTTCAAAGAAGAACAAAAATTACTAAACCCACTGGCTTTTCCTCACCAATCACCATTACTCTATTTGAGCTCTGATGGTTTCTGAGCCAAAAAATTATATAACAGCCTATTTTGGAGATGGAAGGTGGTAGCAGATGCTTTGGGCTATTAACTAACTACATGAAGACAGGAACGTGCATTTCCAATAGATTTTTTGTTTTGTTTTTTAACTTACCATCTCTGTTCTCCTGGCTCTAAGAGCAAACACCATTTAGTGTAACTAAGACTGATTCAGTGCTTGAAAGGAAAGGATAAAAAATGAATAGAGCAAAGTCCACAAAGCTTCACAAACCACAACTGTGGCATTAAGAATAACTAGTGTAGGGGGCTGAATTCACATGGCAGTCTAGCTGAACAGTTTATTTTCTGATGGACCGACGCTTCTTAATCATTCTTAAAAATTCAGAAAAAGCAAAGGCAAAAGATAAAAACAGGTCTACAAGATTATAATCTGTTCTTATAGATTAAAATAAAAATTAGACATACACACATACACACACAAACTTCCCCCAATCATTAAATTCAAGTCCAAAGATCTTAGATCTTACTGGTAGCAAATTATACAAAGTTTTATAAATCAGTGTGTGTCCAGAATTGTTTTCTAAGTTGCTTACCTCTACTAAAATTGTATTTAATACTTCTTGCTTTTCAGTTCAACAGTATATTGAGCACCTACAATATGCCATGCACTCTTCGGGGTACTGGGGATGTAGATAAATTACAAATAGTCTCTGATCTTGAAGATCTTGTGATGAAGTTGGGAAGATGATACTGTACATGTAACTTTATTAAAGGTGGTTGGTTAACAGTGAACGAACACCCAGGGTGCTGTGGGAGTATGAACGAGGGCAGGGCCCATTTCTGGGAGGAAATGATCCTTCAGTGAATCCTGTGGGACAGCCATTTAACAAGGCAGAGGGGAAAAAAATCCAGGCAGAAAGAAGAGCATATGCCTAAGGCACAGAGGCATGACATGGCAGGAAGGGCAATGCCCAGTGGTAAGGGTGGCTAGGACCTACAAGCACTTTTGCATTTCTGAAGACTAAATGAGAGTCTGGGAGTGATGAAAGCCAGCACATAAAGAGCCCGTGTGCCATCCTGACCTGGATGTAGGTGAGAATAAGTACAAGGCAGCGCCACTTTCCTACAGCCTAGATTCTTCGGTATCAATCTTAGGAATGCTACTACTCCTGAATGTCCACAATACAACTATTCTGAGAACGCCATGAGATCACTGAATCCAAGAACAGTTTGGAGACTCGAGTGCACCATTGAGCCACTCACAGTCTCTCTTATGGTGACACCCCTTTGGATCGCAGACTGCTCTGGATGATGGCTAGTTATGTAACTAGCTGCTCCATACAGGCTACAAGGTATAGACGGGCTGAGTGCATACCCTCTTCCATCAAAGTTTCCTTTTTATTTTTCTCAAGCTCTGGAAAGTTGTTGTTGCTAGTTGCCATGGAGTCCGTTCTGACTCATAGAGACCCCACGTGCATAGAGTACAACTGTTTCAGAGGGTTTTCAAGGCCGTGATCTTTTGGGAGCAGATAATCAGGCCTTTCTTCCAAGGCACCTCTCACCAGCTTTTCGATTAGTTCATTGTATGTTATTTATGCTGAATTTGTACTTAAGTATCCTAACAAAGAGAGGAATTCTAGACACCACAGACTTAGGTTGCCTTCATTTTCTCTAATATATAAAAAAGCACTGGGCAACTAATGAAGCACTTCAGTAAATAAAACGTCGTCACCCAGTTTTGTCTATGACACATTTCTTACCAGCCTTACAGGTTTTCTTGGGGTGCTTCAGGGGCACCCAGGGGCTGCAGTCATAGTAGTCACAGGAATTTATATCAGATTTTAGCTGATATAAATTCCTCTGCAATTGTTCTTCATCCAACTGCAGGCTGAACAACTCACAGCAACATGCTAACATATGAAACTCCGAAAGAACAAATAGCATTCATTCCTATCCACTGAAGTTCTCATTCCTCGCCTCAAACTTGGCCCCTTATCTGTGCTTTGCCCCCACTTCCTCACCTTTTTTCACAGTCCAAATACCCCTTCTCAAAGTATTCTCTTCCCCTCTATCCATCTAAAACTCCTTTTTCCATGGCCAAATTAGCAAAATTCCACTTCCTCTACTTCCCAGGCCACTCCACATCCATAAAGTCCCTTCTCTTGACTTAATTCTTGTAATTATTATTATTCATTTTGTAACCACATTTCTCTATTGTCATCCCAATAAGCTTATACATTCTTTAAAAGCCCAGACCAAGGCTTATACATTCCTAAGTCCCACCTGCGCCGCCCACAGTGATGTACCTGGAGTGTGCACTCAGTAGACCTCTGTTGAATTATAATCGCTCTGACACCCACATGAATTTATTCAACCAGTATTTTCAGAAGGCCCTCAAGAACCTTTGGACTAGGCAGACTAAGGAAAAGTCTGACTCACTTAAAAGGAAAAGTAAAACCTAAAGATGTAAAAGACTTGCCCAAAGTTAAAGAAATGTCTGAACCAGCAATAAGACCAAGAGAGAGTGTCTTCACTTTACAAAAGGAAGCTTTTAATGACCAAACACCATTCCTTCCGGCAAAGTCATCCTTAACCTCAACTCAATATTTTTCTGTGCATTCTATCAAGTTCTAAGTATCTGTACTAAAGGAAGGATGGAATGCTTCAGACAATCTAAAATGTCTGATAATGCTGAAGTCATTCATGTCGGATATGGAAATAAACAACTCTGGGACCAATATTTATATATTCCCAAATACAGGAAAAAAAGGACACTCTAACAGCACTTCAACAGCTTTGGAATAAAGCTTGCTCAGGACAGGGTCTGACATGGCAGACCATGTACCTACATATAATCAAGAGGTTGATGACATATGATGTTTTTGAAGGGTGGTACAAAATACTAAATAGATCACATCGCAGTTACCCCAGCAGGATGATTTCAGTCAGAAGGTATTGTATATAAACAAATAAACAAAATGGAGACCCGGAGCAAAGAATGCATATTAGAACAATAGACTTCATCAGCCAAGAAAATTCAAGACATCAGCAACTCAAGACATCTGATTGTATACTCCTATCAGTTAAAAAAAGTGAGCACCTATTTCCAATATTTTTACATCTATTTACTAATAAATAAACATACGCTAATTTGAATATATTATGTACATTATAAACACAAAATAGAAATTTTTGAAAGGTAAGATTAAAAAGACAAAAATAGGTCTTCTAAAATATTCTTCCTACACCCAGTGCACTGTTGGGCACACCACTTGGGGGGATCACCACCCCACTCTGGAACCACTGCCTTGAAATACATATGAAAGTACAACCTGGAAAACTCCTGGACTTTCTTCCAGTTGCTAAATCAGAGGTATGCTTAATGTTCAGGGCAAACGATTAAGATTGTAAGACTGAAAAGTCAGAGAATGGAAAACGCACAAAAAAGTCTTGGAAGCTTTATATTGATAGTGACAAGGAGCCACAAAGTGTAAACGACCCAGAAGTAAAAGTTCTTTTTGTTCAGTTTGGATCTAAACTGTGTCCTCTATAATTGCTGTGATTTACAGGCTCAGCGCTTTAACCACGTGCTGTTTCCGGCCACAGGAAGGAACTAGGTAGTCATTAAAAAACTGTCACATAGATAGCCACTTACCAGCTCACCTAGGGACTGCAATGTTGGACAAGTAGTAAAGAATGCCAACTTTATTTATTTTACTACTTGTAAACTCCCTGAAGAAAGGGGTAGGCTGGTAAAATTTTCTGAACATTCAACTCTTAATGAGCGACACAAGCAGATCAGGGAAGAATCACAAAGAAGTCAAAATCAACAATCAAAAAAACTTTTATAATCAGCTTTGTATACAGCCAGGCACCTTCCTTCCTTAAATTTACACAGGCACCTCCAGCCCCAAAATGGTAGGGCACAGTGGTTAAATGCACAACTGGATCTTGGAGTCAGCAGACCTACGTTTTTAAGTACTGGCTTGGTTTCAGCTGTATAACCTGTACAAGTTATTTAACCTCTGTAATTTTCTATCTCCTCATCTGTAAAATGATTATGCTAATACTAACTACCTTATAGGTTTGGGGAGAAGATTAAATGATATAACGCATTTGAAGCATCAGCACTGTACTTTGTAAACATTTAATAAATACATATTTTAGTACTACTACAGTTTAAAGGCTAGCATGGAAATCAGCAGGGAGGAAGAAAGAGAGAAGATGTGGTTATGGTCAAATATATTACAAAGTGATGTAAAAGTCACTTTAAGGCGAACAGCTGTTCTTCTAAGGCTATCTGAGAAGCATTTATATCCCCTAATCGTTTTTGTGAAAACAATTTTTTTTTTTTTAATCCAGACACCTATTCTAGGAAAGGAAGTAGAGAAAGTTGCTTGTCTCCTCACCAGAAAGGGTTTCCCTCCTTGTGTTTCTAGAAATCTCTTTACTTGTCATAGAGGTAGGACACCCTGGTTCAGTGTGACGAAGGCTCCTGGGGCTACTGAGACCAGCAAAGGAGACAGAACTTATACCTTACCTGCGCCCAGTGGTTTTTAAACACAATCATGCATGTTTCTGGGTCAACGCCCTGCAGGCTCACAGCCTGCTGGAGTTTGCTTTCCGTGGCATTCGATGACATCATACACCTTCCTAAATTCATGCTTCTAAGTCATATTTAATTTTCATGAAAATTAGGTAAGCGGTCTAAATTTCAGGTATCACATTTAGAAACATAGCTTCTTCATGTCTCACTGCCACCTTCAGAAACCTGTAATGACAATAACAAAAAATGTATTTCATTATGTTCACATATTAAATAGGACTCTGCCTTTTAAATTTAAATCACAGATTCAAGAAGTACAAAACAACAAAACTATCTACAAAATAGATATTTCTACTTAATCTAAAGGCTCTCCTATTTTCTCTCACCTTGTTACCAGAAATACAAAATAATGCGTAAATTAAGCAATAATTGGGTTTATTCTCTACCACCAACTAACTACCCCCTCCCCAGATTGTTATTCTAAATTCACTCGTCTAGTTTCTACAAGAAAAATACTAACATTGTCCAAACTATACAAAAGAGCTTCATGACCCATCAGTAATCAAGTAAGAAATTATGATACCAATGTTTGTGGGATTTTAAAAACACTCAGTAACAAGAAAGCCGTTAGTTAATGGCAACAAAAATAAATGGCTTGGTGCAACGTGGGAGAGTTATACAACAGCACCCAGACTCCTGGGTCCAATAACATTGATTTTTTTTTTTTTAAATCAATGACTGCCATAACAGAATTGAAAGCATTTCCAGTCATTCTGTGGCTACAAACTAAGTTAAGGTTTTTAGCAGTTCTGAAAAATAATAAAATTCCAAGTGCCCTTGAACAATCAGAGGGAAATGATCCAACAAAAACAAGACAGTAGTTACTAGGTGTGAGTACAAGGCAGCACATTCACAAATGAAAAACGAATTATGTGTGTGAAATATGAAGAAAGTCTGACTACAAGAAAGCCAGGAGAGGAGAAAAAGATACTGAGGTTACAGACTGTGTGGTGCATATGATCAAGTGGTGTGGTGCCAACTCTAACAAAAGCAATACAATAATGGTATTAGCTCACCAGTTTGATCAGTCCATAAGGGGACTGGGGACAGTTCAAAAATTATTTTTTAGTGTACAGGTTAGAGAGCATTCAGAGAAAAGTAATTATGTCATAATTACCATAGCAGAGGAAAACAAAATTCATGATGAAAGTGTTCAGACTTCTTGTGCCAAAAGGGGGTGGAGAATAGGTTATTTCCAGTTGAGTGTATGAAAGGTATTACAAGGAAAACACTGATCAACTGTTCTCACGACAAACAATAAAATGTGAGAAGGGTGCTTAAGGTGATGATCGAGGTTAAACTTATAAATTAAGTTCTTTGTGGGGAGTAGAATCAAACACTGGAAAAAGTTAAGGAATATTCAAAACAACTATTTCTGTGGGGGAGGGACTTGAACTATTCAACATAAAAAGAGTTTTATTAAAATTTAAGACATAAGAACAGAAAAACTTATAAGAATTAATTATTTTATTAGAAAACATTTTTTTAGGGAGAATGGACAGAATAAAGCCATGTAGAAAGAGCAAGGCCCAATAGAAGGACTACATAAATTACACACTTGAAGGAGGTAGCCTGCGAATATTATCTATAACTGCATTTTATTAAAACTGATAAATTTCTAACCTAAAATTCTTAATGGTAAAAATGTGTTGTTTTCAATAAGACATTATCCACTGCCACCCATGGTTTTGCCACTGAGAGACATATTCTATTGCCCATCTGCTGTTTTAAACCCAGATGTGGCCATCCTATGTCTCTGTAGTCGCCACAGTCCCCCACCACTGCCTACGATTCTGCCACAGCCTCTTCCCTCCCTTTGTGCTACCTGTCTAGCCCTAATATGTGGAGCCTTGTTTTAAGTGATAAAAAGATAAAACAAGGTTCTGAATCAATTTTCTCATTGTCCTAAACACTATATTTCCATGAAAATGTCAAGGCCTTTTATTCAGATAATGTAATAACAATGAGGAAAATCTGAATGTTTTGTTTTATCCCAGAGGTTGAAAAACTACAGTACTCCTTGAGATCCCTTTCAGCTCTAGGATTTTAAGATTCTTCTTCAAAGGTATGAGGGAAACATATATCACGCCAGTTTCCTCTACATCAAAAATAGACACATATGCTCTGTAAGATCCTTTGAGTTAATTCTCAGAAGGACCTTACATGTGATCTTTTCAGATAATGAGACTGCAGTACAGACTGGATAAATATCTTGGCCAAGCTCATAAACTTACAGCTTGGTTTTGATGGAAACAGAATGTGAGTT
Source organism: Loxodonta africana (assembly GCF_030014295.1). Lineage (NCBI taxonomy): Eukaryota > Metazoa > Chordata > Mammalia > Proboscidea > Elephantidae > Loxodonta > Loxodonta africana. The sequence continues at coordinate 73,659,226 of NC_087354.1, read as the reverse complement.
TCTTGATTCCCAGTCAAGTGTTCTTTCTAGAAAACTATATTCTCCTTTCTCCTGGCTATAATTCCTGGCCCTATTCCCTTAAGTAATCCTATCTTCTCAGAGGAAACTATCTCACTTGGTTTATGTTTATCTAATCAAACTTTTGAGGCAGATGCTTGACGAATCTAAATCTGTCATAAATACAGGAACTATAATATAAGGAAAACTTGGGAGAGAGAGGAAGAATGAGGCAAGCCAAGCAAGCAAAGTGTGAGAAGGAATAACTGTGCCTGAAGATCATTTAAATGAAAATACTACCTGAAATGCTCAGAAACCAAAGAGTTGGATATTCCCACTCTCTCTCTCATCTCCATTTTATCAGCGTATTAAAGCACTTACATGTCCCCAAAACCAAACCAAACCTGTTGCCGTTGAGTCGATTCTGACTCATGGCATGTCCCCAGGGCAATACTAAACCAAAAGAAAGAGACAGCTCCATACTTACGAGAGATTTATAAGGGCATACTACTTTAAGCACCAAGGCTTTCAATGCATTTTCCTGTTATCAGCCTTTGCCTTTTTTCTTTTTTCAGTTATTCCAAGCTTTTCATTTAGTTCTCAGATCACAGTTAAAAATCTCAAGTGAAGAACAGAGAAAAACAAAACCAAGCAAAAAGCTGAGAGCAGGTGAAAGAGGCTGTGGTCATTAGAATGTGTGCCTGTGTCATAAGCATGGCACTGCTAGACATTTCTCTTTTCTTCTCTCTGCTCTCGCCAGTCTAAGGTATTAGATGCTGGGGATATTTACAGCTTGACACTTTTGGCCCATGTTCAGCCTGTTCGTCTTTCTTTTTTTCCTATAAACAGATACAAACACATCGACGACTCAATTTTCATGCCTGAGAAAGTTGTATAAGCCAGTTCAGACCCTTAAGGAGCGAATTTTCTTCAACAAACCACCAGGACAAAAAATATCCAAAAGACTCTATTTGTCCAGCTGTGGTTACATACGGTTTTGTGTTTCGGTTGTTCAGTTTTTTGCAACCAGTTCGAACCAGTTCAGTCATAGCCGATGAAGTGAAATTGGAACAGATTCAAATTTTTTTAATTTGGATGAAGCAGAACTATAACCGAAATGAGAAAAATTACAGGTCAAAGCCCTGGAATGGAAGGCTGGGAAGAGGTGTAGTCAGCCCTGTCAGGAGCCTGATGTGGGAGACTGGGATACTGACAGGACTGTAGGAGAGTGACACACATTCAAAGCAGCATGGTCAGTCACTGTCTTTGAGCCGGGCATAGCTATTTCCCACTCTGCTGGTCAAGAGATTTGGTTGCTATGCAATGCGCACGCTGCCCTTGTATTCTAACAGGGAGATTCAGTTTCTAGCAGGTCGTCAACCCATACTTTTTCCCATTCTGGGTATCGTTTCAGTTCATCCACATTTTACAAATTTGGGTCCATTTCAGTTTTATTTCTTAGGCCATGACTGAACCAGGAAGAACAGGCTCAAAGTCCTGGTTTTTTGGCATGGGGGAGTAGAGGAGCTGATATTTCAGCACAGATTATATACGGCAAAGGTAAGAGAAGTGACTGTATGATTTCCAAAGACATTACAGAGTGGCCACATTTATCACATTTATAATCAAAAACCCAAACCCACTGCCGCTGAGTCAATTCCGACTCAGAACAACCCTATAGGACAGAGTAGAACTGCCCCATAGGGTTTCCAAGGAGTGCCTGGTGGAGTCAAGCTGTTGACCTTTTGGTCAGCAGCTGTGGCTCTTAACCACGACACCACCAGGGTTTCCGGCCACATTTATATATCTCATTAATAATGTATATAAAAATATTATTATCCATTAATAAATAAAAAGTTTATATAAATTACTGTTGATGACAAGAATAACTGACATAAAATTGTATGTATTTTTATTTGCTCCCTTTTTTGAAAAGTATATCTTTTATTTGACTGTAAAAATTATACAAGCCATACCACAGAATTATAAAAAATATCATAATCATAAAAGCTAAGACTCTAGTCATCTAAATCACAACTACTTGCCAATGTAAAAATTCCTTCAATCTCATTCCCAAACACACAGACATTTTATCTAATTTCTGGCTGCTCTGAGAAGCTGTAATCCTTAAGAAGTCTATAAATGGGTCAAAAATCACATTTTTCCTATACCACCAATAACTACATTTTGATAAATCCATCTTCCACTATCAGACTAAAGTACACTATAAACATTTTGGCATTTAATCAAATATTATTTCATACCACCCTTCAATTATTTTTCTATTTAAATATATCCTCCAACAAAGGATTAAGGAGCCCTGGTAGAGCAGTGGTTAAGAGTTTGGCTGTTAACCAAAAGGTTGGCAGTTTGAATCCACCAGCTGCTCCTTAGAAACCCTATGGGGCAGTTCTACATTGTCCTGTAGGGTCACTATAAGTCAGAAGTGACCCAATGGCAATAGGTTTTTTAAGAAGGGATTATAAAAAATTCCATAATGGAAAATAAGGAGATGGCCACTGTCTTAGGCTGGGCTCTCTAGAGAAGCAAAACCAGTAAGGCATATAAATATATAGAGAGAGATACTCATATCAAGGAAACGGCTCATGCAATGTAGAGGCTGAAACATCCCAAGTCCTTGTATCAGGATAGAGGCTTCTCTCAATTCATGCAGCTGCAGGGGCTGGCAAACCCAAGACTGGCAGGTCAGAGAGCAGGGCTCTCACTCTCAGGCTGTAAAGATCTATGAATTCCGAGATCTGCAGATAAGCTGCTTGCTCAAGTCCCAAGAGTTGGAGGTCAGACAAACAGGAGGCAGCCACAGGATCTGAATCCCAAGATCTGCAGATAAGCTGATAGCTCAAGTCCCAAGAGCCAGAGGTCAGGCAAACAGGAGGCAATGGATCCAGAGTGAGCAAAAAAGCTAGAACATCTACTTATATTTGGATTCAGGCTACACCTCCAAGGAAACTCCCTTTTAACTGATTGGCTACTCGTGGCAGATTCAATCATAGGAACGCTCACATATAAATACTGAGAATCATGGCTTAGCCAAGTTGACACACAATCTTAACTATCACAGCCATTTTAAGAAGAGACAGTCAAGGAAACATTTTTATTAAGGGAAAGTGATAATATTTGCAGAGCTAATGGGAAGAAACCAATGAGCACAAAGAATTTGAGGATATAAGACAAAGAATTTGATGAAGCAAGAGGAGCAGAAGAAAGGTGAAATCAAGAGGTAGGGGAATTCCAGAGAGAAATCACAGGTAGTGGAATTCTAGACATGAAAGAGAAGAAAGTCATCTCTTTTCATAGTGAGTTACCAAATCAGAAGTAGTATCTTTAACGTGATGGAAAGGCACAGCAGACTCTCCTTCCCCCTTTCCCTGCTTTTCCCTCCTCATATTTCTCTGGTTGGTTTGTGGAAACGGTTAGGGAGTTGAGGAACTTAAACTGGAGAATTAAAGGTACAGGAGAATAAGAGTTTTTTTAGCTCAGTTCTCTAAGCCTGAAAGTCTGAATACTTAAGTCCCATCTTGGCATTTGAGCTCTGAACTGGGAGAGAGTACCCCAGGACTCTATTCTAGCTCTAACCAGCTGTGAGACCTTGAGCAAAGAACTGGGCCCTTGGGTGGGACTTCCTCTTAGGAAGTGAGTACTAAATGATGATATCCTAGGTTTCTTCCAGCTCAAAAATCATTATTTCATGTATTTTTTAGAGAGACTATTACTGGGGACTAGTGATTGCAACTGCTATACTAATGGGGGGGGGGGTCATACAATCATTAAAGAAGAATAGCCTTTGTACAAAAATTTATAAGGATTGTAGCTATAAATGAGATTGTGTCTGTATTCCTTTTACTATTAAAGTATATTTCGCTTAAGGAAACCATAGCACAAGAATCAACCATCCCAAACATAACTCCACGGTTATTTCCCCCCCCTTTCTTTTTTCTTTTCTGAGCAACCGCTAGGAGAAAAACTCCTTGTTTTTAAATGCACTTTGGAACTCCCTGATTGGTTGCTGCTAAATACATAAAAAGTCCATTACTGTAAATGTGCTTATCACGTAAAATTTCATCTAAAGGTAAAGACTCTTCAAATACTGGGAACACCTGAAGAGTGGGGAACCTTGAGCCCTCAGTTACGACTAATATGAGTGGAAGGAATCCATTTTGTGTCAAACTACCTCAGATAACTTAGAGCCTAATAAATCCACAGAAGCCTAAATCCTCCCAGGGGTTGAAACCTCTGGCCCAGTTTCCTTCGCGCTGTCTTTCTCACTATCTCTCTCTGCGTCTTGCTATCTCTCTCTTGCCATTGTATCCCAGGACAATGTTCGGCTGTGAAAAATAAAGTATCTAATACTCCCTGACCCTCCTGGGCCTTGCTCTAAGCCTCCCTCAATTTGCCAATAGTCTGACTTCTGGCTCATTCATCTTAAACACCCATCATTTCAATAAAGCAGGATCTTTTGTTCCATCCACTTGTGGGTCACCAGTTAACAAATATAGTGTGCCCAAAGAAAATTCTCTCAATACACATATTCAAATTGGCTTCAAGCTTTCATATATGCATGCTTCAAAGCAGGAATGAAACTGCAGAAATCTGCTAATAATGCCATGATATAATCCTACCACATTTTACTCCTTAATTTCCATAAGAATGAACTGCCAACTAGGTCATACCCAAGTGCCATGCAACTGACTGACAGGCAGAATAAATGGAAAAATAAAAATTTTAATTACAATTCAAGTTCATACCTGAAATTTGTTTTTGGACTTAACTTTTAAGCCTTATTTAGGAAACTAAACCCCCACTGGCAAGGATGTGGAATGAAAAGCTAAAGCTTTTAAAAAATTACAGCAAGTGTTGGGACATTAGTCCATTGATAATTGAGCAGAAAAATTTCTAACACACACAGAATGTGATTGTTAAAGTTGTGTGTCAGCTTGGCTGGGCCACAATTCTCAGTGGTCTGCAGTTATAACATAGTTTGGCAGCCATATAATGATGTAACTATGTAACTATAGATAACACTGCGAAGAATGAGAATTCCAGAACACTTAATTGTGCTTATGAGGAACCTTTACATAGATCAAGAGGCAGCTGTTCGGACAGAACAAGGGGACTGATTGGTTTAAAGTCACGAAAGGTGTGCGTCAGGGTTGTATTTTTCACCATACCTATTTAATCTGTATGCTGAACAAATAATACAAGAAGCTGGACTATATGAAGAAGAACGGGGCATCAGGATTGGAGGAAGACTCATTAACAACCTGCGTTATGCAGATGACACAACCTTGCTTGCTGAAAGTGAAGAGGACTTGAAGCACTTACTAATGAAGATCAAAGACCACAGTCTTCAGTATGGATTACACCTCAACATAAAGAAAACAAAAATCCTCACAACTGGACCAACGAGCAACATCATGTTAAACAGAGAAAAGATTGAAGTTGTCAAGGATTTCATTTTACTTGGAACCGCAATCAACAGCCACGGAAGCAACAGTCAAGAAATGAAAAGACGCATTGCATTGGGCAAATCTGCTGCAAAGGACCTTGTCAAAGTGTTGAAGAGCAACAACGTCACCCTGAAGACTAAGGTGCGCCTGACCCAGGCCATGGTATTTTCAATCACATCATATGCATGTGAAAGCTGGACAATGAATAAAGAAGACCGAAGAAGAGTTGACGCCTTTGAATTGTGGTGTTGGGGAAGACTACTGAATACACCATGGACTGCCAAAAGAACGAACAAATCTGTCTTGGAAGAAGTGCAGCCAGAATGCTCCTTAGAGGCAAGGATGGCGAGACTGCGTCTTACATACTTTGGGCATGTTGTCAGGAGGGATCAGTCCCTGGAGAAGGACATCATGCTTGGCAGAGTACAATGTCAGCAGAAAAGTAGAAGACCCTCAACGAGGTGGACTGACACAGTGGCTGCAACAATAAGCTCAAGCATAACAACGATTGTAAGGATGGCGCAGGACCAGGCAGTGTTTCATTCTGTTGTGCACAGGGTCGCTATGAGTTGGAACCGACTCAACGGCACCTAACAACAATAATAATGATGTAATCACTTCCATGATGAGATATGATATAACGTGATTGCCTCCATCATGGGAACTGCTGTGACTAGCCAATCAGTTGAAAGGGACTTTCCTTGGGGGTGTGGACTACATCTAATATAGGTGGACTTTCTGGCAAGGCTTTCGGGCTTTTGCTTGCTCTGCATCCTTAAGCTGGCTCCTGTTCATCTGACTTCCAGTTCTTGGGACTTGAGCTAGCATCTTACCTGGTGTCTTGCCTGCAAAGCTTGGGTTCGTCAGTCTTTGCAGCCAGTGAGCCAGAGCCCTGCTGTCTGACTTGCCCATCTTGAGGTTCACCCCTGCAGCTATGTGAATCAGGAAAAGCCTCCAGCCTGATCCAAGAACTTGGGACATTCCAGCTTCTACAACCACATGAGCCATTTCCTTGATAGAAATCTCTCTATATATACTCACACACTTTACTGGTTTTGCTTCTCTAGAGAACCCAGCCTAAGACATGGAATGATTTGTTGAAACATGAAAACTGGACCATTCTTGGGGCCAGTCTCCCCAGTAACCCAGCTGATCATCATAATTTTGATATCATAATGCACCATCCTTTTTTATCATTCTTCTGTTTAAAGCTATTAAAGGATGGCTCAGTTAAGATTTCTGCCACAGTAAAAAAAATTTTTTTTACCCTAATGTTTAGCTAAGGTAATGCAGAAATGGAATCCTTGGGCGGCACAAACAATTAAACACTCAACTACTAGTCAAAATGTTGGTTGTATGAACCCACCCACAGGTGCTTCAGAAGACAGGCCTGTTGATCTGCTTCCAAAAGGTCACAGCCATGAAAACCCTAGAGAGCAGTTCTACTCTGCACCCATGGGTTCACCATGAGTTGAAAATGACTCAATGGCAGCTAACAACAACAGAACAAAAACAATGCAGAAATAAGATTATCTTTTTTTTTTTAACCATTTCTATAGGGTAGAATTTTAAAACAGAGATTTGAGGTAGATGCTCTGTATCCTTCTAGGAAGAACCCTCTCATTCATATATACCCAAAACCCAGTGCCATCAAGTCAATTCCGACTCATAGTGACCCTATAGGACAGAGTAGAACTGCCCCATAGAGTTTCCAAGAAGCACCTGGAAGATTCGAACTGCCGAACATATATATATATATATATATATACACACACACACATACACACATATATATGACTGAATCTCTTCCCAAGAAATGTTCCTGTAGGGAAGATATATATATATACACATGTACATATACTGTTTTTTTTACTACCATGTCTTGGTCATCTTCCCTGGAAAATTAGATACCTTTGACAAATTGTGCTGTTTAGTTAAATGCCTGTCTTTACAGCTGTATCAGTATCAGAAGTAGTTCTCTACCACCAGTCTTTTAAACACCTTCACATGAAAACTTTCAGATATGTGACCTGTAGCATAACTGAGATGTTGTGATGATAAATTACCATTTGGAATAACAACATGAAAAGCCTCCTTTTCAAAAAGGTTCTTTATTCATGCATGGCATAAGAAGGATGATGAAGGAAGTAAAACTAAAATTTCACATAGATCCATGGTTCTTATAAATTATGGGCATATTTTCTGGAGTGAGGGGGACATAGTCTTCAGCCAATTCTCAAAAATGTCCATAAAATGCCCTCCTTCAAAACACTTTAAAAGCCAGTTTAAAGGTGTATTTTAAAATTTTTTAGTGTGTCTAGAAGAGCTTGCTTTTCAATTTATGAATATGACATCCTAATGATAAACTGATCATGGAAATAATAGACATTTGAGTAGTAAACTAAACAACTAGGGTTTTGTGTGTGTGTGTGTGTGTGTGTGTGTTTCAGGTGAAAGTTTACAGCACAAATCAGTTTCTCCTAAAAAAAATTATACACAAATTGTTTTGTGACATGGGTTGCAATCCTGCAATGTGTCGGCACTCTCGGCCTTTACACCCCGGGTTCCCCATGTCCATTCATTCAGTTTTCTTGTCCCTTCCAGCCTGTTTCTTTGCTTTTGAGCAGGTGTTACCCATTTGGTCTCATATACTTGATTAAACTAAGAAGAATGTTCCTCACGTGTGTTGTAATGTTTTATAAGCCTGTCTAAACTTTCCCTGAAAGGTAGACTTCAGATCTGAGTTACCAGAGTGTCTCGAGAGCCAGAGTCTTTGGGATTCTGTCAGACCAGGAAGTCTGCTCTGAACTTTTTGTGAATTTGAGTTGTGTTCTACGTTTTTCTCTCACTCTGTCCAGGACTCTCTATTTTGATAAACTATCAGAGCAGTAGGTGGTGATGGCCAGGCACCATCTAGTTATTCTCAGCTCAGACTGCTGGAGGCTGTGCTTCATGAGGCCCATTAGTCCTTTGCACTAATATTTTCCTTGTGTCTTCAGCTTTCTTCATTTTCCTTTGCTCCGAACATGATGGGACCAAAAGATGTATTTTAGATGGCCACTCACAAGCTTTTAAGACCCCAGATGCTAGTCATCAAAGCAGGATGTAGAACATTTTCTTTCTGAGCTATGTTATGGTAATTGGCGTAGATGTCCCCGAGACCACGGTCCCCAGCGTTCAGCCACAGTAACTCGGTCCCTCGAGGTGTTTAGATGTGTCTAGGAAGCTTCTGTGACTGCCTTGGTCAAACTGTGCTGACTTCCCTTATATCGTGTGTTGTCTTCCCCTTCACCAAAGTTAACACTTGTCTTCTACCTACTTAGTGATTTCCCTCCCAAGCCCTTCCCTCCCTCATAACCACCAAAGATTGTTTTTTTCTGTGTGTAAAACTTTTCTTGGGTTTTTATAATAGTGGTCTCATACAATATTTGGCTTTTGTGATTGACTTATTTCGCTCAGCATAATGCCTTCCAGATGCATCCATGTTGTAAGATGTTTATCATCACGGAGTATTCCACTGTATGTACCTTAATTTTTAATCCATTCATCTGTTGTTGGGCTCTTAGGTTGTTTCCATCTTTTTGCTATTGTGAATAATGCTGCAGTGAATATGGGTGTGCATGTGTCTATTCGTGTGACAGCTCTTATTTCTCTAAGATATATTCCTAGGAGTGGAATTAACTGCATAAAAGTTCCTATCTCCCTGCAACCTCGCCAACATTTTTTTTTTAATCACTGCCAGTAATATCGGCATTAAATGGTATCTCATAGTAGTTTTTATCCTCATTTCTCTAATGGCTAGTGATTGCATTTCCTCATGTGTCTGTTAGCCATGAATGTCTTTTTTGGTGTCTGTTTATATTGGATTATTTGTCTTTTTGTTATTGAGGTGTTGAAGATTCTATAGATTCTACAGATTAGACTCTTGTTGAATATGTTGTAGCCAAATTTTTTTCCCCAGTCTCTAGGTTCTCTTTTCACTCTTTTGGTGGTCTTTTGATGAGCACAGGTGTTTAATTTTTAGGAGCTCCCAGTTATCTAGTTTATCTTCTGGTGTTTGTGCATTCTTAGTTATTATCTGTATTCTATCTATGCATATATTAGAGCCCCTAGTGCTGTTCCTATTTTTCTTCCATGATATTTATTGTTTTAGGTTTAGGTCTTTGAGTTAGTTTTCTGTACGGTGTGAGGTATGGGTCCTGTTTCATTTTTTATAGATGGACTTCTAGTTTTACCAGCACCATTTGTTAAGAAGACTGGTTATATGCACATTTTTGCTCTTGATTGGGTCCCACATAATTCTTAGGTTTTCTTCATTCTTTTCTCCGATTTTTCCTCAAAGTGGTATACATGGGTTTGTCTTCGATCTCACTGATCCTGTCTTCCATTGTTTCAAAATTGCTCCTAAAACCTATTGAGTTGTCTACTTCTGAAATTTTGTTGTTTATCTTTTGGATTTCTAGTCACTGTTTTTCTATGATTTCTAATTATTTATTTTGACATTTTGTTCTTGTATTATTTTCCTGAATTCTTCTATTGCTTTGTCTGTGTTTTCCCTGATTTTGGCTATGGTTTCATTGGCTTTGTCCACATTTTCCATGATTTTATCTATTTTTTCCTCGGTTTTGTCTGTGTTTTTCCTGATCTATTTCCTAGTCTCTTGGAGAGCTCTAAATATTAGTCTTTTGAATTCCATATCAGGTAGTTCCACGGCCTTTTCTTCTACTGGAAGGTCATCTGATTCTGTATTGGTCACTTGCTGGAGCCATCCTGTTCTGTTTTTTTTAGATGTTTTGATGTTGTCTATTGTTTCTAAGACATTAAGGTGTTATTTTCTTTATTTATTGTGTGCTTATTTGTTTTGTCCTGCTTCTTTGTTTTGTTTTAATATGTCAGGGTGGGAGGGCCAAATGTGCTTTACTGCTTACTCATCTGTGGGCAAGATAGTTCTCACCGCCATGTCTGGGTAGGCAGGGCAACAGCAGGCAGGGTGAGCCCACTTCACTGTACATTGGTTTGGAGGTGGCTGAGGGCAGACTGGGCTGGCACTGTCTGTCTCCTGTTGTTGGTCCAGCGGTATGGGAGCGTTCACAGCCCCTCGTCAGATAGGCAGGGGTGTTGGATGCGGAGTGGTGTGGCAGCTGGTCAAGTGGAGGTAAGGAAGGGCCGGTGTGGGCCCAGTATGGTGATGGGCCTTAGTACCGGGGATGCTGCAGCCCTGGGAGCACAGCAGAGGCCAGCGGGAAGGGGGGAGTGGTGTACGGGGTTAAGTGGGGGTAGGGAGAAAAGGGAGAGAAAGAAGAAAAAAGGTTAGCCAGTGGGTGAGGGCAGGGTGGGCATGGGGGTGAGTGGGAAGTGGGGGAGGTGATGTATGGGGCTTGGTGAGAGGTAGAAAGAAAAGAAACAAACAAAGTAAACTGCAGCATGGTGGGTGCCAGCTGGTGGGGCAGGGCAGACCTGGGGCAGAATGTGCCAGAGCACCAGTGGCACTCAATCTGTGGCAGCATGGTGGTGGCTGGCAGGGAGAAGGGGAGGTGGCATATGGGCCTAGGTGGGGGAAAGAAAAGTGAGAAAGGAAAATTGAAGGAAAAAGGGAAAAAATGGCAGCATGGCTGGGGCTATCGAGTTGGGGTGGGGCAGACCCAAGAGCAAGTAGGGATGGGAAGTGACATACTGGGATAGGTTTGGGGGAGAAAGAAAAAAAAAAGAAGAAAAAACAATGGCATGGTAGAAGCCACTGATGGGGGCAGTGTGGACCTGGGTGGCATTGGGCAGGTGGCTCTCTAGCCACAGTGGTGTGGTATGGTCTGGTAACAGACGGGTAAGGTAGCATATGGAGTAGATGGGAGGGAGAAAGAAAAGGAAGTAAGAGGAAAGAAAAAAAATAAAAATAACTTAAAAAACTGGCAGCGCATTAGGGGCCTGTAAGTGGGGGCAGGGCAAACCAGAGGGCCATTTGGGAGGGACCTGTGGTAATGTATGGGGCTAGATGGAAGGGAGAAATAAAAAGAAAGAAGAGAAAGAAAAAAAAAATGGTGGCATGGTGGGAGCCTGTAGGTAGGAGCAGGGTGGAGCTGGGGCAGAGGCAGGCCAGTAAATCTCTTTTATCAGTGGTGCAGCGCTGCCCAACAGGAAGGGGGGAAGGTGGCATACAAGGATAGGTGAGAGGGAGAAAAGAAGGAAGGGGAAAAATGAAAAAAAAAAAAAAATGGTGCAGCAGGAGCCAGTGGATAGGGGTAGAGAGAACCTGGGGTGACAGTAGGACAGTGGATCTCTCCCTATGGTAGTGCAGTGTGACCCAGCGGGAAAGGGTAGAGATGGCATATGGAGCTAGGTGGGAAGGAAAAAAAAAGGAAAATGATGCAGCAGGAGCCGGTGGGTAGGGGTGAGGTGAACCCAGGGTGGTAACAGGCCAGTGGCTTTCTAGCCAGGGCGGTACAATGTGGCCTGGTGGAAAGGGGAAAAGGTAGCATACGAGGCTAGGCAGGAGGGAAAAAGGAAGAAAGGAGTTAAAAATGGCATGGCAGGAGGTGGTGGTGGGGGCAATGCAGACCCAGGATGTTGGTGGACCAGTGGCTCTCTTGCCAAGGTGGTGCAGCATGACCCAGCAGGAAGGGGTAGAGGCGGCAGCATACACGGCAGAGGGTGAAGGGTGGGAAAGCATGTTTCTTTGGTTACTGAGTGTTCTGTCTCCCCTTGGGAGCTCTGTGAAGCTGCATTCCAGTACTCCCTGTCCAGGCTGTGTTCCAACATAGTGATGCTGTGCCGTGTTACTTGGCAGGGGACCTCCATTTTATGTCTCTCCTCATTTTGTTTTCCTTCAGTTTCTTCTTCCAGTTGGTGTTTGATCTAGTTCTTTATCCCTTCATTTGATGTTTAAGGTCCCAGGACTGAGGCTTGTGTCTGTTTTACTCAGCTTTTCGGGCCTTTGCTACAGAGGGACAACATGATGTGTCCATCTAGGGCACCACGTTAGCTCCACCTCGAAACCAGAAGGTTTTATCATGTACTTCTAGAATCTTTCACCTACTCATGGATGTCAGAAAAGGTGGTCTTTAATCTTGGTACAACATTGGTACCATTTGTTAGAGGGATTATCATATTTACATAAAAGGAAGTTTTGTATTATTTCTATAATCACAAAAACAAAGAAATACGAAATTAGAGCTTCAAGAGGAAAACCATGAAGAGTCCTCAACAAAGAGGCTAAAAGCCAGTTCAAATTTTAAAGGTATTACTGAAGAGATAGTTGTGGAGTTGTATAACTTCCATGATAACACAAAGTTCTATTTCAGTAGCTTGTGGGTTCTTCCACCCGATGAGTAACCATGCTTTTGAATCAGCTCAGTCATCAGTACCTTATAAAATTTCATGGCTGGCTAAGCCCCTCCACTCCTACCCCAAAAACTGCAAGGTGAGTCATCAGAGGGACAAAACGATTAGCATTTATTATCATGTTTGCAACATGCTCAGAAGTCAACAACTGGATGATCTCCTAGAACATGGACCCATGTTGATTAGGTCAAAGCCAGAGAGCATTTTTCTCCATGGTTTATGACATGGACCATGAAGAGTTGGGTACTTGTTGTATAATATAAACATGACAAAAATGGGGTAAACCACCGGTGCTTGCACACATAGATGCAGGTATCTTGCCTTCAGACAGGTGGAATAAGAGTAGCACTTATGTGGTTACCTAAGAATGGGGCATTTGAAGCTTTAATTTCATATTTCTTTATTTTTATGATTATAGAAATAATAAAAAGTTCCTTTTATGTAAATATAATAATCCCTCTAACAAATGGTACCAATGTTGTACCAAAATTTAAGACTCTTTTTTCCCACAACCACGAGTAGACAGAAGATTCTAGAAGTACATGATGGAAGAACCTACTGGTTTAAAGTGGTTTACCACTCAAATATCTATTATTTCCATGATCTATCATTAAGACATCATATTGATAGATTAAAAAGCAAGATCTTCTAGACACACTGAAAAACTTCAGGGAGAAGAAGTATTTAACTCAATCTCTCCCTCTTCAGAAACCACATGGGTCTCAGTAGTATGGAATCAAGTAAAGACTTATACTAAAAGCTGACTGTTATGAGAAATAAAAGTGAGTGCATCCCATACATCTCAGGTGGGAGCATAAACTTATGTTCTATCTATAGAGAGCAATTTGGCAACAGTTTTCAAAGCTAAATTTGTTCAGCAAAACTAATTCAGTGCATTTATCCTATAAATTCACTTTTATCTTACCAAATGTCATAATGAATAACCACAAATACCTTACACCATTAACTCATTACATCTCCTCAGTAATCCTGTGAACTACTATTGCCCTCTTTTATAAATAGGGAAACTGAGGCACAGAAGGTTAAAAGAACTTGTCTAATCTAGGTCACGCAGATATCTTGGGGTCTGACTCAGACCATCAAATCAGACCTCAGAGGACACACTCTTAACCAATAGCACCTCTCTAACTATAGTAATATCCTTTACTGCACTGTTTAGATAGTAAACTTTGGGAAGATCCTAACTATTGATCAGCAATGGTCTAGTTATATAAATTCTGGCACCTCCATGTAATGGAATACTGTCATGGTGAAAAAAAAAATTTTTTAAAGAAGCATCTCTGAATGTACTGATATGGAAAGGCTTCCAGGATATGTATAGAACGGTGAGTAGAGAACGCCATCTTTTGTGAAAGAAAAAGAGAGGTGTATTATTGTATATACTTATAAATGCATAGAGTATCTCTATGAAGATACATAAGAAACTCTGACAGGGTCACCTCAGCAGAAGGGCACTGGGTGGCTGGGGGACAGGTGAGGGAGGGAGACTTACTGTGTACCCTTTGTCATTTTTTGAATTCTGTAACATGCTTATACACTACTTAGCAAAAAACCTTTGCTTAATTTAACAACATAAAAACAAAGAACGCTCTCAACTAAAGTACCTAAACCCAGCTTCAGTGTGGCAATTACAATGTACTTAAAGTCTCTTCTTAATCTCAATAGTAAAGAGAGTGCTTGCACAATGATTATAACCTGAAGGGTATGAGAAGGGATGAAAGAATATCTTAACACCCTATCATATTTAGATGAATTATAATAACCATAAAATGTTTAATAGAAAACACACAAAAGAAAACCAACTAACTTCCAATTGGATAAATGAGGGTGAAGACTGTCAGGAAAGTGTAAAGAATTGAGATACTTATATACTATATATCCTTTAAGGAACTCTTTTTAATATATACTTATTGTATCATTGGAAACCCTGGTGGCATAGTGGTTAAGTGCTACAGCTGCTAACCGAAAAGTCAGCACTACAAATCCACCAGGCGCTCCTTGGAAACTCGATAGGGCAGTTCTACCCTGTCCTATAGGGTCGCTATGAATAGGAATCAACTCGACGGCAACAGGTTTGGATTTTTTTTTTAATTATATCATTGTACAGGAATATTTACTGAATTAAATATATGCAACTTACCTTCAGTCTATGGGTTTCACAGCTATAGGAATTTGTAAAGTTAATGTTCTACCAGTATTTTTGTCTAGATGAGTGGTTTTCCAAGTGTGGTCTGAGAACCCCTGGGGTTCCGTAAGATACTTTCAGGGGTTCCCAAGGTCCTCAATAAATTTTGGGTTTTTTTGAACATCTTATTGTGCTTTAGATGAAAGTTTCTGGAACAAATTAATTTCCCATTCAACTAATTTATACACAGATTGTTTCATGACATTGACTGAAACCCCCATGATGTGTCAGCACTCTCTCCCTTTCCACCCTGGGTTCCCTGTTTCCATTTGTATGGTTTTCATGTCTTTGCTTTTCGGCAGGTGTTGCCCATCTGGTCAGGTATCCCTGATTGTTCTAAGGAGAATGTTTCTCACAGGTGTTATCATTTGTTTAATATACCTCTCTAGTATTTGGCTGAAAGGTGAACTCAGGGAGTGGCTTCAGTTCTGAGTTATAAGGGTGTCTGGGGCCATAGTTTTCAGTGTTCCTCCAGTCTATCTCAGACCAGTACGTCTGGTCTTTTTGTGAATTTGAATTTTGTTCTACATTTTTCTCCCAGCCTGTCTGGCATCCTCTATTGTGATCCCAGTCAGAGTGATCTATGGTGGTAGCCAGACACCATCTAGGTCTTCTGGTCTTAGGCTGGTGGAGACAGTGGTTGATGAGGTCCATTAGTCCTTTGGACTAATTAATTCCTTGTGTCTTTGGTTGTGTTCATTCTCCTTTGCTCCAGACAGGATGAGAACAATAGTTGTATCTTAGATGGCCACTCATAAACTTTTAAGACCACAGATGCTACACACCAAAGTAGGATGTACAACATTTTCTTTATCAACTATTTTATGCCAATTGACCTAGATATCCCCTAGATGAGACCATGATCCCAGCCCTCAGTCCCAGCACCTCAGTCCCAGAAGGTGTTTGGCTGCGTCTAGGAAGTGTCTATGACTGTGCCCACTGTGTGCCCTATTGTGTGTATGTGTATATACAGATACACACAATAGGGCACACGAATAACATACAAATATGTATATAAAAGTATCCACAGCCAAACCTATATAAGACATGGATATACCCCTGTCTTAGAAAGTGGATGGTTTTAACAAAGAGACATTTATTTTCTCATAGTCTAGTAGGCTAGAAGTCCAAATTCAGGGCATCAGCTCCAGGGGGAGGTGTTCTTTCTCTGTCGGCTCTGGAGGAAGGTCTTTGTCATCAATCTTTCCCTGGACTAGGAGCTTCTCTGAGCAGGAACCCTGAGCCCAAAGGACACACTCTGGTCCTGGCACTCCTTTCTTGGTGGTATGAGGTCCCCACTCTCTGCTTGCTTCCTTTTCCTTTTATCTCTTGCAAGATAAAAGGTGGTGCAGGCCATACTCCAGGGAAACTCCCTTTACACTGGATCAGGGATATGACCTTAGTAAGGGTATTACAATCCCACCCTAAACTTCTTTAACATAAAATTACAATCATAAAATGGAGGACAACCACACAATACTGGGAATCCTGGCCTACCAAGTTAACACATATTTTTGGGGGACACAATTCAATCCATGACAACCCCTATACTCCTCCCACCCCTATTCAGCATACATATCTACCTATGTAAAAATCTGCTTGTAAATTATTGTTTCACTGTTGGTGTAGGGTTGTATATGTTATAGTACTTACTGTGGATGCTTTTTTTTTCTTTTCTTTTTTTGTGTTCCTCTTAGTTCTTTCTTTGCTTTGGTCAAGGTGCGCTGACTACCCCTATATCGTGTGTTGTCTTTCCCTTCGCCAAAGTCAACACATGTCTACTATCTAGTTAGTGATTTTCCCTCCACTCCACTCCCTTCCCCAGTAACCATCAAATATTGTTTCTTTCCATGTGTAAACCTTTTCTTAACTTTTTGTAATAGTAGTCTCATATACTAATTGCCCTTTTGTGATTGATTTATTTCTCTCAGCTTAATGTAGTCCATGTTCATCCATGTTGTGAGATGTTTTGTGGATTCATCATTGTTCTTTATCATTGCATGGCATTCCACTGTGTGTAGGTACCATAGTTTGTTTATCCATTCATCCTGTGATGGGCACTTAGGTTGTTTCCATCTTTTTGCTATTGTGAATAATGCTGCAATGAATATGGGTGTGCACATGTCTATTCATGTGATGGCTCTTATTTCTCAAGGATATATTCCTAGGGGTAGGATTGCTGGATCATATGATATCTATATTTCTAGCTTTTTAAGGAAGCTCCATATCATTTCCCATAGTGGTTGTACTATATGAGAGTTCCAATCTCCCTACAACCTCGCCAGCATTTATCGTTTTTTTGATCAATGCCATTCTTGCAGGGGTGAGGTGGTATCTCATAGTACTTTTGATTTGCACCTCTCTAATGGCTGATGATCATGAGTATCTTTTCATGTATTTGTTGGCCACCTGAATGTCCTCTTTGGTGAAGTGTCTGTTCATATCCTTTGTCCATTTTTTAATCAGGTTGTTTGCCTTTTTATTGTGGAAGTGTTGCAGTTTTCTATAAATTTTAGAGATTAAACCTTTATCAGATATATTACTGCCAAAGATTTTTTCTCAGTCTGTAGGTTCTCTTTTTACTCTCTTGGTGAAGTCTTTTGGTGAGCATAAGTGTTTAATTTTTAGAAGCTCCCAGTTATCTAGTTTATCTTCTGCTGTTTGTGCATTTTTAGTTATGTTTGGTATTTTACCTATGCCATATATTAGAGCCCCTTGCATTGTCCCTATTTTTTCTCCCATGATCTTTACAGTTTTAGGTTTTACATTTAGGTCTTTCATTCATTTCGAGTTAGTTTTTGTGTACGGTGTGAGATATGGATCTTGTTTCATATTTCTGGCAAATGGATATCCAGTTTTGCCAGCATCACTTGTTAAAGAGATTGTCTCTTCCCCATTTAATGAACTTTGACTCTTTATCAAGATCAGGTGTCATAGGTGGATGGATTTACTTCTGGGTTCTCAATTCTGTTTCATTGATCTATGTGTCTGTCGTTGTACCAGTACCACGCAGTTCTGACTACCACGGCTGTATAGTAGGCTCTACTTTGTTCTTCTTCTTCAATAATGCTTTGCTTATTCAGGGCCTCTTTCTTTTCCACATAAAGTTGGTGATTAGTTTTTCCATCTCATTAAAGAATGTTATTGAAATTTAGATTGGGATTGCATTATATTTGTAGACTGCGCTGTGTAGTATTGACATTTTCACAATGTTAAGTCTTCTTATCCATGAGCATGGTATATTCTTCTATTTATGTAGGTCTCTTTTGGTTTCTTGCAGTAGTGTTTTGTAGTTTTCTTTGTATAATCTTTTACATCTTTAGTTATTAATAAGTATTTTACCTTTGGAGGAGCTATTGTAAATGATATTGTTTTCCTGATTGCCTTTTCAGAGTTCTTCTTGTTAGTGTAGTGTAATGTAGAGGAATCTGACTGATTCCTCTACACTTCATTTTGTACCCTGCCAGTTTCCTGTATCCTTTTATTATTAGTTCCAGTAGCTTTCTTGTGGAATCTCTGGGATTTTCTAGTACAGGATCAAACTGTCTGCGAATAGGGATAGTTCCACTTCATCCTTACAGATCTGATGCCCTTTATTTCCCTTTCTTGTCTTATTGCTCTGGCTAGGACCTCCAGTACAATATTGAGTAAGAGCTGTGATAAAGGGCATCTTTGCCTGGTTCCCATTCTCAAGGGGAATGATTTCAGTCTCTCTCCATTGAGAATAATGTTGGCTGTTGGTTTTGTATATATGCCCTTAATTATGTTGAGGAATTTCCCTTTGAATCCTATTTTGGTGAGAGTTTTTATTAAGAACGGGTGTTGGACTTTACCAAATGTCTTTTCTGCATTGACTGGTATGATCATGTGTTTTTTTTTTTTTCCTTTATTTATGTGGTAAATTACATTCATTGAATTTCTAATATTGAACCATCCTTGCATACCTGTTATGAATCCCACTTGGTCAGAATGTATTATTATTATTTTTGACATGTTGCTGAATTCTACCGGTTAGAATTTTGTGGATAATTTTTGCTTCTATGTTCATGAGGGATACTGGTCTGTAGTTTTCTTTTTTAGTGCTGCCTTTGCCTGGCTTTGGTATCAGGAGTGTTCCTTCCTTTTCTGTGTTCTAGAATAGTTTGAGTAGTAGTGGTGACAGCTCTTCTCTGAACGTTTGGTAGATTTCTCCAGTGAAGCCATGTGAGCCAGGAATTGTTTTTTTTGTTCAGAGTTTTCTTTTTTTTTTTTTTTAATGACCATTTCAACTCCTTCTTTTGTTATGGGTTCAGATTTTCTACTTTAGTTTGTGTTAGTTTAGGTAGGTAGTGTGTTCCTAGAAATTTGTCCATTTCTTTTAGGTTTTCAAATTTGTTGGAGTATAGTTTTTCATAGTAGTCTGTTATGATCCTTTTTATTTCAACTGGTTCTGCTGTAGTCATCCATCTCATTTCTTAATTGGGTTATTTGCATCTTCTTTTTTCCTTTTGGCCAGTGATTTGTCAATTTTACTGATCCCTTCAAAGAACCATCTTCTAGTCTTGTTGATTCTTTCAATTGTTTTTCTGTTTCATTTATTTCTGCTCTAATTTTTATTATCTCCTTTCTTTTGGTGGCTGTGGGCTTCTTTTGCTGCCTTTTTTCAATTTGTTCGAGTTGTAGGGTTAAAGTTTTCATTCTGGCTCTTTTTTTTTTAATGTGTGTATTTAGTACTATAAATTGACCTCTGAGAACTGCTTTTGCTGTGTCCCAAAGGTTTTGGTATGTTGCGTTTTCATTCTCATTTGATTCTAGGAATTTTTCTATTTCTTCTTTAATTTCTTCCATTACCCAGTGTTTTTTAAGCAAGATATTATCCAGTTTCCATGTATTTGACTTTTTTCCTTGTTCTTCCTGTTACGATTTCTACTTTTATAGCATTGTTATCAGAGAAGATGCTTTGTACTATGTTAATGTTTTTGTATTTATCGAGGCTCGTTTTGTGGCCTAAGACATGGTCTATCCTAGAGAATGATCAATGTGCCTTGGAAAAGAATGTGTACTTTGCTGCCATTGGGTGAAGTGTTCTGTGTATGTCTAAGAGGTCAAGCTGGTTGATTGTGATATTTAAGTCTTATGTATCAGTCATGGACTGGATTGTGTCCCCCCAAAATGTGTCAACTTGGTAGGCCAGGATTCCCAATATTGTGTGGTTGTCCTCCATTTTATGATTGTAATTTTACGTTAAAGAGGATTAGGGTGGGATTGGAACACCCTTACTAAGGTCATATTCTTGATCCAATGTAAAAGAAGTTTCCATGGAAAGGGGTGTACACCACCTTTTATCTTACAAGAGATAAAAGGAAAGGGGAGCAAGCAGAGACTTGGGACCTCATACCACCAAGAAAGCAGTGCCGGGAGTAGAGCGCATACTTTAGACCCAGGGTTCCTGTGCAGGAAAGCTACTAGTCCAGGGGACAAGGACCTTCCTCCGGAGCTGACGAGAGACAGAAAGCCTTCCCCTGGAGCTGACACCCTGAATTTGGACTTCTAGCCTACTAGACTGTGAGAAAATAAATTTCTCTTTGTTAAAGCCATCCACTTGTGGTATTTCTGTTACAGCAGCACTAGATAACTAAGATAGCATCTTTGTTGAGTTTCTTTCTAATTGTTCTATCCTTCATCAAAAGTCTCCTACTATTGTGGATGTGTCTAGTTCTTCTCAGTGCTGTTACAGTTTGTTTTATGTATTTTAGAGCTCCGTCATTGGGTGCATATATATTATGGTTACGTACTCTTGGTGGATCTACCCTTTAATCATTATATAAGGTACTTCTTTGTCTTTTATTGTGGATTTTGCCTTAAAGTCTATTTTATCTGAGATTAATATTGCCACTCCTGCTCTTTCTTGGTTACTGTTTGCTTGATATATTCTTTCTGATCTTTTGATTTTTAGTTTATTTATATCTTTATGCTTAAGGTGTGTATCTTGTAGGCAGTATATTGATGGGTCTTTTTTTTTTTTTTAATCCATTCTCCACTCTCTGGTCTTTACTGGTGCATTTAAACCACTTACATTCAGCGTGATCATTGATAGGTGTGAATTCACTGCTGTCATTTTGTTACTTTTTTTTGGCATGGTGTTGACAGTTTCTTTGTTCTGCATAATTTTCTGTGCTAAGTTCTTTTGTTTGTGGATTTTCTTTTCCTTTGTTGTTGTTTTGTGTTTACTGAGTCTTCACGATTTTCTTCTTTTTTATTTTGATGAGTAGGTTGATTTTTTTTGTGTGATTACCCTGAAGTTTACCTTTTTGTTCCTAAGTTTAAAGCATTCTTTTATTTGTTGATATTGCCTTGAATTTCTCTCCATATAGATGTTCTATAATTACACCATTTATTTTTCCTTTTTGTTTTGACGTTATCCTTTATAGATTGATGTCTCTGGTTCCCTGTTTTCAATGTACCTTCATTTTATTTTTGAGGATTCATTATCTCGGTTGGTATCTGGCTTATGTTGCCATGTGTCTTAATCTCAGATTGTTATCTGATGTTGTGGGTTCTCTGTGCAAAGGACTCCCTTTACATTTCTTGTACGTTGGTCTCGTTTGTACAAATTCCCTTAATTTCTGTTCATCAGGAACTGTCCTTATTTTACTATAATATTTGAGAGACAAATTTGTTGGAAATATAATTCTTGGTTAACAATTCTTTTCTTTCAGGGTTTTATATATGCTTTACCATTGCCTTCTTGCTTGCATGGTTTCTGCCAATAAATCAGAGCTTAGTCTTATTTGTTCCCCTTTGTAGGTGATCCTTCATTTTCCTGAGCTGCACTCAGGATTCTTTGTCTTTGTCTTTAGAAAGTTGGATTATGATATGTTTTAGTGATTTTCTTTTGTGATCTATCTTTTATGGGGTTCATTGTGCATCTTGGATGACTATCTTCTCGTCTTTCAATTTAGGGAAGCCTTCTGCCAGCAAATCTTCAAAAATTCTCTCTGTGTTTTTTATTGTCTCCTTGGGTCCTGTTCTGGATTTTTGATCACATGAAAACTATTCCTCTTGATAGTGTCCCCCATAACTCTTATGGTTTCTTCATTTTTCTTCGTTCCTTTTTCTATTGTTCTTCAAACAAATTAGTGTTAGGGATTGGCCTTCCATTTCACTGATTCTGTCTTCCAATGACTCGATTCTTCCCCTATGTCCTTCCATTAAGCTGCCTACTTCTGAAATTTATTGTTAATCTTCTGGATTTCTAGTTGCTGTTTTTCTACGGTTTCTAATAGTTTATTTAGTCATTTTGTTCTTGTATTGTTTTCCTGAATTCTTCTAGCATTTTTTCCATTTTTTTTCCTGATCTCTCTCTTCATCTCTTAGAAGAAGCTATATATAAATCTGTTGAATTCCTTATCAGGTAGTTTCATTACTAATATCTTCCTTGGTGAGGCTTCCTACTTTTGGTCACTTGCTGGAGCCATCCTGTCCTGCTTCTTTAGGTGAACTGATATTGTATGTTGTCTCCAAGGCATTACACTGTTATTATATTTATTCATTAACTGTATTTTTTTTCTGTGACTTGACTTTTTGCTTTGTTTTGTTTTGATGTATCTGGGCAGTTGGGATGGATGTGATACCCTGGTCACTAGTCTTGCCTCAATGGAGAGTGCTCACCACCTGTCTCCAGATGGGTAGGGTAGCAACTGGGTGTGTGAGCATGGTTCTCTGTTCACTGGTGTTGAGGGGTGGCTGAGAGCAGGTTGGGTGGGCATTAGCCATTATCTATCATTGGTTCAGTGGTGCAAGACGGAGCAGTGGCACTCACCAAGTAGGTGGGGCAGTAGGTATGGCAGGTGTGGCTCGTTAGGCAGGCATGGTCACCACCTCCTGCAGGGCGGGTGGGGGTGAGTGGCAGGCAGGTGTGCACATGGTCTCACTGCTGCCACCTCTCACTGAGTTGGGGGGAGAGTGGTGCGCAGATGAGTGCAGTCACACTGTTACCTTCATTCGCCAAGCAGGAGGAGGGCAAAGGGAGCAGCGCGCAGGTGTATGTGGGTCACACTGCTGCCGCCTCTCACCAGGCGGGGGGGTGCAGCAAGCAGGTGAGCATACAATCATGTTGCTGCCGCTTCTTGCCAAGCAGGGGAAGGTAGCAGTAGACAGGTGTGCCCAAGATCACACAGCCACTGCTTCTCAACAGGCCAGACAGGGCGCAGGCATCAAGTGGGTGTGTGCACACATCTGCAGCCACCACCCCTCACTGGATGGGGGAAAGAGGGGCAAGCAGCAGTAGAATGTGTGCATGATTGCACCACTTTTGCTTCTCACCAGGTGTGGGGAGGGGGATGGAGCAGCAGACAGCTACATGTGCACAGTCACACTGTTGCCACCTCTGAGAGGGGTGAGAGGCTGAGAAGGGGTGTACATGGTGAGTGGGCACACATGTGGGAGTGTGCCTACTACCTACTCATCAGGTGGGCAGAAGGGGGTGGTGGACACAGCTAGGTGAGGGGGTAAGGGATGGGCTCCTGATATGGTCTCTAGTCAACTGGGGTGACCTGGGGATGACACCTTCTGCTTCTTCTAATCAGGAGAGGAGGGGAAGGGAAGTGCACCCCTTCGGCTAGCAGATGTGGGTGCCAGGGCACTTCTTGTTCACTACAGTCAGCTCTCGGGACTTTCCCCCAACTTAGTGTGAGAGGGGTGGCCACCCAGGGTACAGTTGCGTAGGAGACATCCCACCAATACTCTGCAGATCTACTTTCTCATGCATGCTACTCACCCCGGTGGCCATGGACCACCACTCATGAATATACCCAACTCTGGATCCTGGCTCCCTTGCTGCTCTCTGGATGGCAGGATTCCCATAACTCTCACTCTCCTTTCTGTGTTTTCCTTCCTTAGATCTGGATCATGATCCACTGACCTTGCTTCTCTCCGAGTATGTCTATATAGCTTCTCTGTCTTTTATGGGAATGCCATGAGGTTGCTTCCCTGTTCCTCACTCAGGGTCACCACTGGTTTCATCTCAAGATGGCTACTTTGAACCAGGACGGCTGGCTGACTCCCTCTGTTCTGTGTTACTCCTCATTTGCTGTGTTCGTTTAATTTTTCTTTCCAGTCAGTGTTCAATTTTTTATCCTTCTTTTTTGTTGTTCAGTGTCCCAGGATTGTTGTTCTCATCAGTTTTCCTTAGTTTTTGAGGCAAGGCCAAGATGGCAAAGTAGTCAGATGCTTCTGGTGATCCCTCTTACAACAAAGACCCAAAAAAACAAGTGAAAAGATTATATATATGACAAGCTAGGAGCCCTGAACATCAAAGGCAAAGTTAGAAACCGGACTGAGAGGTGAGGGGAGAGACAGTCCAGAAGCAGAGAGAAGTGCCAGACCTGAATCACTGGGAACCCTCAGGCACCATTCCCTGGAGCAACTGCAGCAGGGTTGGTAGTAGCGTTCTAGACATGGTTTCCTCAGGGAGAGAGCGAGCTGCACAGCATACTCACACCTCCGGAACCAGAGAAGAACGGCGTCCTGGCAAAAGCTAAGTACTTGCTTCATTCTACTGCGCCCCAGCCCCTAAGCTGACTTCAGTGGCTGTCGATTTCCCTGGGCCTGAGATAGGTTCTGCTGCATGCCCTGAGCCATTCTCCCAGCCTTAGAGAAGGAATAAATTCACAATTGGGGGAAAAGACAATCTGTCAGCTCCACTAAGCTGGGCAGCTCAGGACAGAAACGGCTCCTGTCCAGGCACAAATGGTCCACGGACTTTGAATGCCTTTCACCCCTGCATGGACCTGTGTGGGCTCATTTCAGAAGAATAGGCCCTTGTTCGCAGACTACAACTGTTTCAGCTGTACGGTGGAGAGGTGGGTATTTGATGTTTGACACTGCTTTGTCTATTAAACAGGGTTCTCACCTGCTCACATCACGGGCCCAAAGACTGGTGGCTCCACCCATGTCACCCAGCCACCCGCAACAGGGTCCAAGGATAAGTGGTACCTCCTAGTCCTTATAACCAAAAGCATTGGATGCCCATGGTCCAGCTGCAAAACCCACCCATCTGTGCCCCCTAGAGAATAGGGATTCACTTCCTTCACAGACACTCAGGGCACAGTTATCAGCCCCCTGCCTTGTTCAGAGCATGACCCCCTGCTGCAACCAGATACCAGTACCTACACCAATCACCCCTGCCCCTCTAAGACTGTAGGACAGAGCCTGTACAACACACTTGATAACCAACTACCTGGACACCTGAGCTGAAACCATACAAGAAAAATGAATGGATTCCTAGGCTCATGCACCTGGTAACAGCTCTAGCCATCTGGTGACAGGATGTCAGAGCTTCAGAGGCAAAAATAATCAAGCTAGCTCACTCAAGCAGCCTATTTGAGCATATCAAAACAAAGCAAGAAGCTAGGATACCATAAGCAAACATAAACTAATACAATAACTTATAGATGGCTCAGAGACAACTGGCAATATCAAATCACATAAAGAAGGAGACCATGATTGCTTCAACAAGCTCTCAGAACGAGGAATCAAGGAATCTTCTGGATGAAGGTGTCTTCCTGGAATTACCAGATGTAGAATACAAAAGATTAATTATACAGAATTCTTCAAGAGATCAGAAACAAGATCAGGCAAAACACAGAACAAGCCAAGGAACACAAAGATAAAGCACTTGAAGAAATTAAAAAGATTATTGGAGAACATACTGAGAAATTTTTTAATAGGCTGCAAGAATCCATAGAGGCAGCAATCAGAAACTCAGAAGATTAACAATAAAATTACAGAATTAGACAAGTCAGTAGAAAGTCAGAGGAGCAGAATTGAGCAAGTGGAAGGCCGAATTAGTGAGACTGAAGATAAAATACTTGGCACCAATATATTTGACAAAAAATCAAATAAAAGAGTTTTAAAAAATGAAGAAACCCTAAGAATCATGTGGGACTCTATCAAGAGAAATAACCTACGAGTGACTGGAGTACCAAAACAGGGAGGGATAACAGAAAATACAGAAAGAATTGTTGAACATTTGTTGGCAGAAAACTTCCCTCATATCGTGAAAGATGAGAAGATATCTATCCAAGATGTTCACTGAACTCCACATAAGGTAGATCTCAAAAGAAAGTAACCAAGGCATATTATAATCAAACTTGCCAAAACCAAAGATAAAGAGAATTTTAAGAGTGGCTAGGGATAAACAAAAAGTCACCTACAAAGGAGAGTCAACAAGAATAAGCTCGGACTACTCAGCAGAAACCATGCAGGCAAGAAGGCAATAGGATAACTTATATAAAGCATTGAAGGAAAAAAATTGCCAGCCAATAATCATATATCCACCAAAACTGTCTCTCAAATATGAACGCAAAATTAGGACATTTCCAGATGAACAGAAGTTTAGGGAATCTGTAAAAAAAAAAAAAAAACAAACCAAAACTACAAGAAATACTACAGGGAGTTCTCTGGTTAGAAAATCAATAATATCAGATATCAGCCCAAGACTAGAACACAGGACAGAGCAACCAGATGTCAACCCAGATAGGGAAATCACAAAAATAAATCAAGATTAAAAAATGCTCAAAATGGGGAAACAGCAATGTCATTACATAAAAGATGGCAACAATAAAGAGAGACTAAAAAATGTAGTCACAGATCTTCCATATGGAGAGGAAGTCAAGGTGATATAAAGAAATAAAAGTTAGGTTTAAACTTAGGGGTAAATATTAAGGTAACCACAAAGGAGACTAACAATCCTACTCATCAAAATAAAATACAAGAAAAAAATAAAGACTCAGCAAAAACAAAACAATGAATAAGAGGAAAAGATAAACTACTCAGCAGAAAAAACTAAGTGGGAAAAAGAAACTGTCAACAACACACAAAAAAAGACATCAAAATGACAGCACTGAACTCATACCTATCCATAATTACGCTGAATGTAAATAGACTAAATGTACCAATAAAGAGACAGAGAGTGGCAGAATGGATAAAAACATGATTTGTCTATATGCTTCCTACAAGAGAGACAGTTTTCTTTGGTGTTTCAGGTCTTTGCTGTAAGGGGACAGTATGATGCATCTGACTAAGCCACCATCCTGACTCCCCCCCTCAATTAGTTTTTAGGACCTCTTTTTTAAACCAAAACAAATTAGTCAAAGTAAATATAACTCATGATGAGTTATTTTGCAATTTACTGTAGTTATACTTGAGCAGTTTCACCACTATTTATCACTACTTTTTTTAATGGTTTGGCTTTTTTTATTGTAGAATTTTTTTTTCTACACGTACAAAGCCTATTCTTTCAGACTAACATTTGCCCTGACAACCAAAGATCATTATGCACCTGTAAATAGGTTTTTTTTTTAACTTCCTCTTTTAAAAATATTGCTCTCATTACCGGCAGGCCCCCCGCGCGCCCCCCCCCCCCCCACTTTGAAGGCTTCACTCTGCCACAGGCATCCTTCTGTGGAGTACTTAAATAGAAGTTGGGAAGACACTGGTTACCCTCAATGGAGCAGTGCTCTACCTCTATGAGCACTATATTCTTTCTCCCTTCCTTGTGCAAGGAGATGTACACATTGTGACATACATACACACAAGTGTAGCTCTGCACATAGGTACAAACACTAATTATTAGTTGCTGCCTTTTCAGAGACTGCACAATAGAGAAAAAAAAAAAAAGGCCATCAATCAGTTCTGACTCATTTTGACCCTACAGGACAGGGCAGAACTTCCCCATAGAGTTTCCAAGGCTGAAATCTTTATGGAAGTACACTGCCACATCTTTCTTCTGTGGAGCCACTGGTGAATTCAAACTGCTGACCTCGAAGTGCTTAACCACGGTGCCACCAGGGTGCCTTACAATAGAAAAAGCCCTGAGTAATTTGCAATAAACAACGGGTAACAGAGGTCCTAATTTCTGCTTCAGGGTCCAGAATTTAGATTTACTTCATTGTCTTCAGAAGAAATAAAAGCTGAAACAGCTTACATCAAGCAGTTCTTCCGTCACAGCAAGGATGGTTCACTGACTGGATAGCTGCCAGTCCCCACAGCAGACCTGTGGGGAAGCTGTCCTCGTGGGAAGCCAGACGTTAATTTATCCATTACAACTCTCCCATATTCTGCTTCAATTCATCTATATTTGCCTCTAGAGTGGCTGGAATAGACTTGGATGCTTTTAGGCTATCTAAAAAAAAAATCTACGCTTCTTTAATTAAAACTTTCCTCTACTAAATTAACATGTGTATCAACGTCTTTTGTAGGAGGAAAAAAGAAAAAGCATAAGAAAAAAAAACCAAAGGTAGTGTTCTAAATGAAATTTTGCTTCAGATAAATTTTGTATTTGGCACTATTTTTTCCTAGAGTTGGTGCTTCAGGTAGAAACGATGGCCAACAGTAGACAAGGGTTGCTTCTTTCCCCTCAGAAGCATCCTGCACTTTAGAATAAATTAGCTTCTAAAATCAAAGGCGTTGTGAAAAGGGTACGGAAGCAAAAGAGGAGTCTTAATTCATTTTTTTGCAAAAATAATTTTATGTAATCTTAACATATATATCACAATTCATTTCCACTCTATGTCCTAAAAACCCATTGCCATCAGGTTGATTCCAAATCATAATAACCCTTATAGGGCAGGGTAGAACTGCCCCATAGGGTTTCTAAAGAGCAGCTGGTGGATTCAAACTTCTGACCTTTTAGTTAGCAGCAGCAGCTCTTAACCACTCTGCCACCAGGGTTCCAGGGTATTACCAAAAACTGATGATCTGACCCAATAGTATTAGGGTGGAGCTGCAACTTCACCAGGGTCAGTGAATATGGCAAAAAAAATGCAGCCAAAATTATTACCAAATATCTCTTAGAAAGGTACTTTTTGAAAGCCAACATAATTTTTCTCATTAAGATAGAGAAACAGGTGAGTCTCCAACAAAGCAGTAGGTATTTGGGGCCCAGCTGTACCAAAAAGAGTATGTTTTCAAACGCAAGAATTACTTTAAGCACAGTGAGATACTCAACTACGAGAGGAAGGTGGGAACTGAGACCAAGCAAGGAAACAGCAGGTATCCATTTATAATGCCTCAGCAATTAACTCAAAATTACCTGAATCTTTTAAATAATTGATTTCTTTCTCTCTCTGATTTTTCTGTTTGTTTCCTTGCTTTTTGGCCAAAGACATAAAGAATGGATGAAGTAACTATACAACATTAGAGGTTTCTACAGAATAACTACCCTGGAGGAGTTTCACAAACATTAACTAATTGTATGTAAAAATATGTATTAAGTTCCAAGTAGGTTATATTTCCTACTTTTATAGAAAAGGAATATAATGCACGCAAACCACTCAGGGACAACTCAAGTCAAACCAAAGATGCTTCTATTAAATAAACATGTCTCTGCATCTAAAATAATTTATATTTACACTCAGAATTACAGTATACAAATGCCACTAATTAGAAATTCAGTAATACATTAACCCTAAAACCATTCCTGAAGCCCATTCTTCAGACAAAGATTAGACTGGACTATAAAACTTAAAAAAATATTCGTGAAGAGTGTGCTTAGTTCAAGCAGGTAACAGGAGACCAAATGGGCAGCTCCTGTCCAGAGGCAGGATGAGAAAGCAGAAAGGGATAGGAGCTGGTTAGAGGGACAAGGGATTTCAACTAGTGTCATATAACAGCATGTATATAAAATTTTGTATGAGAAATTAACTTGACCTGTAAACTTTTACCTAAAGCACAACTTCAAAAAAAAAGAAATTCAGTAATAAACATCATACCCTGTAGAAAAACTTCTTAAAAGTGAGGAAGGGATGATGATAGATTGTATACAAGCACAAATGCAAGAGCATGTCTGGGTTTGGGGTAGACTTGATTGCACTAATATTAATATTTATTAATACTAATATTTATTTAATGAACATATCCCTGGGTGGTGCCAACAGTTAACGTGCTCTGCTGCCAACGGAAAGGTTGGAGATTCAAGTCTATCCAGAGGCGCCTGGAGATCTACTTCCGAAAAATCAGCCATTGAAAGCCCTACGGAGCACAGTTCTCATGGGGTTGCCATGAGTTGGAATCAAGTCCAGAACAACTAGTTTGTTGTCTTAACAAATAGGTAGGGAAATGTGCAGCAGTAACTTCTGTCCCTATCATATAAAATGTTAATATCTAGGTTCCTTCTGCGAGAAATTTGAAGGAAATTTTGAGCTTAAATCTGATGATATTTAGTTTTCAGAGCTTCCAAAAAATTTTTATGATATTTAAATATATTTAAAATATAAAAGTATTAACTTAGCAAGCACCAGAGAATCTTTCACACATTTATATATTCCTTACTGAGAAATAAAATGATTCTCCCCCAAAAGTTGCCACAACCTTTTTCTACTGTGTGTTCTCGGAATTTATGCCTTACAGTAAGAAAAGGATGAAGGTCTGCTGTGGCGTTGGGATTAGATATTTTATATAATTATATCACAATAACATCTTCTTTAGTCTAACATAATCAGTATTCTATATTTGTTGCCTGCATAAAACCATAATCACTCATTGATTTGATCAAAATTATGAGTTGACTTGAGCAATTCAGTCTGCCAGCCAGGCTTCTTGGTAATTAGTCAAATCAACAGTCTATCCAAATGACTAATATGTTTCTGAATCGTGGATTAGACAATCTACAACATGAAGGCAATTCTTAGATTCAACTCTAAAACCTTAGTCACCTTGCTTAACTCCATGGACTATTTTCCTCATAATTTAATTTACTCTGTACACATGTACAAGTTGGAGTTTTTCCTACACTTCAAGGAAAAAAGGAAAGTGACGATAAAAGCCAAAGTACAAAATTCAGTGAAATCAGATAATCTTGTTTCAAAAAATAAGAGGAAGAGGAGACGTTTTTGTTATTGTGTGAGGGGCGTATTGTGTACAGGAGAAAGAAACAAAAATGTATTCTTACCAATCAAGCCACCTCTTAGTGACTCAAGTTCCATTAAAGGCCACAATTGTGTTGATTTGATGCCAAATGCCTCCAAAATGTTCTTACCAAAGAAATGTGTGTTTTTTGAAAGAACAAGGAAAGCAATACATTTAAAGGCTGAAGAAAATTTTCTTCCAATTTACTTGGGTCAGTGAAACATCATCATACAGAGACACAAACACCTTACAGAATAAAAGATCAGAGCAGCTACACTAGTAGAAGATCAAAGAGCCAGTGCCTCTGGAGCAATCAAACAAGTTACTGTCTGAACAGCTCCCCCTGTGATTTCTCTAGTTTATATGATTAGAGGGGAGAACAACAAAGCAGAACATGCTATCTAAAAAAACGTAATTAAAAAATAATTCTAATTTGGCTCTCTCTCTGGAGAAAGAACATTTTCAAAGTCATTAAGTAGAATAACTATATAATGAAAGCTTAAAAAAAAATTTATCTACACACACTAACTACAACCAGGCATATGAAATTATCAAATGCTCAGCAAAACAGCATGGCTACTACAAATGATGATACATTCGGTAAATGGTTGCAAAAGTGGCAAAAGGAACTGGATGCATCCAACGGATACCTGCGTATCTAATTCTGTCTGGTCAGATTAAGGAAAGGTCTCTGGGTGGTGCAAACAGTTTGCACTCATCTACTCACCTAAATGTTGGCAGCTAGAACCCACCCTGTGGCACCTCAAAATAAAGGCCTAGTGGTCTGCTTCTGTTAAGACTATAGCCAAGAAAATCCAATGGAACACTTCTACTCTGTAACATATGAGGTAGCTATGTGTTGCAAGTGACTCAAAGGCAATGGAATGTGTGTGACAGTGGGTTAAGGAAGAGTACTTTATCCATCCCTGTCACATGTACAGGTCAAAGAACGAGTTACCATTAAAAGTTGAGGAGAGGTGGGTAGAATTCAGAGTAGAAATATAACATGTCCAGTATAATTGAGCAAAAATTTTCATCATCTCAAAACCTTCAGTTGCCAAGATAAAAAAAACATTATGGTGAACACCTACTAAGTGCTTGACTTAATTAGGAAGTGTCTGTTCTATTAATACCTTTCTTCACTAAACCCCTTAATTTAACTATGTCTTCTTATGGTATTTACCATTTTCTGCTTTGTGTTGTCATTATTTGGGAATGAAACTCTGGTCTCCTTGAGGATAGGGATCACATGTTATTTATGAGTTGATTCAAAAAGGATTTATCAAGGTGAATAAAATCCAGTCCCAGGCCTTAGGGAACAAGCAGATCACTGAAGGAAGATGTTTACCCTGGCAAGCAACAGCAACAGCCACCAGTGAGAAGGGCTGCCATTTACTGGGCACTTAACTCTGTGCCAGGCACCACACTAAACTGTCTACTTCATTCTCACCACAATCCTATGAGTACAGACGAAGAAACTGAAGCTTAGCAAAAACTGACTGGTTACACAAGTAGCAAAAAGCAGAGTAGGGAGGACCAGGAGGACTAGATGGAAAGAAGGAAGAGTCAGTTACAGCCATAGTGAGGAGAAGGGGTTGGGAGTGGCTTCACAAGAAGTCGCTCCTTCTCTGATACCATGTTTGTACAGGTACGTATCTGGGGGTAATACAAGAGAAGCAATTCACTTAAGCAAATGGAGACACAAAATGCCATGTGATTCCATATATTCCAGCCCTTTATGTTATAGAACTTGTACATATACAGCAAATCGAACTTTTAGAGAGGTTCAATGTATCACTAAAGCAGTCTAGAAACTTCAAGTTCCAGCCCCCTTACTTAGCAGCTATGTGATCATGGATAGGTTATCGAAGCTCTCTAAGCCTAGGGTCTCATCTGTAAAATGAGCAGGACCATAATGGTACCTACACCTCACCTCCCAGAGCTGCTGGGAGATTAAATGTGAAACTGTGGCTAAGTGCCAAGCACAGGGTCTCTCATTGCAAGCACTAATATAAGTGAGGCATTATTACTATTAGCTATCTTCCAATCTTGTGTCTGCCAGAGCATTTAGAAATAATGAATACTAAAACTTTCAAGGTGCTAACTCATTGCTTCCACCAGATTTATATTCTGTATTTCCACAGAAGATTTTATTTGGGGGAAAAAAAGTGTCTCGGAAAGTTCAAAGAGGAGGTGGGGCCAAGATGGTGTAGTCAGATGCTTCCTGTGGTCCCTCTTACAGCAAACACCTGAAAAAAACAAGTGAATTGATTATATATGACAGGCTGGGAGCCCTGAACATCAAGGGCAAAGTTGAGGAGTTAGACTGAGTGGCAGGGGATAGGAGAGATGGTTCAGAAGCAGCAAGGAGTTGCCAGACATGACCCAGCAAGAACCCGTACCACACGGGCCAGATCCACTGGCGTGAGCGTGGTAAAGCAAGCAGTGGAGTTTGGAACGTGTCTTCCACATCGGGAGAGACTGAGTGACAGACAATCCACTCACACCTCCAGAGTCAACGACAGGCAGTGCTCAACTGGCAAAAGGTAAGCATGTGCACCTAATCTATTGCGCAGATCAAAAAACACCACTTTGGGGAAAAAACTCTCTCCCATTTACCTGAGCCCTCCCTGTTCTGCACTGGGTCCTGAGTCAGCTTCAGTGATAGTTGCTTTCCCTAGGCTGGAAGTAGGACCTGCCACATGTCCTGAGCCATTCTCTCAGCCTTGGAGAAGGAACAAATTAATAAACAAGGAAAAAACAATCTGCCAGCTCCCCCAAGCCAGGAACTCAGGGCAGAAATAGCTCCTATGTCTAGGCACAGGCACAAGGGGTCCATGGACTTTGAATGCCTTTCACCCCTGTATAGACCTGTGTGGGTCCAGTCCATCAGTGCAGGCCCCCATTAGCACAGTACAATGGGGTATATACCTGAAGTCTAACTTCAGCTGTTTCAACTATATGGTGGAGAGGCAGGATCGTGATGTTTGACAGTACTCTGCCTATTACCCATCAGGGGCCTGTGGCTCCACCCACACCACCTAGCCACCCACGACAGGTGTCCAAGGATAAGTGGTGCTTCCCAGTCCTTACAGCCAACAGCACTGGGTGCCCATAGACCAGCTTCAAAAACCACCCACCTACACACTCGGGAACAGGGACACGCTTTTCTCACAGACATTCAGGGGTGGTTGTCAGCCCCCTGCCTTGCTCAGGGCAGGACCCCCTATTGTACCCAGATACCTGTGCCTACACCAATCACCCCTGCTCATCTAAGACAGTAGGTGAGAGCCTGCACCACACACTTGGTGACCAACTACCTGGATACCTGAGCTGAATTCATACAAGAAAAGCAAACAGACTCCTGGGCTCATATACCCAGTAACAGCTCTAACCACCTCGTGGCAGGACTTCAAAGGCACAAATAATCAAACCAGCTCACTTGAGGAGCCTATTTGGGCATATAAAAACAAAACAAAACAAGGAGCTAGGACAAAGTAAGCAAACATAAAATAAATAAGTACAATAACTTACTGATGGCTCAGAGACAACAGTCAATATCATATCACATAAAGAGGCAGGCCATGATGGCTTCAGCAAGCTCCCAAAGAAAAGAACCGAGAAATCTTCTGGATGAAGATGATTTCCTGGAATTACTGGAGGTAGACTACACAAGATTAATATACAATACTCCTCAAGAGATCAAGAAGGAGATCAGGCAAAACACAGAACAAGCCAAGGAACACACAGACAAAGCATTAGAGGAACTTAAGAAGGTTAGAGAAGAACATAACGACAAATTCATTAGGCTGCAAGGATCCACAGAGAGTCAGCAAACAGAAATCCAGATTAACATTAAAATTTCAGAATTAGACAACTCAATAGAAAGTTATAAGAACAGAACTGAGGAAATGGAAGTCAGAATTAGTGAGATGGAAGATAAAGCACTTGACACCAACATATTTGAGGAAAAATCAGATAAAAGCATTTTAAAAAATGAAGAAACCCTAAAAACTAGAGAAAAAACCTACCAGTGACTGAAGTACCCAGAACGGGGTGGGGGGGGGTGGGGGGTAACAAAAAATACAGAAAGAACTGTTGAAGATTTGTTGGCAGAAAACTTCCCTGATATTGTGAATGATGAGAAGCTCTCTATCCAAGGTGCTCATTGAGCCCCACACAAGGTAAATCCCAAAAGAAAGTGACCAAGACATATTATAATCAAACTTGCCAAAACCAAAGATAAAGAATTTTAAGAGTGGCTAGGGATAAACAAAAAGTCTTCTACAAAGGAGAGTTAAAAAAACGAAGCTCCGACAACTAAGCAGAAACCATGCAAGGAAGAAGGCAACAGGATGACATACATAAAGTTTGAAGAAAAAAATTTCCAGCCAAGAAATATATACCCAGCAAAACTGTCTCTCAAATATGAAGGCAAAATTAGGACACTTCCAGATAAAGAGAAGTTTATGGAATTTGCAAAAGCCAAACCAAAATTACAAGAAAACACTAAAGGGAGTCCTCAGTTAGAAAATCAGTAACATCAGATAACAATCCAGATACACAGGGCAGAGCAACCAGATATTAACCCAGATAAGGAAACCACAAAAATAAATCAAAGCCAAAACATAAAAACAGGGAAACAGAGACGTCATTATGTAAAAGATAACAACATTAAAATAAAAAAAGGGACTAAAAAATGTAGTCATAGATCTTTCAAATGGAGAGGAAGTCAAGGTGATATAAAGAAATAAAAGATTGGTTAAAACTTAGAAAAATAGGGGTAAATATTAACGTAACTACAAAAGAAACTAAAAACCCTACACATCAAAATAAAAAACAAGAAAAACATAAAAACTAAACAAATACAAAAGCAACAATGAAAAAGCAGAAAAGAAAACATAAAATAAAATGACTCAGCACAGAAAATTAAGTGGAAAAAAGAAACTGTCAATAAAACAACAAAAAACACATCAAAATGACAGCACCAAACTCGTACCTGTCCATAATTTAAAAAAAAAAAAAAAAAATTAAGCTGAATGTAAATGGACTAAATAAATGCACCAATGGATCTAGTGGCAGAATGAATTTAAAAAAACATGAACCATCGATATGCTGCCACAAGAGACACATCTTAGACACAAACAAACTAAAACTCAAAGGATGGAAAAAATATACCAAGCAAACAACAATCAAAAAAAAGTCGGAGTGGCAATACTAACTTCTGACAAAATAGACTTTAAAGTAAAATCTACCACAAAGGATGAGGAAGGACACTATATAATGATTAAAGGGTCCATAAAATTTTTTTTTTATACCAAGAGGGGAAATCCTGGTGGCATAGTGGTTAAGAGCTACGGCTTCTAACCAGAAGGTCGGCAGTTCGAATCCACCAGGTGCTCCTTGGAAATGCTATGGGGCAGTTCTACCCTGTCTTATAGGGTGACTGTGAGTCAGAATCAACTCAACGGCAGTGGGTTTGGTTTTGGTTTGGTATACCAGGAGGATATAACCATAATAAATATTTACAGGCTCAACAAAAGAGCTCCAAAATACATAAAACAAACTGTAACAGCATTGAAGGGAGAGAGAGAGCTTCAAAATAAATGTAGGAAATTTCAGCACAACACTTTTGGTGAAGGACAAGACATCCAGAAAGAAGCTCAATAAAGACACAGAATATCTAAGTGCCACAATCAACCGACTTACCTCACAGACATATACAGAACACTCCACCCAACAGCAGCCAAGTATACTTTCTATTCCAACACACATGGAACATTTTCCAGAATAAACCACATGTTAGGCCATAAAGCAAGCCTTAACAGCACCCAAAACATCGAAATATTACAAAGCATCTTTTCTGACCATAAAGCCATAAAACTAGAAATCAATAACAGAAAAAACAAGGGAAAAAAAATCAAACACATGGAAACTGAACAACACCTTGCTCAAAAACTACTGGGTTATAGAAGAAATTAAGGACAGAATAAAGAAATTCAAAGAATAAAATGAGAATGAAAAGACTTCCTACCAGAAACTTTGGGACACAGAAAAACTAGTGTTCAGAGGTCAATTTATAGCAATAAATGCACACATCCAAAAAGAAGAAAGGGCCAAATCCAAAGAATTATCTCTACAACTCAAACAAACAGAGAGCAACAAAAGAAACCCTCGGGTACCAGAAGAAAGCAAATAATAAAAATTAGAGCAGAATTAAATGAAATAGAGGATAGAAAAACAAAAGACTTAACAAGACCAAAAGCTGGTTCTTTGAAAAGATCAACAAAATTGATACACCAATGGCCAAACTGACAAAAGAAACACAGGAAAGGAAGCAAATAACCCAAATGAGAAAAGAGATGGGCGATATCAAAACAGACCCAACTGAAATTAAAAGAATCATAACAGAATACTATGAAAAACTGTACTCCAACAAATTTGAAAACCTAAAGGAAATGGACAAATTTCTAGAAACACACTACCCATCTAAACTAACAGAAACAGAGATGGAACAATGAAATAAACCTATAACAAAAGAAGAGATTGAAAAGGTAATTAAAAATTCCCAACAAAAAAAAAGCCCTGGCCCTGAAGGCTTCACTGGAGAAATCTACTAAACTTTCAGAGAAGAGTTAACACCACTGCTACTAAAAGTTATTTCAAAGCATAGCTCCCAAATTCATTCTATAAAGCCAGCATAACCCTGATATCAAAACCAGCTACATGCACCATAAAAAAGAAAATTACAAACCAATATCCCTCATAAATATAGATGCAAAAATCCTCAACAAAATTCTAGCCAAGAGAATTCAACAACATATCAAAAAAATAATTTACCATGACCAAGTGGGATTCATACCAGGTATGCAGAGATGGTTCAACACTAGAAAAACGATCAATGTAATCCATCACATAAATAAAACAAGAACCACATGATCTTATTGATTGATGAAGAAAAGGCATTTGACAAAGTCCAACACCTACGCATGATAAAAACTCTCAGCAAAATAGGAATAGAAGGGAAATTCCTCGACGTAATAAAGGACATTTATACAAAGCCAACAGCCAACATCATTTTAAATGGAGCAAGTGTGAATGCATTCCCCTTGAGAACAGGAACCAGACAAGGATGCCCTTTATCACCACACTTATTCAACATTGTGCTGGAGGTTCTAGCCAGAGCAATTAGGCTAGAAAAAGAAATAAAGGGCATCCAAATTGGTCTTAAGGAAGAAGTATCTCTATTTTCAGATGATATGATCTTATACCCAGAAAATCGTAAACAATCCACAAGAAAACTACTGAAACTAACAGAAGATTTCAGCAAAGTAACAGGATACAAGATAAACATACAAAAATCATTTGGATTCCTCTACACCAACAAAGAGAATGTTGAAGAGGAAATCACCAAATCAATACCATTTACATTAGCCTCCAAGGAGATAAAATACTTAGGATTAAATCTAACCAAGGACGTAAAAGATCTAAACAAAGAAAACTACAAGATGCTACTGCAAGAAACCTATGTGAGTGGAAAAACACACCTTGCTGATGGACAGGAAGACTCAACATTATGAAAATGTCTTTTCTACCCAAAGGGATCTATAGATATAACACAATCCTGATGCAAATTCCAATGACATTTTTGAATGAGATGGTGAAACAAACCACCATCTTCATACAAAAAGGGAAGAGGGCCCAGATGAATAAAACATCACTGAAAAAGAAGAACAAAGTGGTAGACCTCACACTACTTGATTTTAGAACCTACTATACTGCCATAGTAGTCAAAACAGCCTGGTACTGGTACAACAGCAGATACATAAACTAACAGAACAGAAATGAGAATCCAGATGTAAATTCATCTACTTATAAGCAGCTGATATTTGACAAAGGCCCAAAGTCCATTAATTGGGGAAAAGACAGTCTCTTTAACAAATGGTGCTGGCATAACTGGATATCTACCTGCAAAAAAATGAGATAAGACCCATACCTCACACCATGCACAAAAACTAACCCAAAATGGATCAAAGACCTAAACATAAAATCTAAAAGGATAAAGATTGTGGAAGAAAAAATAGGAACAGTGCTAAGAGCCCTAATACATGGCATAAAAAGTATACAAAATATTACTAACAATGCACAAACACCAGAAGAGAAACAGGGTAACTGAGAGCTCCTAAAAATCAAACACTTATGCTTATCCAAAGACTTCACCAAAAGAATAAAAACACAACCTACAGACTGGGAAAATGTTTTTGGCTATGACAAATTTGATCAGCGTCTAATCTCTAAAATCTACAAGATACTGCAAAACCTCAACAGCAAAAAGACAAAAAACCCAATTAAAAAATGGGCACTTCACTAAAGAAGACATTCAGATAGCTGATACATGAGGAAAGGCTCATAATCATTAGCCATTAGAGAAATGCAAATCAGAACTACCACAAGATACCATCTTACCCCAACAAGGCTAGCATTAATCCAAAAAATACAAAATCATAAATGTTGGAGAGGTTGTGGAGAGACTTGAACACTTATACACTGTTGGTGGGAATGTGAAATGGTACAACCACTTTGGAAATCAATTTAGCACTTCCTTAAAAAGCTAGAAATAGAAGTACCATATGATCCAGCAATCCCACTCCTTGGAATATATCCTAGAAAAATAAGAGCCCTCACACAAATAGATATATGCACACCCATGTTCACTGCAGCACTGTTTCCAATAGCAAAAAAATGGAAACAACCAAGGTGTCCATCAACAAATGAAAGGGTAAACAAATTATGGTATATTCACAATGAAAAAGAACAACGATGAATCCATGAAACATCTCATAACATGGAGGAATCTGGAATGCATTATGCTGAAATTAGACAGTCGCAAAAGCACAAGTATTGTATGAGACCACTATTATAAGAGCTCAAGAAAAGGTTTAAACACAGAAGAAAACATTCTTCGATGGTTACGAGGGTGGAGAGCCAGGAAGAGGAGTATTCACTAACTAGAGAGTAGATGAGAATTATCTTAGGTGAAGGGAAGACAACACACAATACAGGGGAAGTCAGCACAACTGGACTAAACCAAAAGCTAAGAAGTTTCCTGAATACAACCAAACACTTCGAGGGACAGAGTAGCAGGGCCAGGAGTCTGGGGACCATGGTTTCAGGGGACAGCTAGGTTAATTGGCATAACAAAGTGTATTAAGAAAATGTTCTGCATCTCAGTTTAGTGAGTGGCATCTGGGGTCTTAAAAGCTAGAAAGCATCCATCTAAGATGCATCGATTGGTCTCAACCCACCTGGAGCAAAGGAGAATGAAGAACACCAAAGACACAACGA
Source organism: Loxodonta africana (assembly GCF_030014295.1). Classification (NCBI taxonomy): domain Eukaryota; kingdom Metazoa; phylum Chordata; class Mammalia; order Proboscidea; family Elephantidae; genus Loxodonta; species Loxodonta africana. Next base: position 73,618,987 of record NC_087354.1, on the reverse strand, counting down.
AAATATGACTCCAAAAGACAGAAAGGTCCACATAAACCAGAGACTCCATAAGCCTGAGACCAGAAGAACTAGATGGTGCCTGGATACCACCAATGACTGCCCTGACAGGGAACACAACAGGGAATCCCTGATGGAGCAGGGGAAAAGTGGGATGCAGATCTCAAATTCTCGTAAAAAGACCAGACTTTATGGTCTGACTGAGACTGGAGGGGCCCTAGAAGACATGGCCCCCAGACTCTCTATTAGCCCAGAACTAAAACCATTCCTAAAGCCAACTCTTCAGACAAAGATTACACTGGACTATGAGACATAAAATGAGGAGTGTGCTTTTTAGCTCAAGTAGACACACGGGCCTATGTGGCCAGCTCCTGTCTGGAGGAGAGATGAGAAGGCAGAGGGGGACAGGAGTTGGTTGAATGGACACGGAAAATATAGCACGAAGAGGAGGAGTGTGCTGTCACATTGTAGGGAGAGCAACTAGGGTCACATAACAATGTATGTATAAGTTTTTGTATGAGAAACTGACTTGAACTGTAAACTTTCACTTAAAGCACAATAAAAGAGAAAAGTTCAAAGAACACTGGACTATGATGATCTTAAAGCTCTGGCCTTAGCTTTTCTGTGAGGCTGTGGCCTGCACCAAAGGGCGGCTTTTCTCATGGAGCTGCCATTTTACATAATGAAGTAGAGAAACGTGTCATGCCTATTTCAGAGAGACGTTCTTTCTACCATACCACTTTACCTGCAGGTACTTCTGCCACTTCTCACACGTACAGGATGCAGCTGATGGCCTGCAGTCCTTTCTGACAACTCTTCAGGGGATAAGATATAGCCAATCAATGGCACCACAGCACAAAAACAAGTCACAACTATCTTCTCCTGGTTTGTGAGTAGATATAATGCACTCTAATCACAACTGCCAACCTAGGGAAAGAAATCACCATGCAGTTTTCAAACTAAAGGGACAAATGGCAAGACTGAGCACAGCTGGAGCTACTGGCACTGATGAAGTGGGTACCAAAGAAAATATCTCTGATTGTAACCTGAGACTTTGATATTTCCCCCAGCTCCTGGAGCCTAAAACAAAAAAAATAACCAAACCCATTGCTGTCTACTTGATTCCAATTCACAACGAGCCTATAAAACAGAGTAGAACTGCCCCATAGGGTTTCCACGAAGCACCTGGTGGATTTGAACTGCTGACCTTCTTAGTTAGCAGCCAAATTTTTAACCACTGTGACACCAGGGCTCCTTATAAAGAGTGGTGACCTGGAAAAACAAAGATTAGGCTCTAAAATGGCAGCAAATGGTTTTTGTTTTTTAGATAAGGACTCTATTTTTAAACTTGAATATCTTCATGGTCCTCCTTTAACACGTCATAGGTGTATGTTGATGTTAACCATCAGACTAAGTACTAGCATCCCCACTTTTCTTACAGCATTTCCAGACCTGATCATGGCAGGCATATTCTTCAGCCCTGTGTAACTAAGATTTTTTTCTCACCGCTCATGTCTCAGTTCAGATGTCTCCATCACTAGGAAGCCTTCTCAGAATTTGTCTTTTTGCCCCATTAGACTATAAACTCCATGAAGGCCCAACCTACATTTTGTTCACTGCTATGTGCCCCATGCAGGAACCTGGTAGACACTGAAGAAATGTTGTTGAGGTCATTAATGAATGAGTAAACAAATGAATAAAGGAACAAAATTTTTGTTGTGTCAAAAATTTAAGTCCAGTTTTACCTGTCATTTCCATGAAGTTTAAGTAAACTTTAATGTATTCCTGAAAGATCATAAGGTAAACGGGACACAATTATCTTTTAAAAGTTCCTTTTCTAAGCTTCTCATCCAAAAGCCTATTAACTAGTATGGAGGCATTCACCTTTTCCCAGAGGCGAGAGACGTTTCAAAGCAGGTTTCTTTTGGGATTGTTTATTTTATAAGAAATTGTTAACTAATCAGGATAATTTTTGCAAACAATTGATAACTTCCTTTGTTCTTTGTTAAGAAAAGGAGGGGTGATAAAGGTAGGTTATTCTGAGACCAAGAAGGGTAAGGAAATAGTTTGCCTTGGTAATTTTCATCAATCTTACCGAAAATAAAAATGAGATATAAATTTAACGTGTGTTTCCAGCCTTCAGGTTGCTAACCCTTTTATAGCTTAATCATCATAACATCAAAAAAAAAAAAAAAGATTTGAACTACAAAATGTCATTTCATTTACCTTTCATTCCACACTACAGATACACAGAAATATTAATCCATGCCACCTAGACCTTCCTGGAAAGCCAAGTGCTCTTTAGGGAAATGCAAAAACACTGAGGGCAGTGAGGACTTCCACACTCTGAACCAACAGAGCAAGGCTTCATTAAAATGATGGCTCAGAGGACCTGTTCTAGAGGCAAGATTAAGTCAGGTTGAGCCAGTTTCCATAAATTCACTTGACACCATACCTTTTCTCAACACCATGGTAGAAAAGGATAAAGGCCATGCAGCTAGACGTTGCCATTTTCACTTAAACCCATAACCCCTAAGGAAACCTATTTCTAAGCACAGAGCACTAAACAACCTCGCAGAGTCTGAGGCCTCTGTCTGTGAGGGCCAGGCCGTATTTCAGGTCTCCATCTTCACACGCCATTGATCTGAGCAAAGCATCTGCACCTGGGAAGCCCTAAGTGGCAAAAGGAGAAATTAAATGGGGCCAAAGTTGGATTGTCTGAGCAGATTAACCAGAGCCCCTTTATCTTAGTGCCGAGTTGAAAACATTGATTACTTTGTTCTTTGGTTATAACCTGTACCTCCAAATCTGGCCAGCTATGTCTCATTGTAAAGGAAGCCAGATGGGAAAACGTGGATGGGTTAAGGAGAGTGTAAAAAACAGTGTGACATAGTGAAAAGTCAATCAGTTTAAAAACTAGAAATCTAATCCTGGTTCTACTCCTAACCAGCTGTATGAATTCAGACAAATTACTTAATCTCTCCGTGTCTCACTTTATCTTCAAACGTGGGGCTACATTAATGAGTTGTACAGTCTCTTCCAGTTTCTAAATCCTAGAATTCTATGAAGTCCATCACACCACTACTAAAAATCAACCAAATATGTACACTTGGAGCACCATGTACTTATTACTATGAGAAATACTTTGAGTTCAATGCAATTTGAGCCATGACCCTGTTCTAGATCATCTATTACATTAGCAAAGACTTATCAAGATGGAAGTCGCCCGTGATGGCACAAGTGCAGTGAAAGAAATACCCTGGAGTCTGTAACCACAATGGAAGAAATAAATTGGTACAATCTTAGAAAGGCAATTTTGTATACGTACCAGGGGTCTTTTTTAAAGCATAATCTTTGACCTATTTAAATGTAGGTGCTTTTATAGTCATTAAAAAATTGGAAGTAAACATTATGCCCATTGTAGATGAATTAAATAAACAAATTGTTTTCATTCATTATAATGGTGATTTAGAACAATAAATTTAATGACACAGGCAAATGCTTATGCTATAATGTTAAGCCAGAAAAACAGGATACAAAATGTATATGTAGTACAATAGCATAACCATAATTATGTATAATGTATGTATATATCCTATATTATTATGCATATATGTATAATATTTATAACTAAGACTATGAGGAGAGAGAACACGTGAATAATAAATTATCGCCAGGCGTATTTCATTTTCTCTTTGGTGTTCCCATGTTCCAAATTCTGTATTACAGCATGTAACAACTTTATAATAAAAAAGTGTAATATATACAGGACTGGAGGATATAAAACAATGAGGCTTTAGCAATTACTAACTTACCCTTATTAAATGCACTATGAGTTCAGACAGAGAAACATCACTATGAGTTGGAATGGCCAAGAAAAGTGTTCTATGGGGGGCTTCACTTGACATGATCTTTACTACACAAGTAGAATTTAGGTTTACAGCATAGTGGTCTTAAGCAATGACTCTAGAGCTGGATTTCCTAGGTCTCAATCCCAACTCTGCCACTTACTAGTTTTATGAGTTTAGGCAAGTCACTCAAAATCTGTGCCTTAGTTTTCTCATCTATTAAATGAGACTGATATCAGTTCTTATTTCAGAGAGCGCCTGTAAGGATTAAATATAGACTAGGATTTAAGTATGATAACAATAATAGTTCACCCCGTTGTTGAATTCTTACTGTCAGATACATACACAACTCTATAAAATAAGGGCTATCATTATGCCCTTTGAATTATGGTGTTGGCAAAGAATACCATGGACTGCCAGAAGAATGGACAAATTTGTCTCAGAAGTACAACCAGAATGTTCCTTAGAACCGAGGATGGCGAGACTTCATCTTATGTACTTTGGACATGTTATCAAAAGGGACCAGTCCCTGAAGAAGGACATTATGGTTGGTAAGACAGAAGGTCAGTGAAAAAGAGGAGGACCCTTGAAGAGATGGGCGGACACAGTGGCTGCAACAATGGGCTCAAACACAGGAACAACTGTGAGGCTGGCGCAGGGCTGGGCAGTGTTTCGCTCTGTTTTAAGTAGGATCGTTATGAGTCAGAAATGACTTGACAGCACCTAACAACATCATTATGTCCATTTTATAGATGAGAAATCTAAGGCAAAGAGAGGCTAACTACCCAAGGTAAGTTGCTGAACCCGCATTTGATCCCAGGCAAATCTGCCTCCAGTGCTCATGCTCTTAACCCCATTGCCATCTGTAGGGAGCAGTAAACAAGCTGCCCCTGGGCAGACAACTTACTTTTGAGGAGTACAGGAGCACGTGGAACTGGATAACAAAAGCCAGGCTAGGGAATTAAGCTCTAGTTTATTAGGCAATTGGGAGCTGATAAAGATTTCTGAGCAAAGTTGTTACAGGACAAAAGAGGAATGTAAGAAAATTAGTCTGGCAGATAAACGTGGGATAAGTTGGCATGAGGCAAAAGAAAACTGTTGCCAAAAAAAAAAAAAACGAGGTGGAAAAAATATAAACAAAGCAAGTGGTGAGGTGAGAGGGACTGGACCAGGTGAATGCAAAGAAAACAAACAGCAGGGTAAATCAGAAAAACTCTTCAAAGAAAAAATCAAGAGAAGTTAGAAACACTTTAATACAGGGAGCAAAAATGGCGGGGCAGGGGGGCGGGGAACAAGTCACATCTCACAACCCACTAAAAGCAAAACCAGAAATGTTTTATTTTGATTTCTGTAACTTTTGTTCAGTGCTGTTTTGTGCAATTACTTATTTATAAATCATTATTTTAAAAACCTAACCGACAGTAGATTTGGACAAAACAAAGCATCGCACAACCCTGTACTCTGTACAAGCAATGTTTCGTGACTGAAAAAGTATACTGCAGTAAGGGACAAAAATGATTAATTAGCAAGGAAGCATAGAGCATGAACAACTACTGTGTAAAAGGAAGTGGCTATTTACAAAATTAAGATAAAGAACCCATTAAGGTTAATACTGACAAAGAGCCCCGATCTGATACCATCTCCCAGCACAAAGGCAAGTTGACTCACCTCTTGTTTCAAGGAAGCAGCCAGAGCATACCAACAAAAGTATGTGATTGATCTAATTAGCCTACCGAATTTAGGAAAATGGCGTGCCAAAATTATGTGTACTCACAGATTACCACTTCCAGGACAATGCAGTGTCGCATAAAAGCCTATCCTTCAACTTAAACGTTCACACTCATTAAAAGGGATGGAATCTGGCGGTACTCAGCAGGTAGGAGCTTAATGAATGTGACTGAATGGTGATGACACAGACATGAGTCTCAAAGACTGAGCTCTCATGGTGAAAGACAGGTAGAAACATGAGGACTGCAAAAATGTATGTACTATGGCTGAAGTCCAATTACCAGCTCAGGCCCAGCAATTTTACTACATTCTGCCTGCATTTACATTCCCACTCTCAGCTTAATGCTTTATTATCCTAACTGCTAACGCTTCTCTTCAGTCGTGGGTGTCGGCAAATATAAATGATGTCTGTTGAGACTGGCAAAGTAACTCATTCATTCAACAGACATTCTTGGGCACTTAGCATGCACAGGTAATAAATGATTATCTTTATATAGTCTTTTGCTGCCAAGGCAAGAGAGGGCTCTAAAAACCAGTTTGATGTGCTTAAAAAAAAAATAAAAAAAAAACCTTAATGGGCAGAGACGTACAACCTAGAGAAAAGTGAAGTGACAACATAAACTTCATCTAACACTCTGCTGGTCACAAGTCAGCTGCCTTTTGTGATCAGCAGACTATGAGATGAAGCTCACGGTGTCACTTCTCTTTCTCTAGGTTGTTCATCTCTGCCCATTAGTTACTTTTAGCGGGTACATATATATCCAAAGAGCAAATTTTCTCCTCCAGGGAGGATACTATTCAACTGTGTCTCTCTCATGAACTCAAACCAAAGTTTGGTATAAGGAAAAATTTACAAGGTTTCTTATCCAAATTGTTGCCATCTAGTCCATTCCAACTCATAGCGACCCTATAGGACACAGTAGAGCTGCTCACAGGGTCTCCAAGGCTGTAATCTTTACTGAACCAGATTGTTATATTTTTCTCCCACAGAATGGCGGTGGGTTTGAACCACCAACCTTTGGGTTAGCAGCCAAGCACTTAACCACTATGCCACCAGGGTATAATCAACATTTTGTTTTCTCTTCCTATAAAAATTTTTTCATGATGCTTATTATTCAATGTAAGGTGATATAAGGTGATTTATTTTTCAAGATCAAGGATGTTCACAATACTCTAGCAGTAAAAATGGGTATAATAAACTACTCTGACTTGACAAATGAACTGATACATAGTTTCATATAAAATCTTAGCGACGAAAATAAAAAGTTCGGAAACTAAAAAATATTAACAGTCTGTTTATACGGCTGGGTCTCTGTTCTACTCTCATTACCTCCTCTGGGTTTGTCTCGTGTCCTCAGGCAGGGTGCCTAGCTGCTCAGCTTACCCAAACTACGCCGGGGCTCCAGGGGCCTGAACTTCTGCAGCATCCTGGACCAAGGTTCCCTCCAGGCTGTGATGCTGAAGTTGGAACAGGCAAAGCAAACAAAACAGCATAACTACTGATATTTAAGTATTGGAAAAACTAAAACTAGACAGTGCTAGGATACAAAATGAAAAAATCAGACTTAAAATTTCCGTAAGATTTTTCTAAAGAAATTTACAGATATTTTGCTTTTAGAGCACTGCTTTCTTTAAAAAGAGAACTGCTCTCTCAAGTAGGATATAGGCTAAGTCATAGTCAACTGCTCAATTTTACTAGTTTATACCTCTCGGGGTGGAACAACTGCAGAAATCCTTATACCTGCTGCAATTGGGATAACTAATGCCTGGTAGATTCAATGACGTCACTAGGGTTGGTGCCACCTGGTATGGTAACTCATGGTGTCACTCCCCCCATGGGAGGGGCCAGATGGCAAACATTCCTGGCGGGGCAGAGTGCCATAAGGCCTCACCCTTCCAGCCCTACCCCTGCAGCTCCCGGCAACTCCTCCCCTCTTCCATTGGCTAAGGCTGCAACCTTCCTCTTTATCCAATGGCGGGCACTGTGGCCCCGCCCACCCATACCCTGACTGGCAAGTGATGAGGGAGGAAGAAGGAATGATGAGTTACTGCACTGTGTGACAGGTGACACTAGCCCTAGTGATGCCACTGCCTTGAAAGCCCCTTCCCCTGCAGCACCTGCCCTCCCACCGCTCCCACTGTGGACCCTGGGGTCATTTTGGTGTCACCCCTCTGACAGTGTCAAGGGGTGCAGTCTTCACACCCCGCCCCTTCCCCCAGTGACACCACTGGGTAGATTAATAGAAATGTCAGTTAAAGTATGGGATCATTAAAAAATAACATATGAACACATCTTAAACATTTTCTTTTATCATAAAACATCTAAAAAAGGAAATTTATTTGCCAATGTTTTCACATGGGTCAAGGCTATTTCAAAGTACAGGTCTATTGATCATAGTTCAAAGATATCTTTCTTGGATAAACTACACTCATATTTGGGCTACTTGAGGTTGAGAAAAAAACTCAATGTGAATCGATCGAAGAGTAAAATCCTTTGGTATTTTTAAATATTCTTACCATCTTTTAGAGTTGCCTCTTCACCATCCAAGTCATAGGACAGCAAGGTCTTATAGCAACTTGGCTTTATTTAGTTTTCCCAAAGCATTCAACTTAATTGTCACAGAAACAAACATCTTTCTTTTCACAGATATACTTCATCAGTTTATGTATTACTTAGTGAAATTATAAAATTAATAAGTAAAACTAGGATAAGCAAAATCAGTATCACAGCTGATCATTTAAATATGCATCCAATTCAGTGACAGGAGAAGTCTGGGACTCCAGGAGCACAATGGCACTGCTGAGTAGCCAGAGCACTCAGCACGGAGTGGGCATAAGTCAGTGTGCTCGCCAGAGAGAATGGACAGAGCTGGCAATCCAGTGAATCACTTAGGTTGTTAAGAGAACTTCCGTTGTATTATAAAAAGAAGCCAGTTGTGCCCTAAAGGCTAACCACTAACTTGAAAGGCTATCTCCAGGCAAGGTTAGCCTTGCTAGGGGAAATGTCAGCTAAGTGTCTAAGGGTAGAGGGGGACTTCTCTGTCTTTCTGGTTCTCTCTTGGAAAAAAGGAAGCATACAGTGCTATCCGTATAGCCTAGGGTTATCCCCAGAGTTTAATTTGCAGTATTTACACTGGATAATAATTATCTAATATACAAGCTGGTAGAAAAATTTCTGGCCTTGAAGAACCCACTTGCAAGAAAACTGACGTAGAGATGTGCAAATAGAACCCTCCCGCCACTCTCCAAAGAACACACTGCTCCACACCTATGCAAGACCAGGATAAACTGGAAGCCAGAATATTGAATCCAGCTTATAGACTTATTTTTTATGACTATTACTTTCATTTGGAGATTTTTAGGTTTGGCATTCATGCTCCAGTTTGCCACACTGTCACTATTTCCTATGGGTTCACCCCAGCGTACATGCCACTGAACCACCACGAATACATACTTTCACCACTACCAGAGTCTATATGGAAACTCTGCTCAGTCTCTGGCAACACCAGGAGTGTTCTTAGAGACGGGGCATTCACTTTGTCAGAAGTACCCAATCACACCTCTAAAGAAAGACCAGAGAGTTAAGTTAGCAAGGAGAAATAGAAATGACTGAGAAGGTAACTGTTCACAAACTAGCATGCGTAAGAATCATTACGTGGAAATGCAGACTGCTGGGGCCCTAACCCTTCAGATTCTGATTCTGTAGGCCTGGGAATAGAGACCCAGGAATGTGCATTTTAACAAACACCCAAAGTGATCGTAATGCAAGGGGTGCAACAATAACATTAGCACAACCTTGAGGCCCCTAAGCATAGTGCGGCAGCGCTGTCTAGTGTTCCTAAGTGCAAGAAGGCTGTGATGTGCCTTATGGAGAAAATACGTATGATAGATAAGCTTCATTAAGGCACAAATTATAGTGTGGTTGTGTGAGTTCAATGTTAATGAAACAATATACATTAAAAAAGGTGTCTTAAAAAGACACGTAAAAAATTATATATTGATTGGTTGCAAAAAATATTACGACCAGGAGTTCGCAGGAGCCTAACTCTGCGTTTCCCTCAGGTGCAATGGTTCAGTATTCACTAATTCAGTGTTTGTGGTGACTTTATAGACCATGACTACTGTGAATAACGAGAGTCATCTCTATATACGTGACATGTGGATGGAAGTGCATAATCCAAAAAGTCAACAGTACTTATTTCTAGGAAGTGGGACTGTGTGTGTGAGTATTTCTTTTTGCTTTATTTAGCTTATTCATATATTCTAAATTTGAAACATAAGTTTCATTGTATACTTTTTTCTTTTTTAAAAAACTATTGGTGGAAAAAAGGCTGGTCCCAGAGAGTACTTTTTTTTTTTTTTCTTTTTAATTAATTTTGTTTTCTATCTGGGTGCAATCAGAGTAAAATCCTGGTCCAGAGAATCCAGAGTCTTCAATGAACAATGGAAACAAAGGCAAGTTAACCAAATTGGACTACCTCAAGGGAAGAATTGTACACCTTTGGAACCATGACATTTCTCACAAATTCAGGTTTATATGCAACTTTTAGCCCTTGGATTCAACTGGGGGTTTTGTTTCACGAAGTTTTTTTGTTTGCTTCTGTCAGTTTTTTTTTTTTTTCTTATCACAAAAATAATACAGATTCATTATGGAATAATTTTAAAATGCAGATATACAAAAAAAATACCTATAATGCCAATAAGTCAGACAAAAATAATCATTTTAAGACTGAGATATGCTACTTTGATATCTCTGAGTATACATTTTCTAGCTCATGAGCTTACACTAAGATAGGCTCACAAAACACAGACTTCTTTCTAAAATGCTGTGTTGGGTGCCATAGAGGCCCGACTCACAGCAATCCCACGTACAACAGAACGAAACACTGCCTGGTCATGCGTCATCCTCACGATCCTTGTTATGCTTCAGCCCATTGTTGCAGCCACTATGTCAATCTACCTTGTTAAGGGTATTCCTCTTTTTCGCTGACCCTCTACCAAGCATGATGTCCTCCTCCAGGGACTGGTCCCTCCTGGCAACATGTCCAAAGTATGTGAGACATAGTCTTGCCATCCTTGCTTCTAAGGAGCATCCTGGTTGTGCTTCTTCCAAGGTGTATTTGTTTGTTCTTTTGGCAGTATTTTTCAGCAACACCACAATTCAAAGGCGTCAATTCTTCTTTGGTCTTCCTTATTCATTGTCCAGCTTTCACATGCATATGAGGCGACTGAAAACACCATGGCTTGGGTCAGGCGCACCTTAGTCTTCAAAGTGGCATCTTTGCTTTTCAACACTTTAAAGAGATCCTTTGCAGCCGATCTGCCCAATGCAATGTGTTGTTTGATTTCTTGACTGCTGTTTCCATGGGTGTTGATTGTGCATTCAAGCATATGAAATCCTAGACAACTTCAATCTTTTCTCCGTTTACCATGATGTTGCTTAGTCTTCTAGGTGACATCTTTGCTTTTCAACACTTTAAAGAGATCCTTTGTAGCCGATTTGCCCAATGCAATGGGTTGTTTGATTTCTTGACTGCTGCTTCCATGGGTGTTGATTGTGCATTCAAGCAAAATAAAATCCTAGACAACTTCAATCTTTTCTCCATTTATCACGATGTTGCTTATTGGTCCAGTTGTGAGGATCTTTGTTTTATGTTGAGGTGTAATCCATACCAAAGGCTGAGGTCTTCGCTCTTCATCAGTAAGTGCTTCAAGCCTCTTTCAGCAAGCAAGGTTGTCTCACCTGCATAACACAGGTTGTTAATGAGTCTTTCTCCAGTGCTGAAGCTGCGTTCTTCTTCATATAGTCCAGCTTCTCAGATTATTTGCTCAGCATACAGACTGAATAAGTATGGTGAAAGGATACAACCTGACACACACCTTTCCTAACTTTAAACCACGCAGCATCCCCTTGTTCTGTTTGAATGACTGCCTCTTGATCTATGTACAGGTTCCTCAAGAATACAATTAAGTGTTTAGAATTCCCATTCTTAGCAATATTATCCATAATTTCTTATGATCCACACTGTCAAATGTCTTGCATAATCAATAAAACACAGGTAAACATCTTTCTGGTGTTCTCTACTTTCAGCCAGGATCCATCTGACATCAGCAATGATATCCCTCATTCCATGTTCTCTTCTGAATCCAGCTTGAATTTCTGGCAGTTCTCTATCGCTATACTGCTATAGTTGCTTTTGAATGATCTTCAGCAAAATTTTACTTGCATGTGATATTAATGATCTTATTAGACAATTTTCATATTTGGTTGGATCACTTTCTTAGAAATAGGTGTAAATATGGACCTTCCAGTTGGTTGGCCAGGTAGCTGTCTTCCAAATTTCCTGGCATAGAAGAGTGGTCACTTTCAGCACTGCATCTGTTTGTTGAAACATCTCAATTGGTACTCCGTCAATTGCTAGAGCCTTGTTTTTCACCAATGCCCTCAGTGAGCTTGGACTTCTTCCTTCAGTACCATCAGTTCCTTATCATATGCTACCTCCTGAAATGGCTGAACACTAACCAATTCTTTTTGGTATAGTGATTCTGCGTATTCCTTCCATCTTCTTTAGATGTTTCCTGCATCATTTATTATTTTCCCCGTAGAATTCTTCAGTAGTGCAACTTGAGGGCTGAATTTTTTCTGCAGTTCTTTCAGCTTGAGAAATGCTGAGCATGTTCTTTCCTTTTGGTTTTCTATCTCCAGCTCTTTGCACATGTCATTATAATACTTTAGTCCGTCTTCTTGAGCCTCCCTTTGATATCTTCTGTTCAGCTCTTTTATTTCATCATTTCTTCCTTTCTCTGTCACTACTTGCCTTTCAAGAACAAGTTTCAGAGTCTCTTCTGAAATCCATTTGGGTCTTTTCTTCCTTTCCTGTCTTTTTAATGATCTCTTACTTTCTTCATGTATGATGTCCTTGATGTCATTCCATAACTCATCTGGTCTTCAGTCATTAGTGTTCAATGCATCAAATCTATTCTTGAGATGGTCTGTAAATTCAGATGGGATATACTGAAGGTCGTACTTGGGCTCTCGTGGACTTTTTCTCATTTTCTGCAGTTTCAACTTGAATTTGCATATGAGCAATAGATGATCTGTTCCACAGCCAGCCCCTGGCCTTGTTCTGACTCATGTTACTGAGCTTTTACAATGTCTCTTTCCACATATGTAGTTGACTTGATTCATGTGTATTCTATCCGGCGAGGTCCATGTGTATAGTCATCGTTTATGTTGGTGAAAAAAGGTATTTGCAATGAAGAAGTCATTGGTCTTACAAAATTTTATCCTGTAATCTCCGGTATTGTTTCTATCACCAAGGCCACATTTTCCAACTATCGATCCATCTTCTTTGTTCCCAACTTTCACATACCAATCACCACTAATTATTAATGCATCCTGACTGCATGTTCGATCAATTTCAGACTGAAGAAGTTGGTAAAAATCTTCAATTTCTTCATCTTTGGCCTTAGTAATTGGTGCATAAATTTGAATAATGGTCGCATTAACTGGTCTTCCTTGTAGGCGTATGGATATTATCCTATCACTGACAACACTGTACTTAAGGATAGATCTTGAAATGTTCTTTTTGACGATGAATGCAACACCATTCCTCTTCAAGTTGTCATTCCCTGCACAGTAGACCATATAATTATCTGATTTAAAATGGCCAATACCAGTCCATTTCAGCTCATTAATGGAAAGGTTATCAATGTTTATGTGTTCCATTTCATTTTTGACAATTTCCCATTTTCCTAGAGTCATACTTCGTACATTCCATACTCCAATTATTAATGGATGTTTGTTGCTGCTACTTCTCATCTTGAGTCATGCCACATCAGCAAATGAAGGTCCTGAAAACTGGAATCCATCCACATCATACAGGTTGACTCTACTTTGAGGAGGCAACTCCTCGCCAGTCATATTTTTGAGTGCTTTCCAACCTGAGGGGCTCATCTTCCTGCAGTGTATCAGACAATGTTCACCTGCTATTCATAAGGGTTTCACTGGTTAATTCTTTTCAAAAGTAGACTGCCAGGTCCTTCCTCCTAGTGTGTCTTAGTCTGGAAGCTCAGCTGAAACCGGTCCACCATGGGTGCTTCTGCTGGTGTTTGAATACCAGTGGCATAGCTTCCAACATCACAGCAACAGGCAAGACTCCAAAGTGGGACAAACTGACAGGTACGTGGGGGCTTTCTCTTTTTTTGCTTTCTAAAATAGATACATGTTTTTGCTTAACAACACATGCCATTTTAATTGCATATTCAGCATTAAATATGTTTATTTAACCAAACTGCTAATGGTTGGATATTTAGTTTGATCCCAGATTTTCAGTGTTATAAACAGTATGCAATGAACATTCTTTAATGAAATATTTTAGTATAGCCTTGATTTGTTCTTCAGTTAAAATCCCACAAGTGGAAATATTGGCTCAAAGGGTATGCACATTCAGTGTTAGTTGTTGTTGCTAGGTGCCAGTGAGTTGCTAGGTGCCAGCGACACTATGCACAACAGAACGAAACACTGCCTGGTCCTCCACCATCCTGACAATCATCGCTACTTTTGAGCCCACTGTTGCCACTGAGTCAATCCATCTCATTGAGGGTCTTCCTCTTTTTCACTGATCCTCTACCTTACCAAGCATAATGTCCTTTTCCAGGGAATGGTCCCTCCTGATAACATACCCAAAGTACACAAGACAAAGTCTCGCCACCCTCACTTAGGAGCACTCTGGATGTACTTCTTCCAAGACAGATTTGTTTCTTCTTCTGGAAGTCCTTGGCATATTCAATATTCTTTACCAACACCATAGTTTAAAGGCATCAATTCTTCTTCAGTCTTCCTTATTCATTATCGAGTTTTCACATGCATACCAGGCAAGTAAAAACACCATGATGGGGGTCAGGTGCAAATTAGTCCTTAAAGTGACATCTTTGTGTTTTAACACTTTAAAGAGGTCTTTTGCAGCACATTTGCCCGGTGCAATGTGTCACTTGATTTCCTGACTGCTGCTTTCATGGGCATTGGTTGTGGATCCAAGTAAAATGAAATCCTTGAAAACTTCAATCTTTTCTCTGTTTATTGTGATGTTGCTTGTGAAGTCCACTTGTGAAGACTTTTGTTTTATGTTGAGGTGTAATCCATATTGAAGGCTGTGGTCTCTGATCTTCATCAGTAAGTGCTTCAAGTTCTCTTCACTTTCAGCAAGCAAGGCTATGTCATCTGCATACTGCAAGTTGTTAATGAGTCTTCCTCCAATCCTGGTGCTGCGTTCTTCTTCATATAGTCCAGCTTCTCAGATTGTTTACTCAGCATACAGATTGAATAAGTATGGTGAAAGGCTACAACCCTGACGCACACCTTTTCTGACTTTAAAACACTCACTATCCCCTTGTTCTAAGGACTGCCTCTTGGTCTGTGTATAGGTTCCACATGAGCACAACTAAGTGTTCTAGAATTCCTATTCTCTGCAATGTATCCACAATTTGTTATGATCCACACAGCCAAATGCCTTTGTGTAGTCAATAAAACTCAAGTAAACATCTTTCTGTAAAGATTAAAAAAAAAAAAAAAAAACAGCCTAGAAAACCCTATGGGGCAATTCTACTGTCATATGGGGTCATTATGAGTAGAAAATCAACCCAATGGCATTCAACAACAACAGACCTCTATATTCAACTCAATCATCTTTATTTAGATAATCATTGTGGATTCATACTTGACATCTCCAAATCTTTAGCCTACAGACATTGGCTTCCCCACTAAGAACTCCTACACTAAGGACCAAAAACCAGTCGCTGTTGAGTCAACTCCTAGAGACCCTATGTGTGCCAGAGTAGAACCATGCTCCATAGGGTTTTCGATGGCTAACTTTCCAGAAGTGGATCATCAGGCCTTTCTTGTGTGGTGCCTCTGGATGGACTCAAATCTCCATCCTTTCAGTTAGCAGCTGAGTGCTTTAACAGTCTGCACCACTCAGGGACACCAGACTAAGGACTGAGGTGGCCTTTTCAGAGTAACTGCCTAATAATGGTGATACGTAAATAAATTAGAAGATACAGACTTTTAAAGTGCTGTAGCTCAGTGAGTTCCAAAAAGAAAAACCCAAACCCACTGCTGTGAAGTTGATTCTGACTCAGAGCGACTGTTCAGGACTGAGTAGAAGTGCCCCATAGGGTTTCCAAGGAGCAGCTGGTGGATTTGAACTGCTGATATTTTGGTCAGCAGTCGAGCACTTAACCACTGCTCAGTGACTAAACCCAAAAACAAAATCCAGTGCCATCGAGTCGATTCCGACTCATAGCAACCCTATTGGACAGAGCAGAACTGCCCCATAGAGTTTCCAAGAAGCGCCTGGTGGATTCGAACTGCTGACCCTTTGCCACCAGGGTCTCCATACTAAACGGTCCAAAAATGTTTTTACTATTAGTGTTGTATTACAAGTAACAATATTAACACGGCATAACAAAGACAAAATACCCGCTATTTCAATCTTCTTTTTTTTTTTTTTTGTAGCTACAGAAACTGGGGTTTGCAAAGCTGGCCCTAGAACTCAGGTCTCCTTGATGCCAGTCTGAAACTCTTTCTCTAATGCTATTTTGTCTGTTGATAGGTTGTCTATGTTCAGACTGGAGGCCACAGACACCTTAATTCTCACAATTATACTTAATCAGAGCAATCGGCAATCTGAGATTTAAGCCTACATGCTCAAAATATACTTGGTTTATAGATATCTGCCTGGTTAAATAATAACTCTCTAAAGCATATATTTTAAATTGCAGGCTAAAAACAAATGGGTTTAAATCCATTTCAGAAGATGATGAAGGACTCATTATAAATCTCTACCCTGATAGAGGTTTCTGATTGCGTTAGGCAGAGGGCATGAAGACTAATTAAAAATACTCATACATCCATCACCACTGATTGTGCATAATCCACTGATGTAAAGTACAAGTGCAGCACCATCTCTGAAACGACAGAGGAAACAGAGGAATTTCCACTCAGAACTCCCAGAGGCTATCTGTCTTGATTTCAGGGTAAATGGGCTTTCCCTAATAACCTAAATCACAAACGGAACAACAGTTAAAAAACCCTGGCCCAAATTTTACTAGTCTATTTGTGCAGGGGCTGGCCAGGCCTGGTCACATGGTACATGATCAATAAATAATTACGAATGAATTGGTGAACAGGTCTACAGGCATACTTTAGGGATTCTCAGAGTTAATTTTTCCAGGCACAGACATAACTGGAAGTAACAATGTGTGTTCCAGAGAGCTAAAGGGAATATGTACACCACCTAAAGGGAATATATGCCACCAAAACAGCCCTTCAACTGGCTCCTTCACATAAGGCTCCAGCTCTGTAATGGGTAGCTTGTACTAATCTCTGCCCACCCCTTTCGGGCTAGAATTAGCATCAACAGTGTTGCATTTACCTGAGAAAATATCAAGGTAAATGCTGGCAGGTGCTTTCTAAAAAGGGAAGAGAGGGATTCCTCACGCCTGTCCTCCAAGGAAACCACCGCTCACGACACCACAATCACGAACCGGTGCCCCTGAAGAAGGGGAGGAGGCTGATGCTCAGCGGGTGCTCTCCTACTCTCAGGAAACGCCTACCCTCCACACCACCCCCATTCCAATAAGCCACTACAACCCACCCAGACTGCCTCCTCCTGACCTGGCTCAGGAGTCAGAATCCTGACCTAGCTTCAGGATGTGAGGGCAGGAAGAACCCCCCATTATGCTGCCTGAAAGTGGCCCATGGTTTTAAGGGGTGTTTACCAATCTTCCTCCAGGAGGCCTCTGCACCTCTGGATGTCCGAGGTGGGGGCAGACAGGGAAGTGGGAAAAGGAACAGTATTGGGTCCATGGGGCCTGGACACAGAGGGTAGGTTTGAAGAATTGGCTTAAAAACTCAAAATCCTGTTAAATGAAGATATCTGTGGGACTAGTTTTTAACCCACTTGATGAATAAAGGATTCAACAAATGAAAATGAGTTAGGAAGAAACAGAGTTTGGGAATTAATGGTAATTCAAGACAGCAACTATAAACCTAAGGTGGAAAAAATCAAACTCTGAGCTTGAAAAATCATCCCGGTTTAAGCAATAATATGGCAAAACCAAGGAAAGATACAGACCAAACAATAGCAAAATTGTTAGCAGTGTTCAGCCTCTGATTTTCTGAAAAGCAATTAAATGGCAGCACTGGATTATGCAATGCCACACATCCACGCACTCTATGTCCTTCCTTCCATATGAATTACCCAGCAAGTAAAATCTACATTTCCTATTTTGTAACCTTGTTATACCTTCCTTGCATATTCCTATGTCTATTTTCTTATTCTTGCTTTATCTTATCCCCTTTTTCTTTACACATCTCTCACCAGGCCCAGGAGATCCAGATCCTGGTCCAGCCAGACTCTGTCCCTGTAGATATAATTTACCTAAATATCATGGGACTCCATTTATTCAATAGAATACACTCTGCACCAGGTTCAATGCTAGATACAACAATTACAACACTGAAAAAGTCAAAGACTCCCTGTGCTTATGGAGCTCAGGGTCTATCAAGTGAGGGGTTAGATATGAAATCAACAGTCCCTTTCTGTTTTCAAATTTTTGACTTTACTATTCTCCCTCTTTGTTCTGATTCTCACGGAACTAACTTCACTTTTTTCATTTCCATTATTAATCATCTTTGCACACACACACATACCCACAAAGCAGTAAGTGCCATATGACAATTTTATTCTCTAATATAGGGATTTAGTCAGGCTGGTTCACAACGCAAGGAAGAGCAAAATGCAGTGACAAAAATCAAGGCCTCAGAAAAGTGCATGCCAGCACTGTTAGATGAACACAGAATGTGAGTAAAGCTTATGGAAAAAATGGACATGGGAGAAGAGGTGAAAGCATAGCCCACTCCTCCTCCTCAAAAACTGGAACCTGATCCGCCGAAAAAGTCTGGTCACTGGGTCACTCAATCCTGATTGCTTAATGAAAGTGTACTAATCAGCACATATTATGCCTGAGTGTTCCAAATGTCCCTAATTATGACCAAGCAGATGAAGAGCTTAAAAAAATCACACTTCACCCTATTTGAAAGGGTTGCTGGCACATCATTAATTAAAACACCTCAGCTCCCAACTACATTAGAAACATGATAATTACCTTCATACAAATTTTGCTTTATAACACTTGAAATGCTTCAAACCCTAGCATGACAACAGAATATAGACTAAAAGAGCCTGCATTAAGGCTCCTGTCCATTACTATGCTGCTGCAGCTCAAAGTCAAGAACCGTCCCCCCACCTCACCTTGGGAATAAGAAGCACTAAACAGTACCAAGAAGGAAATAGAACTGTCATTACTATTATAACAATATTAGCAGTCCTAACTTTTCTTCAGTCATTTCTATATGTCACACTCTGTGCTGAGTGCCTTTTTACATGCCCCAAGCTCAGGCAGAATGACTTGCCAAAGGTCACCCAACCAAGACATGTCAGAGCAGAGAAGTGAAGCCAGGTCTGTCTGGCTCAAAAGCCTATGCTGTTAATCACTGCAGTACCACCAAAGAGGAAATGTCAGGCAGGAAGGAAAAGGAGTTGAAAGTTACAAAAGTCTTTATTTTCCCAGAACGCAGTTTACAAGATTAAAAATGGGTGGAACCACAGAAGATGGCTGTTGAACCACTAGAGAAGTCCAAATGAAATTCCAAAGAATTCCCCAAAAAGGTGTCAGAAAACCCACCTTCCCTCCCAAGGTTAGTAAAGTTAAAGCAAGAAGAAATGGTGAGGCTGTGGCCTGAGGAAAAAGTGATTCATCAAGAAGGTGCCTCATCAAGGACAGGAAATGCAGCCATATGGGTACCTACTTTTTATCCAGCCTTCCAACAGACAGGGATTATATTCCTACTGTGCATGCCCCCCCCCCCACCCGCCCCCAACCCCCAGTTATGGTATCTAGCCTCCCCATGCTGGAGAGAAACCACAAAACCCTAAGTGAGGAGAAGAACCTGTGTACAGAACCTACGAAGAGGAAATGTACAGGGATGATAGGATCTACTCCAAGATAGGATCTGGACCTTTACCCATTAAACCTGTTGCTGTAGAGTCAATTCCAACTCATAGACCTCTAGTGTTCCTCAACTCTTATGAAGGCTCTTATAGTCTGAAGTGCAAAGATTACCAAAGCAAGACTTCTCAAGCTGAGAACTTCCCAACCCTTAACTCGTTGCACTATAGTGAGAGGAGTATCGAGTCCAAAGCGTTGAGTTCTAACAATTCCTTTTCAATAACTGAAAACTCAGACTCTTTCTTAGAAACTCTTTCCCAAGAGCTAGAAAAATGAGAAGCCATCCTGGAAAGAAAGACCACATTAAGGCAAGGTTCTCAGGCACCAACAAAGAACAGTTCTGGAATCTTATAGCTCCAGCCCCTCCAAGAAGAAGTTAGGGCCAGCACTATAGAAGAAGTTTCAACATGGCCCTGCCTCATCTTGGAAGAACATAAAAGTAAAAAATACTCCATGGCCTAGTGGAACCAGACAAATCTAGGTTCAAACCAAGCTCTGCCACCTAAGTCTCTAACTTGAAGCACAGTCCTTAACCTCTTTTGGTCCTGATTTTCTCAGTGTCAAAGCATGGATAATAACTTCCATCTTACGGGTTATCTTGCGAGCATTACATGAGAATGTGGTTTTCACCCCAATTGCTATGTATGCCCTACCCACTGCTTCTTCTAAGGGAAACGATGATATCTTCAAACACTGCTTGGGACAGTCGCAGGCAATGATTTTCTGTACCAAAAGACACACACACACACACAGACACACGCACACACGCACACACGCACACCATCTACCTGCTAGTTACATGGAACAGAACCTGAAAGGATCAGGGGTGGGAATCTCATCTAAAAGCAACAAATTCCTAAGCTGGTCAACAACTCTGACATGGCTCGATGTCAAAGGTGATGACTAAGTAGCTCAGCCATTCAAATTCTCTCTTTCAGGAATATGAGCTGGAAAGTAAAGCTAGCTGGTAGCAGGCAGTGAAACAGATAGGCCTCTGAGACAGAATAGCAATGTGGAGTGTAGCTGGGTCACAGTGAGGGCAGACTCCAAGACTAACAAGCCACAATCCCTCAGCTGAGGCTCCTGGAACTGCCGTGGATCTAACTTGACTTCTGATTCAGCCTCTGGATGTCCAGCTCCCCCCAACC
This sequence comes from Loxodonta africana, assembly GCF_030014295.1. Classification (NCBI taxonomy): domain Eukaryota; kingdom Metazoa; phylum Chordata; class Mammalia; order Proboscidea; family Elephantidae; genus Loxodonta; species Loxodonta africana. The sequence goes on along the minus strand of NC_087354.1, from coordinate 73,598,193 downwards.
CTTGCCCGTCCTAAAGCCTGGCTGTTCCCTTTCCTATATTCTCACAATAAACTTCCTACTACCTGAGGTCACAGAAGTGTATCTGTTCTTTGCAACCAAAGATAAGGCAGGTAGGTAGCCTCCACCGACCTGTGAAATAGGCCACAAGGACAAAGAATCAATCATTCACCAAGCTGCTTGCTAGGATTTTAGTGAACAGATCAGTGGGAGAAATGACACAATTCATCCGGCTGAGAAAGGCTCAAAATGCCTTTCACAGACCCACGCCACTTAAGGAAAATAAAAATCACTCTGGCTATGCGAAGTATATGGTATCTTTGAGAAGTCCCTTGAAGTGAAACATCTAATAAAGCCCACAAGCCCTCATACCTTTGCCACCATTTATAGCTTCCTTTGAGGGCAAGGGGAAACAATGGTGCCATAGTGGTTAAGTGCTACGGCTGCTAACCAAAGGGCTGGCAGTTCGAATCCGCCAGGCGCTCCTTGGAAACTCTGTGGGGCAGTTCTACTTTGTCCCATAGGGCTGCTATGAGTCGGAATCGACTTGACGGCACTGAGTTTGGTTTTGGGAAAGAAAACACTGCTCTGACATTTCGCAATTAGACCAATAAGCAACATCATGATAAACAGAGGAAATACTGAAGTTGTCAAGGATTTCATTTTACTTGGATCCATAATCAACGCTCAGGGAAGCAGCAGTCAAAAAATCAAATGATGCATTGCACTGGGCAAATCTGCTGCAAAAAAAAAAAAAAAATTTTTTTTTTTTTTAAAGGCCTCTTTAAAGTATTAAAAAGCAAAGATGTCATTTTAAGGACTGATGTGCGCCAGACCCAAGCCATGGCATTTTCGACTGCCTCATATGTATGCGAATGCCGGACAATGAATAAGGAAGACCAAAGAAGAAATGACGCCTTTGAATTATGGTGTTGGTGTTACCGGGTGGAAACCCCAGGTTTTTACTCGGCATGAGTAAAAACCTATTGGCCAATAAACAAGAGACCAAGGTGAGACAACAAAAAACGCACCTTTATTTCCTTGCACAAGGAAGTGGAGTCGGTCGGTGCTTACTGCTGCCAAGACTGCTCGCCAAGGGTGGGCAGGCAAGTTACTTTTAAAAGGGTTTACAAGTAGAGAGTTCATACAAGTTATGTCAGCAACATTTTTAATTATACTACGCAGGCGCAATGGGGTTTATGTATAACCTCCAAGCAAAAGCAGGATTCAAATGTAAAGCTGAGGAGGGGGAACCAAGCAAAGGAAATGATTTTGCAACACAACACTGTAGGGGAGGAAGCCAGGTAAAGAATATAGCACTGGGGTCGGGGTGGGGGTGGTGGTTCTGTCTCACTGACGAAGAATATTGAATGTACCACAGACAGCCAGAAGAATGAACAAATCTATCTTGGAAGAAGTACAGCCAGAATGCTCCTTAGAACCAAGGATGGCAAGACTTCGTCTTGCATACTTCGGACTTGTTATCAGGAGGGATCAGTCTCTGGAGAAGGACATCATGCTTGCTCAAGTAGAGAGTCATCGAGAAAGAGGAAGACCCTCAACAAAATGGATTGACACAGTGGCTGCAACAGAGGGCTCAAGCACAGCAACAATTGTGAGAATGGCACAGGACCACATAGTGTTAAGTTCTGTTGCACGTAGGGTCACTAGGAGTCAGAACTGACTCATCAGCACCTAACAACAAACATTTTCACAAGACTGAAAAAAGGTTAAATGCTGCTGGTTTTTTCTTTCAGGTGAGTTTTAATTAAGGAATGAAAACACAAAGCAGACTATCCAATCTCCCACAAAACAAAACTTAAAGCAAAGCCTCCCTCTTCCCCCCCTCAATACATAATTTAGAAAATGACAGTCAAAATAACTAGCTGCATCAATCACGCAGAAGCCGTTACATAGAACCCTTCCTCAACACTCACCTCCTCCTAGCCTGGCCTCCAATCCCACGCCAGCTTTTCTGGAGCACCTTTGGGGTCCCTTTCCATTTATCATTTATTTTATTACCTGGCTTGCAACCCAATTTGTTCCACTTCATGTTTTCTGGCTTAAATATGTGAGTTCTATATTTCAACAGAACGGACAATGGGTTTCAGCAGACACCATAATGTTCATTTCATAGCTACGTGCTTCAGTGCCTCTCTCAAATCTGCATATAGCACAGAAAATTTGTTTACTGTATATTTAAAAGAGGCAGCAGAAAAGCACTCCTGCATAAATCAAGCCTGGGGAGGGAGACACCCAAAGCATAATTCATCCAGATTTACTTGTCAACAGACCACTACCCAGCTAGGCTGGAAAACTGTCATTCCTGATAGCTTTTCCTTCAGCCAACAAAATAAGCGGGCTCACGAGCAACTGCTGTGTTGACAAAGTATTCACTTCTCACAGAGGTGAGAGTGAGCACAAAAATTCAGATCTAACGCCACTGGTCTGGGTCCATTAAATGTGTTATGAGAAATACCTGAGATGATAACACTTGGGCTTCTGTTTTGAGCTACACAGTTTTTATTCTTTCACTGTACAAGAATCAGTGCTTTCCTGGCATTAAGTGGCAACCGCTCAAGGTTATAAGCAGTGAATCACAACAAACCTCACTGAGTGTTTTCTTGCAGCCTATAAATAAAATCAGAGTCTTTGAAGGTAGTAAATCTTCTAAGGTCTGAACATCACACACAAGGTTATTCATTTTTAAACCTCTCTGGGATGCACAGACAGAACCAAAAAAAAACGTAGTTTATGATTAACAAAATATTTTAATGCATGAACTCACATTTTAATGTCAGAGTATTATACAAAAGCACTGCAGACCTTTAACTTCTCATCCCCTAAATTACAAAAAGAAAAAAAAAAAGCTCATTTTCCAATAGGCTTTGAGGAATACAGAGGTGAGCAGCAAAATACCAACTTCAAGGAAAAGTCAGGATTCTGAACCGTTTTTAATATGCTGAAATAAAAATGGACAGAATAAATGTAATTCCTCATTATACCAAAAAGAGATTTCAAAACATTTATCCAACAAATAGAAAACAGTTTTTGAGGGATTTGGGTAATTTTAAGTGGGGACTTTCAATGTGTTGGGAGTACCTACCCAGGCTCTCTTCTCTGAGAACAGCCACCCAACACCTCCAACTCAAGGGTGAAACCCAGCTGCCCATTTGGCATTCCATGAGCCTGGCTGCCCTGCCTCTCACCTTTGTGGGTACTTAACCCAAGCTGAACCAAACAAATTTTCTCCCCCAGAAAATTTATAATCAAAATTGTGAAAGGCTAAGTGTGTTTCGCCAGTTGCTTCAATAACTGGAACACGAACTCCATAGCTACAGAGTAGCTACATGGAGCAAAAGCCAGTTCAGTGAAAGAAAGAGAGAAAATAGAACAGAATGCCGAACTGGCATTCCAGTTCTTGGTTTGAGTCCTTCCCGAGGCCAAGCTGACCCAAACTTCTGTAAGATACCAGAATCCTTTCAATAAATTGACCTTTTTATTTAATCTAGTAGATTTCCTTAATTTCAATCTATTTCAATCAGAGTTGGAGTAGCAGAAGCATGGGATGAGCAGAAGTAATGTTAGAATAATCCTTCAGCAAGTGAAAATAAAATAATCATCAAAACTCAGAGCCAGAAAACCCACTTTGATCAGGAGAAATGGAGCTGACATGCCATTTGAGAATTTGTATTTTTTTTTATAGCATCTCAGTTCAAAAACAAAAAGCCTTGAGTTTCTGTGTGTCAAATGGGTAATACTTCCCATCCAAGGGTATATTGCTGCCCTCCCTGCGCCCAGCCATACTGACACACAGCAGGCATCTCTAGCATCTTCCCTCAAGTGTTAATTTGCTCATGTTTAGCTTTTTCTCAGGATCCTACAGTGGCTTCCAACTGATTGACATGTCAAATGAAAACTCCCTTACCATGTTGCATCCATTAGTTCTGCATTATCTAACCACTGTCATAACCCATTATGCCTCAGCTCACAGTCAGTCCCACAGTCAATTCTCTGGCTCACCATGCCATGGTCACAAAACTCGCACTCCAAGATGACAGCATGACACATCTTAGCACTTCCTCTGAGAAATGGCCAAGGAGGATTCTGGGATCCAAGAGTCTGGACACTTGCCTACCAGTCCTGCTTCTTCTATTAACCAGTTAGCATTTCATTTAGACAGACCTGATTTCTCCTCTGTAAAATACAGATGCTGGGGCTTGACTGGTGGCTTTCGGCCTTTTTTCTGCCTGAAAATATCTAAGGGGTATGGCAAGAGCACATCAACCAAATGAATTACCATAGCAAAAAGGGACTGCTCTTTTTTTTTTTTCTTTTTTTTGTACTTTAGATGAAGGTTTACAGAACAAACTAGCTTCTCATTAAACAATCAGTACACATATTGTTTTGTGACAAAAGTTACCAACCCCATGACATACCAAAACTCTCCCTTCTCGACCTTGGGTTTCCCATTGCAAGATTTCCTGTCCCCTCCTGCCTTCTAGTCCTTGGCCCTGGGCTGGTGTGCCCCTTTAGTCTTGTTTTGTTCTCTGGGCCTAACTGTCGCTGAAGGGCAAACCTGAGGCATGACTTCATTACTGAGCTAAAAGTGTGTCTGGGGGCCATACTCTCGGGGTTTTTCCAGTCTCTGTCAGGCTAGTAAGTCTGGTCTTTTTTCGTGAGTTAGAATTTTGTTCTATATTTTTCTCCATCCCTGTCCAGGACCCTCTACTGTGATCCCTGTCACAGCAGTCAGTGGTGGCAGTAAGGGCACCATCTCATTGTGCTGGACTCAGTCTGGTGGAGACTATGGTAGTTGTGGTCCATTAGTCCTTTGGACTAACCTTTCCAAGTGACTGCATTTTTAGTAACATTTTGCATTGCTGTTGTTGTTAGGTGTCGTCAAGTCAGTTCCAACTCACAGTAACTCTATGTACAACAGAATGAAACACTGCCTGATCCTGCGCCATTGTCACAATCGTTGCTATGTTTGAGTCCGTTGTTGCAGCCACTGTGTCAATCCATCTCATCAAGGGTCTTTGTCTTTTTCACTGATTCTCTACCTTACCAAGCATGATGTCCTTCTCCAGGGACTGGTCCATCCTGATAACATGTCCAAAGCACATGAGGCGAAGTCTCACCATCCTCAGTTCTAAGGAGCACTCTGGCTGTACTTCTTCCAAGACAGATTTGTTCATTCTTTTTGCTGTCCATGGTATGTATATTCAATATTCTCTGCCAAAGCCATAATTCAAAGACATTAATTCTTCAATCTTCCTTATTCCTTGTCCAGCTTACACATGCATATGAGGTGACTGAAAAGACCATGGCTTGTGTAAAGTATAACTTAATCCCAAAAGTGATATCTTTGCTTTTAAAACTTTAAAGAGGTCTTTTGCAGCAGATTTGTCCGATGCAATATGTTGTTTGATTTTTGGGACTGCTGCTTCATGGGCATTGATTGTAGATTCAAGTAAAATGAAATCTTTGACGACTTCAATATTTTCTCCATGTATCATATATTCCTTATTGGTCCAGTTGTGAGGATTTTTGTTTTCTTTATGTTGAGGTGTAATACATACTGAGGACTTTGGTCTTTGATCTTCATCAGTAAGTGCTTCAAGTCCTCTTCACTTTCAGCAAGCAAGATTGTGTAATGTGCATACTGCAGGTTGTTAATGAGTCTTCCTCCAATCCTGATGCCCCATTCTCCTGCATATAGTCTAGCTTCTCAGAAGGATACAACTCTGATGGATACTTTTCCTGAATTTAATCCACACAGTATCCCCCTGTTCTGTTTTCACAACTGCTCTTGGTCTACATACAGGTTCTGAATGAGCACAACTAAGTGTCCTAGAATTCCCATTCTTTGCAATATTATCCATAATTTGTTATGATTCATATAGTCAAATGCCTTTGCATAGCCAATAAAACACAGGGAAACATCTTTCTGGTATTCTCTGCTTTCAGCCAATATTCATCTGACATCAGCAAGGACAGCCCTCATTGCACGTCGTCTTCTGAATTCAGCTTGAATTTCTGGCAGTTCTCTGCCGATGTATTGCTGTAACCATTTTTTTAATTATCTTCAGCAAAATTTTACTTACATGTGATATTAATGATAAAAAAAAAAAAACTGCCATATTGTTCGATAATCTCTGCATTCTGCTGGATCACCTTTCTTTGGAACGGATACAAATATGGATTTCTTCCAGTCAGCTGGCCGGGTAGCTGTCTTCCAAATTTCTTGGCATTGACAAGTGAGCACCACCAACGCTGCATCCGTTTATTGAAATATCTCCATTGGTAGTCCGTCAACTCCTGTAGCCTTGTTTTTCACCAATGCCTCCAGTGCAGCTTGGACGTCTTCCTTCAATACCGGCAGTTCTTGATCATATGCTACCTCCTGAAATGGTTGAACATCAATAAATTTCTTTTTGGTACAGTGACTCTGTGTATTCCTTCCATCGTCTTTTGATGCTTCCTCTGTCGTTTAGTATTTTCCCCATAGAATCCTTCAGTATTGCAACTAAAGGCTTGAATTTTTTCTTCAGTTCTTTCAGTTTGAGAAATGCTAAGCGTGTTCTTCCCTTTTGGTTTTCTAATTCTAGGTCCTTGCACATTTCATCATAATACTTTACTCTGTCTTCTCAAGCCACCCTTTGAAATCCGTTCAGCTCAAAAAACATTTTGCATTAAATAATAACAAAAGAAAACAGAGAAAAAACTGTCACATTATCTGAGTAGAATATCCAGAAAAGAGACTGCTGTTGGCTTAGATGGCATCATGGCAGAGGCAGAGCTAAGCCATGAAGGATAGGAAGGACATGGATCTGTGGAAAGGCATGTGCTATGTCACTTAAGCTTTCACATAATTTTGTGTTGTTGTTGACAAATGGTATTAATAAACCATTGGAAAAAACACATATTAACAGACTATACTGGGAAGGAAGAAGAAAGGAACTATTACAAAAATGTACCAAACACCTAATGATCAAGTTATCTATAAGGCAAAGGACAGTGCTAGGGCAAGGTACCCAAAGACAACTGGGCATGGTCACTAGTATCTAATGTCTGCTTTGTTCACATTGTACTCCCAGTGTATAATGTACTGAGAGCACCTGCTTGAACACTCAGTAAATATTTGTTGACAGAATAAATAAACATAGCCCTATTAAGGACCTGTGATGTTTTGAAAATGGAGAATAAAAGGAGAAGATAATATGTTGTGCTTTTCTTCAGGATCCATAATAAATTTGGCATCAATTTCACTTGTAGGGAGTCCTCCTAAAGATAACAGAGGGAAGAATGTAAACCTCACACAATAACCATTTTATAAAATAAATGATCAAATTGTACAGTGTTAGCAAGTAAACAAATCTGTCACTTGACTCATTTGCTGTGCCAACGCAATAGCTAAGAATGAGCCTTTTAACAGAAAAGAATAAGTCACTCCGCAATAGTAAGCCCAAGAATTCTCTGAAATATATATTAATTTGCTTCAAAATGCCACCTAAGCTGATTTTCCCCTCTAACCGCCTCAACCACAGACAATTATGTCACATGTTCTAGCTCCATGCAGTCCAAATGATAAACAATCCCCTTACCAAATGTATTACGACAGCAACAAAGGGACTACATTTGCCATTCTCTACCTACCATGGCCCGATCAGTTATTTAACATATCCATAGAACAGTGAAGGAGCCCTGGTGGCGCAGTATTTAAGCGCTCAGCTGCTAACCCAAAGGTTCGTGGTTTGAACCCACCAACTGCTCCACAGGTGAAAGATGTGGCAGTCTACTTCTACAAAGATTACAGCCTTGGAAACCCTATGGGGAAGTTCTACTCCGTCCCATAGGGTGGCTATGAGTCAGAATCAACTCAACGGCAACAGGTTTGGTTTGAACTATGAGGACACTGTATAAATGATGATGTTCATTAGCAGCAAGAGTCAGCTCTACGAAAACCACAAATATCAGACAGCTAAATTGATCACAAAATCAAACACACACTCCTTGATGGTGATGTTGTAGATCACGGTGTAAAAGGAAGAAGCGAAAACAAACTGTTCTTAATCTTCAACTACCACTTCAGAATTATATGAACATATAGTCTCCAAGATCTTACTAAGAAAAAAGGAAAACATGTACATTTATTTCATACATATAACACACATTATCCAAAGTTGCTGAAAATGGGATGATTAGATGAGAAGGTTAGAGTGCCAAGGGATGAAATCCATCTTGTTTTATGGTTTTGGTTTTGGTTCTGTCTCATTTTTGGCTGATTTCTCATAAGAAGATAGGCAGGGGACTGGAAAATTGGATACTGAAAGGAGTGTATGGCAGCTAGCAATCAGCTGAGACAGGCCTCTCACCCACCCTGGTGAAATCTCCATTGACTTCCCACAGGAAGATTGCCAAACACAGAAAGACTAAGGACATTCACTCTGGTTCCGTGAGAAGAGAGAGATTTTCTCATCAAGAATAACCAGACTAGGTTCAGTGCAGGACTCCTGTGATTCACCCTGGGATATGCCTCAAAACTTTTAAGGCTAATACAGCTAAAGCCAACAACTCTATCTTAAACCATCTCATGAGTTTAAATCAAGTAGAGAGTCTGGGTTAGAGTGACCCCCATACCTTGTATCCAGAAATGATCTAGTAACTGCATCAGCACTGAAGGATTAATTAACTCAGCAATGGGCTGGTAAATGGCTAGGGTAAATGGCTTTTTTGCTTACTTTGTTGTCTTCTTTCTTGTCACCCCTCAGAAAAGGGAGGAGAGAGAAAAAGGGGGTGGCCTTCTAAAATATTCTAATATACTGATGATAGATTATAGTCTGATAATGAAATTTCAGACAGAGAAGAGTTTTTATTTGGTTAAAAAGAAAGAAAGAAAGTCTCTAATTCATAGAAAAATTAAAAGGCATATATAAAAGTTTGAAGACCCCAGTCTTATACAGGGTTCCTATGATACTGTTCTAGGTATAGTCCTCTGTGTTCCTGCTTTGCCAAAATCGAGGTTACCACAGCTGCAGTTATCAAACTTTGGTTACAGATTGTAGAGATGGCTTAATAATTTATGAAAACTGTATTTTTCCAGGACAGTGGTCCTTCCATTACAGACATTAACTTTTATTATGATAAATGCAAGAAAACCCCTTAAAAGAATATGACGTACAATTATTTCACTGTTCATATGGGGGAAAAAAATCAAAGTTTTGAGAATGAGATAAAATACTATATATTCATCCAGAACAGCTGTTTCTCCCACAAAATCTATCTTCCCTAAGAAAAGCATCACAAATACCTAAAATGAAATCTAGGGTGGCCTATATGCTGCAAATTGCTCCTATAAGTGGATAAATAATCAAGTAAAAAAAAAACTAAGCATTTACAAACATCTCACAGTGGTATAATTTTATTTATATAATCATAAAATAAAAACATGTGCTTTGGGGATCATTTACACAACTAAATGTCGTGCTGATTACCATATAAAAAAGCTTAAGACAGATAACCTCTCGCGTCTGACAGTACATACAACATGAGTCATGAACGCTGTTCTGTGTCCTTAATTGAATGAATGCCTTTAGACAACTGGCCAAATAGCTGCCTCTCATTTTAAGTCACATAGCTGCATGCAAATACATGTTTAAAATACATTATGAGGACTCATGGAGAACAGTAAGTTCTAAGAAAGCCCTTTATACTTTTAGTCTTTTTTAGCCTTTATACTTTTCTAATAGCTTTGGTTATCACCATAATAGAAACAATCCACAAATGACATTTAGAAGCAAAGTGAATTTCCTTCTCCCAGCTGATAAGGACTTAGCAGCTGATCACAGTATTCTACCTTCTTACCAATAGCAGACACTGTCATTTGTTAAAAAGTTAGAGATCTAAAAATTAGAATGCACTATGTTGGTTGTGTAGGAGCCCTGGTGGTGCAATGGTTAAAGTATTCAGCTGCTAACCAAAAGGTCAGCAGTTCAAACCCACCAGCTGCACTACAGGAGAAAGATGTGGCAGTCTGCTCCCGTAAAGATTTACAGCTCTGGAAACCCTATGGGGTCGCTATGAGTCGTAACAGACTGTAAGGCAGCGGGTTTGGTGTTTTGGATGTCGGCTGGCACAAACGGTTTGCACTCAACTAACCTGAAGGTTGGCAGTTCAAACCCACCCAGCAGTGCTGTGAAAGAAAGGCCTGGCAATCTACCTCCATAAAGATTACATCCACAAAAACCCCTACAGAGCGCAGCTCTACTCTGTAACACACGGGGTTGTCATGAGTCCGAGTCGCCTCAACAGCAACGGGTTTGTTTTTGGCTGGTTACATAAAGTTAAACAATGTTATACTTGAACGTATTTGCCTTGAATTTTGTTTACAAATTATTTCTACCATATTTATAACTTAAATAATCAAATAGTAAAAAAATAAAGTAATATGCACCACAATATTGTTTTTAATAGCAAAAAATTGTAAATGTTCAAAATGTCCAACAATCACAAAATGGTTTCATATGAGTATGGACACACACACAATATACAATTATTAAAACACGGTACATGACTAGAGTAATCAACGTAGTTTGGTACTCTTCAAAAAGATAAAAAAATAGACCTACAGAACGGAATAGAGAGCTCCTGAAATAAACTCCTGTTTATACAGTCACGAGCAATCCAACACAAAAAGAACAATCTTTGTGACAACTAACTGGTGCTGGAATAACTATTTGAAAGAAAAAAAATTAGCCTTGACTCCTACTTCACATCACTTATAAAAACAGATTTGAGATGAAATACAGGTATAAATGTAAACATTAAAATGATAAAGCTTTTACAGTGAAATACAAGAGAATATCATTGTGGCTTGGGGCAGGCAAAAATTTCTTATGTAGGTCACAGAAAAAATAATAAATTCAACTTCTTTGAAACTAAAAACTTCTGTTCATCAAAGACACGGTTAAGAAAATGAAGCCATCTAGGAGACATATCTACTGGTCCCATCACATCTGGAGCAAGGAAAATGAAGAAAACCAAAGACACAAGGAAAATATTAGTCTAAAGGACTAATGGGCCACATGAACCACAGCATCCACCAGCCTGAGCCCAGAAGAGCTAGATGGTCCCCAGCTACCACCACCGACCACTCTGATAGTGATCACAATAGAGGGTCCTGGACAGAGGTGGAGAAAAATATAGAACAAAATTCAAATTCACAAAAAATTCAGACCAGTCTTACTGGTCTCACAGAGACTGGAGAAACCCCCAAGACTATTGCTCCCAGACACCCTGCTAACTCAGAACTGAAGCCACTCCCAAAGTCCACCTTTCAGCCAAAGTTTAGACAGGCCCATAAAACAAGCAATAATGCACATGAAGAACGTGCTTCTTAGTTCAATCAAGTATATGAGACCAAATGGGCAACACCTGCCCAAAAGCAAAGACAACAAGGCAGGAAAGGATAGGAAAACTGAACATAAAGACACAAAGAACCCAGAGTGAAAAGGGAAAGGTGAAGAATGCTGACATATTGTGGGGAGTACAACCAATATCATAAAACAATTTGTGTATAAATTTTTGAATGAGAAACTAATTTGCACTGTAAACTTTCACCTAAAACACAATAAAATTATATATATATATTTTTATATATACACATACATACATATATACATACACACACACGAACTGAGAAAAAAATATTTAATGTAATTTATATGTAAAAAGGAGTCTCTGGGTGGCACAAGCGGTTAAATGCTTGACTACCAGCTGGAAGGCTGGAGATCTGAACCCACCCAGAGTCAACTGGTGACCTGCTTCCGAAAGGTCACTGCCTTGAAAACCCTGTGGAGACGTTCTACTCTGACACACGTCGGCGTCACCGTGAGTCGGAAGTGACTCGATGGTACTAACAACATGTAAAAACATTTAAAGCTTGATAAAAAAATATTAACACTTATATTGAAAACTGGACGAAGAATATGAAAACACAAGTTGTGAAAGAAGAAACATAAATGGCCAAGAAGCATATGAAAAATGTTCAAACATTACAATATATTAACAACCCTAAAAATATGCTCAGAATAAAGACTAATAGAGACTTTCAAATTTAAAAAAAAGAAAACGAACAGTTAGTCACAGACTTGGGTGTAAAGATCCACAAAACATATATCTGACAAAGGACTGGTACTCAGATACATAAAGAACTGTAACACCTGAATAATAAAAAGACAACCAATTTTTTTAAAATGGACAAAAAAAATTTAAACAGACGCTTCACAAAAAGAATTATACAAACAGCCAACATGCATATAAAAAGTGCTCAACATCATTATATACACTAGCCAGAATGATAAAATTACAAAGACTGACAGCCCGAGGATGTGGACCAACGGAAACTCTAACGTGTTATCGGTGGAAATGTAAAAAATAGGACAACCAATCCAGAAATGGGTCTGGCAGCTTCTTATAAATGTAAATATACACCAACCCTATGATCAAACAATTCCACTCCTAAGTATTCACCCAGAAGAAATTTTTAAACACACACACACACACACACACACACACACACACACAGAGTAAAACCTGCAAAAGCTGGAACCTGTATAAGGCGGAAACCTGTCAGAGAAGGAAAACTCAAATATTTTCTACTAAAATGAGCAAGAGAAAAGTGGTAATACGGCACCCTGTCAAATGCTGAAAACTTGCAAGACCCAGAAAAACAAGGTAGTCCTGTCAAATTCCAGCTTTCACAGGTTTTACCATATATACATATTAAAAAAAAAATGTATGTATATATATATGTACATACACACGTATAAAAAAAATTTTTTTTTTGTATACATACACATATATAAACCAAAACCAAACCCACTGCCATGGAGTCAATTCCGGATCATTGCAACCCTGTACAACAGAGTAGAACTGCCCCACAGAGGTTCCAAGGAGCGACTGGTGGATTCAAGCTGCTGACCTCTTGGTTAGGAGCTGTACCTTTTAACCACTGCGCCACCAGGGCCCCAGACACACACACGCACACGCACACACATATATATATCCACAAAAAGACCTGTAGGAGAATGTTCCCAGCAGCTTTATTCATAATAGCTAAAATACTGAAACAGGCAATGTGTCCATCAACAGTAGAATGGAAAAACTACAGTATACTCATACAATGGAATATTACTCACCAATAAAAAGGAACAAAGTACTAAGACATACAACAACATGGATGAATAATGCTGATTGAAAGAATCACTACACAAAAGACCACATATTTTATGATTCCATTTACACGAAATCCTAGAACTAGGAAAACTAATCTATGGTGAAAAAATTAGAACAATTGTCGCCTCTGGAGAAGAAGGGGGCAGGCATTAACACTGAAGGATCATGAGGGAACTTTCTAGGCTGATGATAATGCCCTATAATCTATCACAATAGAGCTGGGGTTACACAGGTGTAGGTGTTTGTCAAAATGCAGCAAATAAAAATTTAAAAGATGTGTGCATTTCATTGGGTGCAAATTATACATCAAAACTGTAAACAAATATTGAATTCTATTGATGTTAAGAATGCTGAAGTATTAACATTGTAAAAATGTCTATTCTACCAAAAGCGATCTATAGATACAATGCAATTCCGATCCAAATTCCAATGACATTTTTTAATGAGACAGAGAAATAACCAACTACATATGGAAGAAAAAGAGGCCCCAGATAAGTAACGCATTACTGAAAAAGAAGAACAAAGTGGGAGGCCTCACTCTACCTAATTTTAGAACCTACTATACTGCCACAGTAGTCAAAACAGCCTGGTACCAGTACAACAACAGATACACAGACCAATGGAACAGAATTGAGAATCCAGACATGAAGCCATCCATATATGAGCAGCTGATATTTGACAAAAGCCCAAAGTCAGTTAAATTGGGAAAAGACAGTCTTTTTAACAAATGGTGCTGGCATAACTGGATATCTATCTGCAAAAAAATGAAACAAGACCCATACCACACACCATGCACAAAAATTAACTCAAAATGGATCAAAGACCTAAATATAAAATCTAAAAGGATAAAGATCATGGAAGGAAAAACAGGGACAATGCTAGGAGTCCTAATACGTGGCATAAACAGTATACAAAACATTACTAACACTGCAGAAGAGAAACTACATAACTGGGAGCTCCTAAAAATCAAACACCTACGCTCATCCAAAGACTTCATCAAAAGAGTAAAAAGACCACCTACAGACTGGGAAAAAGTTTTTAGCGATGACATTTCCAGTCAGCATCTGATCTCTAAGATCTACATGATACTGCAAAAACTCAACTACAAAAAGGCAAATAACCCAATTAAAAAATGGGCAAAGGATATGAACAGACACTTCACTAAAGACGACATTCAGGTAGCTACCATACATGAGGAAATGCTCACGATCGTTAGCCATTAGAGAAATGAAAATCAAAACTAGAATGAGATAAAAAACACAAAATAAAAAATTTTGGAGAGGTTGTAGAAAGACTGGAACACTTATATACTGCTGGTGGGAATGTAAAATGGTACAACCACTTGGGAAATCGATTTGGCACCTCCTTAAAAAATTAGAAATAGAACTACCATACGATCCTGCAATCCCACTCCTTGGAATATATCCTAGAGAAATAAGAGCCTTTACACGAACAGATATATGCACACCCAGGTTCACTGCAGCACTGTTTACAATAGCAAAAACATGGAAGCAACCAAGGTGCCCATCAACGGATAGAAGGATAGATAAATTATGGTATATTCACACAACGGAATATTACGCATTGATAAAGAACATTGATGAATCCGTGAAACATTTCATAACGTGGAGGAATATGGAAGGCATCATGCTGAGTGAAATTGGTCAGTTGCAAAAGGACAAATATTGTATAACACCACTATTATATATATATAAGAACTCGAGAAATAGTTTAAACAGAGAAGAGAATATTCTTTGATGGTTACAAGAGCGGGGAGGGAGGGAGAGGGGTTTTCACCAAGTAGATAGTAGATAAGAACTATTTTAGGTGAAGGGAAAGACAACGCACAATACAGGAGAGGTCAGCACAACTGGACTAAACCAAAAGCAAAAAAGTTCCCTAAATAAACTGAACGCTTCGAAAGCCAGCACAGCAGGGGCACGGGTCTGGGGACCATGGTTTCAGGGGACATCTAAGTCAATGGCATAATAAAATCTATTAAGAAAACATTCTGCATCCCACTTTGGAGGGTAGCGTCTGGAGTCTTAAACGCTAGCAAGCGGCCATCTAAGATGCATCAATTGGTCTCAACCCACCTGGAGTAAAGGAGAATGAAGAACACCAAAGACACAAGGTAATTATGAGCCAAAGAGACAGAAAGGGCCACATAAAGCAGAGGCTACATTTGCCTGAGACCAGAAGAACTAGATGGTGCCTACCTACAACCGATGACTGTCCTAACAGGGAACACAACAGAGAATCCCTGAGGGGGCAGGAGAGCAGTGGGATGCAGACGCCAAATTCTCTAAAAAGACCAGACTTCATGGTTTGACTGAGACTAGAATGACCCCGGAGGACATGGTCCCCAGACCTTCTGTTAGCCCAAGACATGAACCATTCCCAAAGCCAACTCTTCAGACAGGGATTGGACTGGACTATGGGACAGACAATGATACTGGTGAAGAATGAGCTTTTTGGATCAAGCATACACATGAGATTATGTTGGCATCTCCTGTCTGAAGGGGACATGAGAGGGTAGAGGGGGTCAGAAGCTGGCCGAATGGACACTAAAAGAGAGAGTGGAGGGAAGGAGTGTATTGTCTCATTAGGGTGAGATCAGTTAGGAGTATATAGCAAGGTGTTTATAAATTTTTGTATGAGAGTCCAACTTGATTTGTAAACGTTCACTTAAAGCACAACAAAAATTAAAAAAAAAATGCTGAAGTATTTAGGGGAAATTTCCTGATATCTGTAATTTACTGTGAAATGTATCAAAAAATTAAGATGTATTAATGGATAGAGAAAGCGATGGATAAATGGAAAGATATGTTATAAAATAATGTTAATGGTAGAATCTAGAGAGTGGGTACACTGTGTTTACTGCAAAATTCCTTCAACTTTGCTAAATGTTTGAAATCTTTCATGATTAAATGTCCAAAAACATGATATGAGAAGAATACTTACTGTCATGAAAATAGTTAATATATACTGTTAAATATTCTGAACAACTGCAGTTGTTCGGACAGAACAAGGGGATACTGATTGGTTTAAAGTCAGGAAAGCCGTGCGTCAGGGTTGTATTCTTTCACCATACCTATTTAATCTATATGCTGAACAAATAATCCGAGAAGCTGTACTATATGAAGAAGAACGGGGCATCAGGATTGGAGGAAGACTCATTAACAACCTGTGTTATGCAGATGACACAACCTTGCTTGCTGAAAGTGAAGAGGACTTGAAGCACTTATTAATGAAGATCAAAGACCACAGCCTTCAGTATGGATTACACCTCAACATAAAGAAAACAAAAATCCTCACAACTGGGCCAGTGAGCAACATCACGATAAGCAGAGATAAGATTGAAGTAGTCACGGATTTCATTTTCCTTGGATCCACAATCAACAGCCATGGAAGCAGCAGGCAAGAAATCAAAAGACGCGTTGCATTGGGTAAATCTGCTGCAAAGGACCTCTTCAAAGTGCTGAAGAGCAAAGATGTCACCCTGAAGACTAAGGTGCACCTGACCCAAGCCATGGTATTTTCAATCACATCATACGCATGTGAAAGCTGGACAACGAATAAGGAAGACTGAAGAAGAGTTGACGCCTTTGAATTGTGGTGTTGGAGAAGAATACTGAATATACCATGGACTGCCAAAAGAACGAACAAATCTGTCTTGGAAGAAGTGCGGCCAGAATGCTCCTTAGAGGCAAGGATGGTGAGACTGCATCTTACATACTTTGGACATGTTGTCGGGAGGATCAGTCCCTGGAGAAGGACATCATGCTTGGTAGAGTACAGGGTCAGCAGAAAAGAGGAAGACCCTCAACGAGGTGGATTGACACAGTGGCTGCAACAATGAGCTCAAGCATAACAACGATTGTAAGGATGGAGCATGACTGGGCAGTGTTTTGTTCTGTTGTGCATAGGGTCGCTATGAGTCGGAACCGACTCGACGGCACCTAACGACAACAATAACAACTGTTAAATATAAAAAGCAGGATACATTCTCAAAAAACTAAAAATAGAACTACCATATGTCCCAGCAATTCCACTCCTAGGTATACACCCGAAAGTCTTGAAAGCAGAGACTGAAAAAGAGTTGTACAGACCAATGTTCACCGCAGCACTATTCACAACAGCCAAGAGGTAGAAACAAGCTAAATGCCTAAGGACAGATGAACGGATAAACAAAATGTGGTATATACATATGATGAAATACTACTCAGACAGTAGGAGAAATGAAGGCTTGATACATGCTACAGTGTGGATGGAGCTTGAAGCCACTGCTGAGTAAAATAAGTCAATCACAAAAAGACAAATATCGCATGACCTCAATTATATAAAAAGACAAGAAAAGGCAAATGTATAAAGGACAAAGTTTATTAGTGGTTACCAGGGGCAGAAGGAGCCCTCGTGATGCAGTGATTAAAGCACTCAGCTGCTAACTGAAAGGTCAGCAATTCGAGCCCACTAGCTCTTCCAAAGGAAAAAGGTGTGGAACTCTGCTTCCATAAAGATTTATAGCCTTGCAAACCCTATGAGGAGTTCTACTCTGTGCTATAGGGCCCGTACGAGTCAGAATTGACTCGAAAGTAGTGGATTTGGTTTTGGGTTGGTAGCGGGGGCAGGAGGGAGGGGGAAAGGCGGGGTAATGGTGATGGAAAAAGCACATTAATTAAGGGTAAGGTTGCACAGCTGATTATTTTAATTACTGTCAATAAGTTGTATACCTGTAAAAAGTTGAATTGGCAAAAGTTCTATGATAGATATATCAAAAATGACAAAAAAAAAAGAGTAGCTGCTGAGGCTGCTTATGTACAACCAAACACCTCATGGGATTTGGTTCCCTGGTTTGGAGGTTTAGGGTCATGGTTCCATGGGACAGTGCAGTTAATTGGCCTAATAATGTGTTCAGTGCTTCTGTTCTACCTCCTAGTTCATTGTGTAGTGCCTGGGGTCTTAAAAGCTTGCAAGCAGCCTTTCAAGGCACAACGATTGGTCTCTATTCACCTGGAACAAGAGGAAGAAGGAGAGTCAGGAACAAAAGGAGGATATGGAATGTGTGGCTAACAGCCTCCATGAACAACTGCCTCCTTTGCCCTGAGACCAGAAAACTGCGTGGTGCCCAGCTACCACTACTGAACATTTCGATCAAAGATTCTATTGAAGAATCCTCATCAATAGGGGGAAAATGTAGAGCAGAACTTCAAATTCTCATGGACTCTAGACCTTCTGGAGCCACAGAGGGTGAAGGAACCCTTGAAACTACTGCCCTGATAATCTTTAAACCTTAAACCAAAAGTATCCCCTCAAGTCATCTTAAAACCAAACAACAGTTTAGCTTAACTAGTAAAAGAGGTCTGCCTTGAACATTATGCTCTTTTAAGAACCATCTTATGGGATTAAACTGATAAGAGCAACTTAAAAGATTAGACAGGAACCTTAGGGGGCAGTAAGTTTATGTTAATGAGGGAGGAACAACTCAGAAAAGGAGGGTAAGAATGGATGCACAACTTGACGAATGTAATCAGTGTTCCTAAATGATACCTACATAGAAACTATCGAATTGGTGTATGTTTTGCTGTGTATATTCTCAACAACAACAAAATAAAATTTAGAAGAAAAAAAAAAAGCAGAATACAAAATAGCATACGTAAGATGATCCTATTTTAGTTTCTTAAAAAGTAAAAAAATGCGTAGGAAAAGGAATGGGAAGATGACTACAATCAGTACCCCACCCCACTGCTGTCGAGTCAATTCTGACTCATAGCGACCCTACAGGACAGAGCAGAACTTCCCCATAGGGTTTCCAAGGAGCACAATCAGCACAGAGGTATGTTTAATGACCATACTTTACTTAATGAGGGACAATGTATTATCTACCTGTAAAATGTGAAAGCACAGACAATCTTTGAAGTTACCTAGGCCATCTTAATTGTAATTTTGGATTGAATCGCACACATATATTTCACAGTCTCCAAAAGGCAGTCTTTCTATTTCCAGGAACCTAATGAAAGTTTCCCAGATCGGGCTGGGTATTGAGGTCTCCTTCCATGAGCTTCCACAGCACCTGATATGTATCTTTACCACAGCATTTCCTACTGTTTTGCAATTGTATATTTTCCCTAGTAGATCATAAGTTCCTTAAATGTAAGAGCTACATCTAGACATTCAACTTATTATCTCCAGAGATTAGCACAGTATTTGACACAAATGGGACAGTCAATAAATCAGTGAATAAAAGGAGGAGGAAGTAAACAGGAGCCCAGGAAAGGGAAAGGCCAATCAAGCTTCTCCTTCAGCTCACAACCCTAAGACCAGCCCTGTTTCAACCAGCTGTAATAAATGAACAATCAGCCGTTTTGAGAGCCCCAGAAAGGACTCAGTTTAGAAATCTCCTTCACCTAGATTTCACTGTAGCTGAAATTCAGTCACTAGAAAAAATTGCCTTTGGATTCACTACTGCTTTTACCAGAAAGCTGTTTTACAATGTAAAAATTCTCGTGAGAAGAAAGAACTTGAACTCAGTCAAACCCACTGCATAGATCGTAAGCATCTTGACGGTAAGAGGAATAGGCCACGTCATCACTGGATTCTCAGAGTATAGCGAGGTCCCTAACAGATAGGACAGGTTTTAAAAATGTGCTCAGTGGAAATCACTTATCAAATTTCTGGCAGGTTACATAAGAAGTTAACATTTGGGGGAGCTGGGTGAAGGCTATACAGGCACTCTCCATACAATTTTGCAACTTGTCTATAAATTTAAAATTATTTCAAAATAAAAAGTCTCTTTTAAATGTTGACAGGAAGTGCCTCAGGCCACATGTGGAGGGAGGGAGCTAAAAGGAGTAGGTGGTAAACAGGAGCCCAGGAAAAGGAAAGGCCAGTCAAGCTTCTCCTTCAGCTCACAACCGGGTCCGAGACCAGCCCTGTTTTAACCAGTTGTAAGAAAAATATTTGGGCCTCTCAGAAGGTTTCTGCCCGAGAAAAAAAGACAAATCATTCCTTGACCACATTGATGTTTCCAATCCAGACAGCAGCCTGTTGAGAAGGGCAGGGGAGGGGAGAGCAGTATCTCTTTAAAGGTATTTAAGGAGTCCTGGTGGCACAGTGGTTTAGCGTTCAGTTAGGTTGCTAACCGAAGGGTTGGCGGTTTGAAGCAACCAGCCGCTCCACGCAAACCATAGGACTGAATGTACCAAGTTATACAGTATTTTAAAAGTACTTCCAGCAGCTCCGTAAGAGGGGCCCTGGGTGCAGTCTACCTAAATGCTAGCCTTCTGATGGCCACCTTATCCCTCATCTGTCAGCTGAGAGTGACAACAGAGGTAAATTTCACACAAGAATGAGCTCACGAATGGTAGTCTCCATTTCCAAGGGCAGAAGTCACATCTGCTAATGTATTTTGTACCATTCCTGGCTCAGTGTGCCATGAAGGTAAATAAAGGTCTTAATAAATGCTCTCACTGATGCCAACAGCTGAAGAAGTCAGTTTGCTTCCCAATTCATCTACTCTGCTCGGGTAATATCTATTAATTATTCATTTGTACAAGGGTAGCCCCATGCTACACCTCTTCATATTCCTCCCAAGGAATGTCTAATATCTGCCTACAGAGAAGAATTTCATCGAAACTCAAGAGGAGGAAAAACTGGACATGCTATCAGGCGGGACTGTGATGGCCAAGATTGTATGTCAACTTGACTGGATCATGATTCTCAGTGTTTTGGCAGTCGTATAATGTTGTGATCACTTCCCTGTTGAGATCTGATACGTGATCACCCTCATGATGGGATCTGCTGTGAGTAGCCAATCAGTTGAAGGTGAGTTTCCTTGGGCATGTGGCCTGCATTGAGTGTGGGTGGACATTCAGCCAGGGCTTTTTTGCTCATTCTGGATCCTGCAGCTGGCTCCTGTTCATCTGACCTCTGGTTCTTGGGATTTGAGCTAGCAGCTTACCTGCCATCTTGCCTGGCAATCTTGGGATTTGTGGGTCTTTGCAGCCTGTGAGCCAGAGCCCTGCTGTATGACCTGCCAATCTTAGGTTTGCTAGCCCCCGTGGCTATGGGAATCAGAAGCCTCCAGCCTGATCCATGGATTTGGGACATTCCAGCCTCTACAACCACGTGAGCCATTTCCTTGATATATATAAATATAAATATATACACACATATATATATGCTTTACTGGTTTTGCTTCTCCAGAGAACCCAGCCTAAGACAGGTACTAATCACTGGAGAAGGACATTATATTTAGTAAAGTAGAGGGTCAGTGAAAAAGGGGAAGACCCTCTATGAGATAGACGATACAGTGGCTGCAACAATGGGCTCAAAAATCCAGACTATCGTGAGGATGGTGCAGGACCAGGCAATGTTTCATTACATATAGGGTCTCGACTCAATGGCACCTAATAACAACAAGGATTTCTTAGATTTAACTTGGGGCAGAAGCTTTGGGAGGAATGGTCCTTGAAAGTTATGGGTAGTTTTTAGGATGGAGAGATCCTAGGTGGCTGGCTGGTGAGGAATGGGAAGAAGGTGCTCAACATAGGAGCCGGCTGATGGGGAAATGGGTTTTTCCAACCTTTGAGCTGCCATTTGCTCTGCTCTGTCTCTGACAGCATCAAGCCAAATCTCAATAGACCAGCCTTACCTGAATCCAGGGCTTGGTGGGTTCTACTTCCAAAGCACAAAAACCTTTTTTTTGGTCAAAATTATTAACTGTTCAGTTAAGTAGCAATAACATGTAACAGTGTGTCAACTAAATTCAAAGAATAATAAAGTCAAATCTTCATCCTGGGAACCTCTTTGCACAAATATACTGATGAATGTTTGGTTCAACCAGAAGTCCAGGGGAGGGATCAATGGTGTGCTGCTGTTCAACCACAGGCAAGTAGAGACAGACTCTTCTTTCTCACTCATCCTTTCACCCATAGCTCCAGATTGGGCTCACACACAATCACTCACTTATTCTTAGTTCTTGTGTTCAGATGAGGAACTCCTAGATGGGCCGGACTCTACCCCAAGGCCAAGGGCTAACAACTGCTGAGCCAGCAATCTAAGCAGACAGTGCCGACAAGTGGTCAGACCTCTGTATACTTAGTGTTACTATACTGTGTGTGAAGGCAGGACCCCGGAGTCTTTCTCCCCTAAATTACTGTGCCTGCCTCTCTGTCTTTCCTAGATCTTAGTTCCCAAGAAGTTGTTTTCATTTATAAATGGTGTACCTCTCTGAGATATATTAAGGGTTAAATAAAAATTTACTCAAAAGCACAGAGCCACGTAAAATTATACAATTCTGTTACATAATCCTTACTTTTATCTCTCTAGTTCACTCTGTGCCTCTTGCAAATCTTCCATAAACCTGCTTCTGCACCTCAAAACGGCCTCTTCAGTTTTCATTCTATTTTCTCTGTCTTCTCCTTCTGTATCCTTCAGGCTCAAAATGCCTTAGGAAACAGACTCTAAATTTAATACTATCCTGCTTCCAGGATCACCTTCACTGTTTAAATAATACAGAACATGTCCTCTCTGGTCAGTATGAGCCTATACTACTCTTACTCAGCCCTTAGTCCCTTCTATTCCATAAATGTCTCAACTCCCTCCCAGAGGCAAAACTGTGGTTCTCAGTGTTTAGATTCATCTAAGGGACTTGACAGTAGGGGCTTTTCAAAAGGTTATTATGTCTTTGAAAATAAATAAAAAGATATTAGATGCACCATGTTCACTTAATAACCTAAAAATCATTTCCTAAAAGACATGATGTGGATCTAAAATCTTATGCCACACCATTTGACAATATATAATGATACGAGAATAAAAATATATTGCTGTTTTTGTTGCTGTTAGCTGCCATCAAGCAGGCTCCCAAATTATGGCAACTTCATGTACAATGGAACAAAACACTGGCCAGCCCTGTGCAATCCCCATGATTGGTTGCAGATCAGACCACTAAGATCCCTAGGGTTTTCACTGGCTGATTTTCCAGAAGTAGATCATCAGGCCTTTCTCCCTAGTCTGTCTTGGTCCAAAAGCTCCACTTAAGCCTGCTTTGCATCATAGCAACACGCAAGCTTCCACTGACAGACCAGTGGTGGCTGCACACGAGGTGCACTGGCTGAGAGTCAAACCCACAAGGTATCCCACAGGGATAGCAAGAATTCTACCACTGAACCACCAATGCCCCCGTTAAAATATATTAGTAACTGATAATTAATGCATTATCTAATAAATGTACATATTGCATGGAAAGAGATAATAAATGAAGGATTTGGGTTAAAATTAATATATAACATGTTTTACCTTCTTGAACTTTTTTCTCCCAGTTTCTTTCCATTTCACTTCCTATTGCCCTCCCTTAAAAATGTATATATAGCTGTCACAGCACAAACAGCGGTAGCTGCGCATTTCACTGAGTTAAGCAATCCTACTTTGGACAGGATATCCCAGCTAGAAACAAGCATCTCTTGTTCAAGATCATGGAAATCTCATTTTTGCCTTAAATGCTAATGGAATGTTAGATTTTATTGCTCTTTGGTAGAGTTTTGTCCTCTGTCTCAGGGAACAAATTTGGCTTATGAATAAATTTAGGAAAACAATTACCACAGTTCTGAATCTCTTCCCATGTTATATAACTGATTGCATGGTTTTTGTTCTGAAATTCAGCACTCTTTTAAGGTACGGCTTTTTTCTTTAGTGGAAATACTTGCCTGGCAAAGGTCATAGAAAATTCAGTAGAGCCTTGCAGTTATAATAAATATTTTATTAACTATCCTGCCTAAAAAAACCTCACTCCTCTCTATATACGCACACCTAGGTCAATTTCTTTCTAGACTTCCCATAGCCCCACTCATATTCTACCCCTAGAAGATAGGTAAGCACCTGCCCTAGATCAAGAAGATGATTTATTTATAGATGTTTATACTAGAATTTGAGACCTGATCTTTAGCTTTCTTAAAAAACCATACGGCAAAACACCTTTAAATAAAAGTTGCTGACCAAGACTTGGCAGATTTACCAGTCTCCTGGGTATAGCATCATCTGTCTTACTTTTATCAAGAGAGTCTTTTCAAGTCTGACCACTGAAATTCTTCCAATAAGTAACTCTAGAGAAATGAAACTAGCCTGCAGATGGTCCAGGCTCAGGAGACTATTAAACTGCTTTACATTTTTAGAAACACTAAATAATTCAGTGCTAGTCATTGAGTACCAAAGCAGATTTTTGTTTGTGGCCACCTGGTTTCCTATTTAATGGCCAATGAGACTTGTGGGGAGGTCTACTAAGAAGCTTCTGGAATAGGTTTCCCTGTACCTATTAACACTCTAGAACAACTAAAAACAGTCAACTGAGTGCACGCCAGGGGGTGCTGGAAGTGGGTCATTTCTGCCTCGATACAGTCATTACAAGGATGGTGTCGGCCCATATTTTTAATAAAAAAATACAGTTAAAAATTTCAAATGCCTGCTATAATGGATACTGAGATATTTGTTTTACTACATTAACTTCATATTTTTGCTCTGAAATTAGTTTGTGCTCATTGCTCCTGTTATTTGTCTTTACTTGCCCCTTACTTGTCTTTGAGAAAACAAGGTAACGTTGTAACTCCACTGCAAACCCACAGATGGAAAAATGCTAAATTCCTCTGATGTGCTTATTCCCTCCAGGCCCTGTTTAGTTCCATGCTTCTCCCCAAGTACATAAGGACAATGTTAACAAGTTCCAAGGGCCTAACTGCTTTATTGTGAAAACAGCAGACTTTCCTTTACAATATGGACTATCTTAGGTAGATCCTGACCTCAAACACTTTGTCCTCAGATCCCCAGTCAATTCAGTACCCACCCTCAAACTTCCTAAGTAGAATTCCACTCAGGTCTGCTCTAAATGCAACACAACAGGAATGCGGGCTTGGTGCATGAATCCCTGCTATAAAGAGCCTGAAGGTAAGTGTTCCCCACACTGCTTATATGTTTTTACAAACTATCAATTTTTTTATCAATACCCAAAAAGACAACTTCTCATAGCAAAATAACCTCATGAAAAGTAACTCAAAATCAACTATTCTAAAACCAAAATGTTTGTAAAGTATATATCCTCCTACATGTAACTGGGATAACATCTCTTAGGGGCAACCTTTGCAACTCACTTATCTTAAAGCATTTATCGGGAGCAAGCTACAGCGAAAATTGGTTCTTTACCATTTTCCAGTTGAGATGTATTCCTATGACCATGATGGGCAATTAGTATTATCAGCTTTGGAAAATTTCTGGGTTAGATTCAACAAGGCTGTACCCTTCAGGATGGAACACTGGGGCCTCAATGGTTCAGCAAGCCAGGTATTAAAGTGAACATTCTAAAGAAAATCTTGACTCCATCTTCAGATACTTCCTCAACCTAACATTCAAGAAAAATTACATGATGGGTGTTAAAGGATTTATTGTCCCTCTATAACTACTGGTAACTTTCCCAACAGTCACTTCGACCTTCTTTTTGTTTCCAGAACTCAATTTTGTTCAGGTACCAACCTCTGCCCCGTATGACTCAGGGTTAACCTCACCTTCAGGGTTAAAGTCTGATGGGTTAAATTCAAGGCTTCTAACTGGTTCTTTCTGGTCAAAACCCTGGTCAAATTCTAAGCCAGTAATGATGACGGTGCTATTCTCCTTGCTTGGGTGGACAGGTGAACCCATTTCTGGCCAATGAGACTTGTGGGGAGGTCTACTAAGAAGCTTCTGGAATAGGTTTCCCTGTACCTATAAAGGAGGCAGAAGAATGTGTGGAACTCTTTCTATTTCTGGACAACAATGCAGCTGCCTTGTAATCTTTGAGAGGGGCCAGGCCAAGGGCAAGCACATTGATGCTGGTAGAAAAGAGAGCTGCCAAATCAACTAGTCCTGAAACCTATCAAAGAAATACCTGTTAGGAGAGATGACAGAATTTCTTAAAGTCAATTACAGTCGAGTTTTCTAGTTTTTGTAATAATAGATACAGTAAAAACCTCCTTTACCCCAGGCTCATAAGACTGGATATTTAATCCAAAAAGATGGCTAATGGATAAAAGCAAAAAATTATACAAATATCATTTCATTTTCATTTAAACATATGAATATACATTCATTCACCAATCTTTTTATGTAGGACCAAGGTCTCGTCTCTGAATATGGGACTCTAGAGATAGGTATTGCATATCTTCTTTATAACATAAACCATACTCATAATGCATACTTTTAATTGTCCAGTTTTAGTTTCTTTAATGAAGATTAATAACTTAAAGACACTTGCTAAACAATATGAGTGCAGGATCCTTAAAGGGTTTTCAGGTTTTTTTCACAATAGTTTACAGTTGCTTCACCAATTCAAAGCAATTTTTTTACTCATTCTCATGAAATCTTTCCAAAGCATTAAACTTGTTTTCATAGAAATAGCTTTTTGCTCTTATATTTAATTGGTTTATATACTATTTAACTAATTTATTTAATTACAATATTAAGTACAACTGGCATAAACAAACACACACAGCTAATTGCCGATAAACATAAAATTCAACTGGGGGAAGCAGAAGCACACAGTTCTACTTAAGAAGCCACTAAGCAGCTGCTGGAGTCCTGGGTGTGCAAATGGCCAATGCGCTCAGCCGCTATTTTCAGTTGAAGGTTCAAATCCACCCAGAGGCACCTTGGAAAAAAGGCCTGGCAATTTACTTCTGAAAAATCAGTCACTGAAAACCGTATGGAGCACAGTTCTACTCTGACACACGTGGGGCCGCCATGAGTCGGAGCTGACTCAACAGTAACAGGTTACTGGTTGAGTAGCTGCTATTAGCATTCAGCATGCTGGGGAGGGCAGTCACTATGCTTTGCAAAAAAAATTAAGAGTTGGATTGATCATGAACTTGGTTAAGTAAAGGTCAATTAAGCAAACTCCCTACTGTGGCCTGAATTATGTTTCTGAATCAACCCTACCCCTCAGGACTGCATACTTGGACCTCATTACTTTATCTCCTCAAAGATCATTTCTTCTGAACTGTACTCTGACTTGATGCACTTGGCTTGCACAGATGGGCACTACAAGCAGCAGCTGTGTGAAAAATCATTGTAGCTTTGTAGGGATTTTATTGAGACACTGTAATCTTTCATATCACAGGGTACCTTCCTTACAAGGACCCACAGAAAGAATTTCTCTGGAGCCTCAATTCCTAAGAAGGCTCCTGAGCGGCTAGTACGTTTTTAAATCTTAAAGGCACTGTGTGACTTGTAAAAGATTACACTAGAGGTGTTTGGGGGAGCCTGTTCCACCCATGCCACCCTCTCACCAATCTCCAGAGTGGCCAGCAGGCCCTTAGACCTGGCCCCCACCAAAACAGACTCTACAAGGAATGGACAGCTGATCTAACTGGGAGAGACATTTATAGGCCAGCCAGCAAACTTGGGTAGCCTGACTGAAAAAAAGCTGAGTTGAATAGATGATTTCCTTTTCAAGTATCTGAACTAGGAAGAAGACAGAGAAGCCAGAAAGAATAGACAAAACTAAGTCACACTGATGGCAGAGGCTGGGGTAAAGGTCCTCAAACTCCTGCAGCAGAAGTCTGCAAATACCATGAATCACAACAACCTCCAACGCCAGCCTCAGTGGGGCTCAGCCCACTCAAGACACCCGCTCTTACATCAGTGTGATGCCACCCTGTGGCCCCCTTCATTTGAGCCAGTTGTTCCTACAAAGCTCAGGTCCTTATTTACGGTCCACATCCGGTGGCAGGCTTTGTTACAATATTTCCCTGAGCTTTAACTTACTGTCTACCCTTATTTTTACCTTCACAGTTTTATCTTTCTTTTTATCCTGTTAGCCCCCTCAATGTTGTTTCAGGACAAGATGGACTATAAATAACAGGAAAATAAAAACGAGTGTCATGTTCCCAATCCGTATGGAAGGTAAGCAACCATCTGCAGCTTTAACTGCAGTTCACCTCTGTGCACTGCAGGGATGATCCACCAGCTGGGTCATAATATTCAAGAAAAACTCTTTAACTTTCCTCACAAATTATCAACTCATTTTCCAATCAATGATATGAAATCACAGCACTTCAGAAACCCTCTTCTAGAATTATCTACTGCTCAGTAGACCGGGGAAACTATTAAGACTTGAGAGGGCTAGCCTTCTGATCCAGCTATTTTCTCCATTTTACCACGTACGTCTATCTTGTAGAATGGTTCAACTGCATATGTGTTTTATGGTCAACTTCAAATCCACTTTGAAAATAAGCAGAGTAACCAGAGAATGAATGAATAATTTAATAGCCATTGCTTCCTTCATTTCTGTCTTTCCACCCTCCTTCACCAACAGAAGCTCAATATACGATTTTTATCAGTAGGCACAAGAATCCTTTCTAGTTGCGCCTTGGAAAATATACAACGGGGCTAATGAACAAAAAAGCTTGTGGTGCAAAGGAATGAGCATCAAGTTGGGCTCAGACGGCCAGGGGTTGAGACGCTGTTCTGTCACATACTCTAAATGGCCTTTGGCAAGTCACTTAACCTTATCATAAATGTGTAGCATTAAAGAAATCAGATGAGAAAAAGTGTGAAAAGCATACCAAATTATACTGTTACCTCAAATTAAAAAAAAGGAAGCACTAATTCAGTGAAGGAGCCCTGGTGGTGCAGTGGCTAAGAGCTCAGTTGCTAACCAAAAGGTCAATAGTTCGAATCCACTAGCCATTCCTTGGAAACCCTATGGGGCAGTTCTACTTCTGGCAATGGGAATTCAATGAACAGCAAGTCAAAAACAGGAGTTGCTGGAATCAATGCAACAGGTTTAATGTCAGGACTTGTTTCATATTCACAGTGGTATTCCTGGCAACGGACTGCAGCTCCAAGCCTAAGTAACCACCTTGAGGACACAAAGGCGCTACAGGGACTTACATAAACTCCTAGAAAAATGACTCAAAGATTCAGATCCTGCAGACAGTGGCAGGACACTACATAGCTTAGGTACCATCTAAGTCCTTGACAACACTGCCATCCTATGCTTTTGTAGACACTGCATACATTTTCCACTAAGTGTTCCGCAGGCTGCTTTACTGGAACATATTTACATAGCCACCAATTCATTCACAAAAAGGGAAAAAAAGATACACATACACAAAAAATCATTACCCATGGGATATGTCAGAGCTAATGGTAATTAACTGAATGTTTTCCCCTAGTGTAGAAAACCAGTCATATAAATAACCCTATCAAGGATCAATGGAGCATCTGTTTCATCTGTTAAAAAAATCAACTGGCAGAATGCTGCTCAGGTTTTCTGGTGTGCTTAAAGGAAATCATTTTCACAGAAAGGAGATGTATTTATATTTAAGAAAAAGAAACCATAATCTCTTTCCTAAATTTATTTTCTACCATAACTATATTCTTTTATATGTGTGTACACACATATTCACAAGGTGCACTTTCAAAAAAAAGCACATATATAAAAAATACAGACAAGGACCATAAAATAGGAAGATAAAGCTTTAGCCATTTCCTTTGGCATTTAGGAAAACAAAATTTCACTTGGAAAGTTTTGGTACATCTAAATAGTGTGCCTATACTTATACAAAATGTCTAATCTTCTGAAATCATGTCTACTGAACAAAATCAAGTAAAACCGACCCCTCTTTAAATAGCAAGTTCATTCTATCGAATGACTTATGTTGGAGTGTTTATACTGCCTTTACTGCTCTGGTATCACTGAAATTCAAATTCTGTGTATTCCATTATCCTCTCCCCAGCAAAACCCCACAGGGAGCTTCATTCCTATGTTCTTTCACGAGTCGATATTTGCACAGTGAAACGAGTATTTAACCAGTGCCATTTTGACCAGCATCCCTGACAGACACCCAGGCGGCGGCAGCAGCACTTTTCAGTGTCTCGGCAACTTTTGTCAGCTAAAAACACTTTAAACGTAAAGGTATATGCTCCTGTGCCCCTGGCGAGTAGCCTATTTGAAAAATACACCATTTAATACTGACAACAGCTTCATTGATCTTTCTCCAATCTAAGATATTTCAAAAAATTATGCCCAGACTTTTCTTTCTGGAAATGCCTGAACATACTTCCCTCAATGCTCTAAAAATATCTCTGGCTAGATTAGATCATTTACTCCAAGACTACAATGAATATTACTAATAATAGCTAAGGAGTCCCTAGCAGTTACAGTGTAGCTGGCACTGCGGAAAGCATTTTATACATTAACTAATATAATCCTCATTACAACCTCATGGGGGAGGTATACTGTTATTTTTCCCCATTTTACAGCTGAGGAAACTGAGGCACAGAAAGCTAAAGGAACTTGCTCCAAGTGACATGGGCAGTAAGAGGCAGAGCCAGAGTTCAAATCTAAGCTGGCCATCTCCAGAGTCGGTGTTTTTAAACACTCTACTACAATGCATAAAATGGACAACTAAAAGGGAGGGAAAGGGTGAGATGGGGTTCAAAGAGTAAGCATGACTACAGAACGGCCACAGAGGCCTCGCACATGCTCCTTAGAACTTCTGTCCGCACCCCCTCCATTCTCCACGCTTCCTCACTGACAACACGTTGCACCTTGGGGATATTAACTGCCTCACACTTCCACCTAGATTACACAATATTTTCTTGGAGTAGGTTAGCATGTTTAATTTTTAAAAAATAAAAGAACTGGAAGGATTTTATCTGAAGGGAATGGATGATCTCAATCCAACCCAGAAAAAAAAAATTTTTTTCTGTCTATGAATTTAATAACAAATAGTAAACTAGTAGGTTCTACATATTTCTTAACTGATAGTTGCCTTCTTTCACTGAGTTCCTAGCACATCGAAATGGTATTTTGGGGGCCTAGAAAAATAAACAGTGGCCACAAAAGTCCTATGTTCCTAATTGAAAATCTCTGTATGCTCCCCGCCTTTCTCTGCACAAACTTTAAACTTCTCCTAAGTCCTTGTGGACACCATCTACGTAGGCAACAACAAGTCATTAAAGCAGTCTTCGACAATGGCCTCATAGCCTCATGGTAGAAGATTCCACCAGACAATAGTCAAAGACCTATAAACAGTAAGCAGGGTTATGCTCTAATGACTTCCAATCATCAAATGAAAGACGATTTCCAGGAGAAAGTGGGAAAAAAATTAACATTCATGTGGAGAATGGAGGGGCACTCAGAGGTGAGTTCTAACTAGCATATACAAGGACTCTGTGGGGCATTTTGTAACTATGCTTACATTATGAGGTCATGTTTCAGAACCTGGTCAGGACTAGCATGGTTAAGGAAAATTTAAGAATGTAGACAAGAACCATCAACTGGAGTGGTTCTGTCAACCAAGCTGGACTTGCACTGGGCAGGGTCTCAAGAGAGAAGTTCAGACCATCAGGTAAGGATCAGAGGTTCTTGCCTTGAGAAGGAAGCTGTAATTAATATCAGCACCCTAGCCACATGGACAGACTAGGCACCAGGGCTCCCGTTCATAGAAAACAACCAGGCAAAAGAAAGGCAGGTCTAGGATACAGGTATGCAAAAAGGCTAAAGCCAAGTTATGGCTATGAACTTTTTCCTTTGTTTGCAGTTTTCTCTTGCCTCTCACCAATCAATGAATACTTCTAACTTCCTTAATTTCTACTTCAATATACAGATACACATTTTCAGACCCTGTGCCCGCCTGTTTGCTTCAATCATACCTGTAAATGACAACAAGGAAACATACGGTAATCGCTTATATTTATGGTTTAGTAATTGTCTAATTCTCTTTTCCTCAGGAGACAGGCCTGGTGATCTGCTTCGGAAAGGTCACAGCCTTGAAAACTCTATGGAGCAGCTCTACTCTGCACACATTGGGTCACCATGGGTCAGAAGAGACTCAACAGCAACAATTCTGTTTTAATAAGCTCACACATTTGTTTTTTTTAGCATTTTATCTTGAAATGGAGATTGCAAGGGTCACCCTCTAATGAAGATACCCAAAGTAGGGAAATACTGAGGAGGAAGGAAGGCAGATAATGAAATCCCCTTACACAGACAGTCAACTTTATTTTATTCTTAAGGATGACTGGCGAGTCAAGTCAAGGCCAAATACAGCATGGGTACCCTGATCCAGACTGCCTTCCTCTGTCCTGGAGATATTGGGGTAAAATATCTTTACGACTGGCCTCTTCCAAGACCTGATGGCAACTGCTACTTCGTGTTTGTGCTGGCCAGTGCCGCTTCCCTATTAAACAGTGGAATCCCAGAAGGAAGGGAACTGCTGCAGAGTCATCTGCAGGCATGTTCCTGAATTCATATGTACATCAAACACTACTGTAGAACAGGGTTTCTCAACCTCGGCACTACTGGCACTTTGGGTCATATAATTCTTTGTTGTGGGGGTGACTCTGTGCACTGTAGAATATTTAGCAGCATCTCTGGCATCTACCCACTAACTGCCAGTAGCACCTCCCAGTTGTGATAGTCAAAAATGCCTCCAGACATTGCCAGGTGTCCCCAAAGGGACAACATCACTCCTCGTAAAGCACCACTGTTTTAGACGAGGGATTGGCAAACTTTTTCTATAAAGGGCCAGAGAGTAAATATTTTAGACTTTGCAGGATCTACGTGATCTCTGTGCATATTCTTCTTTGTGTTTTTCCCCCGCAACCATTTAAAAATGTAGAATGCATTCTTGGCTGGTAAGTCATAAAAAATATGTGGCAGGCCAGGTTTGGTCCACAGGCCATAGTTTATGGAAACTTGATTTATACTAAGTACCATTTTTCAAATAGATACAGAATAGTGTTTGCTATGTAGATTTACTTGAAACTATCATTAGAGTCTTAGTAGCTTTCTATCAATATTATTTTCTCAATTGAGGGATAAAAGAATCAGAAACAGACTCATGTAGCAATTCACAGTATGTTTTTAGATATGAGGTGGGCTCATACTCAAATAGCCTGGGAAAAACTGCTCTAAAATGTTCCCACAAATCTGCCCTTTCCCCCCTAAACATAACCCAAACTTGTACTCCCATCTCTAGACCTCGAAATTCTCAACTACATATTAGTGACTTAGGGGTTGTTTGCTTTTTTTGTTTTTGTTTTAATTTAACATGATTTTCATACTCTCTCCTTATCTAACATACTGGAATGCATCTCCAAAATT
Organism: Loxodonta africana; assembly: GCF_030014295.1. NCBI lineage: Eukaryota > Metazoa > Chordata > Mammalia > Proboscidea > Elephantidae > Loxodonta > Loxodonta africana. Next base: position 73,564,820 of record NC_087354.1, on the reverse strand, counting down.
AATCTGTTCCTGGCTATAGACTCTGTGAGTATGAAATCGGTAACTGGGACACCTTATCTTCTTTAAGGATCAGTTACAGGAAAGCACACACCCTCCACAGTCCTCTCGGCTTTTGCTTCTACAAGCAAATAAATTAACAGGGTTACTCTGGTAATGACATACTAGCCACAGCCCTGGGACTACACAAAGGTTATACTACAATCTAGCTAGTAAATTTCAGAATTTAAGTTTTGCAGCACTTTTGTTTTTAGCAGCTACAATAAATGCCACTGGGAAAAAAAGCAACTTTTGTTTATTCCAATTTACTAGATTCCGTTAGGCAAAGTCTAAATTACTAGGGCAAAATATTCCCTAAAAAAAAAAAATTGCAGGAAAACATGTCTAATATGTAAATTATAAGTCCTATAGGACATATCTGCCATAGGCTTATTCTTCTTTGATTAAAAGATCAGAATTAAGTTTTCAGCTTTGATGCGGAGGTACCATAGAGTAAAGCAGCAGTTGAACTTCAAAATAGAAGGCATATTCTTTTCTTTTAACAGAACTCATCTTAAATCATAAAAATATATATTCATTGGAAATAAGAATACATTAGAAAATATAAAGACAATAAAAACCACTCATAACAACACCGCTAAGAGATAAACTGTCATTAAAACTTTAGTATCTTTATTCTCAATTTTTTATACCTTCTAATAATTTCTTACAAAATCAGAGGCTTAGTATAAATGCTATCATGATTCCTCCTTCTCCCACTTAATAATATATCCTGAACATTTTCCCAAGCCATTAAATTCTTCAAAAAAATCCAATTGTAATAGTTGTACTTCATTCTACTACACGGATCTCCCATGTACATTAGCCTTTCTCTTATTATTAAATATTTAGCTTATTCTAATTTTTCACTATCAGAAATATTCTTCAATGAACAACTTAAACTTAATACATACAATTTTGTTTGAATTTCTGATTTTTTATAATGGATTTGTAGAAGGAGATTAAAGATACAGATTCCTTATTTCTTGAACCTATTGCCAATCTTTGCCAAAGTGTTCTAGCAATTTACACTCCCACCAGCAGCTTCTGGGGCATATCTCAACAAGACCTTAAGAAGGTGTGTTCTTAAATCAATTAGTCCTTTGCAAATACCCGGAAAAAAATGAAAAATTCATAAAAATAATCATTTAGATTTTTTAAGTCTCCATATAGATTGCTAATTTTATGTAAAACGACTAGAAACAAACCAAAAAAAAAGGGTAAACGCCCTTCAAATCCACATAATATATAATGAAAACAGAGGTGCTGGCATACTGATCTGTAAATTATTTAATAAAGCTTTCCCTTGAGAGAAAAGATCATTTGAGAAAAAAATCATCCCAATCTACATGACAGAGACTTGCTAGTTATAACTCAATATCCATTTTCTCCCTCTTCCTTATTGTTGTTAGATGCCATAGAGCCCATGTACAACAGAACAATACACTGCCTGGTCCTTCACCATCCTCAGAATCGTTAAGCTTGAGCCTATTATTGCAGCCACTGGGTCAATCCACTTCGTTGAGGGTCTTTCTCTTTTTGCTGACCCTCTACATTACCAACCATGATGTCCCCCTCCGTGGACCTCTTTCCTTATTAACAAACCCCAGTTTTGCAGTGAGCAGCAAAGAGCCCACGCAAACTATCTCTCCCAGCCTTCTCTGCAGTCAGAGGCAACACTGTATACCATATGTCCAGTGAGCATAAGAGGAAATCACTTGGAAGACCTTTTAGGAAACCTCCTAAAGAGGAGTAGGAGAAGGAGACAGACTGTTGTCAAGCAACCTTTTGCTTTTTGACCTTTCCTAGGATGAAGACCTGCCGATGGCTAGAGCTTTGGCAGCCATCTTGAGATGTGCACATGATAGCCAAGATCAGACCCTAGGGCAGTAGCAGAAAGACAGAAGGAACCTGGGTCCCTGATAATCGTGGAACCACTCTACTAAACCTAGACAGCCTAGTTACAGACTTATTTTATGTGAGAGAAAAATAATCCCCTAATTTGTTTAAGCCATTGATTTTGGTGGTTACTTTTGGGTAAACCTAACCGTAATTGATACTGAATATTGATACAGAGTAATTTTACAAAGACAAGAAGTAGGTGGAATTGCAGAAATTAAACTAACTCATTTAAGTACTCCTTTACGTCTTCACACAATCAATATCTATTGAACATCTCCTACGTTGAGTAATACCCATTGCCATCAAGTTGATTCTGACTCACAGGGAGGGACCCTACAGAACAGAGTAGAACTGCCCCATAGGTTTTTCAAGGCTGCAAATCTTTATGGAAGCAGACTGCCACATCTTCTCCCACAGAACAGCTAGTGGGTTCAAACCACTGACGTTTCAGTTAGCAGCCAAGCACTTAACCACTGCACCACCAGGGCTCCTTTGTTGGGTTATAGACACACGAAAGTAAATAAGATGCAGCTTACAGTCTAAAAGAGGCAACCTAACAGACAATTAAAACAAAGTTTGCTAAGTCATATGGCATTTTTCCAAGTCATTAAATTCTTCAAAAAAGAATGGGATATGAAATGAAAGCAACAAAGCATAATAATTAAAACTACATCCTCTAGAACCAGGCAGCCTAGCCTGAACTCTATCTTTACCACTTAATAGTTCTATAACCTTAAAAAGTAAAGTTACCTAAACTTATATCAGTTTCCTCTTTTAGTGAACTGCTTTACCAATGAGAATAAGCCTCAAAAAAATCTCATGGAGTCATCGGAGTGGGCAATCCTATTTTTCAAAGAAAGAAATCAGAACACAATGGCTTCAGTGAAAAATAAGCCCAACTGCATTTTGCGAATAAAGTTCTGGCCCTAAGCTTTCAGTTACTAAACCCCCCAAAAAAGTCATTTTAAATCACATAACTTTGGGGCTTAAAGGAACCACAAAGACATGTATCTAGTCCAGACTACAGGCATCAGTAGTATTTGGAAAGCTTGCAGATAACTGAGTCATCCAAAAACCTACTGAGTCAGAATCTTAGGATGTGACATGAGGAAAACTTCACTGCTTTATAAAATATGCATTTTTTAAACAAACTCACCATGATTCAGGTGCACACCAAAGTTTGAGAACCCTAATCTACTCCTTCAGAAGACCAAGGCTTAGAGAACCTGAATGACTTGGACAATAGCGCACAGCTAATGAGCGTGTCTGGAGCAGTTCTCAAACTCTAACATGCATCAGAATCACCTGGAAGGCTGGTTAAATATCAACTGCTGAGCTCCACCCTCAGAGTTTCTGATTCATTGGTCTAAGGTGAACCCAAAAACCAAACCCACTGCCATCCAGTCGATTCCGATTCATAGCAACCCTATAGGACAGAGTAAAACTGCCCCATAGAGTTTCCAAGGAGGGCCTGGTGGGTTCAAACTGCCAACCTTTTTTTGGTTAGCAGCTGTAGGCCTTAACCACTACGCCACCAAGGTTTCCAATCTAAGGCAAAGAGCCCCAAAACTGACATTTCTAACAAGTCCTCACGTGAGGCTGAAACTGCTCATCTGGAAACTATGATTTTAAAACCACAATTAGAGACTTTTCTCTGAGTACATCAATTCAATGTGGCACTGTACCGTTAAAGACCAAGACAAGGCAACGTATTTCAAGAATAATGTTGAAAATGAAATAGAAACCATGACCAGACACAAATCACATATATTTATTCTAAACCATTCTGGTCACTTGGAAGAGACATACACAGCTGGAAAAAATTCAAACAAAGCTGGAATAAAACTGTGAGGGTCATGGAACATGTAAAGAAACAAAAACGACAAATAAATACAAAGATTAATTCACACAAAGAAGGCAGAGATAGATTATAATTTTAAAAATCTATAAAATTATGCAAAGGTAGGTGCAGAATGAACAAACTGTAAAATGTCATAATTAGGTAGGAGACCCTGGGTGGCAGAAATGGTAAGTGCTCGACCACTAACCGAAAGGTTGGTGGTTCAAACCCACCCAGAGGTGCCTTAGAAGAAAGGCCTACCAATTTGCTTCTGAAAGGTCACAGCCAAGAAAACCCTATGGAGCAGTTCTATCCTGACACACATAGGATCGCCATGAGTTGGAATCGACTCGACGGCAACTGGTTTATAATTAGGTAGCTGATTTTTCAGTTGTAACGAGTCATCTTTAGGTCTCTTTCTGTGTTATTTACTCAGAGAGCCTAGTCCAAAACTAGTCTCCAGGCCAGATTTTTATTCAAAACCACTTTTTTTTTTTTCCCCCCAAAACCACTTTTGAAAATGGTTTCCCACTGGTTCCACACAGTCAGGAAAGCCACAGAGAAAATTCCTCACCCTTCACACCAATTCCGCTTGACTAGACATTCCCAGCATTACATTAGAAAGGAAAGCATTTTAATGCTGCTATAACTGCTATTTTTCCCTCATGTAGATGGCTCTTAACCCTGAAATACTATATTCAAATACACAATTCTCTCAACAGTTCGGACTATCTGCAACTGCCTCTGTCTGCCTGCTGTTTGCCTCACTGCTGTGAGAACACATCCGAAACCTGTAAGGGATGAATTCAACTGACAGCATCTCCTCACGGCTGCCATCCGCATTTTAAAGCATATTGTCTTCAGCCCTTTAGACTCCAATTTCAATTCCATTTTCCACTTGTGGTTCTTGCTGTGCTACCTTTAGTATCTGCTATTATTTTCTCCGAAGAAAGTAATACACCTAAGTGTTGCCTCCTTTCATTACCCAAGTTACTCTACATCCACCCAAGCTGCGCCCTCCATCTTCTCAGGACCCTGGCCCAGGCTTCCCTTTGAATCAGTGACATATATTTGCTTTTGTATTTTCCCCCTCCCACTCCCAACATCTACCTACCCTCCCAAAAATAGCCTCACATCTAAGGGCACAATATTTGGTTTTTGACCTTTTCAAAACCAGTGTAAATATCATTCTTTTTAGAGCAAGAGCAGAGTCCAGATAAGTCCTGCTACATAGATGAATGGTTCAAACTACTGATAGATTTTCCCCAGGATTTGCTATAGGTGCCTTTTTTTTTCCCTTCATTGTCTTTTTAATTTACCTTATTTTTTGTTGTTGTTGTTGTTCAGAATTTACATAGTAAAATATATACCAAGTCAACAATTTCTACATGTACTGAAATTCAGGGCCACTGATTACATTCCTCAAGTTGTGCAACCATCCTCAACCTCATTTTTTGAATTGTTCCTCTCATTAACATAAACTCACTACCCTCTAATTTTCCTATCCAATCTTTCAAGTTGCTGTTGTCAGTTTGACCCCATACAGACAGTTCTTAAAAGAACACAGTGCTCAAGGCAGATACACTCCTTACTAATTAAGCTAAATTACTGCTGTTTTTTTTTTACTGCTCAGTTTAAAGAAGACTTCAGGGGATATCTTTGGTTTAAGGTTTAGAGATTATCTCAGGGCAATAGTTTCAGGGGCTCGTGTAGCCTCCATGGCTCCACAAAGTATGGATTCCCTGAGAATTTGAAATTCTGTTCTGCATTTTCTCCTTTTTGATGAGGATTCTTTATAGAATCTGTGATCAAAACGTTCATAATGGCAGGCAGGCACCACCCATTTCTTTTCATCTCACGTCAAATGAAAAAAAAAAAGCAGCTGTAAATGGAGGCAATTCGTTGGCTATTCTTTACCATGAGAATGTTGATTCTGTTTACGACCTTGAGACTAAAGCTCCCTAAAACATTAGAGGATCTCTCGTTGGTTGGAGTTAAGTGGGAAAGGCCCGGCCTCTTAACGGGACACACATCCCCTACCTTAAGACCAAAACTCAGAGTCTACCAGAATCAAATTCCAAATTTTAAGAAGTCACATAAAATTAACTAACATAATTTAAACACAGGCTCTACGCTTAGCTAAACCAACCAAAACCAAACCCATTGCTGTTGAGTCAATTCCGATTCATAGTGACCCTATAGGACAGAGTAGAACTGCCCCACAGGGTTTCCAAGGAGTGGCTGGTGGATTTCAACTGCTGACCTTTTGGTTAGCAGTCGAGCTCTTAATCATTTCACTATCAGGGCTCCACTAAGCCTAACTACAAACTATTAAGTCTTAGTCTAAGGTGAGCATCAAATCTATCCATGCCATTCCTCAATACACTTTTATTTCTGAAATATCTTCTTAATCAGAAACAAAGAACTTTACAGAAAGTTCTAATGTAGAAACAACATAGCTATCCATGACTGTCTACTTTTCTCAACCTTATCCTGAGCTATCTTTAAAAGCATAAACTTAAGGTAATATTCCACATCAGAAAGTTAAATATTTCAACAAAGAAACAAGAATCTGAAGTTAATAGCTTTAATTTATAAATCTGTAGTCACACTTTTATTTTACATATTATCTCTCAAAACTTATAGGCACAGAATGTTATAATATTGTATGTATCTTTTAAAATGAACGTATAATTTGCTTATACCCAGAATAGGATATAAATATCAAAAAACAACATCCTATATACAGAAATTTGGCATCCTATAAATTTAATAAATTTATAGGAACAATTACTAAAGAATAGATGATAACGAAAATAACTTCATATTCAATGCCACTGTTTCATTTTGTGCTAGTATGCTCCATTTTCCCTTTCATTTGGAGGACTCAAAGCACTTCACATAATCTCAGGCAATAGAAAGGAAGCGTTTTTGTCAGTCTGAACCATGAAGTGCACAGCCAAACCGTCATATCAGTGTTTACTGAAAAATGCTGGACTGGACGTTAAGTGTAGTACAACATAGACTCCAGGGCCTACCCATTCCTCTTTGTCCTCAACTTGAAAAAGATACCTGAGGTACAACTTGGTAGACAGATATTACATAGAGCAGATATTTCATAAAATTTAGTATTTATTTGTATCCAAGAAAAATATATATACAATTCAAATTTAGACATAAAGCTCAAACAACAGTTTTATTCAATTACATTCTCAATTTGATCTAATAATAATCTATTTGAGATCATAACCCTTTGTCAAAAAAAGCATACTAAGAATATTGGCATTGTTTTACTCAAAGCAGAAATTAAGTCAATAACTACACAAGAGTTCTAATTAAAAAGCACAGATTCTAACTACATAGTCATGCTCATGGAGTAGCATTTATAAAACTGGAAAAAGCAGAGGCAACAGCAAAACTGTCTCACTAAAAAAGAAGCCAAAATGCAGACCCCAAATTCTCATAAGATCAGACTTAATGGTCTGACTAAGACTAGAAGGAGCCCAGTGGTCATGGCCCCCAGACCTTCTGTTGGCCCAGGACAGGGACCATTCCCGAAGCCAACTCTTCCGACATGGATTGGACTGGACAATGGGTTGGAGAGGGATGCTGGTGAGGAGTGAGCTTCTTGGATCAGGTGGACACTTGAGACTATGTTGGCATCTCCTGCCTGGAGGGGGGATGAGAGGGTGGAGGGGGTTAGAAGCTGGTGAAATGGACACGAAGAGAGTGGAGGGAGAAAGCGGGCTGTCTCATTAGGGGGAGAGTAATTGGGAGTGTGTAGCAAGGTATATATGGGTTTTTGTGTGAGAGACTGACTTGATTTGTAAACTTTCACTTAAAGCACAATAAAAATTATAAAAAAAGAAGCCAAAGACCTTCTACAGACTGTAACTTAAGGACAAAAAAAAAAAAAGGACAAGGCGTATGTAAATTAGTCAGTTACTTTAGCAGACATACAGAAAGAGAAAGTAAGTTTGTATATAAATTTTGCCAAGTTGGATTCCCAAAGACTTAGGCAAAGCTCAGATTTTACTGCACAGTGGGTGTCACTACCCTGTAAAATGCGGATTCCAACCCCTCCCCTACCAACCCTCTGGATCTGACCCAGTAGATTGGGGCCTAGTAATAAGAACTTTTCAATGTGTATTTTTTGACAGGCATCCTAATAACACTTTGAAAAACATTGCAAAACACACCCCCAGGGAATCATTTATAAAGGAGAATTATAAAGTCCTAGAGGTGTTCCTTATATGGATGTTAGACATCATCTTATTTAACGTAACTAATAACCAACCGAGTCAATCCCAGCTCATGGTGACCCCATGTGTGTCAGAATTGAACTGTGCTCCATGCAGTCTTTGATGGCTGATTTTTCTGAAGTAGAACGCCAGGCTTTTTTTCCGAGGCTCCTCTCTGTTAGCAGCCAAACTCATTAATCGTTTGTACCACCCAGGTACAGTACTCCTTTCTAACACACTGACACATAATTATTCTTCATAAGAAAGCATATCAACATTTATTCAGTAAAACAATCAATATATGCTTCTCTGGAGGCTGTGAAGCCTAATCACTTATTTTAACAATACAATCATTGCTTGAAACAGGGTCACCTCTTCTTAAAATTAACTTCCAATACAGTATATGTACCTTCGAACACATAGACAAATCACAAAAAGAAAAACTGTTTCATTATGTTATTGCTCCCTCTTGTTTTGGATCAAAATTAAGAGCTTCATCACCCTAGTGATAAATGAGTTTAGACTGTTTCCCAAATATACCCTCACAGGGTTGAGATGTGCTACCACAGAAAACAGGATATCCAAAATGATGCTATCAGCGCATCAACACTCACTTCCAAAGAAAAATAACCAAAATGTTCTGAGTAAAAGATAGGGGATAGTCTCCTTTCAAAAGAACTGTTTTGAACAAGATAAGGTTCACTTAAGGAGTCTTGGTGGCGCAGTAGTTAAGCACTCAGCTGTGTAACTACTCAGAGGTTCGAACCCACCAGCCTTATTCCATAAAGGTTTACAGCCTTGGAAACCCTATGGGGCAGCTTTACCCTGTCCTTCTGGGGTTGCCATGAGTCGGAATCTACGGCAACGGGTTATTTGTGATGTTCACGTGCATGTGCAAGTTCAATTAAGTTTGTTCAAAAAACAAATGTAATATGTTATTGAGCGTTCCTGAACACAAATCAGTAGTTACGAGAAGAAATTACCTGGGATTGCTCTCCTCAGCGGCTGACTGCTGGGCCGTGTCTTTTCACTTCACCGGTCAGAGGGGCGGAAAAGATTTCTGCAACACGGGCACCACTAGAAATCCCCAACAGAAGACATCCAAAATCTACAGGAGGAAATAAAAAATGTCCCACAATCATTAGTAAACTGCAGAAACCTGATCTAAGCGTCTCTTTTGTCTCTACCCTCCCACTTACCACCATTTGTTGTGCCCTGAGTAGGTTCTCCTCAGGCTGCAGTTATCTTTATCATTAAAAGTATATAAGGAAAGAACATATCTTTATACAGAAATCTGAAGCCTAGCCAAAAATGAGAGACTCCTGCTGGGTAGCACGATGTAGACAACAATTCTTCCAACTTCTGAGAGATGGTGAGTAATTTACATGTTTTTTTTAGAAGAGAAAAAAAGAAAAACTAAATAAATGCACATCCCTGGATCAACAGCAACATATCAATAACGACAATGTGATGTAAAATAGCAAAGACAGGACTACAAGTAACTTTTATAAACAACTTTCAAAAAACGTGCAAAACTCCCAAAATATTCCCTGGTGCTTGGATCTGCCTAGAGGCTGACGGCTGAAAGTTCACCCCGTGAGCGACGTCTGCTTTGGTCTTAGACACGCATCTCACATCATCAGGCCTAACTGGGAAGGTAAGTTTCCTGGCACAAATGGATGGATGAATCCCTACTGCACAACTAGAAATACCTGAGTTTGAAGACAGCAGATGGAAGCAGGCTGGGCCAGTGTCCTAGCTGAGAGAAACACAGAAAACAAATGCTAGAGTTGGCCCGGGCAGCAGTAAGAGCATCTTAAAAGACCAACCACAGACACTCAGAGACACAAAAGGCAGGAACCGCCAGCTGTCACCAAGTCGACTCCAATTCATGGTGATACCACGTGTGTCAGAGTAGAACTGTGCTCTACAGGGTTTTCAATCGACAATTTTTCAGAAGTAGATTGCCAGGCCTTTCCTCAAGGCTTCTCTGCATGGACTTGAACCTCCAACTTCATTAACTATTTCCACCACCAGGGACTCCACAACAGGAAGAAGCTAATGTAAATGCTAAGCGAAACCTCAAGAAGCCACTACTCAACATCACAATAGGTGGGAGAATAAAATTTTCCAACAAAGAATACTTTTTTAAGAAAGCAATAAAAACTATACTTAAATTTTAAAAGCAAAAGCCACTTAAATGCCCAATATCTGGAGAATACTTAAGTAAATCTGCCACAACGACATAATTTACTTAACCACAATTTTGTCAATCATTGAACATTTTGATGAGTTTATAATAAAATGGGAACATGCCACGTAAGATGTACAGAAGACAGACAAAGCAGGGTACAATGTTGTAATTACATGTGCCACAGCTACTCGTGCAACAGCAAGAAACAAGATGCAACCTGTTCTGAAACAATTATCAATATCAGGGGAAATATTCCATCTGCAGACAGGTTAAAGTAAGCAGTTGAACTCAGGGTCTAGTACAACAAGAATTTCCCAATCCCCAAAGGGTGAGCCACTCATGGACAGAATAATTCTTCCAATCCAATCCAGTCCAATCCAATCCCCACCATGGTCTCGGGGAACACCTAGCTCAATCGGCATAACATAGCTTATAAAGAAAATGTTCTACATTCTACCTTGCTGAGTGGCATCTGGGGCCTTAAAAGCCTGTGAGCGGCCATCTAAGATACTCCACTGGTCTCGTCCCTTCGGGAGCAAGGGAGAATGAAGAAAACTAAAGATACAAGGGAAAGATTAGTCCAAAGAACTAATGGACCACAACTACCAGGGCCCCTACCAGTCTGAGTATAGTACAACGAGATGGTGCCCGGCTACCACCGCTGACTGCTCTGACAACGATCACAACAGGGGTCCCAGGCAGAGCTGGAGGAAAACGTAGCACAAAGTTCCAACTCACAAAAAAAGACCAGGCTTACTGGCCTGACAGAGACTGGAGAAATCCTGAGAGTATGGCCCCTGGACACGCTTTTGGCTCAGTAATGAAGTCACTCCTGAGATTCACCTTTCAGCCAAAGATTAGACAGGCCTATAAAAAAAACAAGGCTAAAGGGGCACACCAGCCCAGGGGAAGAGACTAGAAGGCAGGAGGGGACAGGAAAGCTGGTAATAGGGAACCCAAGGTTGAAAGGGGGAGAGTGTTGATATGTCGTGGGGTTGTTAACCAGTGTCATAAAACAATACGTGTACTGTTTAACGAGCAACTAGTTTGTTCCGTAAACCTTCATCTAAAGTACAATACAAAAAAAGGAAAAAAAAAAACAGTTCCCCCAGGAGCCACTGTAGAAAAGTTTTTGTGGTTTTTGTCATGTCTTAGGTTTTCTGTTTTGTTTTTACTTATATGGCTGCAAAGGCTTGGAATGTGATATCTTTTCCTTTAACAAGTGTTTCATGAAAAGAAAAGAAACATGGAGGGTGAGATGGCAGCGTGACCTGAATCTTCAAAGTTGGGTACAGTGGTGGCAGTGGCAGGGCATGAGAAGAGTGGGGTATGAAAAGTAAAGGGAACATTTCACATGCAGACAAACTAATTCTTCATATTAAAATGTCCTTGGTACCCTCAAATTCAACTTCTTCACTTCAATCAATTCATCATTTCTTAAGCACCTGGAACCTGGCAGTAAAACCTCAAAGTCAAATCTCTGGGCATTTAATTGCAAGACGTTTTGCAAGTAACAGGATTCTGCTTCTTCCCCAATCCCACACAAACAGCTTTAACCATGATGTACTGGAGAGATAGCGGCTCTTCGGCTGCCTCTGAAGAATTACAGGTTGCTTTCAGATGCTTTCCAGGTGATTTCAAGCCTTTCCTCATTCTGCAACTCGTGAATTATGAAAGGTCATTCCTAATTCATGAGAAATACTTCTCCCATCTTGTGTTCATTATCATATATCCTCCCCTTACACACACACACACACACACACACACGCTTTCACTTGGGTAATAAGGCATCGATGTGTATCAACAAGGGTTTTACTGAGAGCCACTCTTACATTTTACCATCATGATTCTGCCAGGAGCAACGCTCTGACACTTCAAAGGAAGCCGGGTCCTTTGACAGTAATGCACAGAAGGACATCGAAAGCAAGGTCAAAGGAGACCCAGCTAAACTGAAGGGACTCTCTTAAAATTCATTGGGTCTTAATAATTCTCTTGGTTGTCATCTCATTTAAAGACAAAACACGCCTCCTGCCAACATTCTACTTCCACACAGTAAAATCAAGCTCGGGCTCACAATCCTTCTGTGTAACGGCTATGTATAAGGAATACATTATATTCACATGAGAAAATTTACAGAGTAGAACAATTTTTTTTTACACAGGCCCACAATCTTCATTAATTCCACTGAGCACGTTAATAATAACTCAGAATGGTACAGTGAATAAACCCATTAATGATCACCGAAACCCAATCCCTGAGTTCTACAGGTGGTAAAACTGAAAGGAGGCTAAGTAATCTGTCCAAAATTAAGCAGCAGGTAAGTGGTGAAGACAGGGTACCACCCACCTAGCGCCGTCAAGTTAATTCCGACTCATAGCGACCCTATAGGACAGAGTAGAACTGCCCCACAGAGTTTCCAAGGAGCACCTGGCGGATTCGAACTGCTGACTGAAGATAGGGTAGAACCCATATTTCCTAACACCAACTGTGATGCTGTCTTCACAGTAAGCTCACAGTTCCTCAACTATTGATCAAGTTGATTTCATTCCTCCCCCTGAATAGCAAATTTTTTAAAGCTGTAGGAAAAGGTAAATCAAATGAAGCGTCAATCTTCAACTTCCATTCATCAATCACTGAAATTTCACATTAATTATATATAATTTTCTTCTTTACCCAAGAAACCCAGTATAATTTGGATGATTTTGGGAAGGTCTAAACCACGGGACGAATTAGTGAGTTGAAGCATATTGCAGGGGAGGATAAAGACGACTTAGACTGCAGGCATCTCAGACATGAACCGAGAATAATGATTTACTAAAATGAATAATAAAGACAAACAAAACCAAATTCCCGTAATTAAAGTGATGTTTCCCAATGTGACAACCAGACTTCCAAGATGTTTCTTTTTAAAGAGAAGGAAGAATTTTTGTATGAGAGGCTGACTTTATTTGTAAACTTTCACTTAAAGCACAATAAAATTTAAAAAAAGGAGGAAGAGAACAGGCAGATGTCATCTTTTTTTTTTTTTTTTAAGTTCTGTATTCAAATAAATTTGGAAGATGCTGGGTTCTAAATATTTCTACTGAATATTCACAAAGCACATTATGTTTATTAAGGCTCTAAAAAGGCTTGGGGGGAAGACGGCTGCTTAGTTTTGTTTAACCCAATGTTTCCCAATCTTGTTTGAGAGCTTTGGTGTGCAGAATTCACATTTACATCTCCCGAGGAACATACTTCAGAAGTACATATAGCATTCTTGATGAATAACCTGAATATGACACCCATTAAGAGTATTTATTGTGAAATCTACTTCATCTTCCATGCTAAACTTAAAAATCAAGCCAAGAGAGGGACCCAGTGAATAGAATGAAAATAACAACCACCACTAACACATGATAAACGTAAAGTGCAAGGCACTGTGCTAAGCACAAATTTTTTTTTAGAAAGGGAGGGAGGGTCTTTAGCCATCAAATTATCCTCCCCAGAGGCTCTATTTACTCATATACCAGCAAAACATGTACACATCTTTTTTTTACATAAATAAACATACTACACACACTGTTCTATAACCTGCAATTTTCACCAAGCTGTACAACAACATATATTGGCAATGTTTACAAATTGGTACATGTCTTAGTTATCCAGTGCTGCTATAAGAGGAATACACAAGTAAATGGCTTTACCAAACAGAAGTTTATTTATTCTCTCACAGTTTAGGAGGCTAGAAGTCCAAATTCAGGGTGCCAGCTCCAGGGGAAGGCTTCTTCTTCTGTTGGCTCTACGGGGAAGGTCCTTGTCATCCATCTTTCCCTGATCTAGGGGCTTCTCAGCGCACGGACCCCAAGTCCAAAGGACGCACACGCTCCTGGCTCTTCTTTTTTGGTGGTAATGAGGTCCTTCTTCTCTCTGTTCAATTGTCTCTTTTATATTTCAAAAGAGATTGACTCAACATACAATTTAATCCTGTAGATTGTCCTGCCTCATTAACATAACTGCCTCTAATCCTGCCTCATTAACATCATTAAAAAAAAAAAAAAAAACCATTGCTGTTGAGTCACGAACTTATAGTGACCCTACAGGACAGAGTAGAACTGCCCCACAGGGATTCCAAGGAGCACCTGGTGAATTCAAACTGCCGACCTTTTAGTTAGCAGCTAAACTCTTAACTACTTGCCACCAGGGTTTCCCGTTAACATCACAGAGTTTAGGATTTACAACACATAGGATAATCACTGGGTTGTAGGGCTTTGTCTCATGGATTTGTAGGGGCTCTTTATTTGGGAAATTAGTCCCTATATCTCCTTATATCACACAACCACACAATACTGGGCCTAGCCAAGTTGACACACAATTTTGGGGGGACACAACTAAATCCATAACAGTACATAAGGAGATTCACGGGTATTATTTTTAAGACTGAACAGTTTTCTAATGTACAGCTGTAACATATTTATTCACATTTGGGTTATTTCTAATCTTCGGCCATTATAAACACTACTACGATGAGTATCCACTACCCGTCAGTTTGACCTACTATAGTGACTCGCATGTTGCTGTGATGCTGGAAGATACGTATGCCATCAGTATTTCAAATACCAGCAGAGTCACCCATGGTGGACAGGTTGCAGTGGGGCTTCCAAACTAAAACAGACTAGGAAAAAAGGCCTGGCGATCTGCTTCTGAAAATTACCCAGTGAAAACCCTATGGATCACAACAGAATATAGTCTTATGAAGTGCTAGAAGATGAACTCCCTGGCTTGAAAAGCAACAAAGGACTCAAGCATGCTGGCAAGAATGAGGATGGCGCAGGACCAGGTAGCATTTCTTTCTCTTCTACACAGAGTCGCCATGAGTCGGAGTTGACTCAACAGCAATTAACAACAACAATGTTGTTGCTGTTGTGTGCCCTCAAGTTAATTCCAACTCACAGCGGCCCTATAGGACACAGCAGAACTGCCCTCATAGAGGTTGCAAGGCTATAATCTTTACAGAAGCAGATTGCCACATCTTTCTCCCACAGACCAGTAGGTAGTGGTAGGGTCAAATAACCTTTTAGTTAGCAGCTGGGTGCTTAACCACTGTGCCACCAGGGCTCCCATTTATGTTATGAATAGTATACATATCTCTATCCAGGAATATGTGTTGATACCTAGGATAAATCCTAGGACTGAAATTCCTGGTCAAATGATATAAGAGTTTTAATATTACAGACTTCGCCACACTGCTCACTGAAGAGACTATTGTTTTGCACTCACACTCTCTATAGAGTATGTTACAGAACTTTTTAATCTTTTCCTATCTTATGGTGATAAATGGTACCTCAGTATGTATCACTTACTTACTTGCATACTTCTTATCCTGAGTGGGGTTAAGCATCTTTTCATATGTTTAAAAAAAAAGCCACTGTTATTTCCCTTCCTAGAGACTATTTCCTTTGTCCATTTTTCTACTGGATGGTAGGCTTTTTCTCATGGATTCATAAAAAAATGGGCTCTTTATTCGAGAAGTTAGTCCCTGTATCTCCTTATATCACCAAATGCTCTTTCCAGTTTTCTTGATGTCTTTGCTTATGTAGTCTTTTTGCAGGGTTGTTTGCTTGTTTTTTAATGCCATCAAATTTATCAATCTCGAAGTTCCTAGGCCAGGGAAGATTGATGACAAGGACCTTTCCCCAGAGCCGACAGAGAAAGAAAGCCTTCCCATGGAGCTGGAACCCTGAATTCGGGCTTCTAGCCTCCTAGACTGCAAGAGAATAAACTTCTCTTTGTTAAAGCCATTTACTTGTTATATTTTCTGTTACGGGAGCACTAGCTAAGACAGTATTTTATACTGGATTACATTAAATTTACAGATTAACTTAAGAAGATTGGCATCTTTTTTATAATTTAATTTTTGTTGTTGTTGAGAATATATACAGCAGAACGTAAACCAATTCAACAATTTCTACATATACAATTCATTGACTTTGATCACATTCTTTGATTTGTGCAACCATTCTCACCCTCCTTTTTTGAACTGTTCCTCCCCATTAACATAAACTCACTGTCCCCTAAGTTTCCTATCTATATATCTTTCGAGTTGCTGTTGTCAGTTTGATTCCATGTCGATAGATCTTAAAAGAGCACAGTGCTCAAGGCAGACATTCTTCACTAGTTAAGCTAGAGAACTGCCATCTTAAAGTCCAAAAATATGGCCGGCTTTCTCATTTTTTCATATCTTCTTTTCTGTGCCTCAGGAGCATTTTTAAATGCCTTCATATACATTATATGTATTTCTCACTGAGCTTATTCTAAGGTATTTTATCTTTTTATGCTAATGATCTTTTCCTCCACTATATATTCTAACTAGTTATTGTTAGTATACATGAAAGCTATGAATGTTGGCACATTATCTTGGTATTCAGCACATTCATTATTTATGTGTGTGTGTGTGTGCTTTAGGTGAAGGTTTACAGAGCAAATCAGTTTCTCATTCAATAGTTTATACACAAATCGTTCCGTGACATTGGATGCAATCTCTTCAATGTGTCAACACTCTCCCTGTTACCACCCTGAGCTCCCCACTTACATTCATCTGGTTTTCCTGCCCCTTCCTGCCTTCTCATCTTTACTTTTGGCATATGTTGCTCTTTTGGTCTCATACAGATGATTATTCTAGGGAGCACTTTCCTCGTGGGCATTACTGTTTATTTTATAGGCCTCTCTCTTATTTGGCCGAAAGGTGATCTCCAGGAATGACTCGGCATAATGTCCACCACACTCATTCACATTGTGAGATGTTTTGCGGATTCATCATTATTCTTTATCACTGCATAGTATTCCATTGTGTATATGTACTACAGTTTTTTTTATCCATTGATCTGTTGATGAGCACTAAGGTTGTTTCCATCTTTTTTGCTACTGTGAAAAATGCTGCAATGAACATGGGTATGCATATGTCTATTCATGTGACGGCTCTTATTTCTCCAGGATATATACCTACAAGTGGGATTGCTGGCTCATATGGTATTTCTATTTCTAGCTTTTTAAGGAAGCACCAAACCGTTTTTCATAGTGGTTGTACCATTTTACATTCCTACCAGCAATGTATAAAAGTTCCAATCTCCCTACAACCTCACCAGCATTTGCTGTTTTCCGCTTTAGTGCCGGGGTGAGATGGTATCTCGTTTTAGTTTTGATTTGCATCCCTCTGATGGCTAATGATTGCAAGCATCTCTTCATGTGTTTTTTAGTCACCTGAATGTCTTCTTTGGTGAATTGTCTGTTCATATTCTTTGTCTGTTTTTTAACTGGGTTGTTTTTTTATTGTTGTTAAGGTGTTAAAGTTTTCTATAAATTTTAGAGATTAGACCCTTGTCAGATATGCTATAACCAAAATTTTTTTCCCAGTCTGTAGGCTCTCTTCTTACTCTTTTGGCAAAGTCTTTTGATGAGCGTAAGTGTTTTAATTTTTAGGAGATCCCAGTTATCAAGTTTATCTTCTGCTCTTTGTGTATTTTTAGTTACATTTAGTATTCTATTTATGCTATATATTAGGGCCCCTAGTGTTGTCTCTATTTTTTCTTCCATAAGCTTTATCATTTTAGGTTTTACATTTAGGTCTTTGATTCATTTTTAGTTAATGTGTATGGTGTGAGGTATGGATCTTGTTTCATGTTTCTGCTAATGGCTATCCAGTTTTGCCAGCACCATTTGTTAAAGAGTGCCTCTTCTCCACTTAACAAACTTCAACTCTTTGTCAAAGATCAGGCATCCATAGGAGGACAGATTTACTTCTGGGTTCTTAATTCTGTTCCATTAGTCCATGGGTCTTCACTGTATCAGTACCAGGGTGTTTTGACTACTGTGGCTGTATAGTAGATTCTGAGATTGGGGAGTGTGAGGCCTCCTACTTTGTTCTTCTTCAATACTGCTTTGCTCATCTGGGGCCTCTTTCTTTTCCATATAAAGTTGGTGATTAGTTTTTCCACCTCATTAAACAATGTTGGAATTTGGATTGGGATCACATTATATTTGTAGTTCACTTTGGGTGGTATTGACATTTTCACAATTTAAGTCTTCCTATCCATGAGCATGGCATTTTTTTCCATTTATGTAGGTCTCTTTTGGTTTTTTGCAGTAGTATTTTTTTAGTTTTCTTTGTGTAAGTCTTTTACACCTCCAGTTAGATTTATTTCTAAGTGTTTTATCTTTTAGGGCTATTGTAAATGGTATCGTTTTTCTGATTTCCTTTTCAGAGTTCTCTTTGTTGGTGTAGAAGAATCCGACTGATTTTTGTACATTGATCTTGTAACCCTGCCACTTTGCTGAATAATTCTATTAGTTCCAGTAGCTTTCTTGTGGAGTCTCTGGGATTTTCTATGTATACAATCATATCAGCTGTGAATAGGGATAGTTTTACTTCTTCCTTTCCAATTTGGATGCCCTTTATTTCCCTTTCTTGCCTTGTTGCTCTAGCTGGAACTTTCAGTAGAATATGGAATAAGAGTGGAAATAAAGGGCATCCTTGTCTGGTTTCCATTCTCAAGGGGAAAGCTTTTAGTCTCTCCATCGAGAATAATGTTGGCTGTTGGTTTGTATGTATGTCCAGGCATGTTTGTAAATTATCTTATTCTTCATAATGAAAAAAAAAAAAATTTATAAATAGGAGTATCAGGTATTCTATACATGATACTCCTATTTATTTTACCGCTTGTCTGATTTTTATGTCTTTGTAACTTTTTTCTTTCTCTTGTATAGCTGTGTTAACTTCTGATTCCACAACACCATGAAGAAGGAGTGAAAACGTTTATCCTTACTTATTCCTCACTTAAATGGTGATGTTGTTGAATCTCCTATTAAGCCTGAGATGGTTTTGGGGCTGCGATATACATACATTACTATGCTAAGGAGGTTTTCCTACTTTATTTTGAGGTCCTTTTTTCTTAAATCAATAATAGATATTGAATTTTGATAAAATTCAATGCCTTCTCTATAAAAATGATCACATAGTTTTTTTCTACTGATATCTAATAAGATGATAAACGTCGCTAATAAATTTCCCACATTTGAGCCCTCTTGCATTCCTAAAATAATCCTCACTTGCTGTGGTGTGTTACTCTTTTTATGTGTACATATTAAATGTGTTTCTCTCATCCACTCACCTTACTCCAACCACACTGGCCTCCTCGCTGCTCCTCATACATACCAAGCTTGCTCTTACCTAGGGACTGTGCAGTACCTGCCACACCTGCTGTTCCTTAAAATACTCCGCCCCCAGATGTTCTCGTACAGCATTCTTCCTTTCATTTATGCCTCTGCTTACATATCCACTTACAGAGGCCTTTCTACTCTCCACCACATAAAACAGAAACCACCTTCCAATCTTGTCACCCTTTACCCCTATTCTGTTTTATTTGTATCTGTAGCAACTGTCACCTCATCATCTAACATACGTTATACTTAATTCCTATTAATTTATATTCCATCTCCCCCAGTTGAATGTAAGCTCCACGACAACAAGGGCTTCATTTACTTTGCTCATTGCTCACTTCCAGTGCTGAGAATAGGCCTGGCAAATAGAAAGCGCTTATAAGTATTTTTTGAGCTAATGAACACACATTTTATAAACAATAAAACTGAAACCTAAGGAGATTAAGTAACTGAGACCACACAGTGACAGAACTGGGACTGAAACCTAAGTCTAACTTTAAATTTCCCAACTCTTAACAACTAAAACAAACAAAAAGTGATTTTAGGCTCTGGCAAAATGCTCATGTAATACGAATGCTGAAGCACGAGTTACTGACTCCGATGAAAGTCAGAGGAAAATTGTGCACATGGTCCTTGTACAAGGTAGCAAAAGAATCAGAAGATAGCCTCCCAAGAATTCCTTGGGAATTACGGAAATTATGTTAAAGTAACTCTCCTCCCTCAATATCTATGAGTCGCACGGCAAGCATCGTAAAGCTCTGACCTTCACCTACATGTGTCCTTGGATAATCAGAAGATAAAACTGGACATTTTATAGCCAAATGGCCATTAAACATGTGTGTTTACTACTGGTGCTGGCAGACACACATGGAAGTACCACTCCTTCCAGGCTACCCATATTACAGCCAGTACAGACACCAAGGACTGGGGTTTGAAAAAACTATTGGCTCTTTCAAAGTCTAAGGTCTTTTTTTGTTTTCAACAGGCATATTACTATTCTTTGTGTTCTTTTCCTCTTCTAGCACTAAGACATGTTCCTTCCTTGAACCAACTTTAAGCTAAAAAGAAAATTTCATGAATCTCCATTTCTGACATTCAACAGATCCTTTAATTTTTTCACCAGACTTCAATCAAATTCTGTATTTTAGAACTGAGGTGCTGAACCAACAATGCAATCTGTCACATTTAATTTCATCAATGTAAAGCATAATGCTAGGATTGGGCTAGTGAGGCTAACTGTTCTGAACCTACAAATTTAAAAAGAAAGGCTCGTTTATGTTTTTTTATATAGTAAATAAAGTCATTTTCCAACATTTTACTATCAAATTTCAGTAGTTCTTCCACCAGGACACACTTGAGGGAAGACACGAAAGGACTTTTCTAATGGTTCATTCTACTATTGCTCATAGCCTTCTAAATATTTCTCCTCATTGGCTTTTATTCAAAGGTTAAATTTACAGAAAATGTTTTCAATTGCTTAAAAATACATCAGCCAAAAGAAAAAAGATTTTAGAGCTATATTATGACTTTGGGAATTGCATCTTCTTCAAGCCATCTTTAGTTTAAATGATAGGCAACAGAACTGACAGATTGGTCAAGTTCAAAAACACCTCTTAAACAGAGCCCAATTCTTCTATCTCAAATTCTCACCTTGGTCAAGGCCAGAGTAAACACCTGTCCTTCATATTTTTATATAACGTCACTCTGAAAGCCACAAATACAAGCTTTCACACCAGGAAGGAAACAAAACTCCAGTACACTGGACAAATTTCCACTCTCTTAACCCAGTCTATTGATTGTTCTCTTGACTTTCTCAGCTGTCAAGACAGTGAAAGAAGGAAAAGGATCTTTCTGTAAAACTGTTAACTGTAACCAGGTAAGTCTGCCCTTTAAATACTTCATACAGAGAGAGATAAAATAAAACATGTTCAGGTTTAAAATTCTGCTATGAAAATCATATTCTAGTGCTTGACCAAAATGCTGCAAGATTTTAATAAAATAAGATCATTAAAGTGAAGTTTTATATTTCATGGGCCAAGGCAGAGACATTAAAGGAGAATTTTAAAAATTAACATTTAAAAGATACCATACTTTGGAAAATTAAGAAAAAAATAACAGTTGTGCCAGTTCAGAAATGCCTTAGAGAGTAAGGGAATCTAAAGAGCATCAGGTATTTTAAAAAGAAGTCAGAGGTTCAAAATTTAAAAAATAAAAAGATAACCGTTAAGAAAATTCACGTTAATAAAACTCAGCTTAATACAGGAAAGTAATTTATTCATCTTGCATAATACTATTTCATTTTATTTAGCCCTTTCTCAAAGAATTCTAGAGATCTTTATAAATTTTATTAAGTTAATCATTTACCAATATGAAAGAAAAAGGCATTGCTATTTTCATTTGGTAATATGCAAAAGTTTTTAGTTTAAAAATAAAAGGTAGAGATATAAAGGTTCAGGAAACTTTAAAGCAAAGAAGACAGAAAGTATACCCCTTTCCAGTTTAGGGGAAGGGGAGCGAAACAAAAACGGAAACACAGAAATATAAGACCGGCTTAAGGAAGCAAGAAGATTTGGAGTTTACTGTGCAACGGTGTTGCCAGAGACTCACAGGTTCCCAGTTTACACTTCAACATTCAAAATTACTTTTTTTTTTATATCTAGTCCTAAGCATGCTGCTTGTCTGATGATACAAACAAACAGACTAACACCGGGCATCATCACTTATATTTCTGCCTTTGAATCTCGGAAGCAAGAGATGTTCAGGAGCATGATATGGCTGCCAAAAATTCTCTCATATAAAATGCCAAACACAGAAAATGTGAAGACAATGAAATGAGACAAGTTGCTATCAATGACAAAAAAAAATCAAGCAAGAAGAAAAAAAGAAAAGATTCAACCATTGCCAGAGGCGGGCTAGAAAAACAAAGCGTGGCAAACATCCTGGGTGGTCACAGGGCACCTTGTATATGTCTCTAGTGCTATTTGTTTGCGTGTTTTTATGGCACACTGGTTAAGAGCTCAGCTGCTAACCAAAAAAAAATTTTTTTTTTTTTTTTTTTTTAACCAAGAGGTCGGCAATTTGAATCCACCAGCTGCTCTACTCTGTCCTATAGGATCACGAGGAGTTGGAATCAACTCAAAAGCAATAGGTTTGGTTTTGGTTTATTTATCCTCCTAGGAGGTTGTGATCTCCTTGAGGACAAGGACCTGCCTTTATATCAGCCTGGCCAGTCAGCCACTGAATTCAAATAAATGAATCAAGTGTTGAGTCAATTAATCTTTCTTAAATTCTCTTGACAAAAAAAATCCATGGCTTTTATGTTATGTGAATTTCAGCTCAAAAAAATTTTTTTAATATTCTTGTCTTGAAATACATGTTGAAAGTCTGGCAGGAAAAGGGCCTTTTTTAAATAATTAAGGCAAAGTTATTTTAAAATAAGATCATAAGTCACTGGACTCTAACTTAAGGGTAGTATATTTATACAAGAAACAGAAATCCTTGCAATTACACATGTATATCCTAACCCTACATGTCTGGTTTTCTCATCTGTCCACACAGGTGAGTATACAAACTCAAAACACTTATCAAGCCTCTGTATGGTTTCTGGGTCTGCTGATCGGCATGCTGTTGAAACTATGATTTACTTTATTTAGATGCAAACAGATTTCTGCAATACTAGGTGCCACCCGAGGAAACAGAATCTGAGCGTTTCGTTTTGTTTTTCTTTCTTGTGGGGTAAAAAAACACTGAACAAAGAATGTTGCCAGGAGGAATCCAGGGTTAAAGGGAACTTCAGGGAAATCCAGAGGACTGCTTTGGCTTCAGGCTCTCTCTCCTAATCTTAAGTGTTTGAATCTATTCTGCTTCTTCCAGGAAATGTAAAGGCCACCACCATGGGGATAGGGAACTGGTTGGTACCATAGTTCTGGAGCTCCTGAACCAAGCACCTGCCCCACATCTTCCTGAATCTCCCCTGCAGACGCATCTGCACCTGTTGAGCCCCAGCTACTAAGATGCCCCTGAGATGGATACAATAAAAAATCTCATCCAAGTAAAAATGTTGATCTTTGGCATGGCGCTCCAACTTTGAAAGGTCAAGTACACACCAGCCAGCATTTGAAGCAATTAGCTAACCTCATGTCCACTGTCTGTGCTCTACAAATTAAAATCCTAGAGCAAAAATGCAATGTGGCCACAGGCCAAAGAAGGGAAAATGAGAACTTCAGTAAAAGTATGCAGAGGGCAAAGACATTATTATGAATTTCCCATCTAAATTCATAATGCTGACACCCATGACTGGGAGCTTACAGAGATTTCACATGATCCGTCAGGCTTCGCTAGACAGACTGTAAGAAGGCAGGGCAGGAGCCTGCTTCTCTATGATCTCATTACTGCTCAACAAACCACAGATACACAAACCCTAAAATTAATACAGATATTTATATTTCTCTCAGAAACTGTCTAAATGACATGATTATGCATATTCATGATAGAAAGGTGAAGTCAATTGCTCAGAGTTAATTGTCATGATCAAACCTCTGATTTGTTGGCAAAGAGAACCACCACCCACTGGCTAATACCTTTTCCACCCATCCAATGACAGAGAACTGAAATAAATTTCTGACATCTTGATGTCCTTTTCAGTGACCCCACTGAAGTGAAAAAGTGATTCAAGTCAGAACAACTATGCCTTTTGGAAAAATGCTCTGGCCCCAAGCCCTCAGCACAGATACCTTTTACATACCAACCTGCCTTAACACCCAGCATGTCAGTGCTCATCGAATCATAGACACGTGGCACTTGGAAAGTAAAAGTAAATTAAATGTCCACATATGCAGCTTTCTTTCTACACTATTAGGCAACAGGCACACGTGGAATAAGTTAAGGCACTGACCTCTGGCTTGAACACAAATGGAATTACTGCACCACATATTATTTAAAAATGCAAAGCACAATCTCCAGTTCATTTGTCACTTGGAGAAATTGCTGTGCTTTTATAATGAGAATTCATTTATGAGAAGCTCTTAGCACAGTCTTCCCCTTAACCTTCTCAATTTATCCTACATTTGCTACTCTTCCACAGCTAACTTTTATGTGCAATTTTAAGGCTGTGTAATAGAAGTTACAAGGGCACCAGTCTTTGAAAGCCAAGGAACAATCTAAGGAAAATGAGGTGATACTACAAGCTGCCAATGATTTGCCCTCTCCTGACCCAACATACTAAAAAATATGATCAGGCAGGATTTTTCATAATCTCTGTCAAGGGGCAAAGAAGAGGTACAAGCTTTAACTTGGCTGTGCAATGGGGATATGTATATAACTTTTTAATCCCTAAAATAAAGAATAAAAAAGTAATGCACTATTTTAACACGACCCATTGCCTTCAGAGATGATGACAATATTATATACCAGCAAAAATGTCTTTTAGCCACCATTAATTTCTGAGGGTTCTCTAGGCATCATCCAAGCTTATTCAGCAGTAACCTGAGCGTGAGCCTTGTGGGAGTGTCCAATGCTTTCACGTGATGGGTAAGCTTAGTGATACTGATTCACTCTTCCCTAAGCCAGCGGCATCAGCTGAAAATAGACGTAATATGCTCCTGTTCTGCTCTGTCCCATAGGGTCACTATGAGTCGGAATCAACTCGACGGCACTGGGTTTTTTTGGGTATGCTCCTGTTATATATACTTTACAGTGTTACTGT
Organism: Loxodonta africana; assembly: GCF_030014295.1. Taxonomy (NCBI): domain Eukaryota; kingdom Metazoa; phylum Chordata; class Mammalia; order Proboscidea; family Elephantidae; genus Loxodonta; species Loxodonta africana. The sequence goes on along the minus strand of NC_087354.1, from coordinate 73,539,711 downwards.
GAGGACTGAATTTTAAAAAAGAAACAATACCTGGAAACTACTCCATAAGCTGTACAAGTGCTATCCAAACACAGTACTGCTGCTGACAGCAACAGGTCTGCACCATTCCCCAACACCAAAAACAGAAAAGGATTGCGCAAGTACAGAATCAGGCTACTCTGCTAAACATACCCAGTAACACCCGAGCAGACCACAAGACAGGCTAAAATCTGAATGTCAATCCCCCGAAAGCTCCTCCAGCTCACATGGCTGCAAATCTTGTGAAAATCTTAGAACTATTGTCTGAAAGCAGCTGAAGTAGTAGTTAATCAGGAAAGGCACGGGTCCCTTCCAGAGTGCGATGAAAGCGGTGGGCCTTCCGCCCATTAAAAAACAAAGCAAACAAGCCAAGTTTATTTTTCTGATATCAAGGGGTGGTTCTTGGACCCCAGGCTAGGAGTCCCTAGCTACAGGTTATTGAATGAGTGCTCTGCTAATCAGAAAGACACGAGAGAAAAGGAATGGGCTTATAATGACAACAGAGTACCCCAGGTAAAATGATTCGTGCTACCTAGGTGCTACACACAGGAAAATCCTTCACGAGACCCTCACTGGAGACACGAAGCTGAAAGTTCTGAGATTCCAAGTTACCTCTGCAGCATTCGGACAAATGATGCCCTGGGGGGTCATGCAGAAAATCGCTTCCCTTGATAGAGAACCAGGGTTCCAACTAATGTAACATCTAAAAAAACAGTGTTTACACACATCCAGTGGCTGCTTCAGCATTCCCGCATAAAGGGGGCTTAGGAGTAGCAACCTAATTGGAAGCGGGAGCTAAGGTATTTGTTTTGCAGGTAAAGTTGTTTAGGACTTCAAATAAGATTGAAAAAAACATCAAATGCCAATGGCAAAGCAGGGAATGCTACACTAAAGCACGCCAAGCCAGGCCGGGCTCATCAACACCCCTGGTTCTCAAGCTTTACCACGCAGCAGAGCCACCAGGAAGGCTTATTAAATACAAACTGTTGGACTCCATACCTCAAAGCTTCTGATTCAGTAAGTCTGGGGTGGAGGCTAAGAACGCATTTCTAACAAATTTTAGGGAATGCTGATGCTACCGGTCAGGTGGGTCACACTTTGAGAATCACCAATCTATACACAATTAGAGTCTGTGTCGTCTAGGGCACCCCAACTTCTTAAGCATTTTTGTAGTGTAATCCGATGCCATATACCCACTACTGTTGAGTTGATTCCCACTCACAGCGATTCCACAGGGTTTCCAAGGCTGTAAACCTCTATGGAAACAGAGTACCACATCTTCTCCCACGGAGCCACTGGAAGTTTCAAACCACCAACCTTTTGGTTAGCAGTCTAATAACAAAACAGTACCACCTGTCACCCACATCAGCTTCATATACAGTAGACACTGGCTGGGCTGAACATTCTGGATACACAATAAGCTTCCAGATGACCAGTAAGTGTCTGTAGGTAATTCACTACAGACAAATGAAGAGGAAGAATTTGGAACAGTTTTGTTTTAATATTTCATCCTCAGGAAGAAATAAACAGAAAATTGGTGCTAAGAGGATTTACTTATGGCTTAGCAATCCATCCATTACTCCAGAGCTGTGGTTTTTAAATTGAGCTCCACAGAGCCCCAGATGTTTTATCCAGATACCTCAAGGGTTGACGTGAGAGGGAAAAACAGAAAAATGAGGGAGGCTTTTGGCCTCCCATTTCCATCCCTCTTTGAACCAGAAGTTCAGCATTTCTCTGATTTACATACTGGGATAAATTATATTTTCTAATTGTTTTACCGTCCCTTTGGGGGGAAGAAAGGTTTAAATATCACTGAATTTGATTACCTCTAAGAGTCTTCCATTTCTGTAATTCTAATACAGTGTAGCACTCAAAGGCTGAGTGGCACATTACAAAATAAAAACACCAAACGGACCCAGGAAGCTAACAAATAACATCAAAATGACTGCTTAGTGGTCATATCACATTTGTGTCCTGTAAGAAGGTCTGGACGTCATACACAGGAGCTTCCAATCTCACTGAAGGCAGCAACTCTACCTCCATAGCTGTAATATAAAAAACAGGCAAACTTCAGTGGTAATTATCTTTACTTAATGTTGCCCTGTCAAGCAGACACCTTGTAGAAACCAAGCTCTTCTAAGTAAGTGTCACAGTGATACTGTGAGATACAGAACAAGAGGCCACATTCTCAGGATTGTTATCAGACGAGGCCACCCACTAAACGGGTAAAACTTCTGTATGACACGCATTTGAAAGCCACCAGGCAAGTACTAGGCTCATTACTGTGGTCCACAAATGGACCACAGGTGAAAGGAAAGAAGGGGAGTGGGAAGAGATACACACATATTTTACTGTTGTTATTGTTAGGTGCCATCAAGTTAAGTTCGCCTCATAGCAATCCCATGTGATAAAGGAGAGCTACCGCATGGAGTTTTCTTGGCTATAATCTTTACGGGAACAGATCACCAGGTCTTTCTTCCACAGAGCTGCTGCGTGGGTTCAAACTTCCAACCTTTCAGTCAACAGCTGAGCACTAATCATCGTGCCATTTTATTAAAGCCTTTAATTCATAAGTTATCCATAATTCCAGTGTTCAAAACCATCTATGGGGGATGGCAGGAGGCAAATGAGGATGTGGAACTTCCTAAGAATGTGCCATTCATTCCTAACATGACAAGTTGATTTCTAACTGTGAAAGTGCAATGACTAAGGTGCCCTCCTACCATCACTACCGTCTTTGCCTAAGGCAGCATCTAGAAGGGCTGAGGAAGAAAAGAGAGTCTCAATGAGCGGGTAACTTGCAATTCAGGTCCAACAGATAATCTAAACCCATCTCTTTTAAATCAAGGCAGCCAGAATGTCCCTACTCTACCTGCTCTAGGGACCACGGAGGGGGCAGGGAGATGCATTAGGCAGAGGTGTTACATAATCATTCTTTCGTTCAACAAATGTTTTCTGAGCTTTTTTGTTAATGGTAAATGACATACAGTCCTAAATCTCAAGTAGCTTCCCATAAAAAAATCCATTAATGTCAAGTCAATTCTGACTATAGGACAGAGCAAAATTTCCCCATAGGGTTTCCAAGGCTATAACCTTTATGGGGAAACCCTGGTGGTGTAGTGGTTAAGTGCTATGGCTGCTAACCAAGAGGTCAGCAGTTTAAATCTGGCAAGCGCTCCTTGGGAAACCTATCGGACAGTTCTACTCGCTATGAGTCAGAACTGACTCGACGGCAGTGGGTTTGGATTTTTTTGGTGAATCTTTATGGAAGCAGGCTGCCACGTATTTCTCCCTCAGAGCAGCTGGTAGGTTCGAACCAGGTCTGAACCGCCTGAACTTTTGATTACCAACCTGGCATTTAACCACTGAACCACCAGGGCTCCTTAAGTAGCTCATAGGGGCCCTGAAAGAACTACTTTCAGCGAATCAATACTGTGAAGGCATACCTAAGGCAAGGACCTGGGTTACAGTCAGAGGTCAAAACCAAAGGCGCAATTACAAATAGTCAAAAGTACCCTTGAAAAATCCCCTGAGTTATTCATAAAATACAATGCTATACTGTCTCTCAGTAAGTTCAAGATAACCAGTTTTTCCAGCCCTTTGAAAAAGACTGTTGTTTCTTCATGTGAGCACCAGATGAAGTAGTTGGCTCGCATTTTATGGGCCATGCTGTTAAACCCAAGATGCTCACACTCTGAGAGGAAATGAAATTTCCAGACAAATGACAGGCTCCCATCTCATGTTCACTCCAGGACTATGCTTATTGTATTTCAATTGTTATTTCTTGCCTTTGTTTTTTTTTTTTTCACCCAAGTGCATTAGATGAATTCCCACGAGGTAAATACGCATATAATGTGACTCCACTGTAATATCACCATCTTAATATTTACCCAAAGACAGGTCAAAAATGTTATTTCTTTGAGTTAGCATAATATGAAGCCTTCCTTTGAATGCGAACATGTTACACAGCAATGTTTATATATTAATCCTACATAAGAAAATGAATGATTTTACCATGTTAGCTTCAGTTACCTGAAAAGACTAGAGATAACAGACAATAGTGAACAGGTAAATTTTGATAAGTAGAAAGAATATCAAGAAAGATTCAGAATATAAAGTACACCCTCAGCAAATCTGGTCCTATCAGGGAACAATGGAAATGGTATACATGAGAACCATCAGAGGATCCTGTTAAAATGTAGATGTATACGTAAGAATCATCAGAGGATCTTACTGAAGTGTAGCTGTATACGTAAGAATCATATGGGGTTCTTGTTAAAATGTGGATGTATACATAGCAACCGCCAGAGTCTTGCTAAAATGTAGGTTCAGATTCAGTTTATCTAGGATGGAAAAGCAAATTCTCAGCGGGGGTTCGAACTGGTTGGAAGCCGTGCATAGTCCCAACTGCCAGTGTTTTACACTCCTTCAAGGTCACTTGAACTGTTATAGCTCCAACCTCTGTAGAGGCTAATACAGACACCTACATCCTTTCCATTTCTGTTCTCCGCAAAGAGTCACAAGAATGAGTGCCACTCCCATCACACCTCAGACTTGGCTGCTCAGCATCAACAAAGTAAGCCTACCTGGTTTGCTGGGAAACCTGGCCTTCTCCGATTCCCAGAGACACATGTATGCATTATTTCATTCAACAACAAATGTTTTCTCAGAAAACAATAGAACTCTCTTCCTGCCTCTCCCTAAACATCCCTTCCTTTACCTCACCTTTTTCTTAGCCTTCTTTCCTCTATGTGTCATACTACAAATTCTGCTGGTTTGCCCCTGAGCAGGCTCCTTACCTAACTATTGTTTCCCCTCCTTTGTACTATCATGAGGCCCTCAGCCAACCAACACTGTGAAATCATACCTAATGGGGCAGGGAACTGGGTTAGAGTATAAGGTCAAAACCAAGGCAACAACTACAAATAGTCAAAAGTACCCTTGAAAAGTCCCTTAAGTTACTCATAAAATACAATACTAAGCAGTCTCTCAGGAAGTCTCTAGATACCACCTGGTCTTCATCTGTTTTTCCTCAGCTTTCTAATGTCTAACATTTAGGACTGGCCTCTAGTTTCCTGGAAGAATACATGGGACATTTAAATGCAAAAATGTACAAAAGAAAACTTTATACTAGGCAAATAAATTTCATATACATTTTCATACAACTACACAGTTGAAGCCCTGCTCCATTTTCCTGAATACAAATGGTACAGAAATCCTCCATTCCTCCGTAATAGTCTCAAAATCACTCACCTCTGCCTTTCCCTCTTTTATGAATTCCTGATCTGCTCAGAACTTTTACTTGACCTCTATCCATGCTTATCGCCGTCTTAAATTCTTTAGCCGATTTTGGAAATGAAAATTTTTAAGTAGGCAATTAAAAAAGACTCGTAAACTTATTCTTGACAGGGCTAGACTTAACTCTAACGAGATAAAATGACAAATGTGTGGCTTTCTGCCAAGGTATCATGAGCAGTAGAAGAAACAGATTCAAAATAGCTGATAGAATCTGAAAGACAGAATGACCTTCTATATACATTTTATCTTTTCCTTAGTTTACACTGTGTACAAGATATGAAACCTAGAGGTATTTCAATTTAGGAAGAGGCTTTCAGTTGAAGATTTAGGAAGGTATATCTGTGTGTGTGTGTGTTTAGGGTGAGGTGGGGTGGGGGTGGGGGGGTCATTATATCAGAGTATTTACTCATTAAATTACTATTTTTATCTGTAACAAATATGAAATATATAATACACAGTTTTCCTAAATGTTATGCCCTTAATCACTTAATTTTTGTTTTTTAGCCTTGGAAAATAAAATGTTCAATTCTTTGCTAAAATGCTTACCTCTCTCACACGGTTAAATTTAATTATAGGAAGACTTTTTTTTTTTTTTAACACAGGACCTATAAAATCTATTTAAATTTAGAACATATTAAAAATTTACCCACATTTTAATAAATAGTATGTCAGTGTTCACATTTTCATAATAATGTATCCTCAAACATCAAAAAGAAATATAATTTTTCACTACCCAGTACCGTCGAGTCGATTCACTAGCTATCCATAATTCCAGTAAGAAGTATTTTCTTACACTGGGGGAGAAAGTAAATTCTTAAAACATAAAAAATCATAAGCCCCCAAAATAGCTGACTTGAGATTCCCTTTATTTCATTGGTCCATAAAAGTAAAAGCATATGTCTTGTGATCTTAAAAAAATATATAAAAAGCTAAATTTCAAGTTTGTGCAAAGCCCTTTCTAATCCTCCCCTCAACCTCAAGAAACAGTTACCATTTTGGTAGCTCTACATCAAGGGTATTAATACTCTAAGCCATTCCAGCTTCAATGGCTGTTCTGGTTTTTTACTTTGGAAAACACCAGAGATAACACTTAATGGAGATTAATGCAGTTTTCACCTTGAAGAAGCAATTAAGAGAGGCTGATAAAGCAGCAGCTAAGCCCCAAACCATTTGTGCTTTCATGATAGGAAGCTGAAGATAATCTTGTTTAGTAAACATAAATCATTTCTGATCTGACCAAATTCTTAAAAGATATTCCAGACGGAAACTTTGCAAAACCAGGAGCTGCTTACATAAGTATTTACTTCCAACTCTGAAAACAAACTGGACCAGTTTTTCTTGTTGCTTCTAGGAAAGCAGCCTTTTAAACCAATGAAACAATTCAACACAAGGGCTTCCCTAGACCCACTCAGGCTCTATTTTTGGCCCCACCCCACCGCCCTTCTTCTATCAGTATTAGGTTTCTTGTAGCTAAATTTGCTCCCTCCTTCAGTTATCTATTTTAAAGTCTTTAGGCACAGAAAGCAAACCCCATTAATATTTTATCTGCGGGTATATTTTTGTAGTATGTTCACATTTTTCTTGGAAAAAAAGTCAAGATACAGTTCTTCAGACTTTTGTGTGTGCGTGTGTATATATATATTTTTAATTCTCTTCAGGGCTCTGTGAGGTTTACGCAGACAAGCTTCACACACAGGCTGCTGTACTTCCTCAGGTTCATGCAACCATTTAGGAACGGTTTGGCTTTACTTTTCATTTCCTTGTATTAAAGTCACTTGGACAGAGAGACTTTGGAAGCCACAATGTATAAGTCAGTGACTTGTCTGTTTAAAGGTCTATGTTAAAAAAAAAAAACAGAGGAATATTTTGGTTGTGCTGGTTAATTCAACACCAAATGTCTCTTAGGATACTGTATGACCCTCTTCCTATTAAATATGAAGGGAAATGCCAGTGGTCCTGATAGAGATCTACTATGCCCCAGAAAAGGAATCTGAGGCCTGTGAGTGGGAGCAGAATGAGATAAACCAAACAAAAGGCAGTGTAGAAAAATCAGTCCCCTCCACCCAGATCAAAACCTCATTTAGTTTTAAAGAGTACTGTGACAGGAAGCCCTGGATTAAATCTCAGATCCCGAATGTTTTAGTTCTTTATTCTACACCTCTAGATATTCCCCCATACGCAGTAGAAGAGCCAAGGGTGCAATATATTCAGTAGACTTTACTCATATCTGCCAAAACCTACATTACAAGCGTCTACTGAACTTCCATTTAGTAGGATTTTCCACTCCTATACCGTTGTTTTTTTTTTAATACTGTACACAGAAACCCTGGTGGTGTAGTGGTTAAGTGCTACAGCTGCTAACCAAAAGGTCTGCAGTTTTAATCCACCAGGCTCTCCTGGGAAACTCTATGGGGCAGTTCTACTCTGTTCTTTGGGGTGGCTATGAGTCGGACTCAACTCTATGGCAATGGGTTTTTCTTTTTTTTTTAATATACTGCACACGGAGCCCTGGTGGTGCAGTGGTTAAGAGCTTGGCTGCTAACCAATAGGTCGGCTTCGAATCCACCAGCTTCTCCTTGGAAACCCTATGGGGCAGTTCTACTCTGTCCTACAGGGTCACTACGAGTCAGAATCGACTCAATGGCAACAGGTTTGGTTTCATACTGCACAAAGCCCACACACCTGACCCCACATATCATCTGCACCTTGCAGCAACTATCACTTTATTCATCCCCTACCAAGGTAATCACATTCTAGGCACCTGATGAAGACCCTTCTAAAGCCTGGAAACACCCGATCCAGCAGCAGACCAGATCCTGCTGTCCCCTCTTCCTCTAGGACCAAGAACACTGCCCTTTATCCCAGGGCCGTGAGCTGGCAGGTGCCGACATGTGGAGTAGCTGAACCACTGACTGACAATTTTCTTCCCACCCAATGCAGTTCAAACTTCAAAACATATCACCAAACTCAAAATCCAGAGTCAGGCAAATATGGCTTTGACTCTGCCACTTACTGTCTCCAGGACATGGGCAAATAACTTCTCTAATCCTCAGTTTCATCTCTAAGATGGGGGTAATAATAGTATCTACCTTTATATTGTGAAAACAGAATGAGATCATGAATGTGCCTAACGCATAGTAAGCGCTCAATAAACATCAGCTATTTTATTATCATTTTACTATTACTACGTTGTTGTTGTGTGCCGTCAAGTCGATTCCAACTCACAGCAACTTATTACTATAAAAAACCCATTGCTGTTGTGTCGATTCCAACTCATAGCGACCCTACAGGACGGAGTAGAACTGCCCCATAGAGCTTCCAACGAGCGCCTGGTGGATTTGAATTGCCGACCTTTTGGTTAGCAGTGGTAGCACTTAACCATTACACCACCAGGGTTTCCGCTTATTACTACAAAAAAACCAACAAAACCCGTTGCCGTCGAGTCGATTCCAACTCATACCGACCCTATAGGACAGAACGGACCTGCTCCATAGAGTTTCCAAGGAGTGCCTGGTGGATTTGAACTGCCAACATTTTAGTTAGCAGCAGTAGCAATTAACCACTATGCCACCAGGGTTTCCCACTAATTACTATAGGGATCGTAAACTGGCAGGCTTCAGGCCAAATCTGAACTTTCTATTTGGTCACCACAATTCATTTTTATTGTTTTTGTTTTTTTAATACCTTTGGAGAGGTGAGCATTCGCTAGTCTGTCATAGTCCCCGCCAACCCTCCCCAGAGTCTTAAATTCATTACACTACCTGATTAGCCCCTGAGTTTTATGAAAATTAACATCCCCTCCTAGAGAAAAAAAGGCTTCAAGGCTATAAAGAAAAAAACCTTTAGACACAAAGACATTATAGAACTGGGGCAGCCACACATTATACTAAAAACAATGCCCTTTTAAAAACCATAGCAAGGAGCTACCAGTTTCCTAAAAAGCTTAATATTTCTCAATCAGTCAAAAGGCACATATGTGACAGGTAGAGGAAAGAGGAATAAATTCTACTTTGCAGTTTTGTGGTCAGTAATAACTTCTGGGACATGGAGAATTTGTGAGGCTCTTCTAGAACACCGTTCCCCTTTCCTCCTCTGGCATAAAATAGACAGAGGAAATATAATAATGGCAGACTTGAAAAATGTACTTCAAAAGCCAGAACTCTTCTCACAGTGCAGAAAGGCAGGATCTTAAATTCGCCTAACGGTTTACTTAGCTTATATAGAAAAAATAAGATGTCTGCCATTTAATGTTTTTCTTTTGTTATCAACTGAGCCCACACGGGTTTTCCATCAATGATAGAAAGATATAACTAGTAATTAAGAAACACACACATTCTTAATAATATACATCATTTCTGGAAAAAATACATTGTAAAAAGTATAAAAAACACTATAACACTATGAAGATATCTATTTCAGAGATTTATGCAAGCTATTAATCAATCATAAAATTAAACAACCATAATTCTCTGCAATTTATTAGAAAATCTCCATCTCTGTCTATGGTTCCCAAAAGTCCATCCAGTGAAAACATTTTCTTTAGTCATTTGCTTTCCAAATACTCTAAAACGAAAACAAATGGCTTTTATCAAGTTTCTTAAAAATTCTCAAAATAACTACAAAGTAAAAGGTAAACCAAAAAAACCCAAACCCACTGCCATCAAGTCAATTTCAACTCATAGTAACCCTGTAGGGCAGAGTAGAACTGCCCCAGAGGGTTTCCAAGGCTGTAAATTTTTACCGAAGCAGACGGCCATATCTTTCTCCCTTGGAGCAGCTGGTGGGTTCAAACTCCTGACCTTTCGATTAGCAGCCGAGCTCTTAACCACTGCACCACCAGGGCTCCTTAAAAGGCAAACAGGTTTAAAATTATTGTCACAATTATCAAGACAATGATCATGTATGAGCCCAAATCACATTTATTCTTTATGGAATCTGTACACGCTCGGGTCTGAGAATCCAAAGTAAATATAATTAAAGCCATTTACATATGGGAGAACAAGCAAGGACATATTCAACAATGTTAACAGTGATTATTTCTAGGTGGTCAGAGTAAAACTAAAACCAAACCCATTGCCATCAAGTCGATTCCGACTCATAGCAACCCTACAAGACAGATTAGAACTGCCCCATAGGGTTTCCAAGGAGCCGCTGATAGGTTCAAACTGCGACCTTTCCGTTAGTAGTTGAGTTCTTAACCACTACACCACCAGGGCTCCAGGTGGTCAGAGTATAAGTCATTATTTTGTGTGTGTGTATATATGTGTGTTTTCCAAGTCTTCTGCACAAAAGTTATTACTTTCATTGTCCGAGGAAAAAGGCTTATTTATATATTTTATTTTGGTTCACATAGGACCTAGACACTTAAGATTGTCATTAATTGCTGTCAGGTCTATTCCGACTCATAGCGACGCCATGTGACAGAGGAGAACTGCCCACTGGGTTTTCTTTAGGGAAGCAGATTGCCAGGTCTTTCTCCTATGGAGCTGCTGGCTGGATTCAAATTGTCGACCTTTGGGTTAGTAGCCAAGGACTTACTGATATATTTTAATAATACTGCACCTAACCACTGCTGGAGAACCAAGGTACATTTCTAAACGGCCCAGTCAGGAATGAGTGTGCAGAAACTAGTTCTCTAGCTTCCTCACTTGCGTTCTTTCCATTTCATCTTCTGAGAGGATTAACAGCACTGAAGCTCTATACCAAACAACAAAATCCTTTCTGGTGCCAGCTGGGCGTGTTCTCCAATACTCAATGCTTTCATCTTATACCCCAGGCTGCTTTAAACAGGAGCTGCTTCGTATTTGTTTTACACACCTCTACAGAGCTTAGCACAGCGCTCTCAACACACAGCAGACTATTGATACCTATTCGTTAACCATAAATGAAGCAACTAATGAATTAATTAACAGTCAAGTAAACCCAGTCTTCTGCTTTTTTACCTTTAGTAGCAGAGTGGTAAGGCGCCCTGGTGGTACAGTGGTTAAGCACTTGGCTGCTAACCGAAAGTCGGCAATTCGAACCCACCAGCCACTCCATGGGAAAAAGATGTGGCAGTCTGCTTTAGTAACAATTACGGCCTTGGAAACCCTATGGGGCAGTGCTACTCTGTCCTACAAGGTCACTATGAGTCGGAATCGACACCATGGCAATGGGTTTGGTTTGGTTTAGTTTAGCAGCCTGATGTTATGTATAGTAACATAAAGACTGAGATGTGGCCCCACCGACCAAGATCAGGAACGCGGACAGGAAGGCTTTCAGGAAACACCTGCAGCACTGAAGGAAGAAATGGCTTCTCCCTTAGCCAGCTCTGAACTTCCAGCATAAGAGCAACAGACCCAGAGGTGCCACGCTTCAAGAAAGCCATGAAATCAACTCCTGCTCCTTCTGTCACAGTTTGGAGAGGCATATGATGTTAGCTGTGGACTCCTAACCCAGCGTTACTATTCCAAAAGGAGAATTAAATCAGCAAACAGGCTGAGGAGGGAGGAGTAGCTGATCCCTGCTGGGTGATGACCTGCCCTGCTTTAATGACAGTGGTTACACACCCTATCAAACACTGGCAGGGCTTTCAGGGTTCTTAGACAAGGCGCTGAAGACTGGTTAATAACAGAGGAAACTTCCTTATGTTCTTTGGCTTCAGTCAGTTTAACTATATTTCCTGTGAATTTTCAAACCAGTGGGTATACAAATTGCATGAAGAAAAACATGAGATGTGTGTAAAATTAATTTTACGAGATGCTGTGATGCTATTGTTGATCCTTAACACTGAACTTGTGATGGTTAAAAGGAGCTGCTTCAGAGACTAATTGGGGTTTGTTTTGGTTTGTTTGTTTGTTTATGGGTCAGAGACTAATTAGTATGTATATGAACTGAAGTTTAGAATGGCAAGGGGGGAAGGAGGTAATTGGGATTCCACTTCCCAATGAGACTGGGTGGCTCTGTCTGTCCCAAACCACAGTAAAGAATGAGTTTTTGTGTTACCACCATAAGCAACCACGAATTGCTTTTGGAATGAAGGAAAATTCACAAGTGAGCAAGGAAAGAAACAACAAGCCCACACAATCTTTGCCATTTTCACACATAAGCTAAAGGTTAAGGGATGTATTTATAAATAGTCCTAACTCAACTTCTTTGACTCTAATCTTTCAGGCAATTGTAATGCAACAGTTTCAGTCAAACATATAGCTCTTTCAGGATTTCAGAAATGCCCTTCAGGGAAACACTCGTTCAACTCTGAGGCTTCTGGTGTTTTACTATAACCTCTCTGTGAGATTTCGCAGGCCTAATTTGCCTCAACCTTGGCCCATTTTCTTCACTGGACTATAATTTTGAGGTGCATGAGGTTTTTAAACAAGCACAGCTGCAAACACTTAGGAATATGGAAATTTTACCCTAGGGGGAAAAAGCCACAAACCTACTAGCCTCTTCAGTTTTGTGAAAGAGCTCTGTAGTGGGAAATACCTACATTGTGGCAGAGCTGGTCCTGATAACACGCGTAGACTCAAAGTCACATACAAGCCCAAACAGATGCTTGGGGCTCCTGACAGGCAAAAAAAAATGGCTGCCAGTGTTTCACACCAGTAACTCCAATGCTTCCTGGTGAGCCTCCAAAGTGGTATGCCTGAATCAAGAGGCATATGAATGCCACATCACAACTCTTGGAGAATCAATTCTCTTTGCCATAACCCAGTGTTACTTAAAAAGCCATATTTTATCAGCATCTTCCCACAACACCAAAAGGTTACTACTGCATGATACCTGAAAGCCTTGATACCCAATACTATTTCTAGGAAATAAGCCTAAAGAAATAGAGTGTAACAAAAAATTATGTACAAAACTGTTTATTCATCACATCACTACGTATAATAGTGAAAATTAATAACAACTTACGTGTCTAGAACAAGAAAGTGGCTATATATTTTCCTGAACATTCATATGATAGAATACTATGGAGCGGGGGAGGCGGGGCCAAGATGGTGGAGCAGTCAGACGCTTCCCATGATCCCTCTTACAAAAAAGATCAGAAAAAACAAGTGAAACAATTATATATATGACAAGCTAGGAGCCCTGAACATCAAAGGCAAAGTTAAGAAATCAGACTGTGCAGCAAGGGGAGGGAGAGACAGTTCAGAAGCAGTGACGAATTGCTGGGCCTGACTCCTCAGAAACCAGCGACCCTCAGGCACAATCCCCTGGAGCGACTGCAGCAGGGCTGGCGGTAGAGCTCAGGATGCGGTTTCCTCAGGGAGAGACAGCCAGCCGCACAGTCTACTCAACCTCCAAAACCAAAGAACAGCACTCCCAGCAAAAGCTAAGTACTTGCATTTATTTTACCGCGCCCCCAGCCCCAAGCTGGCTTCAGTGGCTGTCAATTTCCCTGGGCCTGAGATAGGTCCTGCTGAGTGTCCTGAGCCATTCTCTAAGCCTTGGAGAAGGAATAAGTTAACAATTGGAGGAGAAGATAATCTGCCAGTTCCACTAAGCTGGGGAGCTCAGGACAGAAGCAGCTCCCGTCCAGGCACAAACAGTCTGCACTTTGAATACCTTTCACTCCTGCATGGACCCCTGTGGGCCCATTTAAGGAGAACTGGCCCTTGTTACTGCAACGGTGTATGTGCCTGAGATCTGACTTCAACTATTTCAACTGTGTGGTGGAGAAGTGGGTTTTTGATGTTTGACAACATTTTGCCTATTAAACAGGGTCCTCACCTACCCACATCAGGGGCCTGAGAACTGGTGGCTCCACTCTGGTCACCCAGCCACGCACGACAGGGGTCCAAGGATAACTGGTACCTCCCAGTCCTTACAACCAAAAAACATTGGGTGCCAATAGTCCGCCTGCAGAACCCACCCACCTGTGCGTTCTAGGGAACAGGGACACGCTTTCTTCACAGACACTCAGGGGACGGTTGTCAGCCCCCTGCCTTGTTCAGAGTGTGACCCCCTACTATGCCTATACCAATCACCCCTGCCCCTCTAAGACTGTAGGACAGAGCCTGTACAACACACTTGATGACCAACTACCTGGACACCTGAGCTGAATCCATACAAGAAAAGTGAATGGACTCCTAGACTCATAACCATGGTAACAGCTCTAGCCATCTGGTGACAGGACGTTAGAGCTTCAAAGGCACAGATAATCAAGCTAGCTCACTCAAGCCACCTATTTGGGCATATCAAAACAAAACAAAGCAAGAAGCTTGGATACAGTAAGCAAACATAAAAAAAAATTAATACAATAATTTATAGATGGTTTGGAGACAACAGTCAATATCAAATCACATTAAAAAAGCAGACCATGATAGGCTCAACAAACTCTCAAAACAAAGAATCAAGGAATCTTCCACATGAAGATGTCTTCCTGGAATTACCGGATGTAGAATACAAAAGATTAATATATAGAACTCTTCAAGAGAGCAGCCAGAACACAGAACAAGCCAGGGAACACACAGATAAATCAGTTGGAGAAATTAAAAAGGTTATTCAAGAACATAATGAAAAATTTAATAGGCTGCAAGAATCCATAGAGAGACAGTAATCAGAAATTACTTTTTTTTTGGGGGGGGGTAAAGAAAAAAATCTCATACACTTTTAGTAAGAGTATAAATTAAAGGAACGCTTTTGGAGGACAATTTGGTAATATCTCTCAGAACTCAGCAATTCCACTGGTAGCAATTTACCCCGTTGATATGGTCATTTAAGTACACCAAGATATATGTGCAAGGATGTTCACTGCAGTATGATTTACAAAAGTCAAGTAAATAAACAACTTTTGCATTTTTTACAATTGCACATGCATAGCTTTCATTAAAATAATTTTTCAAAATTCACTCCATGGATTTCATATCCCAAGCCAACACACTTACATTTAAACCTTTTATGAAATGTCTTATAATCCTGTCAACAATAGGAAAGTAAATTTTATCTACAAAATTTAAAATTTGAGGGTCTTTTTGAGTAAAAGTTTCACAGTATTCAATCTTTAGGACTGATAAAACTAGAGATTTCTAAACTCAGAGAAAAAAGTAATATACAAATGTGCTATAAAAAAATCACCACAAAATTATCTACATTAAAAAAAAAGTAAATTTTCAGAGACTGTCACCTTATCACAAGCAAAATATGAGTAGATGGCATTATATAGCACCATCCCAGGAACAGGGTATCTCCAGAGTTATAAGTGGTTAAAAATATATAAACTTTAGATAGACAGTGTTCAAATGCCACCTTCAACACTTACTGCTTAACTCTGAGCAAGTCACTTAACTTCTCCATACCTGTTTCCTGATGCGTAAATAAGGCTACTAATATTGCCGTGGTGAAGCAAAGGTTAAGCACTCAGGACCAAACTAAAGGTTGGCAGTTCAAATCCACCCAGCAGCTCCACAGGAAAAAGACTTGGCAATCTGTTCCTATTAAGACTACAGCCTAGAAAATCCTATGGGGAAGTTCTACTCTGCCACATGGGGTCACTAGGAGTCGGAATCTACTCAACAACACCCAACAACAACAACAATACTGCGTACCCTGAAGAGTTGTAGTAAAAATAAAATCAATATATAAGAACTACTCAACACAGTACTAGGAACAAAATAAGCAACCAATGTGCCCATTCATTCAGTCAGTCATTCAATCACTATTTTTTTAATTTACTATGTGTCAGCCTTTAATATGGATTATACCTGAACATAAAGAACACAGACATCCTCACAACTCAGCCAATAAACAACATTATGATAAATGGCAAAGAAATTAAAGTTGTCAAAGACTACATTTTACTTGGATCAACAAGCAATGCCCATGGAAGCAGCAATCAAGAAATCAAGTGAGAGCTAGATGGTGCCTGGCTACAACCGATGACTGCCCTGACAGGGAACACAACAGAAAACCCCTGAGGGCAGTGGGATGGAGATGCCAAATTCTCGTAAAAAGACCAGACTTAATGGTCTGACTGAGGCTAGAAGGACCCCGGTAGTCATCGCCCTCAGGCCTTCTGTTGGCCCAGGACAGGAACTATTCCCAAAGCCAACTCGTCAGACATGGATTGGACTGGACGATGGGTTGAAGAGGGATGCTGGTGAGGAGTGAGCTTCTCGGACCAGGCGGACACTCGAGGCTACGCTGGCATCTCCTCCCTGGAGGGAAGATGAGCAGGTAGAGGGGGTTAGAACTTGGCAAAATGGACACGAAAAGAGAGAGTGGAGGGAGGGAGTGGGCTGTCTCATTAGGGCAAGAGCAATCGGGAGTATGTAGCAAGGTGTATGTGAGTTTTTGTGTGAGAGACTGACTTGTAAACTTTCACTTAAAGCACAACAAAATTTTTTTAAAAAAAATCAAATGACATACTGCATTAGAAAATTTTGCTGCAAAAGACCTCTCTAAATTGTTAAAAAGCAAAGATGTCACTTTGATGACTAAGGTATGCCTGACCTAAGCCATGGTCTTTCCAATTGTCTCACATGTGTGTAAAAACTGGACAATACAACAAAAGGAAGAAGGAAGAACTGATGCATCTGCACTGTGGTGTCGGTAAAGAATACTGAATATACCACGGACTGCCAGCAGAATGGACAAATCTGTCTGGGAGGGACTACAGCCTTCGAAGCAAGGATGGTAAGACTCCATCTTGCTTACTTGGACACGTTATCAGGAAACACCAACCACTAGAAAAGGACATCATGTTTGGTACCGTAAAGGGTCAGCAAAAATGAGGGAAACCCTCCAAGAGATTGACTGACACAAGAGCTGCAACAATGGGCTGAAACATATCAAAGATCATGAAGATGGTACAGGACCAGGCAATGTCTCATCCTCTTATGCATAAGGTCACCATGGGTCGGAGCTGACTCGATGGCAACTAACAACATGTGTCAGGCATTACCCTAGATGCTCAGTAAACACTGAAAAGCAAACAACCACGATCCCTGCTCAAGCTTAGGGTCTGGTTGAGAATGTGGACACTGAAGGGACACATACAAAATATATCACTTAGAAGCTTTGGTAAATGTTATGAAAGAAAAGAACTGGGTATCATGACACAGACTATTAGGAAATAACTAACCAAGACAGGGTGCCTGAGAAGTCCTCTCTGAGGAAGGGAGAGTTAAGATGCAAGTTGAAGGATGTGATGAGGCGCCCTGGATAAAAAAAGAAATGGGGATGGGAAAAGGAAAAAAGAAAAACCTGTGGCAAGGCCGTGAGGGAGGAAAGGGATGGTGGTTAGAGGAAAGGAAAGAAGGCCCATGTGGCTGCAGCACAAAGGAAAGCAATAGCTTTTATTATGAGCAGAAGAGAAATGAAAATACAGTCCCTGAAAATTCATTCCAAATTTTTTGAGAAACTAAGTGAAAAAAAAAAAAAGACTCCTGATGGCACAGTGGTTAAGAGCTTGCCTGCTAACCAAAAGGTCAGCAGTTTGAAACCACCAGCCACTCCTTGGAAACCCTACGAAGCAGTTCTACTCTGTCCAATAGTCACTATGAGTCAGAACCAACCCGACGGCACTTAACAACAAGTGGGGAAAAAAAAGTTAACCTTCTTAAAATAATAGCCATAACAAGGAGTAACAGCTTATCTAGAAGTATTGCTACACATCAGTAATCTGAATTAACTTTTGGAAGTCCTCTCTGCATTACAAAAGAGATACACTACTTGACAAAGATACAAAGTATGTCATCTTTGCACTCTTGTTAGAATACTAGTAAGTCCTCCATTAGTTTCATTTTTAGAAACATTACCACTTATAAGAAAATGTCCCTTAAGTTAACTTCAGGGTAAACTCTTAAATGGAGAGAAGAATGGGGAGTAATTACATGTTGCCATTCTATAAAGCCAACTTACTTTTCCATTAAATTTCAGAAATTTGTTAACCACAGAGTCAAGAAAAAACACCAGAGTTCACACTTTAGAGATCTGAATCAGCACTCACAACCCAACCCTTCTATTTAGCCCAAGTGCTAGCTGGCCTGTGGTCTGCCAACTCTGAAAGGGGATCTGTCACCAGAGCTAGCCCCACCAGCTGAGGCATCACAAAGAGTGTCAAAGTTACTCTTTTAACCAAAACTGTTTCACAATAAGGGTGGGTTAAGAGGGGAGAAGAAAAGACAGTCCACAAGTTTTAAAGTGCCAAAATTTATTTCCCAATTTTGTCAAAGATTAACTAAAACCAACAAGAAAAATAGACAGAATGTCATACTCATATTTGCAGAAAACTGACTACTTAACATAAGCACTGCTTTTTTTATCCTGGTGCAATGGATCCTACACACACACACACACACACACACATCCATCACTAAACTCCTATTCTATAATAAATTAACAATGTCCTAAAGGTTCTCAAGCTTTTAAAAAATTTTTTTTAAAAAAAAGGCATTCTGAGCCTATGGAAATCAGAGGAATGAAGTAAAATTATAATTTAAAAAAATATTACAACTTTCACCAATAATCCTGAATTATTACACTATTGCTCTCTGTCTTAGGCTGGGTTCTCTTGAGAAGCAGAACCAGTGCAATCTGTATAGGGAGAGAGAGAGACAGAGATTTATATCAAGAAAATGGTTCACACAGCTTGTAGAAACTGAAAAGTCCCAAGTCTGTAGGTCAGGATGGAGGCTTCTCCTGGCTCATGTAGCTGTAGGGCTGACAAACCCAAGATCAGCAGGTTAGACAGCAGGCCTCTGGCTCACAGTCTGTGAAGCCCAATGAATCTCAAAACCCGCAGGTAAGAAAGCAGGCTGCTGGCTCACAGCTGACAATCCCAAAATAGGCAGATAAGCTGCTAGCTCAGGTCCCCAGAATCAGAGATCAGATGCAGGATTCAGAATGAGCAAAAGCCAGCAAGCTTTGCCAGAAAGTCTATACATATCGGATGCAGGCCACACCCCCAAGGAAACGCCCTTTCAACTGACTGGCTGCTTAAAGCAGATCTCATCATGGAGTTGATTACATTAGATCAGATCTCATTATGGAGGTGATTACACCATTACATAGCTGTCCAACTACATCATAACTGCCAAACCACTGAGAATCATGGCCCGGCCAAGTTGACACACAACCTTAAGCATCACACTATCTACTTGTGTAAACCGCATCATGCTATGATATGAACGAGCGTAATGAAATGCAAAACTGGTAAAAATTTTGGAAACCTAAACAAGAGTCTAAATTTTTCATACATGTTACTGTACTTAGGTACAAAATATTGAATATACCATGAAAGGATATCCATCTATTTCTCTTCCTCTAAAGGTCCCACAGAAATGACCAAGATACTTCTTAAAAGAATAGAAATGCTCCTAAAAAGGAAAGACTAGGAAGAAAAACCAAACCAAATCTGTTGCTGTTGAGCCGATTCCAACTCACAGCTACCCGACAGGAAAGAGTAGAACCAGGGCTCCTAGAAAGACGATAGGGAGCCAGAAAGTTTAAAAAAAAAAAACTGAAAAATGGAAACCATATATGGGACAACCACTCTACTGAACGTTGTACTAGAGGCCTTAGCTGGTATAGCACAAGAATAAGAAATACATGGTATTAAGATTGGAAAGAAGAGAAACAAAACTTTCTTTGTTTCACAGATAATATGGCTGTCTACACTGAAAACACAAAAGAATATATAGATAAATTATTAAATTAACGAGATTTTAGTAATGTAGGCTACAAAAGCAATATACAAAAGTGAATTGAGTCCCCGCCTGGGGCTGGAGATGAGAGCACAAACTGAGTACAACAGGACACGGGGAACTTCTGGGGGTATTGTAAGGATTATAAAACTGGATTATCATGATAGCACAACTGAATAAATTTACTAAATGCCATAAAACTGTACCATTACAATAGGTCAATTTTATGGTATATAAATTTTCCCACAATAAAGCTGCTATTTTTTAAAATGAATTATATTTCTATGCTCCTGCAACATCAGTTGAAAAATGCAAATTTTAAAAGATACCATATACAACATCAATGAAGAAATTAAGTGTCAGGGAATAAATGTAACAAAAGATTGTCAGATCTATAAGAAGAGAATTATAATCCTTTACCAAAAGACATTAAAGAGAATCTAAATAAACGGAGCCATACACATGCTCGGGGATAAGAAAAACCAGCTCATAAAGAGGTCCATTATCCCCAAATGGATCTATAGAATCAAGGCCAATTCCAACAAATTCCCAACACGATTTTAGTGAAAATTGCAAGCTGACTCTAAAATGAATATATAAGTGTAAAGGGACAAGAAAGCAAGACTTCGTTGAAAAAGAAGCATAAGGTAATCTGCCCTCCAGACATCAATGCTCACTGAAAACACTTAGTAATGAAGAAAATAATTAAGGACATGTGATACTGGCTCACAAATAGACCAATGGACCCATGAAAGAGAACAGATATCCCAAAAACATAATTTAAGCACAGATGGCTCTTCAGATCAGTGGGGAAAAGACAGAGTATCCAATAACTAGTAAAACAACACAGTTTCAAAAATATAACATGGTTGAAAAACTTTGACTTCAAAACATTGAAAGATATCTTAACAAAATAGCATAAACCATTAAGGAAAAAAAACTGATAAATTACCATATTCTTACATAAATAACACGTGCCTTTTTTTTTCTACGTTTGTTTGAAAAATGGACCCTTCCCCAACAAAGTATTTTCATAAGTGCCTCATATCAATTTTTTTAATGTGTTGCTATTAAAAAAAAAAAAAAATTAGCATAGGGCACTTACGAAAATACCTCGCAGGGGGATGGCATGGTACCACTATGCCATTTTTATTTTTTCACATGTTGCTATAAAAATACCTCATGGCAGGGAGGGCGCAATTGGCAAACAAACGTAGAAGGTTCACGTTATTTGTGTAAAAACACGGTAAACTACACTACTTTAAAATGTAAAACTTCTGTTACAATAGGAAAATACTGTTTAGTTTATCGGGTGTCATATTGGCATTGGAACATATGGAATTGTTCCCATAAGATTAAAAAGAATAACTTTTCTGGAAACTTCTGGAAAGCAGAATCAGGAATGGGAGTGTGCTGACAGATAAAACAGAGGGGAAAGCTGCTACCCAAGGGCCACCCAGGAGGCAATCTGCTCAAGAGAATCCCAGGGAGGCTCCAGGCTCAGAGTCAACAGGTATCACGGAGTGGGGAGTATGAGGTGGGGATGAAACGGTGATAGTCAGCACTTCTACTCCACCTCTCCCCATTTAATGCAGCTTTCAGGCAGCCTGGCCAGGTGTAACCACAAACAAAACATGAGGCTCCATTCCTAAAGGAACTAAATGAATTGTGGCAATAGGAAGAGTGAGAGTCGGCTAGCGAAGCCTTCTGATATGAACTTTGGTGACTCAGAAAAAAATTCTGCCTCATTAGGGCATTTTTGGGGTGAAACAAAGCTGGCCAGCAGAAACCCTAGTTCCCCCACACCACACACACACATACACAGAGCTCCACTTAAAATTCACACTCAGGGGACAGGTGCAACTGGAAAAAAAAAATCAACTTATAGGTCTTACTATGAACTCTCCCCAGTCCTTCAATATTAATTATGAATAGTCAACCACATCTATCAGGAAAACCAGTAACCTGGAAAAACAAAAAATTGACCCTGAGAGGAAACAGTCAATTCAAGAAACAGAGGAGTGCTTTAAAAAGAAATAACTCTTAATACAACATAAAGACGTTCAAGAAGAGACTACAACCATTAAGCAAGAATAGGGTGCAATGAAACTGATTAGAGAACAATAAAGAACTCTCAAAATATTTTTGAAAATATGATTGCCAAAATAAAAATTCAGTAAAAGTACTATAACAGTAAGAAAATCTCTCAGAATATGTAACAAAAAGACAAAAGATAGAAAACATGAAAGAAAAAATTAGAAACAACAAACCAACACAGTAGTCCAAACTCTAACTTAAAGCTACCCAATTTGTACCATATAAGACCTTCCCAGCTTCAGGAGATAACTGAACCCAAAGTAACTGCCCCATCCAGGGAGAATCCGCCCACAGGCTGAATTAAATCAATCAAATTATCTCTTTTGAGAACTTGATTTATAACAAATACAGGCTTTAACATGGGTCTAAAACCAGACGTCATGCAGTTGCAGGTAGGTATAACTGTGTTAGCCCATGTGAGAGCGAAGGGAATGGAGAAGCAGAAAAAGGCAGATAGGAGACACTGTGACCATGATTCTTGACCTCCTAGCCCCTGCCATTAGTCCCTAATGGGTCCAATGGTGTCACTGAGATTGGCTGTTAAGTCCTACCGTTTTATTTAAGTTAACTGGAGTGGGCTTCTGTTATCTGCAACCAAGATACTCTGACAAAAGCGAAAGGTATCTATTGTCTAGAACTGCACAGTAACCAAAAGATACCACATTATGTCTGCTGCAATATGGGAACACCCCGCCTTTCCCTTAGCCAATCAGCTTTATGCAGCACACAACACTGGCTCCCACTGCCTGTTGTCCTGTCACATTACGCACAAATGTGAGCTGTGTGATATTGCTGGACGTTATTACCATTATTTGTGATCAAATACTCCTAGTAATTAAAATGTCAAAATCCAAGAGTAAACATATGGTGCATTCCATGAAACATTCAATGAAAACTTGAAATTTTAGATCAAGTGGGAAAGGGAGAGAATGTTAATTTGCCTTACAATATGGAACAGGAGAACAAATGGTTCAAGATTTGGAAAGAAGGGAACAAATTAATGTCTTTTGTCTCCTCACTGACTTCTTCAATCAGCCTGAAAAACTAGAAAGCCATGCAAAATTTTCTCTTGATGACCTGAATAAAACTGATTTACTTAGAAAGGGCATGGAACACCACTGCCTAGATTGTGCTGAACAAGAAAAATATTCTTTGAAGTTCAAGAAATGGAAAGACACTCTTGCATATATGGAAGGTAATTTTCGTGCATCTTCTGGCTGAATAGCCTGAGTCACACAATAGCATGAGAATCTTAAGCCAATGTCTGAGACCCTGAGAATAAGCAGGGGAGAGAATGGCCAACAGGCAAGTGGGTGGCGTAAGTATACTCCTGTGATTAGCAACGACCAAGATTTATCTTACCCCAGACTTTCTAATTTCACATACCAGTAAGGTTATTTAAATTTTAAGGTATATAAAATAAACATATCTACATATTCAACTGCCAACTTTCTAGTTTTCCAAGTCAAAATAATTCGTTGGAAGCCATTACTATTCTATTTTTAAAAGGATATTTAATACAAAAAAAATACAAAGGACATGATCTCAGAATTTTTTTAAAGTCCTTGAAAACGTCATCACAGACTAGGAACTACACTTAAATTAGCTCAATTTTATAAGTGTAAGACAAGTTAGCTTAAAGCTATGATTTGTGATTCATTCCCTAAACCCCACCTCCACTATAGCATTAGTCCCTTCCCTCAAGAAGGAGATCGCAAAGTAGGGAAAGCAACAAATATGCAAAGGAAATATTTAAAAATAACGCAGTGCTTGGGAGCTCAAAAACATGGTACAGATGGCTTCGGGTAAGTGAGAGCTGACAGGCTCCCTAGACAATTAAGAAAGATAGATTTGGACAGGTGAAGAAAGAAGAAAACATGCTCCATGACAAGCAACGGCCTAATATATAAACAGAGGGACTTTAAAGCAGAAAGGAGAATGTCTTAGGTGACACTAAGGCAGAGACCTCAGCTGAGAAGAGCACTGACAAGGGGCCCTATGTGAAATGGAACTGGCTGCAAAGTTGGGACATTGTTTAAAAGCAACAAGAAATCAATCTCCAATGGAACCAACATGACAGAGGAAGTACATCAGGCAAAGGCTATGGTTTTACTAAAAAATTTTGGTAACTTTAAGTAATCTTCTGGGCAGTTGGGCCGCTACTCCAAGTTCTGGCTCAAAATATTTTGTTTGAGAAGATTCAGTCCCACCCACCTTGTGCGAGAATGTACTATCACTGTTTCTATGCCTAGAGCCACGGTGGCAATGACTGTCTAAATCCTCTGGAAAATCGTTTAATTTGCTCTGTTTCAGGTGTGGCTGCCAACTACTTTAGGATTTTGCTCTTGGTAACATGGAAGTAGCATCATTGGTGGGAATAAGAAAATTATGAAAGGGAGTTGCTTCAGAAGAGAATCAGAAGAGACCAATTAATAGAAATATCTAGTTGGCAACATGCCAGGTGTTTGAACAAAGACCCTGCTCTTGTGAAACTTACATCCAAGCAGGGAGAGACAATAAACATAAGTAAATAAATTATATAGTAAGTAAAAAGATACGAGATACAAAAAAAATAAAGATATGAGGTATATTAAAAAAAGATTGGTACTGTTGTGGATTCAATTGTGTACCTTAAAAATTTGTGTTGAAATCCTAACCCATGTACCTGTACCTGTGAATGTGGTCCTGTTTAAAAACAGGGCTTTTCTTTTATTATGTTAATAAGGTCACACTGGAATAGGGTGGGTCCTAAAACTAATGCCTTCTGAAGGGTACCTTATAAAAAGAACAAAACAGACACACACATACACACACAGGTGCACACACACATACCCAGAAGACACACACCACATGAACATACATCTACCAGCCCAGAAACACCAAGGATTGCTGGCAGCTACTAGAAGGTGAAAGAAGAACCTGAATTTGGATTGCTAGCCTCCAAAACTGTGAGACAACAAATTTCTGTTCTTTGCTGTTGTTAATGTTGTTAGCTCCCATCAAAGGGGCTATTCAGGAACATAATGAAAAACTTAATAAGCTGGAAAAACCCATAGACAGCAATCAGAAATTCAGAAGATTAACAATAAAATTACAAAAGTAGACAACTCAATAGAAAGTCAGAGAAGCAGATTTAAGCAAGTAGGAGGTAGAATTTCTGAACTTGAAGATAAAGCACTTGGCACTAATATATTTGAAGAAAAATCAGATAAAAGAATTTAAAAAATGAAACCTTAAGAATCACGTGGGACACTATCAAGGAAAATAACCTATGAGTGATTGGAGTACCAGAACAGGGAGGAATAACAGAAAAATACAGAGAGAATTGTTGAAGATTTGTTAAGCAGAAAACTTCCCTGATATCGTGGAAGATGAGAAGATATCTATCCAAGATGCTCATCAAACTCCATATAAGGTAGATGTTAAAAGAAAGTCACCAAGGCATATTATAATCAAACTTGCTAAAACCAAAGATAAAGAGAGAATCTTAATAGCAGCCAGGGATAAACGAAAAGTCACCTACAAAGGAGAGCCAGTAAGAATAAACTCAGACTACTTGGCAGAAACCATGCAGGCAAGAAGGCAACGGGATGACTTATTTAAAAAATTGAAGGAAAAATATTGCCAACCAAGAATCACATATCCAGCAAAACTGTCTCTCAAATATGAAGGTGAAATTAGGACATTTCTAGACAGAAGTTTAGGGAATTCGTAAAAACCAAACAAAAAAAAACCAAACCAAAACTAAAAGAAATACTAAAGGGAGTTCTTTGGTTAGAAAATCAATCATATCAGGCCCAGACAGGGAAATCAAAAAAAAAATCAAGATTAAAAAAAAAATGCTCAAAACAGGATAACACTGATGTTATTATGTAAAAGAAGACAACATTAAAACAATAAAGAGGGACTAAGAAACGTCATAGGTATTCCATATGGAGAGGAAGACAAGACGATACAAAAAAATAATAGTTAGGTTTAAATTTAGAAAAATAGGGGTAAATAATAAGGTAACCACAAAGGAGACAAACTACACATCAAAATAACATACAAGAAAAAACTAGAGACTCAGCACAAACAAAATCAACAACAACAAATATGAGGAAAGGACAATACATAAAGATAATCTACTCGGCACATAAAATTAAGTGGGAAAAAGAAACTGTCAACAACACACAAAAAAAGATATCAAAATGATAGCACTCAATTCACACCTATCCATAATGACGCTGAATGTAAATGGACTAAATGCACCAATAAAGAGACAGAGAGTGGCAGAATGGATTAAAAAACACGATCCATCTATATGCTGCCTACAAGAGACACACCTTAGACTTAGAGACACAAACAAACTACAGCTCAAAGGATGGAAAAAAACATATCGAACAGACAACAATCAAAAAAGGGCAGGAATGGCAATATTAATTTCTGACAAAATAGACTTTAAAGTTAAATCCATCAGAAAGGAGAAGGAAGGACACTATATAATGATTAAAGGGACAATATACCAAGAATATATAACCATATTAAATATTTATGCACCCAATGACAGGGCTGCAAGATATAGAAAACGAACTCTATCAGCACTGAAAAGTGAGATAGACAGCTCCATAATAATAGCAGGAGACTTCAACACACCACTTTCGGTGAAGGACATGACATCCAGAAAGAAGCTCAATAAAGACACGGAAGATCTAAATGCCACAATACCAACTTGACCTCAAAGACATACATATTCCTATCTCCTCATCCTTATCATCATAGATGGCCCAACACAATTTATTTGCCCTTCTTTTTTTATTTTTATTTTTGAGCTATTTTTGAATGGCCTAAAACCAAACCAAAAACCAAACCCACTTGATCAAATCGATTCTGACTCATAGCAACCCTATAGGACAGAGCAGAACTGCTTCCACAGGGTTTCCAAGGCTGTAAATCTTTATGGAAGCTGACTGCCACATGTTTTTCCCACGAAATGGCTGGTGGGTTTGAATTGTCAACCTTTCGGTTAGCAGCTGAGTGCTTAACCACCACGTCACCAATACACCATTCCTTCTGAATGGCCCACCAATACTCAATTCTGCCATTATATGAGTGTCAAATAAGTGCAAGGTGCTGTAATAGCACTGTAAAGAATATAAAGAGTATTAGAATCCTGTGTTCAAAGAGCTTTTGAACTACTAGGATAAGATAAACATGCCAATAATTGTAGGCACTAAGGAGAATGAGAGCCAGAAGAAAAGTGCCGTAGACATTTGAGGAGGAGGAGGAGGATCGGGAGAGGGAAAGGCAGAGAGAGCTAGAGACTAAGCAGTCTAGTTGAGGAGAATCGGCAAAGTCTCCACGAAAGAGGAACACACTTTGCGTCCACCTCTGTTACTTTGCCGGGAGGACACCAACAGAATCTGTCATCACTGCATGTATGAGGCACAAAACTCAACATTAAACCCATCAAATGGCATCACTCAGAATGATAAGCTTAATATACCCACTTTGTACAGAAAATATTTAGGATGCCGTTCTTCAAATAAACTAAACTTCAAACAGGTAAGAAAAATCAGGCAGAGGGGAAATAAGGGCAGGGGAGTGAGATGCACTGAGCAGTGAGATCACTACGTAATATACTATGAAATCTTAGTCTCTAGCTAAAAATGGGCTACGGATTTGGCTCTAAGCTTTGCTGCAGCCAACACAGAGAGGGAAACATGATCTGTTTTAAGATTCACAGTGCCCACAGGGTAAAAATAAACTAGTTGCTCAAAGAAAGAACTACTTTTGATACAGAGATCAGAAAGAATTTTACCCTGTGATTTCTGCTAGAAAATATTGTTTAATGTAACTAAAACCCTAAAGATATCTGTTTACAATAAACAGTGACAAGTTTGAGAGGCAGTTTCTTCTAATTTCTCTTAATACAGGCTAAGAGTATCATGCAAACCAAAAATTCTGTAAGAACAGTGCTCCAGAGTCAGTACACTGAGACCCAGGTACCCAGCTCTCTGGTGGTCTGACTCTCCAGGCTGGACATTAAACCCATTGCCGCTGAGTTGTTTCCAACTCATTCAGGCCCTCCAGAGACACTATTCTTCTCTCAGCTACACTTCTAAAAGGTCGTGCAGGAATACACTCCCTGAAAAAAACACCCTGGATATAGCTGTTCTGCCCTATCAGCACCAAGTGATTAGCCATCAGGTGAGCTTCCTGAGAAGCTCTAATGAAAACCAAGAAATGTGACATGGACACAAGGCTCTAACAGGACAGTAAGCTCCACATGCATGCCAGCCACAGAAAAGGCCCTGCAGCATTACTGCCACAGAACTGCCTTTCTCCTTGTGTAATAAGATGGGGGCTAAATAAGTAACTGCCACTGTGTTATTTAACTGAACTCATTTTTTCTTATAGAAATTCAATCACAAAGACATTTTCATGTCAACATATTGACAGTCCATGGAGATGGAAAGTGGCTCATCAGTCTGACACAAACAAAAGTGACTTACACCTAGGAATTATCTTTTTAAAATCAAGCCCCCCCCACCCCAAAATCGCATTTGGTATTCATTTGATTCTACAAAGTGTTTTTGTACTACTTAAATTTCTATCAGTACAGGTTTTTTTTTTTTTTACAGGTTTATATTCTTCCCATTTTATAAGAAGTAACAGAACAGGGTGGGCTGAGGGAAGGCTGACACTTTAAGTTTAAAATGGGGGGGGGGGCGGTGTTTATTGGAGGCTAGGTTTTTTTTTTAAATAGGGCAAATCCAATAATCACTGATATTCCTTTAATTATGTGGCTACTTTAATTCAAAATATTTTTGTCATAAAGGAGTCCAGTTCTTCACCTGGCCACTAAAAGCAAAGGTTTCCTTCTACAGGGTGAAAAAGAAAAGACCTTCCTTTAGACAACAGTATTTAGTACTAGCAATAAGAGGCCAAATCTTTTTACCTAACCAGTGATCTACTACAGGGTCGCTATGAGTTGGACTCGACTCAATGGCAACAGGTTTGGTTTCTTTAGTCATCTACTCATTACTCAATAGCGAAGAACCCAAACACTACAGTCTTCCAAGGCAGGGTATACATAAATTGATTGGAAATAAAAGCATTACTAGATCAGATTAGCTCAAATCCCAATTATTAGTCCCAGGTTATTAATAACTTCAACTCCAAATTTCCAAATGAACCAACTATTAACATTTATGGATGACAGATTTTTTTGTAAAAAATCCCAATTCTTATTGCAGAGATTCAATAAAGAAAAACTGGAAAGAAAAACTCACCAAGAGGCAGAGTAGACTGGGTCAATGTGTAAATATTTACACATGAACTTGGCTCTTGTGGTTGCATCATTTTCTCATTTAGTTTAACAGACTGCGATTTTATATACTACTTGCCTAAAAATGGGTATCAGTGAAGACAAAGTTCATGGAGAACAAAGAACATGCATATTTAAAATACGGGGAATTTATGTACTGGCCTATAACATTCTAACTATCTCATTCATATAGTAAACAACATAGTGGCATTATTTACTTAGCCCACACTTCATTCTACAAAAATTTTGAAAAAAAGGCTTATTTCTACAAAGGCTTGTGAAATGCATTTATTAAAGAAGAAAAATAAAAATCATGACCAGGAAAGTATAAATTAGAAAAGAAAATGAAGACTGGAGCCTGGATAACAGAGACTGTAGAATAGAATTCAAAAACAGAGATCACAAGGTCCTACACAGTTACTACGGCTGAACGGAGAACTTGAATCCATGCTTTCTAGCAGCCAAGGTAAAAAAGTAAATGTGATTAGTTATCTGATTTTCCATGAGAAGCAAACATCTGCACTCCTCCAAGGAAGCAAGGCTCTTTTCTGTCACTTGCTCTGAAAGAGCTGATCTAGGAGACACTGAAAGACGTGACGGAAAAATGTCCCAATTGTGTCCCAACAGCAAATGAGGTCACAAAGCTATTTTTTATGCTGTCCTTGATTAAAACTGATTTCTGCAATGAAATCAGATAATATGGCCCAGGGACACAATTTTTCATGTGACATAGAGAACTGAGCTGGTAGTAGAGGGTTGGAAGTCCAACAGGGTGGTCTGATTAAGAGGTTATTAGCACTACATTTTTCCCAATAGCCAACATCTAGAAACAACCAAAATGTCCATTAACAGATAAATGGATAAACAAAATGTGGTTCATACATACAATGGAATATTACTCAGCTATAAAGAAAAATGAAGTCCTGATGCAAGCCACAACATGGATGAATGATGAAAACGTGCTGAGAAAAGCTAGTCGCAAAGGGACAAATATTGTATGATCTCACTTATTTGATATAAATAAACACATAGAAACCAAAGGTATTTAGTGGTTACCGTGTGTTTTAATTACCTGGTGGCGTAGTGGTTAAGTGCTATGGTTGCTAACCAAAAGGTGGGCAGTTGGAATCCACCAAGCGCTCCTTGGAAACTCTATGGGGCAGTTCTATTCTGTCCTACAGGGTCACTATGAGTCAGAATCGACTCAGAATCGACTCGACGGCAACAGGTTTGGTTTTTTTGGTTTGGCTATAACAGAAATATCACAAGTGGGTGGCTTTAACAAACAGAAATTTATTCTCTCACCATTTAGGAGGCTAGAAGTCCAAATTCAAGGTATCAGCTCTAGGGGAAGGCTTTCTCTCTCTGTTGGCTCTGGAGGAAGGTCCTTGTCTCTTCTGAGCTTCTGCTTCTAGGCATCTTCATTGGCCTGGTATCTCTCTTCCCCCATCTCTGTTGCTGGCTTGCTTGTTTAATCTCTTTTATATCTCTAGAGACTGACTCAAGATACACAGAACGCTAATCCTGCCTCATTAACATAAGAGAGATCACTCATTCCCAAATGGGATTATAACCTTAGGTACAGAGGTCGATTCAACCCACTTAGCACCCATGGGTAGGAGGGAGGGAAAAAGGGAAAGCTTTTGCCTTGGAAGCATTGAGTTTATGTAAACGGCAGTGGAATAACTTGTAAGATGACAGCAACAATGGTTGCACAGCTTTGAGCATGTAATTAATGTCACTTAATTATATATGTAGAAATTGTTGAACTGACATATGCTTTGCTGTGTATACTTTCACCAAAATACAAAAGAATATAAAAAAAATTTTTTTTAATTATTAGCACTGAAGTGCAAGAACAAAAATATAAAGAAATAGCCAAAATGATCATGCTTCTAAGTTTCTATCCTCACCTCTCTTCTTTCTTTGAGAATGGCCAATGTCATCTATCCCATAGCTTCCATTTCCATGAGGGTTTAATATTACTCCAATCTACATCTTCTAACCCAGAGCTAAAATCCCATTTTCATTTACTTGTCTGACACTTTTACTCCAGTGCCTCACTAGTACGATTAACTCCACAAACCCCAAACTAATCTAGCCTAAGTAATCTGTCCTCCCAAACCCATTTTTCCTTCTGCCTTCCTTAGTTTGTCAATGGAAACCCTATCTTCCCATCCATCTGGGCTTACGTTCTTGGAGTCATATTTTTCCCCTTCCTCTTTTTTCTCCCTAAGTTCTCACATTCAATCAATAGTCTGCCTTATTATTTTTAGCTCCACACCTATCACATGATCTCTACTCCAGCCCCAAGGCCATCATCCTCAATTAGACCCCCACTATCTCAGGGCTATCACAATACCCAGTGCCGTCGAGTCGATTCCGACTCATAGCAACCCTACAGGACAGAGTAGAACTGCCCCATAGGGTTTCCAAGGAGCACTTGCCGGGTCTGAACTGCCGACCTTTTGGTTAGCAGCTGTAGCACTTAACCACTATGCCACCAGGGTTTCCCAATAGCCTCCTGAATTCCGTCTCAGCCACCTCTCTCTCCCCACTCGAATTTATCTTATAGCTACTGCAAGAGTAATATTCCTAAGGCTGTGACTATGTCAGTCTATATGAAAACCTCGAGTGGGTTCCCCCCGCTCATCTGAAGCAACCCTGTCTTTCTGGCCTAACTCCCCATGGCCTTCTCCCTCACACACTTTGTGCTCCAGCCACTCTCAAAATGTGCTTCATCTTTCCATTTTTTCTCTTTATAATTTAACTATGGGATGCCCTTCCCTTCATCTCAGTATGTTAAAAGACCAAATTTAAATGTCCCCTCACTCAGGAAGCCTCCTACTTTTCTCAAGGAGAAGTACCCACTTCCTCATCTCTCCTTCTCCCTGCACTTGACTAGGGTTATAATTCTAGGAGCTATCACCACATCCTATCATCAGTCTCTCTCTTGTCTAGCCTAGACTTCAGACTGCTCCACCACTACTATCCAGTTACTATCCACCTCTGGTCCTGTCAGCACACTGTTTACAGTTGTCTCTTGGTTCCCTCACGTAGCTATACAAGGCCATTCACAGTCACGTCACCTACAGCACTTTGTTCATACACTGATCACTGCACATATGAGCTCACACTGTAATTAGCTGTTTACATGTCTGCCTCCTCTATCACAAGTCTTATTTATCTTTACAATCTAATGTAGCCACCCAGTCACTCTCTGCAGAGCTGGTCTTTCTTGTTCATTTATTTATTGCCTGTCACCTTCCCACTAGAATATACACTCAGTGAGAATACAGACTTTGTTTCGTTCTCAACTATATTCCCCACATCTAGAACAGTGCCTGGCACATAGTAGATGATCAAAAATTTAGGATGAATTAATGAATAAGCAAATGATTCTCAATGTCTAGCCCAGTCCTGGCACACCACAGGTGTCCAATAAATGTCTGCTGAGTGAATAAATTCTATTTTGTATTTTATATGTGTTTTTATCATATATTTTATACATGTTTTACACGCTATGACGGCTGATAATCTTGATAGCCTCTCTGGCACCTAGCATAGCACTTTATACATACTAGGCCTTTGATAAGTTATTAAATTGAACTGTTGGTTCAATAAAAGGCCAAGTAATTTCCAAGTTAATGTTTTAAGTCTGAATTTGCCTCATCTTTTCAATAAAGACTTTGTATTATTTCTGATGCCACGTAATGCCTCCTGCCCATGGAAACGCAGCACTGCACAGTAGTTAAAACCTGACAGCTGTGCTGTCAGCGAGGTCTGGGTTCAGATTCCGGTTCTGTCACCTATCACCCATATGACCTTGGTATCACATTAT
Source organism: Loxodonta africana (assembly GCF_030014295.1). Taxonomy (NCBI): domain Eukaryota; kingdom Metazoa; phylum Chordata; class Mammalia; order Proboscidea; family Elephantidae; genus Loxodonta; species Loxodonta africana. The sequence goes on along the minus strand of NC_087354.1, from coordinate 73,506,521 downwards.
TTAACCTCTGCATACCTCAGCTACCTCCTTAGAAGATTAGTATACTCGTCATACAAAGCAGTCTATTTACATCACAGCTAAATGAAACATCTGTTCTAAATCCTTTATAGCCCTTTCTTTACCAGTTTTAAATTGTTCCACTCACAGCAGGATATTCCAATATATGTTGCCTTAACTTCAGCAGGTCATTATTTAAAACAGTAGAGGATTATGTTTACGAGGTATTAATTCTCCACTAACTTTTCATGACCTTACAGTACTTCAGTGCTCGTCCATGGAGCACAGGTGACTTCAGCAGATTACTGTCATCATTTCTGAGAATTCCTGGAGCCACAGCAAAACAATGTCCCCAGATGGCACTGCCAGACATAGAAGAGTAATTCTCCTTCCCTTAATGCCCCACACAGGAAGCAGCACAACAATCAGGTGAGGAGCCCATGAACTGTATCTATTAAATACATTATGTAATAACATAGCCCCAGCTTAAGAATGGATGATTAAGAAAATAAACAACAGCAATAAAGGGCTTAATGCTAACGTCAGTGCACTCAGTCAAAATGCATTTGACAGTATTCAAATCCCACTGGGAGGCAATTTTTCTTGGAGGTAGGGAGTGGCTGGCCAGGGCTTTCCAGATGAATGTCACTGATTCAGGTAAGAGGTCTGACCAGCCACAGACAGGATGCACCGAGATTTACAGACAGGCAGAGAACATAGGGAGTCTCCTGCACAAACGCTGAAAGGTCTTTTTCCACCAGCCTTTTTTACCAAAAAGCAGCAACCTACCGAAGAAGGTATTTAGCAGAGAACCACTCTTTAAAAGACCAAATTCAAAAGATCGTTCTCTCACAAATCTCAATGTTACTGGTAGGCACAGAAAATGTATTTGCATGAGGAGGCACAGAAAATGTGTCTGCATGAGTAAATGTTGTCAGCATTGAAGCAGTATGAAAATATAAGCCTGTGTTGCCCAATAGCAAACCAAATAAAAAGCAACTGGAAGCCAAACCTGTGTTGCCCAGGTGCAAACAGGAACACTTGAGAATAAAAGGCCAAAACAAGTTTTGTGGCTGCACAACTAAGGCTTCCCTACCAAAATGTTAGCTTACAGAGCTGTCTACTCTTATGAAGGCATCTATATTGCCTTCGGTTGAGCACGCTGACTTTCACAAGTGAAATGCACAGTGCTAATGGTGACCTGAATGGAATTGTGACAAATGTCCTGCTTGAAGGTAATTTTCAGTTATCAGTTCAGCATACCCAAAAGTGTTTCCCACAGATTAAAAGGGACAGACATATGTGTGTTCTTTTGAACTCAGTTATTCCTGCTTAAAATCAATGGTCATTTCAGCTATTGGAGAAAGGCAGTACGTACAGCAACTTTCTTCCAAAATCAGGGGATAAAATGGCAGTACCTAACACAAAAGAAGGTTAAGTACTTGTGGTTAAATTAACAAAAGTATTGAGCAAACAGCCCTGAATAGTAGAAGTTGGCAAGACCTCCTGATACTTTTAAGTGAAATAATACGGTCCAAGTTCTGCAATCTTTCACACTAACGTAAAATTTTCCTTAACAGTGAATTCAACATCTGAGGAATTTAAAGCTCTTTATAATTATATTCTCAATTTCCTCTCACAGTCCTTTCTGGCAAAAAAAAAAAAAAAAAAAAAAAAATTTTACAAGACTTATTTTGCCCATGGAAGATGAAAACCATAAAATGAAGTGAATTACTTAAGTAAAAAATTCCTCTGCCTCGTGGCCAGAAGCAAAATTGAAACATCCTTATTGCATGAAGAGTGACTTCCTGAAAGATTTTAACAAACGTACCAGAACCCACACATCCACAGGAGTCTTAGCCCTTTAAATGTTTATACGCTTATTACAAAAATCTCACCAACGTTCAAATCATTTTAGGAACAACTCTTCCAAAAGACCAGAGGCACTGAAAATCCTATGGAGCGCAGTTCTACTCTGAAAATACTTGAGTCAAAAGCAACTGGTTTGGGGTTTTTGTTTTTGTTTTTGTTTTCCAAGTACATAGGAGTTCCTGGGTGGTGCAGTTAACACGCTCAGCTGCTAACCGAAAGGTTGGAGGTTTGAGTCTACCCAGAGGGACCTTGAAAGAAAGGCCTGGGGGAAACGCTATGGGGCACAGTTCTACTCTGACACACATGCAGTCATCATGAGTTGGAATCAACTTGACAGCAACTGGTTTTTGGCTCATGTAAATAACATTCTTTGAATTTTTTCAACTGTGGTAAATTCGGTTCTTTGAAAGTACGATTTGACATCTCTAAGTTGAAAGCACACTTAGAAAATAAAGAGAATCATCAAGCTGGATATGTTTAATCAAAAGGATACTTGCTTTTCTTATGTGGCTTATAAACTACTTCTAAAGACAATTTTTTAGAACTGTTAAAAAATTCCTTTCTAATACAGCAGCTTTGGGAAAAGCAGGCAACCTCCCTTGCTGACTTCTTTGAAGGGTACCTTTCACTTTTTACAATGTCTTTGGTATTGGCATTGTGTGCATATTTAAACAACTGAATAGTGGTATATAAGATTCCATTCTCTGATGTTATTCATTCATTCAACAGGTATTTATGGTGCACCTAATATAGCCAGGCACTGTGCCAAGTGCTGGGGATATAACGGTGAGCAAATGCAGACCCATGACCTGCCCTTGTGAAGCCACAATCAGGTGGAAGGCCAACTACAAAATCATAACTGATAACCAGTAAGTCCAATGAAATAAGATACATGGTTACGTAAAAGCCTATATAATGAGGCCCAACTAGTATAAAGAGGCTTCCCTAAAGAAATGAGGTTTGAGCTGAATATAAATAGATGTTAACTAGCTTTTTTTTTTTTTTTTAAACTAGCTAGGCAAAAGGGATTGAGGGGAAGAGGCAGGAAGATGGTGGAGTTGGGGATGGGGGAGAAATGGTATTCCAGGTAGCATGAACAGTACATGCAAAAGCACTGTGGCTTTCTAAAACGGCATGGCACATTGAAAGAAAGTCATTGGTGCTTAAGTATTGAGAGCTAGTGAAAGAGGGTATGAGATGAGGCTGGTTAGATAGTTGGGGCCAGACGCTATAGAACCCTGCACACATTAAGGATCTTTAATTACCCTGAGTGAGGAGAAGCCTCAAACAGATTTTACGATGGGACTGGGGCTAGAAAGGCAGGAATGACAGGATGGCCTCCACATTGTGGAGTGGAGAGCCAGTGGGAGAGTGTCCAGAATTACAAGCAGGAAGACCAGTCAGGAGGCTACTATAATAATCCAGGGGAGAGGGTGGGATTTGTAAAGATGGAGATAAATTAACGGATTTGAGAGATATCTAGGATGTAAAATCAGTCAAGGATTGGATAGGATTCTATAGTCTTTATTCACTCAAAGATAATGCTTTGGTTTTGCCTAATAATTCCTTATTTATTCATTATGTGCAAACTGAAAAACATCATATGAATCAGTTTTCTGCATCATATTTTACGGTATTTCTGGAGCATATTTTAGAGAAAGAAGAAAAAGTAGCAAAAAGAAAAACATAACTTAAGAAGTATCCCATTTTATGTAAAAAAGTGTGTTCCTGAAAAATCGTGCTATACTTGGGTAATAAAAGAACTCAGACTTTAAAGAACGTTACTGAATAAATATTTCTTCTTTGCACGAAAACACACACTAAAAAATGCAGAACGGATGATCATGATACCACATCAAGTGAAGTGTAAACCACTCTCCTGACTATTTCCATACGTCACTTGTCCTTTATTAAAGTGTGTATAAATGGGTGATTTTACAATTCTAAAAGGATGGATGGCTCAGAAATTTAATAATCATCATCTAGTTTCATAATAAGCCATTTAGTAAGTAACTAGAATGCCCAAGGGGCTTGCAAGGATTTAGATATATTCCTTCACCAGTGAGTTTACCCACATGGAAAAGTTATTTTTATATTTACATTACTACTATAAGCCATCCTTATTACATGCCCTCCAGAAAATACAGCTTTTCCATAAGCCTGGGTTACAATATCACAGCAATGTAGTAAGAAGTTCAAAATGTAGTCAGCCTTATAGGTTATATGAACAGATATCACAAAAAGTCTAATTTTGGGCTGAATTGCCCACATGTTTTTGTGTCCAACGTATCCAGACCAGTATGTATCACAGCTCAGAACCAATATAAAAGAGGGGGCTCAGTTTTACTAGTCTCACATATCAACAACAAATGTATCAGCTAAGTTCTACTTCTGTGAACTAAAAAGAGACAACCTAATTTTGAGATTTTGCAACTAGTGTTTACACCACCCCTACAAAAGGCAGCTTTTGACTTGGAAAGAAACAAATTCAATACAGGAAAATCACTGAGAAAAGACTATAAAACCACAGGATGTCAATCATCTTACCTCTGAAGGCTATGTGCACTTCTAAGTATGATGCTTCCAGAGATTTAAGTCACAACCTAGGAATTACTTAAACAGAGATGTGCGTATGAATTTCTGTTTTCCTGCCTTAAAAAAATCATTACGGTACTAAAGTACATGTGAAGACACTTAAATAGCCTGTAACGGTATCTTGACACTCATCATCATTCATACATAACATGTGCATTTAAGCCTGAATTGGGCATATTGGGGTATTTTACTAAATGTCATACTTCTGATATGCCACAACAGCTCTTTGAGAAATGCTGTGTTCTGCCTTGTGTGTTCATATTTAAATATGTGCCTTGAAATCTTTGCAGCACAGGAGTATGGAGGGGAAATGATGAAAAATCTCACTACTTTTAAGTTTTTAAGGAAAAACAGAATAAAATGGATTCAGGTTAGCAACTGAAACCTCAAGCCTTATAACACTATAATCCCGTACCGGTTGCCAATGAGTCAGTTCCAACTCATGTGACCCCTTGTGTGTCAGAATAGAACTGTGCTCCGTCGGGTTTTCAGTGGCTGATATTTCAGAAGTAAATCACCAGGCCTTTCTTCTAAGACATTTCTAGGTGAACTCGAACCTCCAACCATTTGGTTAGCAGCCAAGTGTGTTAACCATTTGATGATGTGTTAACCATCACCCAGGGACTCCTGTAATACTGTAGTACTATCTAAAAGAGTAATTTACAGAAATACTAATTACCATCGATCTGTGCCAGGGAACTCTCTCTGTATGCCAAGTTGCAGCTCGAATGAACATTTCATGATCACATTAAAATACACTTGAACAATGGGTCCAATAATAAAAATGTTGACTCTTCATGATTTCATTCACTTGACAAAGATGCCATGATAAGTTGCTTTGTCCATGAGTCTTCAAATATAACCATGAAATTTCATGTATTCACCAATATTTTATTAAGGAGGAGCAAAAGGGAGCTATCTAATCTAAGCTTCAGATTATCTTACACTTTCTGAAATCCAAGTGAAGTAATTTTCATTCACATGTCACTTTTCCGGAGCCCTAGTGGCACAGTGGTTAAGAGCTCAGCTGCTCAGTTCAAATCCACCAGCTGCTCCTTAGAAACCCTACGAAGCAGTTCTACTCTGGCCTATAGGGCTGCTATGGGTCAGAATGGACTTGACGGCAGTGGGTTTTTCACTTTTGTTTGCACCTGAAGAGGTGGTAAGAACTTGAAAGACTGAGCAGTATATAAGAAGTCTCCTACGTAATTTTTATGAACAGAAAGAAATTGGAGTTGTATTTATCAGCATTAATATGGCATTTTTCAGATCCTACGAGGAACTGATTTCTAGGGATTCTTGGTATGAGAGTTTTTTTTTTTTTCACTTTTTATGATGGAAATTTTCAAATATATATAAAAGAGAATAGTACAATGAAATGTCACCAACCAACTAAAAAATTTACATTTATAGCCAATCTGGTTCCAGTCACTAATAATCTCCTATTTTCACCCTGTGATCATTGAGGTTGTGTGTCAACTTGGCTGGGCCATGATTCTCAGAGGTTTGGCAGTTATGATGTAGTTTAGCAGTCACATAATGATGTAATCACTTCCGTGATGAGGTCTGTTACAATGTCATCACCTCCATGATGGGATCTACTGTGAGTAGTCAACCAGTTGAAAGGGAGTTTCCTTGGGGCTGTGGCCTACATCTAACATAGGTGGACTTTCTGGCAAGGCTCACGGGCTTTTGCTAGCTCTGGATCCTGCAGCTGGCTTCTGTTCATCTGACCTCTGGTTCTTGGGACTTGAGCTAACAGCTTACCTGCTATCTGACCTGTTGATCTTGGGATTCAAAGGCCCCTGCAGCTGCATGAGTCAGGAGAAGCCTCTTGACCCACGGACTTGGGACTTGCCAGCCTCTATAATCATGTGAGCCATTTCCTTGATATAACTCCATATATGTTTATATGCTTTACTGGTTTTACTTCTCTAGAGAACCCAGGCTAAGACGCACCCCTTGCCCCTGCTGGATTGTTTTAAAGCAAATCTCATATAGCATATCTGAGGTAGGCAGAAAAAAGATGGTCCCCCAAAGGTTTATTCACTTCCTAATCCCAGGAACCTATGAATACTACCTTATGTGGCAAGAAATGAGATTAAGAATCATGAGAAGAGTTTATCCTGGATTACCCAAGTAGGCCCTAAATACAATCACATACACGCTTGTGAGAGAAGCAGAGGGAAACTAGACACACACACACACAGAATGCAATGTGAAGAAGGAGCAGAGAGATGCAGCCACAAGCCAAGGACTGCTGACAGCCACTAGAAGCTGAAAGAAGCAAGGGTTCTCCCCTAGAGTCTCCAAAAGGTGTGTGGGTCCTGCCTACACTTCGATTTTGGACTCCTGCCTCCAGAACTCTCACAGAATAAATTTCTGTTGTTCAAGCCACTCAATTTGTGGTGTTACAGCAGTCACTGGGAACTAATTCGATACATGATATAACATGTAAAAATTTTCAATATGTATCTTTAAGACTTATGGACTCTTTTTTATACTACTACTCATGCCTTAAAAATAGTTCTTTCAGTTATCTAGTATCCAGAGTTTAAATTTCCCAAACTGTCTCATAATTTTATATTTATAATGTTATAGCTGGTTTATCCAAATCACGATCCAAACATGGATGATTCGTCTCTTAATATTTCCCCTTGCCACTTTATTTTTCTTGCCTTTATTTTGAGTACTTTGTTCTACAGAGATTTCCACCTTCTGGATTTGGCTGATTATATCCTCATGGTGTTTTTTTTAAAACAAAGCCCTCTTTTTTCCTGTGGTGGCCATAAGCCTGTAGTTAGATCTAAAGGCTTGATCAGAATCACTTTCAGTTTTTTTTTGACGAGAAACTTCACAGGTGGTTCTGTGTATTTTCTATACCATCATATTAGCACCCACATCATGTCTGCTGCTCTCTCTTTTCATAATGTTAAGACTGATCAGTGGGTTCAGGGTTATTAGTCTGATCCATCAATTATAAAGTTTCCCATCAGCCTTTCAGTGGTTTTAGCAGCCACTGATGATCACTGGATCCCTGGTGGTGCAGTGATTAAGAACCTGGCTGCTAACTAAAAGGTCAGCAGTTCGAATCCACCAGCCACTCCTTGGAAATCCTATGGGGCAATTCTACTCTGTCCTTCAAGGTCACTACGAGCTGGAATCAATTCGACAGCAACAGGCTTTTTTTGATGATCATTGCCTAGATCTGTTATTTCATTACCAAAAACCCACTGCCATCGAGTAGATTCTGACTCAGAGCAACCCTGCAGGACAGAGTAGAGCAGCCCCATAGTGTTTCCTAGGCTGAAATCTTTACAGAAGGAGACTACGACATCTCTCTCCCTCAGAGTGGCTGGTGGGTTCAAACTGCCAAGCTTTTGGTTGCCATCCAAGCGCTTTAACCACTGTGCCACCAGGAATCCTCTGTTATTTCATTAGGGTTAACAAAACGATAATGTTTTATTTTTATTATTCCTTTGAAGTTGTTAGCTGGAATTCTTCTAAAAACAAGATCTTATACAAAACATCATTTAGTTATTCTCAAATAGTTTGTTTTGTTTTTTTTACAGGAAAGGTAAGATAAATAAATGCTTCTTAGCATCTGGTTTTTAAGATAGTGCCAGGGTGGTCATCTTCCCCTTGACTACAAAGACCACTTCATCTACAGTCAACGAGTATAACATCCCAATTGCCCTCATCTTAATCTTCATGTCAAAGATTCAAATACTTGACCTACCACATGAAACCTGTTTTTTAAGAACGAAAGCCAGATTTAATACGATTACGCATTCAATTTTTATGCCCTATCAGCTCAGTCCAGACTCCTCAAGCTACCATTTCAAACAATCCACTCTGAGTCTACCTTATCCTATTTCACTAACACAAATCATGTTCTCGTTCTAGACTCTATGACTTCAGTTCAGTGTTCTGCACAACTGCCTCTCCTGGCAACCAGCTCAAACTCTCCTCTTCCACCTTGGGAATAAAAACACCTTCTGCTCTTTCTGTCCAGCACCCTCTCCCCTTTCTTCTAGGAATGGCACAATCCTTCTTTTAAGAAACTATACCTCTTTCCCACCCAACCATGTATTTCTAGAGGAGCTTGTCATTTACCAGGTAACATGGGTCCCTGGCCACCAGAAGGGGAACATCACCCAAATCAGGTCAACTGGAGCTATTCCTGGGATTTTGAGAATTTAGACTAGAAGAAAAAGGTCAAGTCCTCTTTTTGGGTAATTTAGGCTTGTTGGCAGCCACGTGGAGAAAGCTGGCACAAAGCAAGAAGCAGTGATAAGAGGCAGGCAACCTTGGTGGTATCGGAGTTTTGAGGCCCACTTCACTTCTCCCACACTTTGGCCATGTGAGTCAACAAACCCCGCCCCCTTCTATATAGTTTAGATTTCTATAATTTGCAACCAAATTAAAAACTGTATAACCCTAATATGACCCCCATCATGATTCTAAATGACATAGTGCTAGTAAAGACTCAGTACTTAAACAATAATGATTATCATTTACTGATTACTACTTTCATGTTAAGCACTTTACACGTTTTATCTTACTTAATCCTCACAGAAACTCCCTGGGATGGGTATTATTATCTCCATTTTACAGATGAAGAAACCTAAAGTTCATCAAAGAAAAGCAACTTGCCCAAAGTAACACATTTACTAAATAGCGGAGTAGGGATTTTAACCAGATTTGCATCTAAATTGCATTCTTTCTCCATTCTTCCACATGGCCTCACACAAAAATACTTGCTAATTAACTCCACAGAAAGCATAACTGATTAGAGATGTCATTTAGCCCCTGGATTTCCACCGACCTCAGAGTGCATGTTCTGCCATCATTAAAGATACTAACAGTATTACATTAAAGTATAAATAAATGAACTATATGAAAATGAATATCTTGAAAAAGTTATAGCTCAATTTCCCCAAAATTGCTAGTGGCAGCCTGAGCACTAAATGCTGGCATTTCTCTTAAAATAATGGGTAAATGGAATGAATATTTAAGACCACTCTGTCAGAACAAGTTGTATACAACTCCCCTGGTAGTGATATTTCAAAAAAGCAAAAAAAGATTTGTGAGCACCTGTCAATATATGACATGCCTACCACTCTCCAATTGCTCAGAGGAATATTCCTATGTCATCATCAGACACTAACAGGTATTGAGCACTCCCATGGCTTGCAGGCAAAACCAGAAGGCCTTCAGGAAGAAAATGGTTCCGGCTTCATTGCTTAGCAGAGAGAGAGACCAGAAAGACAGTGACAGCAATTTACTGGTGAACCTGAAAGTCATCAGCTCTTATCTGGAGACAGTCTGCATACTTTGTGCTGATCCTCTCAATTCAGCCTGTATCTCCAACTCCTGCTGGACAGGTCTACAAGGAGCTCTTGCTATCACATTAACTTTGAAGCAGCAATTAACCCCAGCATCTAGCCATGGATCTTCCATTGAGAAGCATCCCATAAATGTTTGTTGCTAGTGGTCTGTTTTTGTTTTTGTTTCCTTCTAGGAATCTAATGATTGGTCCCAGATGGCCAGAAGAAGTTGCCAAACAGGCACACTCCTCATATATAATTTGGCAAGAGCACAGCCAAAGGGAGAGTATGCCCAGCATGTACTGAAAGATGGTTGCATCCCCCAGTGGGACAAGATTTTGTTAATTTGCTTTGTAGAAATACAAGCTGTAGAGAACATAGTTGCTGTCACAGGATCAAAAAATGTCTCAAATGAGATCATGTATGTGAAGTGCTTTTTAAACCATAAAGTGCCAAACCGAGAACCAAAACCCAAAAGTGCCAAGAGAAGGTAAATTAGTTCTGTTACTGATGTGGCTATTTCAAAGGCACAGGCCTGGGAGGCAGGTAGTTGTATGGAGCTAACCAACTTCAGCAACAGGAAGGAAAAAACAAAGAGCGATCCCAGAGGATGCGATAGAAAGCCTGGGCAACAAAGGGAATGCAGGGAGTGAAGGGCCCCAGGTTAACAAAACCCCACTTGATTCAAAAAACGTTTATTGAGTGCCAGGCACTGTTCTATATCTTGGAATATATAGCCAAAAATAGCCAAAACCAATATAGCTAAAGATCCCTGTCCTTTACAGGTCCTGTATCTCACTTAGGGAGATCGTCGGTAAACAATAGACATAATAAATAAATTATAATGTTACACCATGAGACCAGAACTGGATGGTGCCCAGCTACCATTACTGAACATTTTGATCAAGAACTCCACAGATGGATCTGATCTAAAGGGGTAAAAATGTGGAACAGAATTTTAAATTCTTATGTAATCCAGACTTACTGGACCCATTAAGACTAGAGGAACCCCTGAATTTATTGCCCTGAGATAATCTTTAAACCTTGAACCAAAATTATCCAATTATCCCCTGAAGTCATCTTTAAACCAAACAACAGCTTAGCTCAATTAGTAAACGATATCTGCCTTGAGCATTGTGCACCTCTAAAGATTTATCTATATGAGATCAAATTGACAACAGAAACTCTAAAGCATCGATGAGAAGCTTAAGAGGCAATGAGTCTACGTTAATGATGGTGAAACAATTTGGGAAGAGATAGCAAGAATGGTGACACAATGTGAAGAATGTAACCAAAGTCACTGAATTGGACATGTAGAAATTGTCGAATAGGTGTTTGTTTTGCCATGTATATTTTCACAAAAAAATAAATTAAAAAAATTATGATATGTTAGATGATAAGTGCAAGATCTTGGAGTAAGGGGGATGGAAAATACAAGTGCCAGAGGGAGGGAGGTCAGACCTCCAATAAGGTTCCTCAAAAGCTACATTCAATTGCAGGAAACTATGGGAAGCCACAACTGTGCTTGAATGAAATCTGCGTAAATTCGACAAATCTAAATTGCCTAGAAAAATACAGCCCATTTTCCATATTTCTTCTCCTTCGTGCTTACTGAAAATTATTGACCCAAATACATAGCATATTCGTGGATGAAGATATGCAAAGACTTACCCAGAGGCACAGCAAAGGGAATTATAAGAGTCAAAAGCAAAGCAAATGACAGCGAAAATAGCTGCAAATCAGAAACTGAGGAAAGGACAAATTCAACAGGACTTTAAATATGATTTAATTTTTTTTCTTAGGAACAGTTAGCTCTACATCAAGGGTGAAATATAGGCTTCATTTTTAGTAGGAAGCCCAAACAGCCAGCAGGTCCTCCCTGGAGCACCGCATTGAGAGAGAGCTCTGGGTCCTGTACGGAAGGAATTAGACATTTCTGCCATGGACTCATGATGAGGGAGCGCGGGCACACAAGTGCCATATTTGCCTTTCCTTCTCTGGGTAGATCTTAGTGCTTTAAGCAATCAGTAAACACTCACAGGCTACCTACTAAGTGAAAGGCAACACCAGGAACAGTAGAGGATTTGCAAGTATAGAGCTTGGTCCTGCTCCCGAAGTAGTTTATAATCTAGCTGGGCAGAAGGATGGTTTGTATGCCTGTACTCCCTCATCTTTAGGCCATGACAGAAATATGTAATGTATTCCTGCAGTGCGATTTATTACTTTTGTGTGGCCTTTCTAGTCATGGTCTTGTGACTCCTACCCAGGTGATCAGGTAGGATTGTGTAATATGGTAATTGTGGCCCACGGAGGGACTGGTCAGTTTTGCCTTAAAAGAGCCAATTCCAGAGCCGACAGGAGGATCCTACCACCACCAAGGAAGAACAGACAGGAGTGGAGAGCACATCCTTTGGACCCCGGGTCCCTGTGCTGAGAAGTTCCTAGAAGTGGGAGACCAAGAGACAGACAGAGAGTGAGAGAACAAGTTGTAACCCTGAAGACAGTAAGAAGTGGTGGCAGGAGAGACCTGGAAACAGAGACCTGGCAGCAGGAGACAGCATGGTGGGCTTCTTGGCCCACAGAGAGAGAAAGTGAGTGCCTTTGGGGAGACACTGAGGGCAACAGAGAGGCGTGCCTGCAAGCAGGGCTGGGAAGAGGCTGCCCCGGTGGTAGAACTGTATCCTTGAGTGTTCCCGAGCCTGAAGTGTGACCGTTACTTCCCTAATAAATCCCGTAATTTTAAGTATGGTCTGTGAGTTCCGTGTGGCCATTGCAATGAATTATCCAACCCAGCAGAGAAGTAAAGAGCACTGGGCAAAGGATGGCTGGTGTCAGAATCTGTCAAGGTGGCAGAGAGAGGAGGCTCGTCTGGCCTCCACCTCATGGGAGTCAGCTTTGTGCTGTTGATTTGGTTCTTCTGGCCCCTTGCGGGGTTGGAGGAGGTCAGACGCTGCCCACACACTGTTTTTATAGTTCCCTACAGATAAAAGTTAACAGTGCAAGCAAGCAACTAAGTTCCCAAAGTGCCAGTAACAGAAGTTCAGATACCAGGAGACTGCGATGGGAGAAGGCAGCCAAGAAAGGATACAAGCTCTGAACTTGGCTTTAAAGAACACACATCATTGAAGTAAGTGGAAAGGGGAAGTACCAGCAGAGATAGAAGAAGGTACACGTAGGGTGTGCTCAGGAGTGAGGAAGAGACCAGTATGGCAACCAGAGCAGAGGAACTGCACAGGGAACCACATCGTGGACGCCTTGAGTGGGGTCATTACTCAGTAGGAACAGGGACCATGATCAGTGACGAAAGCAAAATCAAACTGACTGTAACATGAAAAGTAGATTAAAGAAAAAAAACTAGAAGCAGAAAATTATAATTGCTCATGTGATAATAAGCAGATCAACGACAACAAACATTTATAGGATTCTAGGCAATATAAGGTACTACCGGGTTGCTATGAGTCAGAATCAACTCAACGGCACCAGGTTTGATTTCTTTTACTAGGTGCTTAAGATGTATAGTTACTCTCGTCACCCCAAAGGTTAATTTGATGTCAGGATCTTAATGCACACCTGTCCAGCAGGAATTGGAGAAGCAGGCCCGGGATTCCAAAGATCAGCAATAAGGATGCAGATAGAGAAATTATCCACATAGGGAAGAAAGCCAAAAAGGCCAAGTTCAGCCTTTGCTCCCGGGCTGCCTAAACTGACAGAAGCTTGGAGGACAGCAGGCTGCGTCAGGCTGACTCACCAAGCCCTGTCAAACTTATGCATTTTGTGATTCAGTGTGGAAGAATGACCACTCCTCAGTGACAAACCAACACTAAGACACGATCAAGAGGTAGGATTACTTTAATAAAAAAAGGGGATGGGGTGGGGACAACAAAACTACTCCCCAGACACTTTAACAGATGTTGCAAACTGGTTCTTAGCATCTATACCAATCCCAGGATCTACTTTTCAAATAGGATATATAAAGTCCTAAACAGTCACGCAGTGACTCTCGTCACCCTCCAGTCACCCTAAAGGTTAATTTGTACAAGGAGCAAATTCAGAGAAGGTCAAACTTAATCGAGCTGATAAGAAATTAGCATTAAACATTGAGTTTTTAATACAACCCTTAGGTAAATAGCAGGTAGACTTGTGTTTCCAGAAGCAAATCAAGGTTAATGAAAGTCCTCTTGTCAGAATGTTCACAAGCACTGAAAGTACTATGCCTTGATCATAATAAGCCAAAGGCGTAAATATTTTGTTGTTGTTGTTGGGTGCCATTGAGTCAGTTGTGACTCATAGCGACCATATGTACAATGGAATGAAACACTGCCCAGTCCTGTGCCATCATTGCTGTTTGAGTTCATTATTGTGTACACAAATTAGAGACACCTGAAATATTCAGCACATCAAAAAAGTGACTTAGTGTTAGAGAACCGGCAATCATCAAGAATAATGCATTAGACATGGTGCTTTTTTCCACAAAAAGATCAAAATAAAAGCATATGCAAACTATCAAGTTTCTCCCGTGTCCTAAGAAATTCTTATTAAGAAAAAATTCCATACAAAAAAGTCAAGAAACATTTTTCCTAACAAAATAAATGTTGACAGATATCATCCTCATTTTGAATATATACAAAGTTTTCATGTTAAATGGCCTGCTGAAGATCACATTTTTAAAACATAGCTTGTGTCATTATATATTTATACGTGTGTATATATGTGTGTGTGCACACATATGTGCATGTATACATATAGGGTATATGTGTGTGCATATATATTTATATATATAAACAATGATCTGTGTATGCATGTGTATATACACACACACACACATCATTACTGATGTCAGATGGATCTCGGCTAAAAGCAGAGAATACTGGAAAGATGTTTACATGTGTTTTGCTGACTACACAAAGGCATTTGACTGTGTGGATCATAACAAATTATGGATAGCATCGTGAAGAATGGGAATTCCAGAACACTTAATTGTCCTCATGCAGAACCTGTACGTAGACTAAGAGGCAGCCGTTCAAACTGAACAAGGGGATCCTGCCTGTTTTAAAATCAGGAAAGGTGTGCGTCAGGTTGTATCCTTTCACCATACCTCTTCAATCTGTATGCTGAGCAAATAATCTGAAAAGCTGAACTATATAAAGAACAGGGCATCAGAACCGCAAGAAGACTAGTTAACAACCTGTGATGTGCAGATGATACAACCTCGTTTACTGAACGTGAACAGGAATGGAAGCACTTACTGATGAAGATCAAAGACTACAGCCTTCAGTACGGATTGCACCTCAACATAAAGAGAACAAAAATCCTCACAACTGGACCAATAAGCAACATCATGATAAAACAGAGAAAAGGTTAAGGCTGTCAAGGATTTCATTTTACTTGGATCCACAATCAATACCAATGGAAGCAGCAGTCAAGAAATAAAACAACGTATTGCATTGGACACATACTTTAAAGTATTAAAAATCAAAGATGTCACTTTGAGGACTAAGGCACACCTGACCCAAGCCATGGAATTTTCAGTCGCCTCATATGCATGCAAAAGCTGGACGATGAATAAGAAAGACCGAAGAAGAACTGATGTCTTTGAATTATGGTGCTGGTAAAGAATACTGAATACACCACTAACTGCCAGAAGACAAACAAGTCTGTCTTGGAAGAAGTACAGCCAGAGTGCTCCTTAGAAGTGAGAATGGTAAGACACACACACATATATATACATATTTGTATATATGTATATATATATATATATTTGTACACACACATATATATTTGTATATCGACCCAATGGCAATGGCTTTTATATGTATGTATCAATTTATGTATATAAATACATCTTCCTATACTCATTTTGATATATTACAAAGAAAATCAACCTGAAATGAATGAACTCCAAGTAAAATTTTCATGAAAACAAAGCAGAAGACACTCACTTTGAGGAGCAAAACATAATCCCTTCAATGGAATCACTATGAATAAAGTTTGGCTCAATGAAGATATTAATCTCCTAAAACGGTCAATAAAAATTCTGCCACAGGAATCCCTGAAATGGTCCTGCTTCAATGAGCCTGAGTCATAAAATTTAGCCAAGGTATCTCATTTCACATTTTTTACACACACAAGAGGAAAGTTCATTCCTAGCACTTTCTATAAGCTCAAACATCCCAAAATTGATCTATGGCCAAGATTTCAACAGAGGTAAACTTTAACAATACAAAGAGAGAAGCTTAAAAAAAAAAAAACAATCTGCATTCTGCAAGGTCTAGTGGATTCTGTGAACTCCTTAATGGCATGTCCTAGAATTATGTTCTTAAGAAAATGATAATTAAAAAAAAAAAAAAAAGAACTATGCTCAAAAGCTAATTAGTAGCTCATCCAACAACTGTATTTTTATAGCTTCCATCAATTCCTGTCTTCTCTTGGGGAAAACATTAACAGTAAAAAGAACCTGAAATGTGAGGAAATGAGGTGAGCCCTACCTAACAGCTCAGCACCTTTTGTCACTGGGAACTCTTGTTTCAGTGTTTGGTCATGTATTAATAATTGCTTTACGTCAGTCCTATGCATCCAGAAAGAAAAAGGGTGGCCAGCTCATTAAAAATGGAGCGACACTATTAGAAGAACTATACATTACAGAAATTTAACATTTTCATATCTCTGACTCCTTCACACACTTTTCCTACAGAAAAACCCTCCCAAAAGTGCAGATGTACGTCAAGGGTGTTCTCTGAAACGCTATTCTTAACTTGGGTAAATGGAAATGGAAATAACCCAAGTTTCCCACAATAGGAAATTGTGTAGATAAACTGTGTGTATCTATTCAATGCAATGACGATCTGCATGTATGTCATGGAAACATTTTCAAGATCTACTGTTAAGTTAAAAAGTAAAAAACAAGTAGAAAGTTGCAAAGTATTACCCCAGTTGTTATTAGCAACCACAATAATAAAAAGTATATTTTTACATAAAGAGAAATCTTTGGGGAAAACATATATCTAAATACTTATAGTGGTTTCTCCAGAATATAAGCTTACAGTACACTTTAACCTTCAACATCGTATGTTTCTATAATGCTTAAATTTTGAGTAATATGTATTGTTTGCACTCAGAAAAAAAACATATTTTTTAATTTAGTGATGTAATTGGAGGGGGTGTAGGGGAAAATCTTATCAATAAAGAAAAGGGAAAATTTAAGGTGTTAACTATTCTATAATAGCTTTAAAATATCATCTGTCTCTACCTTTCTTTTGGAAGACAGTACCACCCTTACTCTCAGAGCTTCAAAATTAAGCAACACACGTAAAGGCTGAAAAAGTCCTCTTAATATCTCTCCCTAGTAATGCTTCTGATTTACAAGCCAATCCTGTCAATTTTTTCCCCACTACAATTCATGAAGTGGTTGGATGTGAAATAGGATCTTATTTCTTATGAACCAAGTTTATCCAAATTCCAGTATTTATCAAGTTCAACTGAACAACACTGTCAATTCTTAAATTCCTGCAAATTACTTAAGTATCTCTAATTCTAAATAAATGTTATTAAAGAATTAACAAACAAAAAAAAGTACAGACTAAAGATATTTGAAGCATCCTTCATAAAGGTAAACATAAGGAACTAGAGATATTTATTTTTGAATCCATAGTCCTGTAACCCTATTCAAACACTGTAAAACCTAGATAGAAAGAGGGAGAATTGCCCAGGTAACTGAGGAATCACTAGAATGGAAAAAATTTCCACCGATCTGGGTAAGGGTGTGAACTGGCTCTAGGAGAAGTTCCTCTCTATAGTTATGTGACCTTAAACAAAACTTTTCAACTTTTATATCTCAATTCCCTTACCTGCAAAATGAACAAACTGGGCATAAACAATCTCTGTGGTCCCTTTCAAGGAGCCCTAGTGATACAGTAGTTAAGTGTTCGGCTACTAGCCAAAAGGTCGGCGGTTCAAAACCACCTGCCACTCCGTGGGAGAAAGATGTGGCAGTTGGCTTCCGTAAATATTAAAACCAAAAACCAAACCCAGTGCAATTGTGTCAATTCCAACTCAGTGACCCTATAGGACGGAGCAGAACTGCCCCCACAGGGTTTCTAAAAAGCGACTGGTGGATTGGAACTGCCAACCCAGGCAGATATATTCAACTGCCAACCTTTTGGTTAGCAGCAACTCTGCCACCAGGAGCTCTCTGTAAAGATTACAGCCTTGGAAACCCTATGGTGCAGTTCTACTGTCCTATAGGGTCGCTATGAGTTGGAATCCAGTCGCTGGCAACAGTTTGGTTGGGCTCTCAAACTCTGACAACAGATGTTAATGCTATTCTTGCCAAGGGTTTTGTAACAAAATATACATGTACATAGTATAAAATTTTATCTAATATAAGGTGCATGGCAAAAACAGCAGACTCCTACCCAGTTCCTCCTCACCCCTGAGTTCCACTCCCCAAAAGAAAAGAAGCTCTTTCAACTTTTCTAAGCTGTTTTTTCTGGTAATTACATCCACATTTCTAAACTACACACTCATATTGCTATTTCTTGTTTGTTTGGTTTTTTTTCCAATTTTAGATATTTCCAGAAGTTCTTTATGCCAATCTATTGTGGCATTTATCCACCAATCCTCTTCAGTGAGTTCCCCTCCCAAATTTAATAGAAGTTAATTCAATTTTATTGGACAGCTACAGTCTTGAGATGCTAATGATATAAAGATAAAATAAATACAAATATAAGCATATATAAAAATATAGTATGTGTATGTGTGTATACATGGAGAGAAAAAGGGAAAGACCTGCCCCCAATAAGCTCGTATTTTGGTTAATAAGAAATAAGATCCCATTTCACATCCAATTATTTCACAAAATGTAGCAGAGGGAAAAATTAAAAGCATGAACTCTACATCAGAAATCCTGAATTCAGGCCCAAGTCCATCACATATAGGGGCTAAGTATGAACACTAAGAACAAACATACAATAAGTATGACCACTAAGGGCCATAAAACAAAATGAGACACCAACCCAGGGGCAAGGATGAAAAGGTAAGAGGGGACAGGAAAGCTGATCATGAGGAACCCAAGGTAAAGAAGGGGAGGGTGTTAACATGTTGTGGGATTGGCAACCAATGTCACAAAACAATATGTGTATTAATTGTTTAATGAGAAACTAATTTGTTCTGTAAACCTTCATCTAGCATAATATTAAAAAATATATATATGACCATTAAAGTCCCTTATTATCTCTGAAACCTCAGTTTTCCTCCTGTGTAATCTGAGTATAATACTTACTGCAAAGTGGCTAAAGCACAAATCACCAATACGGCACGTGCAAAAGCACTGTGGCAATCACAAAGCACAACAGAAATTGTGTTATCTTTACTAAGAGATCCCTATAAATGAAGTCCCTGAAGTTAGTTACTGGTCACTCTTGAGTTCTGTAGAGCCCTTCCAACGGCTTATATATTGCCCTATAAGACAAATGTGCACAGGTTGCAGATCAAGTGTCTGAAGCAGAGATCGTTCACAGAAAGAAATTTTGTTTCATATTTGGGTGTAAAGGGAATCTTCAGGAAATTTTCTTCTTTAAAGTTATATAAGTACATAATTTCAAAAGTCACTCCTCAGAGCAACTCTTACTTGTGGCTAATATTCCTTCTAATGTTTACCTTTATATTTCTACATAATGTGTTTGTACATTTCTTGATTTGTAGACATTATCTATGGACTTCCTGTTATGGCCAGAAACAACTTTGCCAGAGAAAGCGTTTTGAACTAAACTTGAGAGGGAGAGTGCACAACTGTCCAGAAATGCATCACTCCTGACTCTGTAAAAATAAAACACTCCTTTCAATTCTACTGTATTAAAAGTGCTACAAACCATGATGCCTCTATATTAGAGGAAAGAAGGGAGCTGGCTGGGCAGGTGGGCCTTAATTTTCAGACCGCTCTCTCTCTCTGATGTTCAGTTTCTATTGCCCTTTTTCTACCTGCCTCACACAGATTAATCCTGTTCCTAAAGCTATAGGAGAAATGATAAATGGGACCCCAAACTTAATTTATTTCAAGAGAGATACGGACACAAAAATTCTTAAGAGCTTTGTGGAAAGGGATTAACTGATGCTATAAGAAATCAACCTTTAATTATCTGAGAAGTTACCTAACACCAAGTATGCCGCATTTAAAAATAAATTTGTGGACTGAACCTCCTGCTCAATTTCTGTCCAGAGAAGATTGCTGGAGTTCTCCAGGTGTGAACCTTGGCTGTGATCTGCTACGTTTGGGTAGCTTCCCAAGCATTCTGTCCAGCGCCAGGTGTACAAGTGAACCTGAGGTCAGGCAGGTGACCCTGGCAAGTAGGCATGGCACATTAAAGAGAGGAAATCTTTTTCCCTAGTTAATCAACAGGATAAAGGTGATTAAGCAGGAATTATTTTTCAGTGACCTATATAATTTTGTCAGGGCTGCTGCGGCTATTAGCAGAGAGCAGCTGACTTCTTAATGAGATGAATCTGATAGCAGGGCACTGCCGGAGAAGCCAGGGAGTAGGCCCAGTCTATAGCGAAGCAACAACTGGTAGGCCTCGTTTACTACTTCTCCTCCTGTGAGGACTGCCTCTCCTCCTCTGTTTTTGTCACCTTCTCTCCAGGGGAAATTTCCCCCATCCCTGGACGGATAGGGCTGTAGCACCTGCCGTAGAAGCTGGATGTGTTAGGATGGATGAGTCCAGGAGGCTGAGAAAGCGCCGGGTTTAATCATCAGACCTGCTCACGGGCCTCCCAAAGTCCCAAGCAAACAAGGATGACGCCACCAACACCTCTCTCTGGCCCTGGCCAGACTTGAAATAGAACAACAGCTAGTTCCGCTCCTAGCAGAAGTGGGGTTAACAAGGGAGGTTTGTCCAGGTAAGGGAAACACACACACACCGTCAATAACAACCACAATTTAAATGCAGCTTCACCAGAGAATCTGTGAAATTGAGCAACAGCCACCCAACAAGTCCTTACACCAGCAGAGTGCTGCAAACCTCAGAGTTGTCACCGCCTCTGTCTTGTGTAAACAGGGAGGTTTGGAGAGGACAACTGAGCTGCAAATCTCTTCGCCTGGCCTGCGCCTCCCAAAGGACCCAGGCTCTCTGGCCCCTGGGACCAAGGAGAAGGGGTGGGGAATCCAGGTGACATCTTCCTCCGTCAAAACAACTTGACCCTCTCTCCCCAGAGGTCATCACAGAGGAACGCCCCCTCCCGGAGCCCGCACCCTGGGGAGTCACCTCCTCCTGCCGTGCTCCAGTCCGACCTAGAAGATCTCGATGGGATTCCCGGCGGGACTCTCGCCCCAGTATCTGTTCCTCCCGAATGGCCCGGGGATGAGGGGAAGGGACACTTCTGATCCCCCGCCTTCCTCACCCCTCTAAATAAAAGAAGCCTTCAGCCCCAAGTCTCAGGTCAGCACGCCACGTACCTGTCAGCGACCGCGGCTCCTCGTCTCCGCGCGGTCGGGAACTCGCCGGACAAGTGTCCCTGGACAGTCCAGAAAGTTTGTGCCGGGGTCCCGGGGACACAGACCCCGGGCCGCCCCCCGCGCTGGGCACCGTGAGGAAGAGGGAGTCAGCTGGCTCCTTGCCTGTCCAGGACAATCCGCTCCGCGCCCGGGCCGGCAGCCGCTCGCAGGTCTCGGCCAGGTTCCTCCCGGCCGGGCCCAAACTCCACAGGGGAGCCCGGAGAAGAAAGTTGGCAGCGGGAGAACGTCTGAGCGCAACTTTTCGACGGTGCGTCAGGCCGGTGGCGGAGCCGCGCCGGTGCCGGGCCTGCCCCCCGCCCCCCGCGCCCAGGAGGGCATGGGCGGAGCCCGAGCCGGGGCGGGGCCCAACCTGCCGGGCCGGCCGCGGGGACCGCCTCGCCCCGCCCCGCCGGCCCCGCCCCTGCCCCCCGGGCCGCGCGGCCGCCAGGTGCGCCGGGTGCGAGGGGAACTCGTTGAGCCCCCGGCGGCCGCCCGGGCGTCGGTCTCCAAGGAGAAGGAGGAGGAGCCTCTGAGAGAAAGTTTCCACCGAAACTTAACCGCGGCGGAATGGAGGACACCTCACCCTCAGGAGCTTGCCTTTCACCGTAACTACCCCTCTTCACACCCGCCGCCACCAAAAATGTATATAAATAAACGTTGACGATCCGGTTGTGCCGAATGGAGGGAGGCAGACGACTCCGCACATCACCGACGTTTTAGATTTCTCACTTCCCAAAGGTTTGACTGCGGCCACCGGCACCCCCACCCAGTCCAATTTTTTCACCGACGTCTTTCTTTAGAGGTTTGAATTTTACATTTTTTAATCCATTCCCAATGGAACTGAGTCTAATGATGAAAACATTCTCCTCTTATTCTATTGGCAAACTCTCTGAGGTGGGCACAAAGAAAAGAAATGTGGTCTCAGCAGACGTCAATGATGTGCCAGAATGTGTGTGTGTGTGTGCGTGCGTACGTGCGTGCGTCTTTTGGGGAAGGGGGTGTGAGAATGTTGCCATTTTGCTCGTTTTGTTTTTTAAGGGTAGTCCTAGTGTTGTCGGGTTGTTTGTGAGTTTGGGGCGGTTGTGTGTGTGCGTGTGTGTTACCTGGCGTTTTTTTTTTTTTTCAATAGAGGGCGCTGTAATTTGGGTGGAGCCCTGGTGGCGCAGTGGTTAAGAGCTACTGCTGTTAACCAGAAGGGTGGCAATTCGAACCCACCAGCCGCTCCTTGGAAACCCTGTGGGGCAGTACTACTCTGTCCTGTGCGGTCTATGAGTTGGAATCTACTGGAAGGCGATGAGTTTTGGGGAGGATAATGTGGACAGTTCTCAAAGAAAGCTGAAATTTCCCCAATTTAGGACTCCTCCAAATTTTTTTTTTTTTTCCTGTGGTGGTGGCCTTTAGTACTGCCCAGTGACTCAATATCCTTCCCAGACCATAGACCCCAGAAGGCCTGGCCCAGCTTTTGTCCGTCCGTCCATTGCTTTTGCATTGGACTGGGAGCTGTGCACTTTGCCAAGCTGGGCACCGCTGCCTTCCTTCCTCATTCTTCTGTCTCCCACACTCCCTGCTTGGGCGGAGGAGCCAAGGCTCTGCTTTCTGGAGGAGGAATCATAAACTTGGTTACTTTCTTGGCATTTTCAGAGTCCTGTGGTTAGTGTGGCTGAAACTTGAGGTGAGCCTCAATCTGAGCAGGTGGGACCACACCACAACTTACAAAAACGGATGTGGAATGACCCTCAGACACACTTTTAGCTCAGTAATGAAGTCACTCCCGAGGTTCACCCTTCAGCCAAAGATTAGACAGGGCCATAAAACAAAACGAGACCAAAGGGGCAAAGACTAGAAGGCAGGAGGGGGCAGGAAAGCTGGTAATAAGGAACCTAAATTGAAGAAGGGAGAGTATTGACATGTCGCGGTGTTGTGAACCATTGTTATAAAACAGTATGTGTACTAACTGTTTAATGAGAAACTAGTTTGTTCTGTAAACCTTCATCTAAAGTACAATAAAAAATAAGTAAATAAAAATGTTTTCCTTAAAATAAAAAAAAAATTTTAAATGCATGTGGAGGTTTTCCCATGCAGGAGTATCCTGCTAGCCCCTCACCAAATTATCCTTTGGAGTAAGTTTCATCCTCCATGCTCAGAAAATGACATTTGGAGATAAACCAAATTCAGATGTATCTAGTTTCAGGCTTTCCTTTGTAGCTTTGGTAATCTAGTTTCAAGTTCTCTCTTGCATCCTTGGTAATCTTCCTTCTACAGCTGTCTGCCATCACTGCTGTGCCTATGGATGGCAGCAGGAATCCAGGTTGCATTTGCCAAGAATGCCTCCCAGGATTTACCAGACTTTCACATGTGACAACCGCAGTGAAGAAGTGGCACTAAGTAACAGCTAGGGAAGGGCAGGGAAGATAGAGATCAGAGTAGAAACAGCAAGTCACATTTACCTGTCCCATCAATTGGAATGTGGGTGAGTCATTCATGTATTCAACCAGTATTTATTGAGTGTTTTTTGCATGCTAGGCACTGCTGTACAGGTTGGGTATACAGCAGAGAACAAAACCATAAAAATCTCAGTCTTCATGGAGCTTACCTTCAAGGTGGGGAAGACAGATGATAAATAAATTAGGAAAATACGTAGGCTGCCAAACGATAAGAAAATTTAGTAATAATAATAGCATAGAGAAAAATTAAGCAGGGAAGGGGAATAAGGAATAGAGGATGCTTTTTTAAATAAGGTGATATAGGAAAACCTCTGGAGCAGGTGATATTTGAGCTAAACCTGAAGGAGATGAAGGAGCAAGATATCTGGACAGAGAGTTTTCCAGTCAGAAAGCACAGTAAGTGCAAAGCCCCTGAGGCAGCAGTGTGCCTGAATAACTTGGACCAGGGAGATAGTGACAGAGGTGATGAGCCCACAGAATTTCCTGACATTGAATGTGGAATATGAAACAAAGAAGACAAGGATGACTCTGAGGTTTTTAGCCAGAGCAACTGGAATGATGGAGTTGCCATAATAAAGATGGAGAAGACTTCAAAGAGAACAGGTTGAGGGTGAAATCAAAAAGTCAAAAAGGAGGACAGGAAAGGACAGTGTTATGGATTGAATTGTGTTCCCAGAAGATGTATTGGAATCCTAAACCCTGTACAAGTAGATGTAATCCTATTTAGAGATAGGGTTTTCTTTGTTATGTTAATGAGGTCCTATCAGTGTAGAGTGTGTCCTAAAGCTAATTGCTGCTGAGTGATCTAAGGAGTAGTATAGACCCCAAAAAGGAGCCCTGGTGGCGCAGTGGTTAAGCGCTAAGCTGCAACTGAAAGGTCGGCACTTCAAACCCACCAGCTGCTCCACGGGAGAAAGATGTGGCTATCTGCTTCCGTAAAGATTACACCCTTATGAAGAACACCAAAGACACAAGGAAAATAAGAGCCCAAGAGACAGAAAGGGCCACATAAACTGGAGACTCCATTAGTCTGAGGCCAGAAGAACGAGATTGTGCCCTGCTACCACCAGTGACTGCCCTGACAGAGAACACAACAGAGAATCCCTGATGGAGCAGGAGAAAAGTGGGATGCAGAACTCAAATTCTAGTAAAAAGACTCGACCTAATGGTCTGACTGAGACTGGAGGGACCCCAGAGGACATGGCCCCCAGACTCTCTTTTAGCCCAAAACTAAAACCATTCCCAAAGCCAACTCTTCAGACAAAGATAAGGCTGGACTATAAGACATGAAATGATACTGGTAAGGAGTGACTATGTGGATAGCTCCTGTCTGGAGGTGAGATGAGAAGGCAGAGGGGGACAGGAGCTGGTTGAATGGACATGGGAAAAACAGGGTGGAGTGTGCTATTACATTATAGGGAGAGCCACTAGGGTCACATAACAATGTGTGTATAAGTTTTTGTATAAGAAACTGACTTGAATTGTAAACTTTCACTTAAAGCACAATAAAAAGAAAGAAAGATTACAGCCTGAGAAATCTTACGAGGCATTTCTACTCTATCCCGTGGGATTGCTATGACTCAGAATCACCTCAACAACAACGGGCTTGGTTTTTGGTTTGGTTATACACCCTGAGGCAAGCAAGCATGAATGGGGGAAGGATAGATGCCATGTGGAGATCACCAAGGAACCCAGGAGTGAAGGGGCTAGAGAAGCTGAGACAAGGATTTTCCCTCAGAGCAAATGGAGAGACAGCCTTCTTCTAGAGGTGGTGCCCAAAATTTGGACATCCAGCCTCATAAACTCTGAGAAAATAAATTTCTATCCTTTAAAACTACCCACTTGAGGTATTTCTGTTACAGCAGCGCTAAGAACTAAGATAGAATTGTATCTTGAATGATTTTCAATTTCTTCACTTATAAAATGAAGAAAATAACACCTACTTCATCAGGCTTGTTCTAAGGATAACATAAACTAATATAGTTAGGTGTCTAGCACAGAACCTAATACATGACAGACACTTAAGTATGTTAGTTCCCCTCTCCTCAAATATGAATTCCATACACATCCATTACGCATTCCGTGAGTAAGAGTTATTGTTTCACAGGAAATTAGGCTTACTAAAAGTAAGGAAAAGGGAAAAGAAGACAGGAAAGAAAGAACATGAAATAAAAACATAAAAAATGAAGTCCAAAAAAGGAGCCTAATGCAATCTGTCTGCAAGGGTATTTTCTCCTAACATCTGCCTCCTCAAGGGGACAAACTATGGTATCAGAGTTTGCTAGTTTGGGAAAGGAGCTTCAAATACTAAAAGGTTGTTAGAAATAAAGCAGAAAAAAATATCCATAACTCTGTAGTAGCAAAGGGTTGCTATTTTTTATATATAAAGAGTTCTTTCAGATAAATAAGAAAAGATGTAAGAAAAGAAAAATAGTAAAAGGAGATGAACAAAGAATTCTAAAAAAAAAAAAAATCCAATTTATTTATTTTAAAAAACCCTATTTTTTTTTTTAATGACATAAAGCAAAACTGAGAAGCAATTGTTTTTTTTTTTTAATAAATATGGCAAGGATTAGAAAAAATAAATATGCCATGCTGAAGGAAATATAAATTTCAATAATTTTAGCAATCTGTACCTTTTTTTAAAAAATATACATACATTTTGAACCACAAATTTCACTTCTAGAAATTTTTTCTACTACTCAAAAATGTACTAAAACTGTATATACAAGATTGTTCATTAAAGTGCCATTTATATGGTAGTGAAAAAGTTAGAAATGCCCTAAGCATCAAAAAATAAAATTATATTACCCCCCAAAACCAAACCCATTGTCATCAAATTGGTTCTGACTCATAACAACCCTACATGGTGTAGCAATATTATGATAGTCTAGGCAGATGGTAAAAATAATATTATTGGGCAGTTTCCAGAGGCAGAACCAAGATAGCAGATTAGTCAGATGCTTCCAGCTATCCCCCTTAGAATAAAGACCCAAAAAATCAAGTGGAACGATTATATTTATGACAAGGAGGGAGCCCTGAACATCAAAGGAAAGTTAGAAAATGGACTGAGTGGCAGGGGAGGGGCAGATGGTTCAGAAGCGGAGAGGAGTTGCCAGGCCTGAATCGCCAGAAACCCTCAGGCACCATTCCCTGGAGTGACTAAGGGGGGACTGGTGGTAGCATTCCGGAGCCAGTTTCCTCAAGGAGAGACAGCGAGCTGCACAGCCTACTCACGCCCCCAGATCCAGAGAAGAATAGCGATCTTGGCGAAACCTAAGTAATTGCATTTATTTTACTGTGACCCAGCCCCCAAGATAGCTTCAGTGGCTGCCAATTTTCCTGGCCCTGAGATAGGCTCTGATGCACATTCTGAGCCTTGGAGAAGGACTAAATTCACACCTGGGGGAAAAGATAATCTGTCAACTCCACTAACCGGGGGAGCTCAGGACGGAAATAGATCCTGTACAGGTATAAACAGTCCATGGACTTTAAATACCTTTCACCCCTGCATGGACCTGTGTGGGCTTATTTCAAGAGAATAGGCCCTAGTTGACAGACTACAACTGTTTCAGCTGTGCAGTGGAGAGGTGGGTGTTTGATGTTTGACACCACTTTGCCTATTAAACAGGGTCCTCACCTACCCACATAAGGGGCCTAAGGACTGGTGTCTCCACCCATGTCACCTAGCCGCCCACAACAGGGGTCCAAGGATAACTGGTACCTCCCAGTCTTTAAAACCAAAAGCATTGGGTCACCATGGACCATCTGCATAACACACCCACCTGTGCACTCTAGGGAACAGGGATGTGCTTTCCTTACACACACTCGGGGGATGGTTGTCAGCCCCCTGCCTTATTGAAAGAGTGACCCCCTGCTGCAACCAGATACAGGTACCTACACCAATCACCCCTGCCCCTCTAAAACTGCAGGACAGAACCTGTACCACACACTCAATGGCCAACTACCTGTATACCTGAGCTGAATCCGTACAAGAAAAGTGGATGGACTCCTAGGCTCATATACCTGATAACAGTGCTAGCCATCTGGTGACAGGACGTTAGAGCTTCAAAGGTGAAAATACTCAAGCTAGCTCACTCAAGCAGCCTATATGGGCATATCAAAACAAAACGAAGCAAAAAGCTAGGATACAGTAAGCAAAAATAAATTAATACACTAAGTTATAGAAGGCTTGGAGAAACAGTCAATATCAAATCACATGAAGAAGCAGACCAGGATTGCATCAACAAGCTCTCAAAAAAAAGAAACGATAGTCTTCTGGATGAAGGTGCTTTTCTGTAATTACCAGATACAGAATACAAAAGATTAATATACAGAACTCATCAAGACATCAGGAACATCAGGAAGGAGATCAGGGAAAATGCAGAATAAGCTAAGGAACACAGAGATAAAGCACTTGAAGAAATTAAAAAGATTATTCAAGAACCTAATGAAAAATTTAATCAGCTTCAAGAATCCATAGAGAGACAGCAATAAGAAATACAGAAGATTAACAATAAAATTACAGAATTAGACAACTCAATAGAAAGTCAGAGGGAGAACTGAGGAAATGGAAGGGAGAATTAGTGAGACCAAAGATAAAACACTTGGCACCAATATATTTGAAGAAAAATCGGATTAAAGCATTAAAAAAATGAAGAAAACTTAAGAATCATGTGGGATTCTATCCAGAGAAATAACTTACGAGTGACTGGAGTACCAGAACAGGGAGGGATAACAGAAAATACAGAGAGAATTGTTGAAGATTTGTTGGCAGAAAACATCCCTGATATTGTGAAAGATGAGAAGATATCTATCCAAGATGCTTACTGAACTCCATGTAAGGTATATCTCAAAAGGAAGTCACCAAGACATATTATAATCAAGCTTGCCAAAAACAAAGATAAAGAGAGAATATTAAAAGCAGCTAGGGGTAGATGAAAAGTCACATACAAAGAAGAGTCAATAAGAATAACCTTGGACTACTTAACAGAAACCATGCTGGCAAGAAGGCAATGGGATGACTTATGTAAAGCATTGAAGGAAAAAAAAATGACAGCCAAGAATCATATATCCAGCAAAACTGTCTCTTAAATATGAAGATGAAATTAGGATATTTCCAGATAAACAGAAGTTTAGGAAATTACTAAAAACCAAACCATAACTACAAGAAATACTAAAAGGAGTTCTATGGTTAGAAAATCAATAATACCAGATATCAACCTAAGACTAGAACACAGGACAGAGCAATCAGATGTCAACCCAGATAGAGAAATCACAAAAATAAATCAAGATTAAAAAAAAAAAAAAAAGTTCAAAACAGGGAAACAGCGATGTCATTAGGGAAAAGAAGACAACCTTAAAACAATAAAGAGGGACTTTTTTTTTTTTTTTAAGAAATGTAGTCCTAGATTTTTCATATGGAGAGGAACCTAACCTTTCTAAGTTAGGTTTAAACTTAGAAAAAAAGGAGTAAATATTAAGGTAACTGTAGAGGAGACTAACAATCCTACTCATCAAAATAAAATACAAGAAAAAAATAAAGACTCCGCACAAACATAATCAACAAAAACGAATAAGAGGAAAAGACAATATAGAAAGGTACACTACTCAGCACAAAAAAATAAATGGGAAAAAGAAACTGTCAACAACACACACAAAAAAAGACATCAAAATGACAGCAATAAACTCAAACCTATCCATAATTACTCTGAATGTAAATGGACTAAATGCACCAATAAAGAGACAGAGAGTGGTAGAATGGATATAAAAAAAAAAAAAAGAACAAAATCCGTCTATATGCTGCCTACAAGAGACACACCTTAGACTTAGAGACAGAAACAAACTAAAACTCAAAGGATGGAAAAATATATATCAAACAAACGATCAAAAAAGAGCAAGAGCAGCAATATTAATTTCTGACAAAACAGACCTTAAAGTTAAATCCACCACAATGGATACGGAAGGACACAATATAATGATCAAAGAGAAACTATACCAGCAGAATATAACCATACTAAATATTAATGCAGCATTGAAAAGTGAGATAGACAGCTCCACAATAATAGTAGCAGACTTCAACACACCAATTTCGGTGAAGGGCAGAACATCCAGAAAGAAGCTCAATAAAGATACACAAGAT
The DNA here is from genome assembly GCF_030014295.1 of Loxodonta africana. NCBI lineage: Eukaryota > Metazoa > Chordata > Mammalia > Proboscidea > Elephantidae > Loxodonta > Loxodonta africana. The sequence goes on along the minus strand of NC_087354.1, from coordinate 73,476,656 downwards.
CTAAATGCCACAATCAACCAACTTGACCTCATAGACATATAAGAACACTCCACCCAACAGCAGGCAAGTATGCTTTCTTTTCCAGTGCACATGGAATATTCTCTAGAATAGACCACATATTAAATCATAAAGCAAGCCTTAGCAGAATCCTAAACATTGAAATATTACAAAGCATCTTACAGACTATAAGGCCATAACAGAAAAGGCAGAGAAAAGAAATCAAACACGTGGAAACCGAACAATACCCTGTTCAAAAAAGACTGGGTTATAGAAGACATTAAGAATGGAATAAAGTCATTCATAGAATCCAATGAGATGAAAACACTTCCTATCAGAACCTTTGGGACACAGCTAAAGCAGTGCTCAGAGGTCAATTTAGATCAATAAATGCACACACACAAAAAGAAGAAAGGGCCAATTTCGAAGAACTATACCTAAAACTTGAACAAATAGAAAGAGAGAAACAAAAGAAACTCTCAGTCAGAGAAGAAAGAAAATAATAAAAATTAGAGCAGAATTAAATGAAATAGAGAACAGAAAAACCATTGAAAGAGTTAAGACAAAAATCTAGTTCTTTGAAAAAATTAAGAAAATTGATAAACCATTGGCCAAACTGACAGAAGAAAAACAGGAGAGGAAACAAACAGCCCGAATAAGAAATGAGATGGGCAATATCACAGCAGACCCAACTGAAATTAAAAGGATCATATCAGACTACTGAGAAAAATTATACTCTAACAAATTTGAAAACCTAGAAGAAATGGATGAATTCCTAGAAACACACTACGTACCTAAGCACAAACAGAGGTAGAACAACTAAATAAACCCATAACAAAAGAAGAGACTGAAAAGGTAATTAAACAAACCCCAGCCAAAAGAAAGCTCTGGCCCGGATGGCTTCACTGGAGAGTTTTACTGAACTTTCAGAGAAGAGTTAACACCACTACTACTAAAGGTATTTCAGAGCACATAAAAGGATGGAATACTCCCAAACTCACTCTATGAAGCCTGCATATCCCCAATACCAAAACCAGGTAAAGACACCACAAAAAAAGAAAATTACAGATCTATATCCCTCATGAACTTACATGCAAAAATCCTCAACAAAATTCTAGCCAATAGATTTCAACAACATGTCAAAAAAATAATTCACCATGACCAAGTGGGATTCATACCAGGTGTGCAGGGATGGTTCAATATTAGAAAAACAATTAATATAATCCATCATATAAATAAAAGATAAGAACAACATGATCTTATCAATTGATACAGAAAAGGCATTTGACAAAGTCCAAAACCCATTCATGATAAAAACTTTTACCAAAATAGAAATAGAAGGAAAATTCCTCGACATAATAAATAGCATGTATACAAACCCAACAGCCAACATCATCCTAAATGGAGAGAATCTGAAAGCATTTCCCTTGACAATGGGAACGAGACAAGAATGCCCTTTACCACCACTCTTGCTCGACATTATGCTGGAGGTCCTAGCCAGAGTAATTAGGCTAGATAAAGAAATAAAGGGCATCCAGATTAGCAAGGAAGAAGTAAAAGTATCTCTACTTGCAGATGACATGATCTTATACACAGAAAACCCTAAGAATCCTCAAGAAAACTATTGAAACTAATAGAAGAGTTCAGCAGATTATCAGAATACAAGATAAACATACAAAAATCAGTTGCATTCCTCAACACTGACAAAGAAAACTTCCAAGAGGACATCACCAAATCAATACAATTTACAGCAGCCACCAAAAGATAACACACTTAGGAATAAATCTTACCAGAGATGTAAAAGACCTATACAAAGAAAACTACGAGACACTGCTACAAGAAACCAAAAGAGACCTACATAAGTGGAAAAACATACCTTGCCCATAGATGGGAAGATTCAACATTATAAAAATGACTATTCTACCAAAAGCAATCTATACATACAATGCAATTCCAATTCAAATTCCAATGACATTTTTTAAGAAGATGGAGAAAGAAATCACCAAGTTCATATGGAAGAGAAAGAGGCTCCGGATAAGAAAAGCATTACTGAAAAAGAACAAACTGGGAGGCCTCACTCTACCTGATTTTAGAACCTGTTATACCACCACAGTAGTCAAAACAGCCTGGTGCTGGTACAACAGATACATAGGCCAAAGAACAGAATTGAGACTCCAGACATAAACCCATTCACCTATGAACAGCCAATATTTGACAAAGGCCTAAAGTCAGTTAAATGGGGAAAAGACAGTCTCTTTAACAAATGCTGCTGGCGTAACCAGATATCCATTGCAAAAAAATAAAACAAGACCCATACCTCACACCATGCACAAAAACTAACTCAAAATGGATCAAAGACCTAAATATAAAATCTAAAATGATAAAGACCATGTAAGAAAAAAAAGGGACAATGCTAGGAGCCCTAACACATGGCATAAACAGTATACAGAACATTACTAACAATGCACAAACACCAGAAGAAAAACTAGATAACTGGTAAGAAAGAAATAAAAATCAAACACCTATGCTCATCCATAGACTTCAGCAAGAGAGTTAAAAGATTACCTACAGACTAGGAAAAAGTTTTTAGCTATGACATTTCCAATCAGCACCTGATCTCTAAAATCTACACGATACTGTAAAAACTCGACTACAAAAAGACAAATAACCCAATTAAAAAATGGGCAAAGGACATGAACAGGCACTTCACTAAAGAAGACATTCAGGTAGCTAACAGATACATGAGGAAATGCTCACGATCGTTAGCCATTAGAAAAATGCAAATCAAAGCTACAGTGAGATTCCATCTCACTTCAACAGGGCTGGCATTAATCCAAAACAAAAAAATAATATATGTTGGAGAGGTTGTGGAGAGACTAGAACACTTATGCACTGCTGGTGGGGATGTAAAATGGTAAAACCACGTTGGAAATCGATTTGGTGCTTCCTTAAAAGGCTAGAAATAGAACTACCCTGTAATCCAGCAATACCACTCCTTGGAATATATCCTAAAGAAATAAGAGCCTTTACATGAACAGATATATGCACACTCATGTTCATTACAGCACTGCTTACAATAGCAAAAAGATGGAAGCAACCAAGGTGCCCATAAACTGATGAATGGATAAATAAATTATGGTGTATTCACAGGAAGGAATACTACGCATCGATAAAGAACAATGATGAATCCGTGGAACATTTCCTAACATGAAGGAAACTGGGAGGAATTATGCTGAGTGAAATCAGTTGCTAAAGGACAAATATTGTATGAGACCACTATTATAAGAACTCAACAAGTGGTTTAAACAGAGAAGAAAATATCCCTTGATGGTTACGAGAGTGGGGAGGGAGGAAGGGAGAGGGGTATTCCCTAATTACATAGTAGACAAGAACTATTTTAGGTGAAGGGAAAGACAACACACAATACAAGAGAGGTCAGCACAACTGGGCTAAACCAAAAGTAAAAAGTTTCCTGAATAAACTAAATGCTTCCAAGGCCAGCGTAGCAGGAGCGGGGGTTTAGGACCATGATTTCAAGGGACATCTAGATCAACTGTCATAATAAAATCTATTAAGAAAACATTTTGCATACCACTTTGGGAAGTGGTGTCTGAGGTCTTAAACAGTAGCAAGCGGCCATCTAAGATGCATCAATTGGTCTCAACCCACCTGGCGCAAAGGAGAATGAAGAACACCAAAGACACAAGGTAATTAGGAGCCCAAGAGACAGAAAGGGCCGCATAAACCAGAGACTACATCAGCCTGAGACCAGAAGAACTAATGGTGCCTGGCCACAACCAATGACTGCCCTGTCAGGGAACACAGCAGAGGACCCCTGAGGGAGCAGGAGAGCAGTGGGATGCAGACCTCAAATTCTCGTAAAAAGACCAGACTCAATGATCTGCCTGAGACTAGAAGGACCTGGAGATTATGGTCCCCAGACCTTCTGTTAGCCCAAGACATGAACCATTCCCAAAGCCAAGTCTTCAGACAGGGACTGGACCAGACTATAGGATAGAAAATGATACCGGTAAGGAGTGAGCTTCTTGGATCAAGTAGACACGTGAGTCTATGTGGGCAGCTTCTGTCTGGAGGGGAGACGAGATAGCATAGGGAGACAGAAGCTGGCTGAGTGGACACGAAAATAGAGGGTGGAGAGAAGGAATGTGCTGTCTCATTAAGGGAGAGCAGCTAGGAGTATATGTTGTTGATTTTCAGTGCCTTTGAGTCGGATCCAACTCATAGAGACCCTATGCACAACAGAACAAAACACTGCCCAGTCCTCAGCTATCCTTACAATCATTGTTATGCTTGAGCTCATTGTTGCAGCCACTGTGTCAGTCCTCCTCGTTGAGGGTATTCCTGTTTTCCGCTGACCCTGTACTCTGCCAAGCATCGTGTCCTTCTCCAGGGACTGATCCCTCCTGACAACATGTCCAAAGTATGTTGGATGCAGTCTTGCCATCCTTGCTTCTAAAGAACATTCTGGTTGTACTTTTTCTAAGACAGATTTGTTCGTTCTTTTGGCAGTCCATGGTATATTCAATATTCTCGCCAACACCACAATTCAAAGGCGTCAATTCTTCTTCAGTCTTCCTTACTCATTGTCCAGCTTTCACATGCGTATGATGCGATTGAAAATACCATGGCTTGGGTCAGGCGCACCTTAGTCTTCAAGGTGACATCTTCACTCTTCAACACTTTAAAGAGGTCCTTTGCAGCAGATTTACCCAATGCAATGTGTCTTTTGATTTCTTGCCTGCTGCTTCCATGGCTGTTGATTGTGGTTCCAAGTAAAATGAAATCCTTGACAACTTCAATCTTTTCTCCGTTTATCATGATATTGCTCATTGGTCTAGATGTGAGGATTTTTGTTTTCTTTATGTTGAGGTGTAATCCATACTGAAGGCTGTGGTCTTTGATCTTCATTAGTAAGTGCTTCAAGTTTTCTTCACTTTTAGCAAGCAAGGCTGTGTCATCTGCATAACGCAGGTTGTTAAGGAGTCTTCCTCCAATCCTGATGCCCCGTTCTTCTTCATATAGTCAGCTTCTCAGATTATTTGCTCAGCATAGAGATTGAATAGGCATGGTGAAATAATACAACTCTGACGCACACCTTTCCTAACTTTAAACCGATCAGTATCCCCTTTTTCTGTCTGAACAGCTGCCTCTTGATCTATGTAAAGTTTCCTCATGAGCACAATTAAGTGTTCTGGAATTCTCATTCTTCCCAATGTTATCCATAGTTTGTTATGATCCACACAGTCGAATGCCTTTGCATACACAGGTAAACATCTTTCTGGTATTCTCTGCTTTCAGCCAGGATCCATCTGCCATCAGCAATGATATCCCTGGTTCCACGTCCTCTTCTGAACCCGGCCTGAATTTCTGGCAGTTGCCCGTCTATATGCTGCTGTAGCCATTTTTGAATGATCTTCAGCAAAATTTTGCTTGCGTGTGATATTAATGATCTTGTTCTATAATTTCCACATTCGTTTGGATGACCTTTATTGGGAATAGGTATAAATATGGATCTCTTCCAGTCTTTGGCCGGGAAGCTGTGTTCCGTATTTCTTGGCATAGATGAGTAAGCACCTCCAGCGCTGCATCTGTATATAAATTTTTGTATGAGAGCCTGACTTGATTTGTAAACTTTCATTTAAAGCACAATAAAAATGTTTTAAAAATCATTATTGAAACAGATCTTTTACAGAAAAGCATGTCCACAAAACATTATTGTGTAAAAGAAGGCTGCTACAAAACAGGATGTGAAGTAAGGTTAAAAAAAAAAAAAAAAAAAGTAGATACATTGAAAAAATACAGAAAAGACCTGTAACCTGTACTAAATGTTAATAGTGATTTTCTCTGGATACTAGGATGACAACTTATTGTTATTCTTTTTGCTTGTGTATGCTTTTCTCTATTTCAAAGTTGTCTGCCATGAGTAAGTGTTACTTTCTCTTATGAGTGAAATTGCTGAATGATAGGCTGTATACAGACAAGATTTAGTTGACATTGCCAGTTTCCCAAAGTACTTGTCTTAGTTATCCAGTGCTGCTGTAACAGAAATACCACAAGTAGAAGGCTTTAACAAGCAGACGTTTCTTTTATAGGAGGCTAGAAGTCCAAATTCAGGGCACTAGCTCCAGGGGAATTCTTCTCTGTTGGCTCTGGGGGAACGTCCTTTCATCAATCGTCCCCTGATCTAGGAGCTTCTTAGCACAGGGACTGGGGGTCCAAAGGACATGCTCTGCTCCCAGAACTTCATTCTTGGTGGTATGAGGTCTTTCTCTGCTCACTTCTCTCTTTTATATCTCAAAAGGGATTAACTCAAGATACAACCTAATCCTGTATATTGAGTCCTTCCTCATTAACATAACTGCCTCTAATTCTGCATCATTAACATCATAGAGGTTAAAATTTACAACACATAGGATAATCACATCAGATCACAAAATGGTGGACAACCACACAATACTGAGAGTCATGGCCTAGCCAAGTAGACACACATTTGGGGGGCAGGGGCATACTTCAATACATAAAAAAAAAAAAACCCTGTTGCCGTCGAGTCAATTCCGACTCTTAGCGACCCTGTAGGACAAAGTAGAACTGCCCCATAGAGCTTCCAAGTAGTGCCTGGTGGATTCGAACTGCCAACCTTTTGGTTAGCAGACGTGGCTGTTAACCACTATGCCACCAGGGTTTCCTAATTTAATCTATAGCAGTGGTTATATCAATTTATATTTTCACCTGAAATATACAAGTTACTCTTAAGAACAACGCCCTTTTTAAATTGTGTTTTAGGTGAAAGTTTGGAGTACAAATTAGTTTCTCATTAAAAATTCTATATACAAATTGTTTTGTGGCATTGGTTGTGGTCCCTGAGATGTGTTACCACTCTCTCTCTTTCCCTTTCCGCCCCAGGTTCTCCGTGTCCATTCATCCAGTTTTCCTGTCTCTACCTGCCTTTTCGTCTTTGCTTTTTTGAGAAGATGTTGTCCATTTGGTCTTGTATACTTCATTGTACTAAAAAGCACACTCCTCACATGTGTTATTATCTGTTTTATAGGCCTGTTTAATATTGGAATGAAATGTGGACTTTGGGAACTGCTTCAGTTCTGAGTTATCAAAGTGTCTCAGGGGGCCACAGTCTCAGTGGTTCCTCCAGTTATTGTCAGACCAGTAAATCTGGTCTTTTTTTATGAATTTGAATTTTATTCTACACTTTTCTCCCGCTCTGTCTGGAACCCTCTATTATAATCCCTGTCAGAGCTATCTGTGGTGGTAGGTGGGCACCATCTAGTTCTTGTGGACACAGGCTGGTTGTAGATGTGGTTCATGTGGCCAATTAGTCCTTTAGAATAATATTTTCCTTGTGTTTTTGGTTTTCTTCATTCTCCTTTGCTACCAACCTGGTGGGACCAATAGATGTAGTTTAGATGGCTGCTCACAAGCTTTTTAGACACCAGACACTGCTCCACAGAGTACGGTATAGAACATTTTCTTTATGAGCTATGTTATGCCAGTTGACCTGGATGTCCCTAAAACCATCATCCCAGCCCTCAGCCACAGTAACTCAGTCCCTTATGGTGTTGCGATCAGACAGAACGCTTTGCCTTATTTCGATGTTTTGGATTTTATTGAGGGTTACTTTGTGGCCTAAAATGTGGTCTCTTATGGAGAATGTTCCATGTGTATTGGAAAATAATGTATACTTTGCTTCTCTTTGGTGGAGTGTGCTATATACATCTATGAGGTCAACTTGGTTGAATGTGGCCTTTAGATCTTCTGTGTATTTGTTGAGTTTCTTTCTAGGTGATCTGTCCTTTACAGCTCCTGTATTATTTCCCTGAATTCTTCTACTGCTTTGGGAACGGAGGGGAGGTGGCTTATGAGGCTAGGTGGGAGGGGGAAAGAAAAGAAATAAAAAGAAAATGACAGCATGGTAGGAGGCAGGGGTGGGGTGGACTCAGGGAACTGGCAAGCCAATGGCTCTCTATCTACAGTGGCATACTGAGGGACCAGCAGGAAGGTGGAGGAGGTGGCACAAGGGACTAGGTGGGATAGAGAAAGAAAAGGAAGAAAGAGAAAAGAAAAAAGATAAAAGCAAGAATAGCAGTGCAATGGGGACTGGCCAGTGGGTGTGGGGCAGACCCAGGGGCTGGTGGAAAGGGAGGGGAGATGATGTATTAGGCTAAGTGGGATAGAGAAAGACAAGAAAGAAAAAAATTTAAAAAAAAAAAAGTGACGTGGTGGGGCTGCAAGTGGGGACAGGGTTGACCCAGGGAAGCATTGAACAGTGCACCCGTGCCTCTCTAGCCATAGCAGCATGGTGGGGTCCAGTGGGAAGGTGAGGAGGTGGTATAAAGCACTAGATGGGAGGGAGAAAGAAATAGGAAGAAACAGAAAAAGATTAAAACAAATTTTAAAACTGGCTGCAAGGGGGTGTCTGGTGAGTGAGGGTGGGGCAGACCAGAGGGCTGGTGGGAAGGGACTGGAGGAAAAGAAAGAGAAGAAAAAAACAGCAGCGCAACAACAGGAGCCGGCAAGTGGGTGTGAGGCAGACCCAGGGTGGTGGTAGGCCAGTAACTCTCTCGCTGTGATGGCACAGCAGGGTTCAGCTGCAGAGGCAGGAGGTGACATATGGGGCTAAAAAAAAAAGAAAAAAAAACCTAGGCAGCAGGAAGAAAGAGAAGATTAATTAATTAATTTAATTAAAAAAATAAATAACTGGTGATGCAGTGAGGGTGGGTGAGTGGGGGCAGGGTGGATCCAAAGGCCAGTGGAAGGGGGAGGAGGTGACATATGGGGTTAGGTGGGAGGGAGAAAGAAAAGAAAGAAAGGAGGGGGGGAATAGCATGGCAGGATCCAGCAGGTGAGGGCGAGGTGAACCCATGGTGGCAGTGGGCCAGTGACCCCCTAGCCAGGTGGCACTGCGTAGCCCATCAGAACAGGTGGAGGTGATGTATTGGGCAGAAGGCTAAGGGGTGGGAAACCGTGTTATTGTGGTTATCAGGTGCTCTGTCTCCTGTTGGGAGATCCATGAAGTTGCCTTCCCATACTCCCTGTCCAGGGCCATTGCTGGCTGTGTTCCAAGATGGCGACGCTGTGACGTGTTATTTGGCAGGGGACCTCCACTCCTTTCTCTCCTCGTTCTCTATTTTTCATCACTATCTTCTTCCACTCAGTGTTTGATCTAATTCTTTATCACTTCACTTGATGCTTAGGGTTCCAGGACTGATGTTCGTATCTGTTTTACTTAGTTTTTCAGGTCTTTGCTGCAGAGGGACGACATTGTGTATCTATCTATGGTGCCATGTTGGCTTTGCCTCCAAGCAATGCATTTTTAACAGCATGTATCCAGTAAGCAGCCATTAATTTAAACCTACTGATTTAGAAGTTGGATTGTGTCCCACCAAAATGTGTACTGGAATCCTAACCCCTGTACCTGTCAATGTAATCATGTTTGGAAATAGGGTTTTCTTTGTTTTGTGAACTACATACCAGAGAAGAGTGGATCCTAAATCTAATCACTTTTGGGTTATAAAAAGAACAGATTAAACACACAAATATCCAAAACACCCTGGGGAAGACAGATGCCATGTGAAGATTGTCTATAAGCCAAGGAACCAACAAATGCCAGGACTACTTACAAGGAAGGAATTGGAATGGCTGAGATCCTGATTTGGACTTTCAGAACTGTGAAAAAATAAATTTCTGTTTTTTAAAGCCACCCACTTGTGACATTTGTGTTACAGCAGCACTAGGAAGCTAAGAGAGCAGTTAATTCAGCAAAAAAGTTAGTAATAAGTACTGTGGCTGTGAACACATACATTAGTAACAATGTCAGCCTTCTCTAAATTGTATTTTTTATTTATTTATCCCAAATATTTTTACCCTTTTCAGCTGCACTAGGTACAGTAATTCAATGAACTGAAAATACATTTCTTTGATGCAGAAGCTGGACAAGTCTTTCCTCTCTTTTCCCCCCTTTATTTTTGCCCCCTTTATTCCCACTTAAAAGTTATTTGCACAAACACATGCACATATATGCAGTCATATATGTTCTTTCACAGAGTTCGCAGGACTGTAGATCTCAACATCCCTGTAAGGAAGTGGACAAAGGGTATCCCTTTGCTTAACAATAGCAGACACCAATGTGCAGCACAGAGAAGTGAGTGGTCTGAGGTGAGGATGTCAAAAACTATCCTTTCATTGCCCCAGATGCCTTGGAATCAAAATTAAAAAGGACATGAAGACATTATCATTTCTAGTCAGATTAAATCTAAATTTAAATTATCTCCAAAAGATACTTCTCTTAAAAAAAAAAAGCTCAGAAATGAACAATATGTATCCTGTTAGAATATTAATCACCCTGTCAAGAAATTCTTCCTTCTAAAAAATACCTGAATAAAAACTCATTGATTTTGAATGCTCTGGTTTCCTGTGGAATTTATTAAGTGGTCAGGTTTTACTCTACTTATGATGTAAGCTTTATTTACTGATCATTACAACTCTTCTGCAAACCCTGGTGGCATAGTGGTTAAGTGCTATGGTTGCTACCCACCCTTCTTAATCCATACACCTTCTTCTTTAAAGTGAATCACTATAGTTTGTTATACAGTTATTTTTTAGGTTATAGTTTGTTAAGAGCCCAGGCTCTGGAGTAGAATCCCAGCTTTACTGCTTTCCAGCTCTGTGACTATAACCAAGTACCTTTATTCTTTGTTCCTCAATTTTCTCTTTAAAATTAAATAATAACAGTGCATTTCTCTTTGGCTTATAATGAGGACTAATATATATACTTTTCTGACCACAGTACAGGCATATAACAAGCACTCAGTAAATTCAGTTTTCAAGGAAATTTCTAGGAATTTATCGTTAGGAAATAATTTTGAATGTGTAGAAAGATTTATGTATAAATATTGTCATCACAGCAAGATTTTATGACAGCCAAACTTTGGAAAACAACTGTCCAGTAGGAATTAACAAAATAAATTATAGTCTATCCAAACACAGTCTACTAAATACTATGACCTCAATTTTACAAAAAAAGATAAAAATAACTCCATGTATATATTCAGAACCACAACATATGGCTACTGAAGTTGTTCACTGCACAAGATTACCTTCCTTAGGGGGCAAAAAGGGTCTAAAATCGAGCTGTGTTTTCTTACCAAGCTCTACATTCTTGTGCAGGGTTGCTTTCACCTGGAGAATAGGATACTTTTTCTAACTTGCACAAAAAAAAAAAACAAGGGGGGCGGAATAAGCTACCATCAGGCATGTGTACATATAGACAGAAAAAAGATTGAAAAGATACAGACCAAAGTACTAACATTGCTATCTTAAATGCCAAGATTCTAAGAGATACATACTGTCTTGGTCGTCTAGTGCTGCTGTAACAGAAATAACACAAATGGATGGCTTTAACAAGCAGAAGTTTATTCTCTCACAGTCCAATAAGCTAGAAGTCCAGTTTCAGGGTTTCAGCTCCAGGGGAAGGCCTTCTCTCTTTGTCAGCTCTGAAGGAAGGTATTTCTTGTCATCAGTCTTCCCCTGGTTGAGCAGATTCTCAGGCGCAGGGACCCCAGGTCCAAAGGACACACTTTGCTCCAAGTTCTGCTTTCTTGGTGGTCTGAGATCCCCTCTTGTGAGATAAAAGGTGGTGCAGGCCACAACCCAGGGAAACTCCCTTTACATTGGATCAGAGATGTGAGTTGGGTAATGGTGGTGTTACAACCCAACCCTAGATCCTCTCTAACATAAAATTACAATCACAAAATGGAGGACAACCACAAAATACTGGGAATCATGGCCCAGCCAAATTCATACACACATTTTTGGGGGGACGTAATTCAGTCCGTGACACTTTCTGTGTTATGATCTTCTGTATTTTCCAAAATTTCTAAGATAAACATGTATTATTGCTTTTGTAATTATAAAAGACCATATATTTTACTTTTATTAAGTAAGACTTGAGTTGCAATAGTGAAGGATTCTATGGGGAAAATATTAAACGACACAGGAAGCACCAAAAGAAGATGGAAGGAATATACAGAGTCATTATACCAAAAAGAATTAGTCCATGTTCAACCATTTCAAGAGGTGGCATATGATCAGGAACTGATGGTACTGAAGGAAGAAGCCCAAGCTGCTCTGAAGGCATTGGCAAAAAACAAGGCTCCAGGAATTGATGGAATATCAATTGAGATGTTTCAACAGATGCAGCGCTGGAGGTGCTCACTCGTCTATGCCAAGAAATATGGAAGATAGCTTCCTGGCCAACTGACTGGAAGAGATCCACATTTATGCCTATTCCCAAGAAAGGTGATCCAACTGAATGTGGAAATTATAGAACAATATCATTAATATCACATGCAAGCAAAATTTTGCTGAAGATCATTCAAAAACGGCTACAGCAGCATATAGACGGGGAACTGCCAGAAATTCAGGCCGGTTTCAGAAGAGGACGTGGAACCCGGGATATCATTGCTGATGGCAGATGGATCCTGGCTGAAAGCAGAGAACACGATAAGGATGTTTACCTGTGTTTTATTGACTATGCAAAGGCATTTGACTGTGTGGATCATAACAAATTATGGATAACATTGCAAAGAATGGGAATTCCAAAACACTTAATTGTGCTCATGAGGAACCTTTACATAGATCAAGAGGCAGCTGTTCAGACAGAAAAAGGGGATACTGATTGGTTTAAAGTCAGGAAAGGTGTGTGTCAGAGTTGTATTCCTTCACCATACCTATTCATTCCATATGCTAAGCAAATAATCTGAGAAGCTGGACTATGTGAAGAAGAACAGCGCATCAGAATTGGAGGAAGACTCATTAATAACCTGTGTTATGCAGATGACACAACCTTGCTTGCTGAAAGTGAAGAAAACTTGAAGCACTTACTAATGAAGATCAAAGACCACAGCCTTCAGTATGGATTACATCTCAACATAAAGAAAACAAAAATCCTCACAACTGGACCAATGAGCAATATCATGATAAACGGAGAAAAGATTGAAGTTGTCAAGGATTTCATTTTACTTGGAACCACAATCAACAGCCATGGAAGCAGCAGGCAAGAAATCAAAAGACACATTGCATTGGGTAAATCTGCTGCAAAGGACCTCTTTAAAGTGTTGAAGAGCGAAGATGTCATCTTGAAGACCAAGGTGCGCCTGACCCAAGCCATGGTATTTTCAATCGCATCATGTGCATGTGAAAGCTGGACAATGAGTAAGGAAGACCGAAGAAGAATTGACACCTTTGAATTGTGGTGTTGGCGAAGAATATTGAATATACCATGGACTGCCAAAAGAACAAACGAATCTGTATTAGAAGAAGTACAACCAGAATGCTCCTTAGAAGCAAGGATGGAGAGACTGCATCCTACATACTTTGGACATGTTGTCAGGAGGGATCAGTCCCTGGAGAAGGACATGATGCTTGGCAGAGTACAGGGTCAGCAGAAAAGAGCAAGACCCTCAAAGAGGTGGATTGACACAGTGACTGCAACAATGAGCTCAAGCATGACAACAATTGTAAGGATGGCTCGGGACTGGGCAGTGTTTTCGTTCTGCTGTGTGTGCATAGGGTCGCTATGAGTCGGAACCGACTCGATGGCACCTAACAACAACAAGATCAGACAGCTTCACTGGTAAATTCTACCAAAAATTTAAAGAATCAATATCAATCCTTCTCAAACTCTTTCAAAAAAAGAAGAGGAGGAGAGAAGAAATCCTAGTTCATTCTCTGAGGCCAGATTTACCTTATACCATAGCCAGACAGAGACACCATAGAAAAGCAAACTACAAACCAAGATCCCTTTTAAACACAGATACAAAAATCGTCATTAAAGTACTAGCAAACTTAAACATCATTTAAAAGAATTTTACAACAATGACCAAGTGGGATTTATCTCAGGAATGCAAGAGTGGCTCAACAGAAGAAAAACAATGTAATACATCACATTAATAGGACAAAGGGAAAAAAAATGCATGATTATCTCAATTGATGCAGAAAAGACATTTGGCAAAATCCAAATCGTTTCGTGATAAAAACACTCAATAAATTAGGAATAAAAAGGAATTTCCTCAACATGATAAAAGGCATTTAGGAAAAACCAACAGTTTTTCCTCAAAAAGTTAAATATAGAACTACCATATGACCCAAGAATCCCAATCCCAATCCTAAATACACACCCAAAAGAATCGAAAGCAGGAATGCAAACAGAATATTACTCAGCCATAAAGAGAAATGAAGACCTAATACATGCCACAACATGGATGAACCTTGGAAACATTGTGCTAAGTCAGTCACAAAAGGACAAATATTATATGATAATATTTATATGAATAGGCAAATGTATAGAGACCAAAGTTTATTAGTGATTACTAAGGGTGGAACGGGATGGGTGAGTCTTACCTTAGTGAGCACTGAGTTTCTCTTAATGGTGTTGGAAAAATTTGGAAAAGGATTGTGGTGACGGTTGTATAGCATGATGAACGTAATGAACGTCACTGATTTATACATGTAAATATTGTTGAACTAAAAAAGTTTTGTTATATGTATTTTTACCACAATAAAATATTGGGAAAAAAAAATCTACTGCTAACATCACAGTTAATGGTGACAGACTGAAAACTTTCTCCCTAAGATCAGAAAAACGGCCAGGATGCCCACTTCCATCACTGCTATTCGACATTGCAATGGAAGTTCTAGACAGAGCAATTAGGCAAGAAGAAGAAATAAAAGACATTTTAAACTGCAAAGCAAGATGTAAAACTATCTCTATTTACAGATGACATGACCCCAGACATACATAGAAAATCCCAATGAATCCACACACGCACAAAAAAACTGCTAGAGCTAATTAACAAATTCAGCAAAGTTGCAGGGTACAAGATCAACAAACAAGTCAGTTGTGTTTCTATGCACCAGCAATGAACAATTTTAAAAATTAAGAAAATTCCTTACAAGAGTATCCAAAAGAATAAGATACCTAATAATAAATTTATCCAATGAGGTGAAAGACATAAACACTGAAAACTACAAAGCATTGGTGAAAGAAATTAAAAAAGACCTAAATAAATGGGAAGACATCCTGTTTTCGTGGATTGAAAGGCTTAGTATTATTAGGATGCCAAAACTACCTGAAGCTATCTACAAATTCAATATATGCCTATGAGAATTCCAATTTTTTTTTTTTTTTTGCAAAAGTGGAAAAGCCAATCTGTCTTAGTCATCTAGTGCTGCTGTAACAGAAATACCACAAGTGGATAGCTTTAACAAAGAGGAATTTATTCTCTCTCAGTCTAGCAGGTTACAAGTCAAAATTCAGGGTGTCAGCTCCAGGGGAAAGCTTTCTCTCTCTGTCGGCCCTGGAGGAAGATTCCTTGTCGTCAGTCTTCCCCTGGTCGAGTAGCTTCTCAGGCACAGGGACCCCAGGTCCAAAGGACATGCTCTGCTCCTGGTGCTGCGTTCCTGGTGGTATGAGGTCCCCAACTCTCTGCTTGCTTCCCTTTCCTTTTATCTCTTGTAAGGTAAAAGTTGCTGCAGGCCACACCCCAGGGAAAATCCCTTTACATTGGATCAGGGATGTGATCTGGAAAGGGTTTTATAATCCCTTCCTAATCCTCTTTAATACTGTGCAGAATTATTCTGAAAGAGCGGCAGAAGACAGAGGCAGTAGTGGCAGAGATTCTGGGAGGAGTACCCAGTGCTTAGATTGACATAGTTGTCGGTGTCCACTGCAGTGTCTTTTGCAAACAATAGTAACAGTGACGTCTCCACTGGGGTGGTTCTACAGTGTGATTTTGGGCGTTTTTCCTAGCTAGAGGGCCTCCAAGCTTACATTTCTGGCAGAATTTATAGGCTCTGAAAAATCCGTAATATTGCTTAGTAAGTTATTTTCTTTTAAACCAGCTAGAGATGGTTTCTGCAGCTTACGGGAGAGCTCTAACAGATTTACATGTCACATTTATTTTTTGTATTTTTGCCATGACTAAGACAGATCACTCATCTATGCCAAGAAATTTGGAAGACAGTTACCTGGCCAACCAACTGGAAGAGATCCAAATTCATGCCCATTCCAAAGAAAGGTTATCCAACGGAATGCAGAAATTATTGAACAATATCATTAATATTACATTCATGAAAATTGTACTGAAGATAACTCAAAAATGGTTGCAATTGCCCTTTATCACCACTCTTATTCAATCTTGTGCTGGAGATCCTAGCCAGAGTAATTAGGCTAGATAAAGAAATAAAGTGCATCCAGATTGGCAAGGAAGAAGTAGCAGCATCTCTATTTGCAGATGACATGATCTTATACACAGAAAACCCTAAAGAATCCTCAAGAAAACTACTGAAACTAATAGAAGAGTTCAGCAGATATCAGGATACAAGATAAACATACAAAAATCAGTTGGATTCCTCTACACCAACAAAAAGAACATCGAAGGAAATCAACAAATCAATACCATTTATAGTAGCCCCCAAGAAGATAAAATACTTAGGAATAAATCTTACCAGAGATGTAAAAGACCTATACAAAGAAAACTACAAAACACTACTGCAAGAAACAAAAAAGACCTACATAAGTGGAAAACCATACCTTGCCCATGGATAGGAACACTTAACATTGTAAAAATGTCTATTCTACCAAAAGCAATCTATAGATACAATGCAATTCCGATCCAAATTCCAACGACATTTTTTAATGAGATGGAGAAACAAATCACCAACTTCATATGGAAGGGAAAGAGGCCCCGGATAAGTAAAGCATTACTGAAAAAGAAGAACAAAGTGGGAGGCTTCACTCTACCTGATTTTAGAACCTGGTACTGCTACAACAACAGATACATAGACCAATGGAACAGAATTGAGAATCCAGACGTAAATCCAACTGCCTATGAACAGTTGATGTTTGACAAAGGCCCAAAGTCAGTTAAATAGGGAGAAGACAGTCTCTTTAACAAATGGTGCTGGCATAACTGGATACCCATCTGCAAAAAAATGAAACAAGACCCATACGTCACACCATGCACAAAAATGAATTCAAAATGGATCAAAGACCTAAATGTAAAATCTAAAATGATAAAGATTACGGAAGAAAAAATAGGGACAATGTTAGGAGCCCTAATACATGACATAAAGAGTATACAGAACATTACTAACAATGCAAAAGAAAAACTATATAACTGGGAGCTCCTAAAAATCAAACACTTATGCTCTTCCAAAGATTTCGCCAAAAGAGTAAAAAGATTACCTACAGATTGGGGAAAAGGTTTTAGCTATGACATTTAGAGATCAGCGCCTGATTTCTAAAATCTACATGATACTGCAAAAACTCAACTATGAAAAAAAAAGCCAGTTAAAAAATGGGCAAAAGATATGAGCAGGCACTTCACTAAGGCAGACATTTACGTAGCTAACAGATACATGAGGAAATGCTGACGATCCTTAGCCATTAGAGAAATGCAAATCAAAACTACAGTGAGATTCCATCGCACTCCAACAAGGCTGGCATTAATCCAAAAAACACAAAATAATTAATGTTGGCAAGGTTGTGGAGAGACTAAAACACTTATATACTGCTGATGGCAATGTAAAATGGTAAAACCACTTTGGAAATCGATTTGGCACTTCCTTAAAAAGCTAGAAATAGAACTACCATACAACCCAGCAATCCCACTCCTTGACATATATCCTGGAGAAATAAGAGCCTTTACACGAACAGATATATGCACACCCATGTTCACTGCAGCACTGTTGACAATAGCAAAAAGATGGAAGCAACCAAGGTGCTCATCAATGGATGAATGGATAAATAAATTATGGTATATTCACACAATGGAATACTACGCATCGATAAAGAACAGTGAGGAATCTGTGAAACATTTCATAACATGGAGGAACCTGGAAGGCATTATGCTGAGTGAAATTAGTCAGTTGCAAAAGGACAAATATTGTATAAGACCACTATTATAAGAACTTCAGAAATAGTTTAAACTGAGAAGAAAACATTCTTTTGTGGTTAGGAGAGGGGGGAGGGACGGGGGGTGGGAGAGGGGCATTCACTAATTTGATAGTAGATAAGAACTACTTTATGTGAAGGGAAAGACTGCACACAATACAGGGGAGGTCAGCACAATTGGACTAAACCAAAAGCAAAGAAGTTTCCTGAATAAACTGAATGCTTCGAAGGCCAGCGTAGCAGGGGCGGGGGTCTGGGGACCATGGTTTCAGGGGACATCTAAGTCAATTGGCATAATAAAATCTATTAAGAAAACATTCTGCATCCCACTTTGAAGAGTGGCATCTGGGGTCTTAAATGCTAGCAAGCGGCCATCTAAGATGCATCAATCAGTCTCAACCCACCTGGATCAAAGGAGATTGAAAAACACCAAGGACACAAGGTAATAAAGAGCCCAAGAGACAGAAAGGGCTACATGAACCAGAAACTACATTATCCTGAGACCAGAAGTTCTAGATGGTGCCCAGCCACAACCGATGACTGCCCTAACACGGAACACAACAGATAACCTCTGAGGGAGCAGGAGAGCAGTGGGATGCAGACCCCAAATTCTCGTAAAAAGACCAGACTTAATGGTCTGACTGAGACTAGAAGCACCCTGGTGGTCATGATCCCCAGCCCTTCTGTTAGCCCAAGACATGAACCATTACCAAAGCCAACTCTTCAGACAGGGATTGGACCAGACTATAGGATAGAAAATGATACTGGTGAGGAGTGAGCTTCTTGGATCAAGTAGACACATGAGACTATGTTGGCATCTCCTGCCTGGAGGGGAGATGAGAGGGCAGAGGGGTCAGAAGCTGGCTGAATGGACACGAAGAGAGAGTGGAAGGAGGGAGTGTGCTGTCTCATTAGGGGGAGAGCAAAAATTTTTTTTTTTTTTTTTTTTTTTTTATATAGCAAGGTGTATATAAATTTTTGTATGAGACTGACTTTACTGGTAAACTTTCACTTAAAGCACAATTTAAAAAAAAACGGGTGCAACAGTACATCGACAGGGAACTGCAGGAAATTTAGGTGGAATTCAGAGTAGGATGTGAAATGAGGGATATTAGTCCTGATGTCTGATGGATTTTGGCTGAAAGCAGAGAATACCGGAAAGATGTTTACCTGTGTTTTATTTATTATGCAAAGGCATTTGACTGTGTGGATCACAACAAATTATGGATAACATTGCAAAGAATGGGGATTCCAGAACACTTAAAGTGTTCATGTGGAACCTGTGCATAGACCAAAAGGCAGTTGTTTGAACTGAATAACAGGATACTGCATGGTTTAATATCAGGAAAGTGTGTGTCAGGATTGATCCTTTCACCATACTTACTCAATCTGTGTGTTGAATGAGATGGTTAAGATTGTGTGTCAACTTGGCTGAGACATGATTCTCAGTGGTTTGACAGTTATGACGTAGTTTGGCAGTTATGTAATGATGTCATCAACTCCATGGTGAGATCTGTTGTAAGCAGCCAATCAGTTGAAAGGGAGTTTCCTCGTGGTATGACTGCCTCCAGGATATAAATGAATGTTCCAGCAAAGCTCTTGGTCTTGATCCTACATCTGGCTCTTCATCAACTGCCCTCTGGTTCTTGGGACTTGAGCTAGCAGCTTACATTGTGTCTTGGAATTTGTTAGCTTCTGCAAACTGTGAGCCAGTGGACTACCATCTGACCTGATAATCTTGGGTTTGTCAGCCCCTGCAGCTATATAAGAAAGGAGAAGCCTCCAGTCTAACACCTGACCCACAGACTTGGGATTTGCCAGCCTCTACAACCAGGTGAGACATTTCCTTGAGATAAATCTCTCTGTCTCTCTGTTTCTGTTGGTGGTCTTATGTTGTTAGGTGCCATGGAGTTGCTTCTGACTTATAGCAACCTTATGTACAACAGAACAAAACACTGCCTGGTCCTACCCCACCTTCACAGTCATTATTATGCTTGAGCCCATTGTTGCAGCCACTGTGTCAGTCCATCTTGTTGAGAGTCTTCCTCTTTTACCCTCTACTTTACCAAACATGATATTCTTCTCCAGGGACTTATCTCTCCTGATAACATGTCCAAAGTATATGAGATGAAATCTCGCCATCCTTGCTTCTAAGGTGCATTCTGGCTGTACTTTTTCCAAGACTGATTTGTTTCTTCTTTTGGCAGTCCATGGTATATTCAATATTTTTTGCTAACACCATAATTCAAAGGCATCAATTCTTCTTTGGTCTTTCTTATTCATTGTCCAGCTTTCGCATGCATATGAGGTGATTGAACACACCATGGCTTGGATCAAGTGCACCTTAGTCTTCAAGGTGACATCTTTGCTTTTTAACAATTTAAAGACATCTTTTGCAGCAGATTTGTCCAATGCAATGCATCTTTTGATTTCTTGACTGCTGCTTCCATGGGTGTTGATTGTGGATCCCAGTCAAATGAAATCCTTGACTCCTTCAACCTTTTCTCTGTTTATCATGATGCTGCTTATTGGTCCAGTTGTGAGGAATTTTGTTTTCTTTATGTTGTAGTCTTTGATCCTCAGCAGTAAGTGCTTCAAGTCGTCTTCACTTTCAGCAAATAAGGTTGTATCCTCTGCATAATGAAGGTTGTTAATGAGTCTTCCTCCAATACTGATGCACTGTTCTTCATATAGTACAGCTTCTCACATTATTTGTTCAGCATACAGATTGACAAATTCCCCAAAACACTGTGCCCTACAGGTCCAGAGATCTTAGTTCCAAAGGGAGGAATGCTCACACCTGGAGAGACATCACTGATTCCATTGAACTAGAAGCTAAGAATGCCACCTTGCCAGTTTGGACTCCTTATGCCTCTGGATCAACGGGCAAAGAAGGCAGTTACCATATTGGCTGGTGTAATTGATCCTGATTACCAAGCGAAAATTGTATTGATATTAAACAATGGAGGCAAAGAAGAGCATGTCTGGAATACAGGAGATCCCTTAGAGTATCTCTTAGTACTACATGCCCTGTGATTAAAATTAATGGAAAACTACAGCAACCCAATTCCAACATGACTATTAATGGCCCAAACCCTTCAGGAATGAAGGTTTGGGTCACCCCACGAGGCAAAGAACCATGAAGAGCTACAGTGCTTGCTTAGGGTAAAGGGAATACGGAATGGGTGGTGGAAGAAGGTAGTTCTAAATACCAGTTAAAACCAGGTGACCAATTGCAGAAACAAAGACTGTAACTGTTATGAGTATTTCTTCCTTGTATGTGTGCATCGAATATTTTCATTTTCTTCATTTATAAAATAAAAGATATAAATGGGGCTGGTGCATTTTTTGTTTTACATGCGTTAGTTATATCATGTTACCTGCAAGTATGAATTTCTCATTATCTTTATTTAGAGATTATGTATGGTTTAAGGAGATGTTTACAGGTGCCAAGTTTACAAGGGATGGACTTTGATGGTTAAGGTTGTGTGTCAACTTGGCTGGGACATGATTCTCAGTGGTTTGGAAGTTACGATGTAGTTTGGCAGTTATGTAATGATGTAATCAACTCCATGATGAGATCTACAGTGAGCAGCCAGTCAGTTGAAAGGGAGTTTCTTATGGGATGTGGCCTGCTTCCAGTACATAAATGAATGTTCCCACAAAGCTCTTGCTCTGGATCCTGCACCTGGCTCTTCATTCTCTGACCTCCAGTTCTTGGGACTTGAGCTAGCAGCTTGCTGCCAGTCCTGGGATTCATCAGCCTCTGCAGGCTGTGAGCCAGCAGCCTACTGTCTGACCTACCAGTCTTGGGTTTGTCAGCCCCTGAAGCTATGTGAGTCAGGAGAATCCTCCAGCCTAATGCCTGGCCCATGGACTTGGAACTTGCCAGCCTCTACAACTACATGAGCCATTTCCTTGATATAATTCCTCTCTCTCTCGCTCTCTCTCTGTGTATATATATATATATATATATATATATATGCCCTTCACTGATTTTGCCACTCTGGAGTACCTAGCCTAAGACACTGAGCAAATAATCCAAGAAGCTCGACTATATGAAGAAGAACATGGATCAGGATTGGAGGAAAACTCATTAACCATCTGTGATATACAGATGACACAACCTTGCCTGCTAATAGTGAAGTGGACTTGAAGCACTTACTGATGAAGATCATAGACCACAGCCTTCAGTATGGACTACACCTTAATATAAGGAAAATAAAAATCCTCACAACTGGACCAATAAACGATATCATGATAAACTGAATTTGCCAAGGATTTCATTTCATTTTGATCCACAATCAATACCCATAGAAGCAGCAGCCACAAAATCAAATGACATATTCCATTGGGCAAATTTGTTGCACAAGACCTCTTTAAAGTATTAAAAAGCAAAAATGTCACTTTGAGGGCTAAGGTGCGCCTGACCCAAGTTTGGTATTTTCAATAGCCTCATATGCATGTGAAAGCTGGACAATGAATAAGGAAGACTAAAAAATTGATGCCTTTGATTTATGGTGTTGGCAAAGTACTGCCAGAGTGTTCCTTAGAAGTGAGGGTGGCGAGACTTTGTCTCACCTACTTTAGACATGTTATCAGGTGGGACCAGTCCCTGGAGAAGGACATCATGCTTGGGAAAGTAGAGGGTCAACAAAAAAGAGGAAGACCCTCAATGAGTTAGATTGACACACAGCAACAGTTGCTAGGATGGCGCAGGACCAGGCAACGTTTCATTCCGTTGTACACAGGGTCACTGGGAGTTGGAACCGACTCGACAGCACCTAACAACAACAGGACAGCAAGTACTGTGTTGAACAGTAGTGGTCAGAGTGGTGATCACTGTAGTATAGTGTTCACAAACCTAAAGGATATATGAGGCAGATACTACCGATTATCTACCCAATTTCCATTCTCTATTTTTTCCTTCCCACTAGAGTCCCAACTTTGTTTTTAAAGCAGAAATGGAGCCAGTCTTACAACTGAAGGTGGTCTTGTGACACAGTTCAAGCCAATGGAATGTAAGATGTCCCTATGTGCACTTTCAGAAAACCCAGCTGGCTTCATTCTACATCTCTTGCCCATTGCCCCACCTCTCTCTTCCTGCCTAAATGAACTGCAAAAGTCACCTTGAGGGGATTAGGGTGGTGGAGCAGAAAGTTTGAAGGGGTTCAGAACACTGAAGCTTTGGGAGCCCTGTACCAGCACCAAATTCACTGCTAAAATTCCTGTTATGAGGAAAAACTAAGCACACAGGGGTGTGTTTATACTGCTGTTATTTTGGTGTCTTTTAAATATAGCACATTTCTAAATAATATAGCATCTAAAATTTTTAGTATGTTTCCTATAGATTTTTGGTAGATACCCTTCATTAGGCTGAAAAACTTGCCTTACATTTTTAGAAAACTTCTGGAGAGTTTTATAACCATTAACTAGTTTTTTATTTGGTATATGAGATGATAATGTGAATTTTTTTTTTTTCTGTTTATGTCCCTCGATGTGATGGTTTTTATTGGTAGAATTTCTGTTGTTGAACCAAGTTTACATTGCTATTATTAACCCTATTTGATTGTGATATATTCTTTAAGAGGGTGTTGGACCAAAGACACAAGGTAATTATGAACCTAAGAGACAGAAAGGGCCACATAAACCAAAGACTACACCAGCCTGAGACCAGAAGAACTAGATGGTATCCGGCCAAAACCGGTGACTCCCCTGACAGGGAACACAGCAGAGAACCCCTGAGGGAGCAGGAGAGCAGTGGGATGCAGACCCCAAATTCTCATAAAAAGACCAAACTTAAGGGTCAGAATGGGACTAGAAGAACCCTGGAGGCCATGGTCCCCAGACCTTCTGTTAGCCCAAGACAGGAACCATTCCCAAAGTCAACTCTTCAGACAGGGATTGGACTGGAATATGGGATGGAAAATGATACTGGTGAAGAACAAGCTTCTGGGATCAAGTAGACACATGAGACTATGTTGGCATCTCCTGTCTGGAGGGGAGATGAGACGGCAGAGGGGGCCGGAAGCTGCCTGAATGGACACGAGGAGAGAAAGTGGAGGGAAGGAGTGTGCTGTCTCATTAAGGGGAGAGCAATTAGGAGTATATAAAAATTTTTGTATGAGAGACTGACTTGATTTGTAAACTTCCACTTAAAGCACAAGAAAAATTAATTTAAAAAAAAAGAAAAAATAGGGTGTTGGATTCAATGGGCTAATATTTTATTGAGGAATTTTTTTTTGCATCTAAGTTGATGAGTAAAATAAGCCTCTTTTTTGTTGTACTACTTTAATATGATGGGTATCAATATGATGTTGGCCTTATAAATTAAGTTGGGCACTTTGCTCTTTTCTTCTATTTTTCTAGAGCCAGCTGTATAATAGGAATTATGAGGCAACAAAGCTCAAGGAAAATTGTCCAGTTACCACACACCCAAAAATTGAATATTTTTTTCTTTCACCATTTTTTTTTTACTTTTAATATGCATAATGACAAGTGCATATATTTTAAGTGTACAGCTCAATAAAGTTTCACAAACTGAATAAAATCATGTATTATGGATTGAATTACGTCTCCCCAAAATGTGTGTTGTGAATCCCAACCTCAATGCCTGTGGTTACAATGCAATTTGGCAATGGGTTATCTTTGTTATGTTAATTAGGCAGGATGACTGTAGAGTGTGCCTTGAGTCAATCTCTATTGGGATATAAAAAAGAAAAAATGAAAGCTATGAAGAGAGAAGGGGTAAGATAGATGCCAAGACACATGGAGATCTCCGAGGAACCAGCAAGCAGAAGCTAAAGAGACAAGGACTTTTCTCCAAAGCTGACAGAGAGAGTAAACCTTCCCATGGAGTTGGTACCCTGATTTTGGACTTCTAGCCTCCTGAACTGTGATAAAATAAATTTCTGTTTGCTAAAGCCCTTCACTTATGGTATTTATTTTATAGCAGCACTAGATAACTAAGATACTAGATAACTAAGATACCATGTAATCAGCATCCAGATTAAGAAACAGAAGAATACCAGCACTCCAGAAGTTTCTTTATGATCCATTTCCATCACCATGCCCCTCGAGGGTAATTAATCCTGACTTCCAATAGCATACACTAGTTCTGTCTATTTTTGCAGTGGCTCCATGGGAGAAAGATGCGGCAGTCTGCTTCCATAAAGATTACAGCATTGGAAAATCTGTGGGGCAGTTCTATTCTCTCCTATAGAGCCACTGTGAGTCAGATTTGACTCAACGGTACACAACAACAACACAACATAATTGTAATAATAAAATACATACTGTTTTGTGTCTCACTGCTCGTTGTGGGAGTCATCCGTATTGTTGGTATAATTATGAATGATTTGTTCTTCACAATATAGTATGACAAGGAGCCCTGGTGGTGCAGTGGTTAAGTGATCGGTTGCTAACCAAAAGGTCGGTGGTTCAAATCCACCAGCCGCTCTGCGGGAGAAAGATGTGGCAGTCTGCTTCCATAATGATTACAGCCTTGGAAACCATATGGGACAGTTCTACTCTGTCCTGCAGGGTCGCTATGAATCGGAATTGACTTGATGGCTGTGTGTTTGGTAAGTACAGTATTATATTGAGTGAATATCCCATAAATTGTTATCTGTTCTGTTGATGGACATTTGAGTAAAAGAGATAAGTTATTACTATTATTTCTAATACTTTTAAACCCATGATAGGAAAGTAAGGAAATTACTTAAGTACTAAAACACCATACAAAGATGAGAATGTAAAATGGGTGCAGCTGCTTTAGGAAACAGCTGGCAGTTTTTCAAATGATTAAACATAGAATTATGCTAAGCCAAAAACCAAACCAAACTCAATGCCATTGAGTTGATTCCAACTCATATCAACCCTATAGGACAGAACAGAACTACCCCATAAGGTTTCCAAGGAGCAGTTGGTGGATTCGAACAGCCAACCTTTTGGTTAGCAGCCGAACACTTAACCACTGCGCCACCAGGGCTTCAGAGTTATAATATGACCTAGCAATTCCACTCCTAGGCATATATCCAAGAGAAATGAAAACATGTCCACACAGATATGTGTATACAAATGTTTATAGCAGCACTATTCAAAAGAGCCAAAAGGTAGAAACAACCCAAATGTCCATCAACTGATGAATGGATAAACACATGGTGGTATATATGTACAATGGAATATTATTCAATCATAAAAAAGGAATGAAGTACTGATACATGCTGTAATATGGATGAACCTTAAAAACATGTTAAGTGAAAGAAGCCAGACACAAAAGGCCACCTATTGTATGATGCTATTTATACGGAATGTCCAGAATCAGAACAGGCAATCCATAGAGACAGAAAATAGATGAGTGGCTGCCAGAGGCTGGGGGATGGGAAGAATGGGGTGGGACTGCCAATGGCTACCAGGCTCTTTTCTAAAGTAATGAAAATGTTCTGGAATTAGATAGTGGTGATGCTTGCACAACCTTGTAAATATTTTTTAAATCCCTGAATTGTTCACTAAATTGTACACTGAATTCTACACTTTAAAAAGATGAATTTATGGGTAATGCAAATGATTAACACACTTGGCTGCTGACCAAAAGGTTGGGAGTTCCAGTCCACTAAGAGGCACCTCAAAAGAAGTCTGAAGATCTACTTCCAAGAAGTAAGCCATTGAGAACCCTATGGAGCATAGGTCTACTTTGATGCATATGGGGTTACCATGAGTCAGAATCAGTTTT
Source organism: Loxodonta africana (assembly GCF_030014295.1). NCBI lineage: Eukaryota > Metazoa > Chordata > Mammalia > Proboscidea > Elephantidae > Loxodonta > Loxodonta africana. Next base: position 73,449,939 of record NC_087354.1, on the reverse strand, counting down.
TTAAAAATCTCATCTTAATTAAAAATTTTTGGGCTATTAAAAATTAGACAAAGATCTAATCTCTAAAATCTACAAGAAAATGCAACACATCTACAACAAAAAGACAAATAATCCAATTAAAATATGGGCAAAGAAATGAACTCTTCACCAAAGAAGACATTCAAGTGGCTAACAGACACATGAGGAAATGCTCACAATCTCTAGCCATTAGAGAAATGCAAATCAAAACCACATTACTGGCATGAATCAAAAAAACAGGAAATAACAAATGTTGGAGAGGCTACAGGGAGATCAGAACTCTTATGCGCTGCTGGTGGGAATGCAAAATGATACAATCATTTTGGAAAATGATATAATGCTTCATTAGAAAGCTACAAAAAGAAATACCGTATGATCCAGTAATCCCACTCCTAGGAATATATCCTAGAGAAATAAGAATCGTCACACAAATAGACACATGCACACGCATGTTCATTGCAGCTTTGTTCACGATAGCGAAAAGATGGAAACAACTTAGATGCCCATCAACAGAGGAATGGATAAACAAACTTGGTACATACACACAGTGGAGTATTACACAACAATAAAGAACAACGATCAATCTGTGAAACACCTCATAACATGGGTGAAGCTGGAGGGCATTATGCTTAGTGAAATAAGTCAATCACAAAAGGACAAATATTGTATGAGACCGCTACTGTACTAAAAGGGTTTACACACGAAAAGAAGCAATCTTTGATGGTTATGAGGGTGGGGACGGGTGGGGATGGAAAAACACTTAATAGACAATAGATAAGTGGTAACTTTGGTGAAGGGTAAGACAGTACACAATACTGGAGAAGCTAGCACAACTTGTGCAAGGCAAGGTCATGGAAGCTCCATAGACACCCCCAAACTCCCTGAGGGACCAAATTGCTGGGCTGAGAGCTGTGGGGACCATGGTCTCAGGGAACATCTAGCTCAATTGGCACAATATAGTTTAAAAAGAAATTGTTCAACATTCTACTTTGGTGAGTAGCATCTGGGGTCTTAAAAGCCTGTGAGCAGGTATCTAGTGTACTGAACTGGTCTCACCCCTTCAGGAGCAAAGAAGAATGAAGAAAAACTAAAGATGCAAGGGACTAATGAACCACATCTACCACGGCCTCCACAAGACTGACTCCAGTACAATGAGATGGTGCCTGGCTACCACCACCGACTGCTCTGACAGGGATCACAATAGAGGGTCGCGGACAGAGCTAGAGAAAAATGTAGACTAAAATTCTAACTCAGAAAGAAAGACCAGACTTGCTGGCCTGACAGAGACTGCAGAAACCCTGAAAGTATGGCCCCCGGACACCCTTTCAGCTCCGTAATGAAGTAACTCCTGAGGTTCACCCTTCAGCCAAAGATTAGACAGGCTCATAAAACAAAACAAGACTAAAGGGGCACACCAGCCCTGGGGCAAGGACTAGAAGGCAGGAGGAGACAGGAAAGCTGGTAATAGGGAACCCAAGGTTGAGAAGGGAGAATGTTGACATGTCATGGGGTTGTTAACCCATGTCATAAAACAACATGTGTACTAATTGTTTAATGAGAAACTAGTTTGTTCCATAAACCTTCATCTAAAGTACAATAAAAAAAAAATTTTTTTTAATTAAATAAATTATATCCTAATTTTAAAAAAAAAGAAAGTTTAGGTGAGACATAGTCTGGATTGGTTGTACCTCTACATCCCTGGCCTAAGCAAACACAAAACCTCTTGCGGAAGACATTTTAAATTCAGAGCTCAAAGAAACTGAATATTATAATTTCACTTTTTATTTCTTTTTAGTCCTTGGGGTTTTTTTTTTTAATAATGTTTTAATTGCCATATCTTTTAAAAGCTACCCTTTTGTTATTGATTACTTATTGCATTGTTGTCAGAGAACAAACTCTGTGTGGTGCCAATTCTTTGGAGTTTATTAAAGCTTGCTCTGTGGTTTGTGCATGATGAATTGATATAAATAATCCAAGAGAACTAGGAAAAATGCATATTTTCTTTTTGAGAGTTCATAGTTAGATACATAGAAAGATAGAAGATAAAACATCAATGTTGTTATTCAAGCATTTTGCTTATTTCTTGTCTGCCTTATCAAAAATGTCTACAGTTGTCTTGTTAGATTCACCAACTCTAATTTTTTATTTTTTAATTTCTCCCCATTATTCTGCTAGTTTTTGCTTTTTGTATTTTGAGTGTATATTATTAAGGAGCACTGGTGGCACAGGGGTTAAAATCTCAGCTGCTAACCGAAAGGTAGGCAGTTCTAACACACCAGCCACTCCTTGGAAACCCTATGGGACAGTTCAACTCTGCCCTATAGGGTCACTATGAGTCGGAATCAACTTGACAGCAACAGGTTTGGTTTATTATTAAGGACATATTTCTTCATTTGTTGGTGGCTCATGTTCATGGTCATTATATTTTCTTGGCCTATTGGTTATTATATTTCTTGACCTATTGTATGTAGTCTTCACTTTTTATCCCTTATGGATGTTTTTGCTTTAAATTCAACTTTTATGTTAAAGTTGTTATCCCAGCTTTCTTCTAGTTAATATTCTGCTGGTTAACATTTACTATTAATCTAGTTCCCATCTTCCTTGGGCCTTTTTTACTTTAAGTCTGTCCCTGGTAAAAAACATATTGCTAGATCTAATGAGAAACCTGTACATAGATCAAGAGCAGTTGTTCAAACAGAACAAGGGGACACTGCGTGTTTTAAGTCAAGAAAGGTGTGCATCAGGGTTGTATCCTTTCACCATACCTATTCAATCTGTTTACTGAGCAAATAAACCGAGAAACTGGACTACATGAAGAAGAACTGTGTATCAGGATTGGTGGAAGACTCATTAACAATCTGTGTTATGCAGATGACACAACATTGATTGCTGAAAGTGAAATGGACTTGAAGCACTTACTGATGAAGATCGAAGACTACAGCCTTCAGTATGGATTGCACCTCAGCGTAAAGAAAACTAAAATCCTCAAGACTGGACCAATAAGCAACAATGCGATAAACAGAGAAAAGATTGAAGTTGTCAAGGATTTCATTTTACTTGGATCCACAATCAATACCTGTGGAAGCAGCAGTCAAGAAATCAAAAGACACATTACATTGGGCAAATCTGCACAAAAGACTTCTTTAAAGTGTTGAAAAGCAAAGATGTCGACTTGAAGACAAAGGTGCACTGACCCAAGCCATGGTATTTTCAATAGCATCATATGCATGTGAAAACTGGACAATGAATAAGGAAGACGAGAGAAGAATTGATGCCTTCGAATTGCGGTGTTGGCAAAGAATATTGAACATACCATGGACTGCCAAGAGAACAAACAAATCTGTTTTGGAAGAAGTACAACCAGAAAGTTCATTAGAAGCAAGGATGGTGAGACTATGCCTTACATACTTTGGACATGTTGTCAGGAGAGATCAATCCCGGGGAAAGGACATCATGCTTGGTGCAAAGTACAGGGTAAACAAAAAAGAGGAAGACCCTCAATGAGATGGATTGACACAGTGGGCACCACAAAAGGCTCAAGCATAATGACAATTTGTGGGCATGGTGCTGGACCGGGCAGCGTTTCATCACGTTGTACATAGGGTCGCTATGAGTCAGAACCGACTCGACGGCACCTAACAACAACCACAATTTTTAAAAATACTTTCTGAGAATCCCATTCTTATGATTTATAAGTTTAACTCATTCATACGATTGTATATATATATATGTGTGTATATATATATATAAAATATATATATACACATATATATATTTGGTAGGTTCTTGAAATATGTGTAAGGTATTGAAATAAAGGAAGAAAAAGAGAGAGAAAAAGAATATGTATTTGTGTACCAAATTCTAAACTTTCCATTAGGCCTTGAGGGGACCATAAAAACAAACACTACATCTTTCCTATCATAATCCAGTAAGGAAAATAAACTGTCTACCTTAATCACTATACACATGGTACAGGGTGAGTAGTGTTATCAGGAATTTCAAAAAGGGGAGTAACTTCTAGCTGGGGCTATCAGGGAATGATATCTGATGAAGGCTTGGTGGATTTTGTAGATTTTTCAACAGGTCATGGTTAGTAAAGAAGTAGTCCAGCTGGACCAAAAGGCGTAAAAAACAAACAAATAACAGCTTTGCAGGACTCCACATAGATTGGGAGTACCTGGCCATAGGTGTGGTATTATCTTCACATCCTGGGCTGGGTATATGTAAATCCTTAAACTGATAAGCCCGTTTTTTGTGTGTAATTTGTAGAGTATCTTGTTTTATGGTCACAGTTCCTACATGAGTGCCACAGAGGCTTGTACCCTCTTTCTCACTGGAAGACTCTTGCGTCCATGAATACCTTATCCATTACCCCAGACGACGTCTGTAAGATCCTTTATCCAGCCAGCTAGCAGAATGCAATCTCTATTGAAAAACGAAGGATTCAGATTCCTGAAAACAGATATTCAGATATTCCCATTTTCTACTTGGACTATTATTATCATAGAAAATGTTTAAATTGGCCCAACTCAGTTTTCCCCTCTGAAAGTTAAGTAGACCATTTCCCAGTGCCTTGTGCATTTCTTGGTAAATGAGCAATGATTGGGGCTAATTAAATTATCTTTCTAAATGTTAAATATAAACTTATTCTAAAATCACAAGGCCAATTCTTTTCTCCCTCCTCTAAAAGATGGACACTATTTGCTCTTGACAGGGAATGATTTTTTTAAACTGTTCTTGGTACCGTTGGTGGTTCTGCCTTCATGGACTCCCATTCTTTAAATGTTCCCTGTACTTAGCCTCTCCTGATATGAATTGGTCCAGTTTTTTAAGTTTTAACATATTCTTCAAGCTTTCATGCCACCTGAGGGTTTTTTTTTTTTTCACCACTCTTCATAGAAGGCATCCACTCTAACTTGTCAGTGATAAATTTTTTTTTTAAATGGAGTTGAAAAACTCTAGCATTTTCCGAGTCATCTACCCTTCTTTTTGTTCTTTATTTCATCTACCGTTGTCATTTTAAGAATGCTTGTCATTTATCTTTTAGATTTCTCACACATTGCATTCCCATTGTGCCTTACTACATACATTTTACACCAGATGCTTTATCCTTAGTCCCAGCCTACAAAATGACACATTAAACTCTTAGATACTTAGGAAACCTACAGCCACCTCAGGAGCTTTCTCTGAGGAGGTAGAAAGAGATTATAATTAAGCTGCTCTGTGGTGTTTTTGAAAGGAAAACGTCAACAGAAGATTATAACTACAATGACCTCTTGATTATTCATAGAGTAAAAATTGCATAAAAAACTGAAATCCACAGGTTATCCTAATAACATCTGCTTCCCTCTATGCCATTAACCCTCATTTCCTACCAGCCACTCCCACTCCTGTAATTCACAACTCTGATCATCTAAAAGTTGGACAAGTGGCAGGATCATAAAGCTCGCTGCTGCGGTTAGGAAAAGAATGATTGCTTATAAATCAAATGTATCTGTGTGTGGAATATGGATTTGGTAGGAGGGTTATGGGAGCTCACATTAGAACACAGCCATGTATTCAAATACATGAATGCAGGGAGTAATTCAGTAGGATTTTTTATTCAGCTGAAAAATAAGAGGAGATATCAAATTGAAACCATATTAAAAAAAAAAAAAAAACCCATTGCAGTCTAGTTGATTCCGACTCACAGTGATAGGACAGAGTAGAACTGCCCCATAGAGTTTCCAAGGAGCGCCAACCTTTTGTTTAGCAACTGTAGCGCGTAACTACTACACCATCAGGGCTTGCACCATGTTCAAAGGAAATCATAAAAAAGTAAAGCTAAATTCCCATCAAATACAAAAATCAGTTTGAAAGATAAGCCAAAAACTCAAGAATAAGGACTAGTAGGAGATGCCTGTGCCCAGCGGGAAGGTTAGAGAATATGGTATAAAACAATGTGTGCACCCTCCCCTCACGTTCACCTGGGAGCTTGTTAGAAATGGAAATTCTCAAACCTTGCCCCGGACCTACCAATGAGAAACTTTGAGGGTAGGGCCTGGCAAACAATATTTTAACAAGCTTGCCAGGTGACCGAGAGCCATTGGTGTAAAAGAAAAATCCGGGGGGAAAAATACTTAAAGGGCAGTTCCTCACCATACCCAAGTTATGTTTCTCTAATACGAAATAGCCCTGGGATCTGATCATTCACAGTCTATCTTTGATTTTGCCAAGTAAAAACTAAGATCTAGCAACAACAACAACAAGAAACAAAACATGTATGATGTCCTATTATCAAAATCATTCCTCCAGCAGAAATTTCTCCAATGAAGATAGACAAATGGCCAATAAGCACATGAGCCATTAGGAAAATGCAAGTCAAAACACAATGAGATACCACTTCATACTTGCTAGGGTGGCTATTATTTTTTTTAAAAAGGGAAAAATAGAAAGCAATAATTGTTGGCAAGGATGTGGGAAAACTGGAACACTCACAATGCTGGTGAGAAAGTAAAATGGTGCAGCTGCTGTGGAAAACAGTTTGGCAGTTTCTCAAAAAATGAAGCATTAAGTAAAAGTTAAGTATAGATTTACCTTATGACTCAGCAATTCCACTCCTAGGTACATACCCAAAATAATTGAAAGCAGCAGCTCAAACAGACGCATGTACACCAAAGTTCACCGCAGCATTCATTATTCACAACAGCCAAAGGTGGAAACGATTCTAGTGTCCATCAACAGATGAATGGGTGAGGAGCACTGGTGGCAAAAACGGTTGCATGCCAAAAGGTTGGTGGTTTGAACTCACCCAGTGGCTCTGCGAGAGAAAGACCTGGCAATCTGCTTACTTAAAGATTAGAGCCAAGAAAGCCCTATGAAGCAGTTCTACTCTGTTACCTGGAGTCACTATGAGTTAAAATTAACTCTGTGGCGCCGAACACCAACAGCACATATTCAGTCATAAGGAGAAATGAAACTTGCTATGACATAGATGAACCTTGAAAAACATTATAAGGAGTAAATAATTCATCCAAAAGTATCAAGTATTTTATAGTCCCAATTATAATAAAATATCTGAAAGAGGCAAATTCATTGAGACAAAAGAAGATCAGTGGTGTACTGCGGGGAGCAGTGAATGGGGCATTTAGAAACGCACACGGAAAACATACTGATGTACATCTAGTTTGCGTGTTTTCATTCTTTAAACAAATATTTATCCAACACTCAACATCTACCTTGTCCTGGGCTGGGAATACAAAGCCTTGTCTCTCATGGCGTCCGCATTCTGGGAACTGAGGGATAAAGACAGAAATAATAAGTCCTAGACTAAGCATATTATGTCTTGATCCTTCTGGGCTTAATGCTATAACATAAAAACAACCAGCTCTTCTTATTCCTCTCTTTATCCTCTACTCCCCTATCCCCTCTCCATGCCTTTGTGTCCATGGTCTTTGGCATTTAATTTGAATTTTAAATTATTTTCCTGTTCAGAATTTATAAAAACATAGTTGATAAACATAGTTGACATTTCCAAAGCTAAGTAGCCTAAGAAAAATAAGGAACTTTATCTGTAGCTTCGATATTTAGCTCTAAAATACTAATTTACATTTTTTTACTCTAGGCTAGTTTACAGTTCTTTAGCATTTTTGCCGGTTTATTTGCCAGTATTTTTTGCATTTGAATATGTTTCATGAAGTCAGAAGATGGTGCCATTAAGATAAAATGATTGCCATTATATATTAGATGATACAGTTATAAAAATAATAAAACCCGGTGCCATCGAGTCGATTCTGACTCATAGCAACCCTACAGGCAATTTATGATTCAAGAGCTCTTTAAAAATGTATGAATCCTTATAGTTGGATTCCCTGTAATATCACCAAATATTGGGGAAGGTAATAGATTGAATTAGAATCACATTGGAATGCATTTTTTCCCCACTTTTCCTAAATCTAAAGATGTCCTTTACTATAAGTAAACCAAATAAACAAATCTGTGATCATCACATAGCAAACTGTTACTTAATTTTGTAATAGTGAAAGTCTCTCTAGCACAGTGGTTCTCAACCTTGGCTGCATATTAGAACTACCCAGGGAGCTTTTAAAATTACCAGTACCTAGGCTGTACCCCAGAACAATTAAATCAGAATCTCAGGGGGCAGAAAACAGGTATTAGTATTTTTAAAACTTCCCCAGATGATTTCAGGGTCACCAGGGTTCAGAACCACTGCTCAAGCTTCAAGAGTTTTACAAAATGTATCACATTTAGTGTGGCTAAGATAGAAGTTGGAAACAAAGAAAAAGAATCAGTAGTTGGAAAATAGAGCCTTGGTGATAGAATCGATGTCAGAGATCGCATGATAGAGCTCTGCAAGACCAACAACCTCTTCATGGCAAATGCCTTTTTCAGCAACATAAACAGTGACTATACACGTGGACCTATACCTATACCACTATACAGATGGAAAATACAGGAATCAAATTGACTACATCCTTGGAAAGAGATGATGGAAAAGCTCAATATCATCAGTCAGAACAAGGCCAGGGGCTGACTGCAGAACAGACCATCAATTGCTCATATTCAAGTTCAAGTTGAAGCTGAAGAAAATGAAAACAAGTCCATGAGAGCTAAAATATGACCTTGAGTATATCCCACCTGAATTTACAGACCAACTAAAGAATAGATTTGATACATTGAACACTAATGACTAAACATCAGAAGAGTTGTGGAACGACACCAAGGACATCACACATGAAGAAGGCAAAGGTTATTAAAAGGTTGGGAAAGAAAGAAAAGACCAAAATGGATATCAGAAGAGACTCTGAAACTTGCTCTTGAATGTAGAGTAGCTAAGGTGAATGGAAGAAATGATGAAGTAAGAGAGTTTAACAGGCTTCAAAGGGCAGCTCGAGAAGAAAAAGTAAAGTATTATAATGGAAGGCTTGGAGTTAGAAAATCAAAAAAGTCGAAACGCTCAGCATTTCAAGCCGAAAGAACGGATGAAAAAATTCAAGGCTCGAGTTGCACTTTTGAAAGATTCTATGGGCAAAGTATTGAACAACGCAGAAAGCATCAAAAAAAGACAGAAGGAACACACAGAGTCACTGTACCAAAAAGAATTGGTCAATGTTCAATCATTTCAGGACGTAGTATATGATCAAGAACTGATGGTATTGAAGGAAGAAATTCAAGTTGCATTGAAGGCATTGGTAAAAAAAAAAAAACAAGTCTCCAGGAATTGATGGAATACCAATTGAGATGTTTCAACAAACAGATGCAGTGCTGGAGGTGCTCACTTGTCTATGCCAAGAAATTTGGAAGACAGCTACCTGAATAACTGGCTGAAAGAGATCCATACTTTTGGCCATTCCAATGAAAGGTGATCCAATGGAATGAGGAAATTATCAAACAATATCATTAATATCACATACAAGTAAAATTTTGCTGAAAATAATTCAGAAAGGGTTGCAGCAGTAAATTAACAGGGAACTGCCAGAAATTCAAGCTGGATTCATAAGAGGACAGGAAATGAGGGATGTTATTGCTGATGTCAGATGAATCTTGGCTGAAAGCAGAGAATATCAGAAAAATGTTTCCTTGTGTTTTGTTGACTATACAAAGGCATTTTACTGTGTGGATCAAAACAAATTATGGATAACATTGCAAAGAATAGGAACTCCAAAACACTTAATTATGCTCCTGCAGAACCTATACATAGAGCAAAAGGCAGTCATTTGAACAGAACAAGGGGATACTGCATGGTTTAAAGATCAGGAAAAGTGTGCATCATATTTGTATCCTTTCACCACACTTAATCAATCTGTATGCTGAGCAAATAACCTGAGAAGCTGGAGTAGATGAAGAAGAACACAGCATAAGGATTAGAGAAATACTCATTAACAGCCTGCATTATGCAGATGACACAACCTTACCTGCTGAAAAGCCAAGAGGGCTTGAAGCACTTACTGATGATAATTAAAGACTACAGCCTTCAGTACAGATTACACCTCAACATAAAGAAAACAAAAATCCTCACAACTAGACCAATAAGCAACAACATGATAAACAGAGAAAAGATTGAAGTTGTCAAGGATTTCATTTTACTTGGATCCACAATCAACAGCCATGGAAGCAGCAGTCATGAAATCAAACGATGTATTGCATTGGGCAAATCTGCTCCAAAGACCTCTTTAAAGTGTTTGAAAAGCAAAGATGTCACTTTGAGGACTAAGTTGCACCCAACTCAAGCCACAATATTTTCAATCATCTCATATGTATGCAAAAGCTGGACAATGAATAAGGAAGACCAAAGAAGAATTCGTGCCTTGAATTGTGATGTTGTTGAAGAATACTGAATATGCCAAGGACTGTCAGAAGAACAAAAAGAATCTGTTTTGGAAGTACAGCCAGAGTGTTCCTTGGAAGCAAGGATGGCGAGACTTCGTCTCATGTACTTTGGACATGGTATCAGGAGGGACCAGTCCCTCGAGAAGGACATCATGCTTGGTAAAGTAGAGGGTCAGCAAAAAAGAGAAAGACCCTCGATGAGATGCAGTGACACAGTGGCTGCAACAATGGGCTCAAACATAGCAACAATTGTGAGGATGGCACAGGAATGGGCAGCATTTCATTTTGTTGTCCATAGGGTTGCTATGAGTAGGAACCGACTTCAACATAGAATCTTAGAACATAAAGGAAAAAAAAAATATGGCACCTATTAATTATTATTATTGGTTACTAGATCCTTTGCCCACTATTATTTCACATCACTCCATTTATTCAAAAACCGTCAGTGACTTCCCATTGCTGACATAGTAATTACCAATCTTTTTCTCATCGTAGCACACATAGAAAATGACCATTGGCACACTACGGTAAATAGGCAACGCTGTTTTAGGTCAGCTGGGGTCTCTGGCCATTTCAGGTCACATATGGTTGCTCCAAGAGCTGAAAGGATCAATCCCCTGGCACTTTGGTAATCCATTCGCAGCCTGTGAATTGGGAAAATCTGGTCTACAGGATATAGTTCACATTCTTTGGTCTGTTCTGTAAGACTCTCCAGTTTCTACCTCTACTCTGTCTTCTTAGGGCTCTTTCAGCTACAAGTAACAGAAACACAACTCAAAGCTATTTAAACAAAATAAACAGGTTTATTGACTTATATAATTAGGCTACAGGCAAAGATGCTTTGAGGAGTGCAGTCATGCTGGGACTTGTGCTCATCTGTCATTTGATTCTGCATCCCACTGACTGTCAGCTTCACTTCCCAGAAGTGCATTCTCTAAGTAAGTGTTGCTCAATCAGAAGCAGAACCACATTGCAAAATGTTTAGCATTTCTATTTGAATATTTTTGCACGTCTTTTGGTGTACACATGGAAGAGTTTCTCCAGGGAAATGGTTTTCAATGGGTGGTCTTACCTTGCTTTGTGAACTTCAGTGTGCTTACTAATCAGCTGACATCATGTTAAAATGCAGATTCTGTAGGTTTCGGGTGGGGTTTACTTCTTTCTAACAAGCTTCCAGGTGATACCAATACTGCTGATCCAAGGGTCACACTTTGAGTGTCAAGACAGTAGGGCACCTTCAGAATGTGGGAATGCATTTTTGATTGTCACAATGACTAGAGAACCCTCCTGGCATTTAGCGGTGGGGAACAGGAATGTTAAACTTCCTGCAATGTGCAAGAGAATTCTACATAATGAATAATTGTCCCACCCAAAACACCAATAGCTCCTTCCTTAAGAAACAGTGCTCTCATACCCAGTGGCCCCCAAGAATACAGATGGGTAAAGAGGTAAGGGAGTAGCCATGCAAAGTCTCATCAACAACAATAACACAAGGTACTGAGGAGGCAGCGCGTGGAGGTGACAGGCAGAGGAGACGGCCAATGCATCAGGGGATTGCTTATATTGAGAAAAGATGCAAATCAGTTGGGTGAATAAATATTTATAAAAAGCTGGAGTAGGTATTTACAAACATGTGAAGAGGGAAACCTAGAAAGAACCCTAAAGTACTTGATTAGAACTGGAGGTATCACAAGAACTCATGTTTTTAAATGTACATAGATTTTAACATAGATACAAATGTAATGTGTGTTTATGTGAGTAGAAATACATGTATTTCCTAGCTCTGTCCTTTGAGAAGGCCTAAAAGGAATGGCGAACCCCTCTCCCCAGTGTCAATGAGCATGCCAAGTCACCAGTTCTTGGTTTCTGAATACCATCCTCTGTTAAAAGGAACCAGGGCTTGTTGGAGAAATGAGTGATACCAGGGCTGGGGCAGGGAAGGTACAAGATAAGCCTGGAATATCTTGTGCCAGAAAGTTAGGAAATGCTAAAAAAAAAAAAAATTATAGGAACATGTCGAGATAATATAGGAGTCACCTCGAAGGGGCCTCGTCCACTGGCTAACTCAGGGACAACTTGAGCATCAAAATAATAATAATAATGAAGATGATGTTGATGGTAATGGAATACAACCTATTGAATAAACTAGAAATCCAAGAGCCTATACAGATTAAACAAACAAGCAAATAAAGAAAGAGAAGCCCTTCCTTACACTAGAACATCACTTGATAAATGTAGAAGTAGCGACGGAGATAGAAAATGACTATTTGGCAACCATGAGAGTGATAGTTGATTCAGATAGGAGTTGTCAGAGGACACTAATAGCGGTGGGTGGAGATTTGATGAGGAGCAGGATATTCACATAATCTCGGGATATCATCCTGCAAAATTCTAATCAACTGAAAAGGGAAGAGTAATGACTTTACAGTGGAGGAACTTGGTAGACAACAACAAGACCAGATGATCAAGGTAAACCAGTGGGTCAACATTTTGTGCCTCCTAAGGTGATACACTGAGAAGAACACAGCCTCATTTCTGTGGCATTTCTGCCAAGAAAGCATGACCTGACTATAACCATGCATGAGGAAACATCGGACATAGGTTGACGATCATCCACAGAACGTAAGACCTGTACATTTTAAAACAGTCGAGGACATGAAAGAGAGACTGCTTTCTCTAGACAGTTCTAGATTGAACGAGGCTGAACAGACATGACAACTAAATGTAATGCATACTCTTAGGTGGGCTTCTGGGCCAGAAAGTAAAATGAGATATTTTGAGGACAGTGGGTGAAATTGGAATGGAACCTATAGTTTTGATGGTAGTGTGATATCAATGTTCATATTCTGACATGATGTGGTAGAGGGTGATACACATTGGAGTATTCAGGGATAATGGGCATTCATGTCTGTGCCTTGCTATCGGGTGGCTCAGAGATTAAAAATGAATGATAATGGCTATGTACACCTATGCATATACATACATAATAGAGAAAGAGGGTGATAAAGCAAATGTGGCAAATATGGAAGTTCTTTGAATATTAGTCTATAGGAACACAGAGAAGAAGGATAAGGAAGCATCTGGGTTGGCAAGGAATTCCTCATGAAATAGGTCAGCTTGCATTAAGCTTGAAGAAAAAGAGGAAAGAAAAAGCAATAACATCCTAGATGAGACAAACAAAGAGGGCAAAGGCTTAGTCTTATCTGAAACAGAAGTGGCATGACTGGGAAACAATAAAGAGCCTGACTTGGCCAGGGTAATCACGGTAGACTTTGTACTGAGGAGGAGTTGGCAATAACATTGGTATTAAGACTGAGTAGATAGGTATAGTTTTTTAATGCCCACTATCCCTATTTCCTTTCAGGAACTGCCTGTCCTTTATGCTATGTGGTTACTGCAGTGAACACAAGACCTAGATTGGGCCTGTCATAGTACCCATTCTCTCAGTAATCTAGTGCTGCTATAACAGAAGTACCACAAGTTGATGGTTTTGACAGAGAAGTTTATTCTCTCACAGTCTAGGAGGCTAGAAGTCTGAATTCAAGGTGCCAGCTCCAGGGGAAGCCTTTCTCTCTGTGTCGGCTCTGGGGGAAGGTCCTTGTCACCAATGTTCCCCTGGTCTAGGAGGTTCTCAGTGCAGGGACCCTGGGTCCAAAGGACACACTATTCGCCTGGCTCTTGTTTCTTGGTGGTATGAGGTCCCTGTGTCTCTCTGCTTGCTTCTCTCTTTCATATCTCAAAAGAGATTGATTTAAGACACAACCTAATTTTGTATATTGAGTCCTGCCTCCTTAACATAACTGCCTTTAATCCTGCCTCATTAACATCATAGAGGCAGGATTTACAACATATAGGAAAATCACATCAGATGACAAAATGGTGGACAATCACACAATACTGGGAATCACGGCCTAGCTATGTTGACACACATTTTTTGGGGACACAATTCAAACCATAACGCTCATTTTTCTGGCAAAAGTGATTAGTACAGGGATGATCACCTGACCCAAACAGGACAAATCTGAGTACTTCCCTGGATTGGATTGCCATAAAGACACTGGGAGAAAGACATGCATCTTTTTCCTGTGACTGCTAGGCTGGAAGGATGTGAGCCTACAATTGCCAGAAGTTGTCTTGTCCATCAGTGAGAGTAATGTTGGTTTTTTGAAAATTTAAACTTAGATAAAAATGCCTTTCCTGGTCACAAGATAATTATGAGCCCAAGAGACAGAAAGGGCCACATGAACTAGAGACTTACATCATCCTGAGACCAGAAGAACTAGATGGTGCCTGGCCACAACTGATGACTGCCCTGACAGGCAGCACAACAGAGAACCCCTGAGGGAGCAGGAGAACAGTGGGATGCAGACCCCAAATTCTCACAAAAAGACCAGACTTAATGGTCTGACTGAGACTAGAAGCATCCCGGCAGTCACGGTCCCCAAACCTTCTGTTGGCCCGGAACAGGAACCATTCCTGAAGACTACTCATCAGACATGGATTGGACTGGACAATGGGTTGGAGAGAGATGCTGATGAGGAGTGAGCTACTTGTATCAGGTGGACACTTGAGACTGTGTTGGCATCGCCTGTCTAGAGGGGAGATGGGAGGGTAGAGAGGGTTAGAAACCGGCAAAATGGTCAGGAAAGGAAAGATTGGAAGGAGGGAGCGGGCTGATTCATTACAGGGAGAGTAAATGGGAGTATGTAGTAAGGTGTATATAAGTTTATATGTGAGAGACTGACTTGATTTGTAAACTTTCACTTAAAGCACAATAAAAATTATTTTTTAAAAAATGCCTTTCCTCTTTTGTTATGCTATTCATTCTTCTGGCTTAATGCAAGCTGATTTCCTTCATGAAGAATTGCCAGCCTGTCCAGACACTTCAGCCTCCTGTCTCTCTGAGTTCCTATAGCCTCTATTACTTTTGTGTTGATTACATTTTTAGACTCTTAAGCTTTGTGTTGTTATTTAACTGTTTTGTATATGTATGTTTCATTTTCCCAACCATATTGTAGATTCCTAGAAAGTGGTCAGTAAATATCTGAAGATATTTAGTGAAATCTTTCATACCACCTCAAAATAGAAGGTGACACTGAAGAAAAAAACCACAGTAAATGGTTAAAGGCCACCATTAAGGTATTTTTGTTTGTTTGTTTTAAATACCATAAAGGTTTTAGCATCTATTTTTCACGTGTTGCATCAGAACGTAACCTGATTCCAAGTCCTGTGTTTAATCTTGAAAAAAATAAGAGAGTGGAGAAGCCAGATTCGTCCTCCAAATTTCATATAGAGGCTCACACTTCAGTGGTGTAGATATAAATGCTTATGTATATGGCTGAAACAGGTGCTTGGAGGTGTTCTAGATAAAAAATGTGGATTCTGTTCTTGGTAGGCACATGCCAAATACAGATTAGACTCCATCTTCACTGTACTCTTTTCTCCTATCCTCGCATAGTCTTTTGTTAGACGTTTGGATGCACAACCCATTACTAGATTCTGAACATTAAGCCAAAATGGCGTGGCCTACATTTCCGAGAGCACAGGTAATGTTAAGGAAACAGCCTCTAATTTCAGACTGCCTGGGTTCAAACCTGGCTCAGCTTCTGTGATCTTGAGCAACTTTCTTAACTACTTAGGTTCTCATCTGTGAAACTGGATAATACTGACACCTACGTCCAGGAATTGTTATGAGTAACTAATGGGTGAAAAGCACTCGTATAGGAAGCATTTAATAGATGTTTATTGTTACTAAAAGAATCCTTTGAGTTTGTCGAGGGGTATGTTTTACGGTGTAGTATAGACAAACTAAGAAGAGTCATAGTATAGAGAGCACTGTGTTTCATAATAAATGTGATGTGGTCCACAAGATAAATACATTGGGCTGCTTCCATACAATTAATATTTTTCAACGGTTTAGAGCAGGGTTCTCAACTTTGGCGTGCAATCAGAATCACCTGGAGGGTTTGTTGAAACAGATTACTGGGCCCCATTCCTTGGATTTCTGTTTCATTAGGTCAGGGGCAGAGCCCAATAATTTGTATTCTAACGAGTTCCTAGGTGATGCTGATGCTGCTGGTTAGGGATCAAACTTTGAGAATCACTGGCTAGGATCAGGGTTTCTCAGACTCGGCACTACGGACATTTTCAGGCAGATGATTCTTTGTTGTGGAGTTATCCTGTGTGTGGTAGGATGTTTAGCAGCATCTCCAGCCTCCATGTACTAAAGACCAGTAGCACGCCTCTCCCAAGCTGTAACAACCAATAATGTCTCCAGATACTGCCAAACGTCCTCTGTGGTAAAATTGCCTTCAGTTGAGAACCACTGGTTTAGATGAATGAACTAGAAACATAAACTTTTTTTTTAAATGTAGTTTATAATTGAAAAACAAACTTAAAAAAAAGACATACAGATAGCATGCAGCCATTGATGTTAGAAACACACGAAATAACATATTTTTATGGATATATATATATGGGTATATACATATGTATTAAAATGATCAAAAACGTAGAATGCAAGGACACACAGCAAAATTATCAAAGTGGTTGTCTATGGGAGAGAGGAAAGACAATGGGGCCAGGGCAGGGGCTTTATCTGTAATGTTTGAATCTACTGTTTTATTACTTACACATTTTTAAAAATCTGGAGCTCATTTGACAACATGACAACTTTTGTTAATTCTGAGTGATTGGTATGTGAGTGTCAATTATACTATTCTCTGTGTTTTCTGATATTTTGAACATCTTTCCAAATTAAAAAAAGAAAGCCACAAATATTTAGTAAGTAAAGAAATGACCCACATTACTATTTCTGTTATTCACATCTGGTTGAAAGTGCTGGTTTTAGGGCCAGAAAAACTAGAGTTCAAATCCTAATCCTACCACCATGGATTAGTTTGTGACCTCTCTAAACCTTAGTTTTCTCACCTATAAGGTAGAGACGGTAATGGTACTGAATGAGATAATGCGGTTAAAGGGTTATTTTAGTCTGGGTCCTGTAAGAAGCAGATGCCAAGTCAAGATTAAAGGTACAAGAATTTGTTTTAGGGGAAACCCCATGAGAGAAAATAAAGAGGGAACTGGAAAGGGCTTCAAGAGCCGTCAGACCATGATGCAATTCTGATCATGAGTGAAGTAGAGAAGGAAGGCAGGTTGGGTGGAGGCTTCCTTGACTGCAGCACAGGTTATGGAAGGCTTGGCAAGGCCACCATGGAGGCCTCAGCCAGTTAACTGCCTGCCAGAGGAATCCTGTGTCTGCCAGGACAGGGGCTGCCACGTTCAGAAATTACTGGGAGCAGCCCATGGGAAGTATGGCCTCAGCCCAAACGGACATGGTTTCCAAGCACAGCAGCCCAGGCCCAGACCTCTCCTGGTTGGAGAGCTCAGAGGTGCATCTGAACTGCCACAAGTACATAGCAAATTATTGAGTACTCTATAAATAAAAAAAAAATACTAGGTGCTATTAACAACAATAGAGGAAGAAGAATGTGGCATCAGATTGGTAGAAGACTCATGAACAACCTGCGATAGGCAGATGACACAACATTGCTTGCTTGAAATCGAAGAGGACTTGAAGCACTTACTGATGAAGATCAAAGACTACAGCCTTCAGTGTGGATTGTACCTCAGTATAAAGAAAACAAAAATCCTCACAACTGGACCAATGAGTAACATCATGATAAACAGAGAAAAGATTGAAATTATCAAGGATTTCATTTTACCTGGATCCACAATCAACACTCATGGAAGCAGCAATCGAGAAATCAAACAACACTTTGCATTGGGTAAATCTGCTACTAAAGATTTCTTCAAAGTGTTGAAAAGCAAAGATGACACTTTAAGGACTAAGGTGTGTCTGACCTAAGCCATATTTTCAATTGACTTATATGCTTGCGAAAGCTGGACAGTGAATAAGGAAGACTGAAGAATTGATGCCTTTGAATTACGGTGTTAGCAAAAGATGTTGAATATACCATGAATTTCCAGAAAAATGAACAAATCTGTCTTGGAAGAAATACAGCCAGAATGCTCCTTAGAATCAACGATGGCAAGACTTCATCTCACATACTTTGGACATGTTATCAGGAGGGACCAGTCCCTGGAGAAGGACATCATGCTTGGTAAGGTAGAGGGTCAGCAAGAAAAAGGAAGACCCTCAACGAATTGGATTGACATAGTGGCTGCAACAATGGGTTCCAATGTAGCAATGAGTGTGAGAATGGTGCAGGACCGGGCAGTGTTTTGTTCTGTTATACACAGGTTTGCTATGAGTCAGAACCAACTCAGCAGCACCTAACAGTAACAACAATAACAATAATATTCCTTTGAGTTTGGTGTGTACTTGGAACATAAATGAGCACATTTTTTGTTATCAGAAACCAGTTAAAACCAATTACCATTGAGTTGACTCCAATTCGTGGCTACCTCACGTGTATGGGAACAGAACTGTGCTCCATGTGGTTTTCAGATGTAGATCACCAGGCCCTTCTCCTGAGACACCTCTGACTAGATTCAAACCTCCAACCTTTTGGTTAGCCGCAAGTATGCTAACCATTTGCTCCACCAAGAGTACTTTAAATCTCGGTAATTCTTTTTCCCATTTGCTTAATTTCACCGAGCAAAGAAAGTTAATTTTCATGAGTTAAAAGAGCAGGGGCTACTGCTCCCTCCATCCAAAATGGTAACAAGTTCAGCACCTTATCTCAGCAGCTCTCTCCTCTCTGTTCTAATGCTCTTTGAGGGAGTCTGACTTTGGTAAAACCACTCATCATCTCGCTTTACTGAGCAACTGCTGCTGCACGTTTAAAACCACGCTAAACTTGTTGCCGTCGAGTCAATTCTGACTCCTAGTGACCCTGTAGGACAGAGTAGAACTGCCCTCACAGGGTTTCTAAGGCTGTCATCTTTACCGAAGCAGACTGCTACATCTTTCTGCCACCAAGCACCTGGTGGGTTCAAACTGCAGACGTTTTGGTTAGCAGCTGAGCTCCTAACCACTATGCCTCCGGGGCTCACTGCTGCATGTTTAGGATGTGGGGGAAGAAAACTAACATTTTTAGAACTCTGTCTTGAATGTCGTCTTAACTTTGGTTGTGTGTATGCTTCTGCCTGAAATTTATTCTGTAGTTCCCACTGCCGAGGCTCTGAAATTTCTAGGTCTAGCCAGATAATTTGATGGTATTGTCTACTTGGCTCACCTGAAAAAAATAACTATCACAAGTTCTAATCCTTTTTAGGGGCAGTTACCTTTCCCTCTTGCATAAAGTAACATAAAAATGTCAAGCTAATCACGAACATTCTCTTTCCCCACTGGGGCTTCATAGTCTCAAAAACAGGCCAGTTGTAACATAAATTCACACACACACACTCACTCGTATTACACATAGCCAAAGGACTAGAAAATTACAGACCAAAACTCAGCAGTTGTTAACCCTATATTTTTAAAATATTTTTTGCTTATCTGTATTTTCTACAGTGGACATATACATTGATCCGATCTTTTTTTTAAAAAAAAAAAGAAACAATAAGAGCTGTTTTTTGTTTTTTTTTAAGAAAGGATTAAAGATTCCCTCCTAAAAAGGAATTCACAGTGATTAGCTTGCTCGTAGTTGTTGCAGGATGTATTTGTTTGAAAGCAGCTAAAAGTTGGGATGAACTCCATATAAATGCCTGATATAAAGCATTTCCCACGGGAGAAATATACCGTGCTTGTTTTCGTTGACCCCAGGACCTTCCGAATTGATACCGTAGTAAGTAATCATGTTTTCTTATGGGAAACTTCAGTCTTCTGGCTCTATTCAAGTCAAGTAGAAATTTCCTGATAGTTTCAGTGAAAGACCCTGGAAAAGCTGCTTAACCAGAGAGCTGTCAGGTGTCCCATTGATCCCACTCACTAGTTTCTCTATTTGATAGGACATGGTAACTACAGGAATTAAAATACAGAATAGGGTTTTGATTCAGAATCCCAGTTCCCTTATTCTCTTTGATTGATTTTGTTTATGACAACTTGCAGCCATAAAAATATGTATTGCACTAATTTCCACTCACTAGAAGGCCAGTTTTATTTCCTCCTTCATCATTAAGAGGATAGCATTTTTTCTCAAGTGAGGATTCACAGTAATTCATTTATCTCTAGAGTCTTGGAGAGAGTCACCTGTGAATACCAACGAGGCGGTCTCAAAAGTGTTGGTTCACTTTTTTTTTTAGCCCATTGGCTGGTTTGTTGTTACTATGCTGTGGGGTGGTCAGATCAGAGAATACACTTCTCTGGAAAGAGTAGCAGGTGCCAAACTGTTCCCACTGGCTTAGTATTTATCTTCAGGATTTCTTTCATAAGCTTATTATTCTTCTCATCTATTTGATATATGTACAATATTAGCCATGGATGAGAAAACTTTAAGAAGCAGTTTACTAACTATTCACTAAAATGATTACCAGTTATTAAAAAAAAAAAAAAAAACTGAATAGAGTGCAATATTCCAAAAGCTCTTACTGTGACGCCTACCATCGCTTTTGAAAACTTGTAATTACTTTATCATTTATAAAATAATTAAACTTGATAGATTTCAGTGTGCATTAGAGCATGTTCAATTCAAACCCTAAGAGATATAGTTCTACATTTGCAGTTCTGAGTGGGCGTTGTAACTTTGTCCTTAATGTTCATTAATTACTATAATTTTTGCTACCTTTTGTTTCATTTGGACTTTTCACAAAGTTCTAGAACTTGGAAAGCAAGGTATTAAAATAAAGCCTACCCCAATATAATTTTTAGAATACACAACAATAGCCCTATCCAGGATCTTTATAGGCAATGACTCATCATTAAATTAGAAAATTTAATTTATTAAGTATAATTGGTAAATTTACCAAAATTAAGCATTTTGTGATATTGTTTCATGTTTCATTATTCAGTCTCTTCTAAATCTTGTGTGAGAGCAGCAGTACAATTTAAGCCTAAATTATATATACAGCTTTTGTACAGCATGTAATTCATAACAGTAATAATACTTAACAACTATATAGAGCTTTATAGTTTATAAAGCTTATTAGTTATAAAGTAATTAATGAACACTTATTAGGAATTTTCAAAATAATTTCATACCCGTTCTTCTTGCTGAATTTATTGCTGTTTGAAGAATGTAGCATCTGCCAAATACATATTAAGGATTTTGGGACTGCTAAAAGGAATGATTTCTGCTATGAAGATATAAAAACACTGTAAGAGATTCCTACTTCTGCATAAAATGAAGCAAGGGAAACCAGATTTACCCTCCTGCATGAAACATCCCAAAGAGACAAAATATAAGCAACAATAGTTTTAAAGACAGCGGGCATCAGGCAATGAAGGAGAATAACCCTTAGGAGATGGGAAACAAGCAAGGCGAGTCCTCCAATTGTTGCAGCTTACTACTTTCAAAGCGTTTCCAGGCTGTAACGCAGAGAGAAGGAATCCAGGCACAGTCCAATGGGCCCCCTGAGCTTACGAGATAGAGGTGAGAGTCTAAAGAAACCAAGATGGCTAGAGTTCACAAGACCAGGTACCAAAGAAGAAAGAGCTTCACAGAGAGAGAACTCCGGAGATCTGCAGAGCCCCCCACCCTGAAAACATTTGTAATTCATGGGGCACTGAGTAGAATACTCAGGCTCAGGATTGCCTGAGGGGAGTCGTAACTAGCCCTAAACTGAATTCTGCTCTGACTCCACCTAACAAATTATAGAAGCAAGACCCAAAAGGATCAAAACTATTTCCAAGTAACTACATCCTAGAAACCTTAAGAATACTTATAAAAATGAAAAGATATCCAGCACCAAACAAGGTAAAATTCACAATGTCTGCAATTCAATCAAAGGAGGCATACAAAGAAGCAGAAGACAATCCATAATAAATAAAATAATCGATCAATTGAAACCAAATCAGAACTTATACAGATGTCAAAATTATCAGATAAGGACATTAAAACAATTATTATAACTGTATTTCATATATAGAAAACGAAGCACAGAGGGGGGAAAAAAAGAATCCCATAAACTGAAAAGAGCATCAGTGAGCTATGGGACAATTGCAAGCAGTCTGATATACAAGTTCCATATTTTTACACAAATAACACATGCCTTCTGCATTTATTTGCCAACTGTGCCCTTAGCCCATGAGATATTTTCATAAGTGTGCTATGCTAATTTTTTATAGCAACATGTAAAAAGAAATTGGCATAGTGGCTCTTATGAAAATACCTCACAACAAACATTGACTGTGTGCATTATTTGTGTAAAAAATATGGTAATTGGAGTCTCCAAAGGAAAGAGACAAAGGAACAAAAAAAATTTGAAGAAATAATGGCCAAAAATATTCCAAATTTGATGAAAACTAGGAACTCATAAATCTAAGAAGCTCAACAGCCCAAGTACAAGAAACATGAAGAAAACTAGGCAAAATCCCATCATAATCAAATTGTTCAAAACAGTGACAAAGAGAAAATCATAAAAAAAGACGTCACATATAGAGGAACAAAGATAAGAATGTCAGATTTCTCATCAGAAATGATGCAAATAAAGACAATGGAGCAACATCATTAAAGTAATGAAAGAAAAAAAAGTCAACCTAGAATTCTATACCCAACAAAAAATCTCTCAAAAAACAAGGTGAAATAAAGGTTTTTCAGACAAGAAAAAATAGGTACCACGTTAGGAGCCCTAATACATGGCATAAACAGTATACAAAACATTACTAACAATGCAGAAGAAAAACTAGATAACTGGGAGCTCCTAAAAATCAAACACCTATGCTCTTCCAAAGACTTCACTAAAAGGGTAAAAAGACTACTTAGAGACTGGGAAAAGTTTTTAGCTATGACATTTTTGATCAGCGCCTGATCTCTAAAATCTACATAATACTACAAAAACTCAACTACAAAAAGAAAGCCAATTAAAAAATGGGCAAAAGATATGAACAGACACTTCACTAAAGAAGACATTCAGGTAGCTAACAGATACATGGGAAAATCTCACCATCAGTAGCCATTAGAGAAATGCAGATCAAACTACAATGAGATTTTATCTCACTCCAACAAGGCTGGCATTGATCCAAAAAACACAAAACAATAAACTTTGGAGAGGCTGTGGAGAGACTGGAACACTTATACACCACTGGTGGGAATGTAAAATGGTACCACCACTCTGGAAATTGATTTGGCACTTCCTTAAAAAGCTAGAAATAGAACTACCATACTATCCAGCAATCCCACTCCTTGGAATATATCCTAGAGAGATAAGAGCCTTAACATGAACAGATATATGCACACCCACGTTCGTTGCAGCACTGTTTACAATAGCAAAAAGATGGACGCAACCAAGGTGCCCATCAACGGATAAATAAATAAATTATGGTATAGTCACACAATGGAATACTACACATCAATAAAGAACAGTGATGAATCTGTTAAACATTTCATAACATGGAGGAATCTGGAAGGCATTATGCTATATGAAATTAGCCAGCTGCAAAAGGACAAATGTTGTATAAGACCACTATTTTAAGAACTCAAGAAATAGTTTAAACAAAGAAGAAAATGTTCTTTGATGGTTATGAGAGGGGGGAGTGAGGCGGGGTGGGAGAGAGGCATTCATTAATTAGACAGTAGACAAGAACTACTTTAGGTGATGGGAAAGACAACACACAATACACGCAAGGTCGGTACAACTGGACTAAACCAAAAGTAAAGAAGTTTCCTGAATAAACTGAGTGGTTCAAATGCCACCGTAGCAGGGGCGGGGGTTTCAGGACCATGGTTTCAGGGGATATCTAAGTCAATTGGCATAATAAAATCTATTAAGAAAACATTCTGCATGCCACTTTGGAGAGTGGTGTCTGGGGTCTTAAACGCTAGCAAGTGGCCATTTAAGATGCATCAATGAGTCTCAACCCACCTGGATCAAAGGAGAATGAAGAACACCAAGGGCACAAGGTAATTATGAGCCCAAGAGACAGAAAGGGCCACATAAACCAGAGACTACATCAGCCTAAGACCAGAAGAGCTAGATGGTGCCCAGCTACAACTGATGACTGCCCTGACAGGGAACTCAACAGAGAAAACCTGAGAGCAGTGGGATGCAGACCCCAAATTCTCGTAAAAAGACCAGACTTAATGGTCTAACTGAGACTAGAAGGACCCCGGTGGCCATGGCCCCCAGACCTTCTGTTGGCCCAGGACAAGAGCCATTCCCAAAGCCAACTCTTCAGACAGGGACTGGACCGGACAGTGGGTTGCAGAGGGATGCTGGTGAAGAGTGAGCTTCTTGGGTCAGGTGGACACTTGAGACTATGTTGGCATCTCCTCCCTGGAGGGGAGTTGAGAGGGTAGAGGGGGGTTAGAAGCTGGTGAAATGGACACGAAAAGAGAGAGTGGAGGGAGGGAGTGGGCTGTCTCATTAGGGGAAGTGCAATTGGGAGTATGTACCCAGCACTGAATCCAGTGCTGTTGAGTTGATTCTGACTCATAGCGACCCTATAGGACAGAGTAGAACTGCCTCATAGAGTTTCCAAGGAGCACCTGGCAGATTCAAACTGCTGACCCTTTGGTTAGCAGCCATAGCACTTAACCACTACGCCACCAGGGTTTCCGGGAGTATGTAGCAAGGTGTATATAAGTTTTTGTGTGAGAGACTGACTTGATTTGTAAACTTTCACTTAAAGTACAATAAAAATAAAATAAATAAATAAATAAAATAAAAAAGATTTTTCAGACCTATAAAAGCTAGAAGAACTTAACAGCAGACCCTCATGACAAGAAAAGTTAAAAGAAGCCCTATAGGCAGAAGAAAAGTGGCATGAGATGGAAATATGGGTCTACAAAAAGAAATAAAGAACACTGAACATGGTAAATGCATGGGTAAATGTATAATTTTTTTTCTTATTTAAAAGGCAATTGGCTATTTAAACAAAGATAATAGCAATATATTGTGGCATTTGTAACATTTGTATAAGTAAAATGTATGACAACAATACCAGAAAGGCCAGGAAGGGAGAAATGAAAATATACTTTAATAAGATTCTTACAGTAAACATGATACCACTTGAAGAAGGAGCCCTGGTGGTACAAGAGTTAACCACTCAGCTTCTAACCAAAAGGCTGGTTGTTCAAACCCACCAACCGCTCCATGGGAGAAAAGACCTGGTGATCTGCTCCCACGAAGACTATAGCCTTGGAAACCCTATGGGGCACTTCCACTCTGTCCTATAAGGTTGCCATGAGTCAAAATCAACTCAATGGCAATGGGTTTATCACTTGAAGGTAGACTCCTTTACATTAAAGATGTAGACTATAAACCTCAAAGCAACCACTAAAATAACAAAACACAGAATTATAGCAAATAAACCAACAAATGAGATAAAATGGAATCATAAAAAATACTCAATTAATTCAAAGAAGATAAAAAAGCAAGAAAGAATAGAAAAACATAGTAAGATGATAGGTCTAAACCTAACTGTATCAATAATCACATTTAATATAAATGCCCTACTAAATGGCAGAGATTGTCAGGTCTGATAAAAAAAATAAACAAACAAAACAAGAGCCAAACTATCTGCTGCCTATAAAAAAAATACTTTAAATATAAGTAAAACAGCTTAAAAGTAAGAGAATAGCGGTGACACCAGGCAAAAGAAAGCTAGAGAAGCTATTATAATATCAAATGCACTAGAATTCAGAGCAAAGGATGCATAAATGAGTAAAAAAAGTTATTTCATAATGATAAAGGGTCAAGAGGACATAACAATCCTAAATGTTTACGCCTCTAATAACAGATCTTCGAAATACATGAAAGCAAAAACTGATAGAACTGCGAGATGAAATAGACAAATCCACAATTATAGTCAGAGATTTGAATACCACATCTTAATAACTGATAGAACAAGTAGATAGAAAATTAGCACAGATACAGTAGACTTAAAGGGTACTATCTTTTATCATCCAACTTGACATAATTGACATTTATAAAACACCCAACAACAGCAGAATACACATTCTTTTCAAGTGCACACAGATCACTTACTGAGATAAACAATATCCTGAACCATAAAGAAAGCCTCAATAAATTGAAAAGAATTCAGGTCAGACAAAGTACGTTCTTGCACCACAATGGGATTAAACTGGAGATCAGTAACAGAAATATATTTATAAAAACCCCAAATATTTGAAAGAAAAATAACACATGTCTAAATAACTTGTGGGTAAAAGAAGAAATAAAAAAAGAAATTAGAAAGTATTTTGAACTGAATGAAAATGAAATCGCAACATATCAGAACTTGTAGGATGCTGCCAAAGTAGTACTCAAGGGGGAATGTACAGCACTAATTCCTATATTAGAAAAGAAGAAAGGTTTCAAGTCAATGCCCTCAGTTTTCATCTTGAAAAACTAGAAAAGGGACAATATAAATTCATAGTAAACAGAAGAAAAAAATAACAAAGATTAAAGCAGAAATCAATGAAACAGAAAAAAGATGGAGAAAACCAATGAAATTAAAAACCAGTTTTCTGAACCTTGAAAACATTATGCTAAGAGAAATAAGCCAGATACGAAAAGACAAATACTGTATGATCCCACTTATATGAAATGTCTATGATCCCACGTATATGAAATGCATAGAGACATTAGTGGTTACCAGGGGCTATTTCATTTTTACTGATGAAGATCAAAGACTACAGCCTTCAGTGTGCATTACACCTCAGCATAAAAAGAATAAAAATCCTTACAATTGAATCAATAGGCAGCAGCATCGTAAATGGAGAAAATATTAAAATTGTCAAGGATATCATTTTACTTGGATCTACAATCAACGCCCAGGGAAGCAGCAGTCAAGAAATCAAACAATGTATTGCATTGGGCAAACCTGCTGCAAAGACCTCTTCCAAGTGTTGAAAAGCAAAGATGTCACTTTGAAGATTAAGGTGCACCTGACCCAAAACATGATATTTTCAATCCCCTCAAATGCATGCAAAAACTGGACAATGGATAGGGAAGACCAAAGAAGAATTGATGCCACTGAATTATGTTGTTGCCAAAGAATACTGAATATACCATGAAGTGCCAGAAAACCAAACACACCTGTCTTGGAAGAAGTATAGCCAGAGTGCTCCTTAGAAGCAAGGATGGCGAGTCTATGTCTCATATATTTGGGATATTTCATCAGGAGGGACCAGTCCCTGAGAAGGGTATCATGCTTGATAATGGAGAGGGTCAGTGAAAAAGAGGAAGTCCCTCAACTAGATGGATTGACACAGTGGCTGCAACAATGGGCTCAAGCATAACAACGATTGTGAAGATGGTACAGGACCGGGCAGTGTTTACTCTGTTGTAAGTAGGATCGCTATGAGTCGGAACCAACTCGAAGGCACCTAACCACAACATTCTCTCAGCAAACTATGGAATATCTCTCAACCTGATGAAGAGAATTCGTGAAAAAGCTACCTCAAACATCACACACAATTGTGAAAGATCAAATGTGTTCCCCCTAAAATCAGAAGCAAGGCATGAGTATCTGTTCTCAGCACTTCTTTTCAACAGTGTGCTGGAGGTTCTGGAAAGGAAGAAGTAAAACTGTTCTTATTTGAAGACAATATGATCATCCATGTAGAAAATCCAATGGAATCTATAAAAAAGCCAACAAACCTAACAAGTGAGTTTTTAACAAGATTGTAATATACAATACAATATAGTGTTCAGTAGTGTTTCTATATACTTGCAATAAATAATCAAAAATTGAAAATGAAAGAACTATACCATTTACAATGACATTAAAATATAAAATACTTACGGATAAATTTGATTAAAAAATGTACAATATCTGTATACTGAAAACCACAAAACCCTGCTGAGAAAAATTAAAGAAGACTTGAATAAAGGGAGAAATATACATTTTTCGTGGGTCAAAAGTCTCAGTATTGTTAAGATATCAATTCTCCCAAAATTGATTTCTAGATTCAATGCTATCGCAATCAAAATCCCAGCAGATTGTTTTTTTGTAGAAACTGACAAGCTGATTCAAAAATTTACATGGAAATACAAAATACCTAGAATACCTAAAGTAACTTTGAAAAAGAACAAAGCTGGATGACTAACCATGCTGAATTTTAAGACTTATGAAGCTATAATAATCAAAATAGATACCACTGTGAAGAGTGCAGATTGGAGAATGCTTTCTGGGTCTCATTTGGCAACTGAATGAAAGGTCTTTGATCTAGCACTTCAGTTCTAGCAACTTATACAAAGAAAATAAACAAACAAGGATATTGATCTCACTATTATTCATAATGGCTAAAAACTAGAAAATATTTGACAATAGGAGACTGGTTGAATAAGTTTGCAACCAAAACAAAATAAGTATGCAACCAGTCATCAAAACTTGTGTATTTAACGACATGGAGAAAAGTTCAAGATATATAATTATGTGAATTAAGCAGGTCATAAAACAGTAAGTGCCTACTTTGTTTAAAAATGTGTTTATGTATCTGGAAGAATATGTAACAAATGTTGACAGTTCTAATTGAAGAGATTGTCAATTATTCTTTCCACACAAATCATATAATGCTTTTGTAATTTTAAAAAAGCTTAACGTTTTGAAGTTTTATGGTTTGAAAGATATTTATCAAAATTGTCATCATTTGGGGCATGAAAAAAATGGTGGCTATCTCAAATTACACCTGAAAATTTAAGATCCTGTTTCAAACTAGAGAAGGAAGAACTATCTCTAAATGATGCACCTTCTAAATAAAAAACCAAACCCATAGCCGTCGAGTCAATTCTGACTCATAGCGACCCTACAGGACAGAGTAGAACTGCCCCATATGGTTTCCAAGGAGTGCCTGGTGGATTTGAACTACCGACCTTTTGGTTAGCAGCTGTAGCTCTTAACCACTATGCCATCAGGGTTTCCACCTTCTAAATATATAGCTTCAAATCTTTGTTTCCTCCTTTCTTCCTATTCATTTATTTTTATTTTTTGTTTTGTAATGAGACTATACATGCTATTATTTCTTATACTTTTTAAGTAAGTTACACATGATTTCTATAGAATATTTGAAAAATACAGAAAAGTACTCAAAGGAAAAAAATTATTCATAATCCATACTTATATGTTAGTGTGTTTAATTGTTCTTTCAAGGACTTGTGAGTATGCTTCTCAATCTCCTGCCGGTATCGGTGGAAGATCCTGATACTAGGCAAACATGGCATTAGTCCCACGAGCCTCCTCACAGAACTGTGATAAAATCGGTCTTCCTTTTGCATATGGCTATTTTGAATAACCATATGGACATTTTGGATAAAATACGGATAGATATTTGTTTTGGTATTTCCTTCTTATAATTTTCTTCTAAGTATAAAAATATTTATATTTATTATTTTGTAAAGTACAAAAACTATAAACAAGAAAATAAAAATCAACAGTAATTCTACCATCCAGAGATTATCACTGGTAACTTCCAGTAATCTTTTTATGTAAATATATACTGTATACAAACACTTTAATAAAATTGTGATCTCATCGTGTGTTCCATTTGAATTTTGCTTTTTTTCACTTAACATTTCCTCATTTTCATTTCCCCTACCTTAGATAATCTCTAGAACAGATTTTAAAAAATAGCTACAGTGTATTTCTTTGTGTGAACATACCACAAATTATTTAGCCAGCCCCTATCATTGGATATTTTCGTTATTTCATATTTTTTACAAGGCAGCCCCACTGCCTAATGGGATAGGCAGACACGTAAACAAGTCCTGTTAACAGTTGCCTTCCAGTCCACTCCAACTCACGGAGTAGAACTGTACTCCTTAGGGTTTTCAATGGCTAATTTTTCCGAAGCAGATTGCTAGGCCTTTCTCCAAGGTGTCTCTGGACGGACTCCAACCTCCAGTTAGCAGCCCCCATTGCCATCCAGTCCATTCCGACTTACAGTGACCTTACAGGAACTGCCCCATAGGGTTTCCAAGGAGCAGCTGGTGGATTCAAACTACCAACGTTTTGGTTAGCAGCCGAGCTCTTAGCCACTGCGCCACCAGGGCTCCTCGTTTAGCAACAGAGAAGTTGTTGGCACCACCCAGGGGCTCCAAGCAAGTCATTTTTGTGCTCCACACAAACTATTTCCTGATGGGGTGGTTCTGGGGGGGAACAGGTGAGCAGAAGGCAGAGGAAGGAAATGTTGAGGGATAGAAGTGGGGATAAAATGCTTCACCTAGTTCAAAAAAAAAGGTGAGCCATATTTGTCTGTTGCTTTTGAGAGGGATTTCTTGGACCCCTCCCCAAGACCACCCATCAGTCAAGTCCGCACCAGTTCCCGCTGTCGGCTAAGCTGCACTGCACCCCAGTGGCCTAGCCGTGGTACTGCAGAACAGGAGCACCAAATCACAGTAGTCCCAGGCCATTTCGATTCATATGACTTTTTTTTTTTAAATTGTAATATTTTTCTTCATCTCACAAATAAAAAACGTATCAGCTCAAAATTATATAATATGTAGAGTTTGGGCTGTAATAAACACTTATCTGGAGCCCTGAGCACTAGAATATAAAGAAACTCACACGTAAGCCCCTCGCTGTCTGGTCCAGATTCAGCTCTCCTCAGTCTGCCCTTATGCACTATTTTCTCCACTCACAATGTACTTGTAAGTTCACAGTGAGCCAGGTTTCTTCTTGCTTACTGGACTTCACACATGCTAAGCAAACTCCATGCTCCCCTCCCCCCTTCTAAATCTGTTAAGACTTAGACTTCTTTGATTCCATAAGCCCAGAGTTATTGTGCCCTCCTTTGCTTCCATGGGACCCTGGTGTACAGTGGTTAAGCATTTGGCCGCTCCTTGGAAACCCTATGGGGCAGTTGTACTCTGTCCTATAGGGTCACTATGAGTTGGAATGGACTCGATGGCAACGGGTTTGTTTTTTTCATTTTGTTTTGTTTTTTGGTTTATGCTTTCACAGCTCCCAACAGTAAATCCTACGAACTCTCTCTCCCACTCTGGACCAGAGGGTCCTTGAGTACATGACTCCTCCTGGGTTTGATCACTGCTTTTCTTGCCTTGGGGATTGTAAGTTGTAAACAGAAATAAAGAATCTAGCATGTTCAAAAGAGGAAAATACATGAACATGGATAACATAGTTGATTCTTTCAATTCATTTCCATGATATTCAATTGTGCCAACGTTTATGGGATGCCAATTCAGTCAAAAAGTCCTCACTGATAGCATGGAAGGAGAAAGAGGTTATGGGATAAGGAACTAATATCTCCTACTATTAACTTTGCACAATTTATTATTCCTTTCAAAGACTCAATGCAAAAATAAAGCTTGAGGAGTTAAGGAAGGAAAGGAGGAGAACAGAAGACAAAAACAGGAGATGATGCAATTTTGGATTGAAGAGAAGGAAGGTGTAGGCATTCCGGTAAGGGACCCACTGTGAGCAAAGCATAGAAATAGCCTTAGTGCAGACTCCTGGGAAATCATGAAAAAATATAATGGCTTTAGAGAGTGGTGAGAATGGGACTAAGTATTAAATTTATGTTTTCAAAGAAACAATTGGGAATCATATACGGTGTCTGAGCAGAGAAGGAATAGCCATGTCCTTGGGTGGCATGAAAGATCCATGCTTTAGTGATATTTATCTGATAACAGTGCATAGAATGGGCTAGAAGGAAATACTGCAGACAAATGAATCATTGAGGAAAGTATTACAGCAAGCCAGGTATGATATGTAAAGACTAGGAAAGTGAAGAAAGGAGCTCTGAAGATGCTGTGAAGAAAGAATCAAGAGAACTTTTGGTAACTGATTGAATGAGGACTAGAGGGAAAGCAGAGCCTATTGTCTACTGGACAGATAGACATGCACACAGATAGCATTCAGCACATGCTAAATCCTATAGGATCCTGCCTTCAATTTTGGCTTCAGACAGCTGGCCCCCAAACCAAATGATGTTGTCACTGTCTCAAAAGAGGGTGCTGTCAGCTCCCAGAAATACTATTAATTTGTTTGGCTCAGGTGCCCTTCTACAACTCCAGTCTGTCTCTTTCTCCTTCTTAGTACTACCTCCACTTTCATGCTCATAACAACCTTCCAAAGCCTTCCTCTGTGCCCCCAGCTCTAATGCTGACCCTGGTTTGCCTTCCCAAGAATTCAACAGGCTGTCTTGACTTTCCATCAAAACTTAATGTTTCTGTGTTCTAGTCCCTGCCAATCAGTAATTATCTCAATTAGATGATAATGATTATGTGTGAATCCTCAGTGGTTCCCTAACCTGGCTGCCTATTAGAATCACCTGTGAAGCTTTTAAAAATACAAATGACTGGACCCGACTTTTGGCCATTCTGGTTCAGTAGGTCTAGAATGAGACCTGAGAGTCTTTTTTTTTTTTTTTAAGCCACAAGTGAATCTGATATGCATTTATATTTAAAACCCCCATTCTTACAGTATGGAAAGGTGGGGGAAAGAGTAACTTTACCATGGAGAAACCTGACAAATACTACCACAGCCAGGTAATCAATCAATATCAACAGTGATAAATCATGTTGATAGTATATTTCTTTGATATGTGATAAAAATGACATTTTGTGTTCTTCCTCCCAAAAAACCATAACCCCAGTCTAATCATGAGAAAAATATCAGACAAATTCCAATGGAGTGGCATCCTACAAAAAACCTGGGCAGTATTTCTCAAAACCGACCAGGTCATAAAAAACAAGAAAAGTATGAGAAACTCTCACAGGCAAGAGGAGACTAAGAAGACATGAGAGCTAAAAGTAATGTGATGTCCTGGATGGGACCCTAGAACAGAAAGAGACATTAGGTAAAAACTAAGGAAATCTGAATAAACTATGAATGCTAGTTAATAATAATGTATTAATATTTGTTCATTAATCATAAGAAATATTCTTTACTAACAGAAGATGTTAATAATAAGTGAAATGGGTGAGGAGATATATGGAAACTCTCTGTTTTATCTTCTCAATTTTTCTATAAGTTAAAATTATTCTTTAAAAAATCTGTTAAAAAAGCTACTCTGGGGATATTACATTTTAACATAAGAATCCTCAAGAAAAATAGATTAACCTAAAGGACTGAATTGATAATGGTAAAATACAAGGTTCAAAAATAATTGGTGGGAGTTATCCTAGTGAAAACACTAGATTGATGTTTTATTAGAAATTAAAACAAAAATTTCATTGAAAGAATAATTTCATTTCATGAAATGGTGGAACATTCAAAAAGGCTGCAGCATGTGTTCTGCTTTGCAGGTAGAACAGCTGGTATTTAACAGGCAAAGTAAACAAAGACAGACAGTTTCAGATCAAAAAGAGTGCAGGGGAGGAAGAGAAATTTACAAGGGGTGGTTAAACTACAATCTTTCTTAACATCAATTTCTAACCTAAGAAAAATCTCTTATACCTGATACAGTTTGGCTAAGGTGATATTTCTAAAGTGAAACATACAAACATTCTTGATGTGGGGGTTTAGTGATGGATTGCAGGCTAAGGCAAACCTAGTCTGAGTCCTTGAAATGTAAAAATCAACCATTAGTTATGAAAGGGTGAAGATTGAATCGGCAATAAATCTGAAGCCCTTTGAAATGTAAACATCGCCCATCCAGCTAAGCGGGAGTGAGTTAGGGCCCAGGCATTCACTGGATAATTCCCTGAAAGCAATTAAGACAGCAAGTTTATTTACATAACTTAAAACTCAAAACTCTGCATTCTTCGTGTTACGGTCAGACAAGACTTTTACAACTGCCATCTGCCTCTTTATTTTAACAAACTTAGCCTCTACCTAGTTTCAAATTCACAAAGAACTAGCAGAAATACAGTGGAAAAATCATAAATGAGTCAGGACACAGAATTAAGGCTCAATTTTGGCTATGAAGTTATTTACAGGTTCTAACTTCATTTAACACTATCAATCCTATTTCCTACCCTCCTGTTGAGCAAGGCACCTTCTCTGGGACCAGCTGCATAATCATTCTTAACAGGCACCAAGAAATTCTTTATCCAGAGTAGAATCCTAACTCCTGCCTTCTTTGTTTTTCAAGCAGTAAAACTTTGACAAAAGGCTGACTCATTTCTTTAGAAGAGTAGAAATGAAAATATTAGTTTAATTGAGAATGGAGTTTTTAGTTTAGGTCTGAAGTCACCTAATTCAGATAGGCCAGCACCTCAGATTCTAAAATTCACATCCACAGGATGAATTTTGTACTTTGAATAAGTCTGCACAGGAGTAGAGCTTAACTGTAGGCAAAATAATAAAGAAATTCCTAATTTTCTTTTCTCTAACATCCCTTGCTCTTCTCTGGCATTTCCCCTTCCTGAGGTGGCTCATGCTGCTCCTTTGGTACACACAGCTCACTCCCACCCTTTACCCTGAAGCATTACTACTACCCATTGGTAACTCCCCATGGTCCAGATATTTCTGACTCTGCAGCATTTTGTCCCTCAAGCTTTTGCTCTCTACTTTCCAAGGTTGTTGTTGTTGTTAGTTGCCTTCCAGCAGCTCCAACACAGGGCAACCTTACGTACAGTCATGTGCCTCATAACATCCATTTGGGGAACATCCAACTGCATATACATCGACGGTCCCATGAGGTTATAACAGACTTATGTACAACCCATAGTTACAAAATAATCTCCATAAAGCCTATTATATTCAAAATTTGAGGTACATACAAAAAAAAAAAGTTTTTTATTTTTTACAATGGTTCATAATAATAAATAGGCACTACTTTGTGACGTGCATCAAAACAGTATTATTATTATTGTATTATTATGTTTCCCCCAAGTATCTGTCAGTTTGTCGTACAATGGAGGCTTGTGTGTTGCTGTGATGCTGGAGGCTATGCCACTCGTATTCAAATACCAGCAGGGTGACCCATGGTAGACAGGTTTCAGCTGAGCTTTCAGACTAATACAGACTAGGAAGAAAGATCTGAGATCTACTTCTGAAAAAAATTAGCCAGTGAAAACCTTATGAATAGCAGCAGAACATTGTCTGATATAGTGTCGGAAGATGAGCCCCTCAGGGTGGAACGCACTCAAAAGATGACTGGGGAGGAGGTGACTCCTCAAAGTAGAGTCGACCTTAATGATGCGGATGGAGTCGAGCTTTCAGGACTTTCACTTGCTGATGTGCCATGATTCAAAATGAGAAGAAACAGCTGCAAACATCCATTAATAATTGGAACATGGGATGTACCAAGAATGAATCTAGGAAAATCAGTAATCATCAAAATGAAATGGAATACATAAACATCGATATCCTAGGCATTAGAGAGCTGAAATGGATAGGGATTAGCCATTTTGAACCAGACAATCTTATGGTCTACTATGCTGGGAATGACATATTGAAGAGGAATGGCGTTACATTCACTGTCAGGAAGAACACTTCAAGATCTACCCTGAAGTACAATGCTGTCAGTGATAGGAAAATATCCATAAGCCTGCAAGGAAGACCAGTTAATGCGACCATTATTCAAATTTACACACCAACAACTAAGGCCAAAGATGAAGAAATTGAAGATTTTTATCAGCTTCTGCAGTCTGAAATTGATCAAACACACAATCAAGATGCATTGATAATTACTGGTGATTGGAATGTAAAAGTTGGAAACAAAGAAGAAGGATTGGTACTTGGAAAATATGGCCTTGGTGATAGAAACGATGCCAGAGATCTCATGACAAAATTCTGTAAGACCAATGACTTCTTCACTGCAAATACCTTTTTGACCAACATAAACAACTATACACATAGACCTCAGCAGATGGAATACACAGGAATCAAATCGACTACTTCTGTAGAAGAGATGATGGAAAAGCTCAATATCATCAGTCAGAACAAGGCCAGGGGCTGACTGCAGAACAGAACATCAACTGCTCATATGCAAGTTCAAGTTGAAGCTGAAGAAAATTAGAGCAAGTCCATGAGAGCCAAAGCACAACCTTGAGTATATTCCACCTGAATTTAAAGACCATCTCAAAAATAGATTTGACACAGTGAACGCTAACGACTGAAGACCAGTCGAGTTGTGGAATGACATCAAAGACATCATACATGAAGAAAGCAAGAGGTCATTAAAAAGACAGGAAAGAAAGAAAAGACCAAAATGGATGTCAGAAGAGACTCTGAATCTTACTCTTGAATGTTGAGTAGCTAAAGCGAAAGGAAGAAATGATGAAGTAAAGGAGATGAACAGAAGATTCCAAAGGGCAGCTTGAGAAGACAAGGTAAACTATTATAATGACATGTGCAAAGATGTGGAGTTGGAAAACCAAAAGGGAAGAACACACTTGGCATTTCTCAAGCTGAAAGAACTGAAGAAAAAATTCAAGCCTCGAGCTGCAATAGTGAAGGATTCTATGGGCAAAACACTGAACAATGCAGGAACTATTCACACAGAGTCACTGTACCAAAAAGAATTGGTCACCTTTCTATCGTTTCAGGAGGTAGCATATGATCAAGAATCAATGATAGTGAAGGAAGAAGTCCAAGCTGCACTGAAGACATTGGCAAAAATCAAGTCTCCAAGAATTGTTGGAATATCAACTGAGATGTTTCAACAAACGAATGCAGCTCTAGAAGTACTCATTCATGTATGCCAAGAAATTTGGAAGACACCTACCTAGCCAACCAACTGGAAGAGATCCATATTTATGCTATTCCAAAGAAAGGTGATCCAACAGAATGCAGAAATTATCAAACAATATCATTAATACCACAGGCAAGTAAAATTTTGTTAAAGATGATTCAAAAGGAGTTGCAGCAGTACACTGACAGGGAACTGACAGAAATTCAAACTGGATTCAGAAGAGGACATGGAATGAGGGATATCAGATGACTCTTGGCTGAAAGTAGAGAATATCAGAAAAATGTTTACCTGTGTTTTATTGACTATGCAAAGGCATTCGACTGTGTGAATCATAACAAATTATGGATAAAAATGCAAAGAATTGGAATTCCAGAACACATAACTGTGCTCATGAAGAACCTGTACATAGATCAAGAGGCAGCCGTTCAAACAGAACAAGGGGATACTGCGTGGTTTAAAGTCAGGAAAGGTGTGTGTCAGGGTTTTGTCATTTCACCATACTTATTCAATCTGTATGCTCAGCAAATAATCCAAGAAGCTGGGCTATATGAAGAAAAACATGGCATCAGGAATGGAGGAAGACTCATTAACAACCTGCAGTATGCAGATGACACAACCTGCTTGCTGAAAATGAAGAGGACTTGAAGCACTTACCGATGAAGATCAAAGACCACAGCCTTCAGTATGAATTCCACTTCAACATAAAGAAAACAAAAATCCTCACAAGTGGGCCAATAAGTAACATCATGATAAACGGAGAAAAGATTGAAATTGTCAAAGATTTTTTTCTATTTGGATCCACAACCAACACCCATGGAAGCAGCAGTCAGTGCATTGGGCAAATCTGCTGCAAAAGACCTCTTTAAAGTGTTAAAAAGCAAAGACGTCACTTTGAGGACTAACGTGCGCATGGCCCAAGCCATGGTGTTTTCAGTCACCTCATATGCATGCGAAAGCTGAGCAATGAATAAGGAATACCAAAGAAGGATTGATGCCTTCGAATTATGGTGTCGGCAAAGAATAGTGAATATACCCTGGACCGCCGAAAGAACGAACAAATCTGTATTGACAAAGTACAACCAGAATGCTCCTTAGAAGCAAAGATGGTGAAACTTTGTCTCACATAATTTGGGCATGTTATCAGTAGGGACCAGTCCCTGGAGAAGGACATCATGCTTAGTAGAGGGTCAGCGAAAAAGAGGAAGACTCTCCATAAGATGGATTGACACAGTGGCTGCAACAATGGGCTCAAGTACAACAACCAACAACGATCATGAGGATGGTGCAGGACTGGGCAGTGTTTCATTCTGTTGGACATAGGGCTGCTATGAGTTGGAAATGGCTCTACAGCACCTAACAACAACAAAAACAACAACAACATTATTATGGTAAAAATGTTTTAGTGTATCTGGAAGTGTGTCTTTAATTTTCTTTAATGTTCATAATGCATTAGTACACTATATACTAAGACAAACATTTGACTGACGTTCGATACGAACCGTACCTAACTCTTCGAACTTATGTATAATTTCGACTTAAAGGTGGATTTAGGAACGGAACTCGTTCGTAATTCAGGGACTGCCTGTATGTAATATGTCGCAATCACATAACATCTTATTTCACGGCATGTTATAATGGGACAAGACATTACCCAGTCTTGTGCCATCTACATGTTGGCTTTACAAGTAACTGCTAGTTTTCTAGATAATTGAACAATTATCAATGCCAATTTAGCATGTGAATATGCTGTCCTCCCCACATTTAACCCTTACCCAAGCCACTGGTTGGAAACCCTGGTGGCGTAGTGGTTAAGTGCTACGGCTGCTAACCAAGAGGTTGGCAGTGTGAACCCACCAGGCCCTCCTTGGAAACTGTATGGGGCAGTTCTACTCTGTCCTGTAGGGTCGCTATGAGTTGGAATCGACTCGACAGCAGTGGGTTTGGTTTGGTTTTAAGCCACTGGTTCTCAACCCTGGCTGCACGTTAGAATCACCTGAGGAGGTTTTTAAAAAATCCCAATACCTGGACCCCACTTGAGAGGTCAGATTCAGGCATTCGCATTTTTTAAAGCATTTTTAAGATACCCACGTGATTCTAATACGTAGCCAGAGTTGAGAACCATTGCCCCAGAGTAGCTGCATTGTCATAGGCAACTCCTGAGACTCAGAGTCTTAAAGAAGTAATTCTAATGGTGAGAATTAGAGGTACGCTGGTGGGACCATTGTTTGAGGATAAGAGTGATGTTTGGTGATCTGTTGGTTTCGCCTGCCCAGCTTCCATTCTTTTTTCTTCCGCTAAGAACACCTCTATTTTCCTTGGAGGATCCCTCCTTGCCTAGCTCAGTCTTTGCAGTTGAGGTAAGGCTGATTCTTATCCTTACCTGCTACCCCAAACACACATGCACACCTTCTGAGCTCTGAATTACTCTTTTTCAGCTAGAATTGCACTTGGATTCAGTCACTTCTAAACCTTTACACTAACCCTCAGACTGAACTTCCACTCTTAGACTTTTCAGTTATCGAGCCAATAAACACCCATGCCACTTTTTTCCCTGAATGTGCTTGAAGTGGATTTCTATCGTCTGCAACCAAGAGATTACTAACATGAAATTTGTGAGAGCTTCAAATGAGATAAGCGGCTTCATTCTCTGTCTCCTTGTAGGAAGGGAACAGGTTAATCTATCTGTCTTGAGATCTTTTCTTGTTCTACGATAAGATTCCCTTCATTGTTCTTTGTAGGACTTAGGTTTACTGAACATGAGGAGTTCGTTTATTTGGCCTAGTTTAGTCCTGTACGATGTCTTTGTTTTTGGCATGGGCTTTTAAAAGCTGCCCACACATATAGAATGGAAATAATGGTACTTATGTTACAAAGGTGTTGAAGGTAAAATGAAATAACGTATGTGAAATCACTTTACGCTATGTAACTCTTGGGTATTATTACTATGGGTATCCTTGTCATTAAAATCATCAAAGTTCCTGGATAGTTACTTAGTACTAGTAATATTGATGGTTGTACAAGTGAAACTGTAGTTGAGCAAGTAATTGATAAAAACAGGAAGTTTGATTCCGTTTAGGCTATAATCATCCCAGGAATGTTGTAATGGTGTATTGAAATAATGTATTTGAAGGTGCTTTGCAAACAAAAGTGCTCTATTGCTGTTATCTCAGCCCCACATGTCACTGAATCTTTGTTGTTGTTCACTTGCATGTATGTTTTATTTCAGAGCTTATTCATATTTCATACTTTTCATTTAATTTTAAAGCAAAAGCCCCACAGGCTGTTATATAGCGTGAGTGTAGTTTTATACAATAAATGGCTTTATCTCAGTTTTCATTCTCTTCGGCCTCTCTGTGGCATTTAACCACCCTGGCAACCCACTCCTTGAAATTCTTTCCTCCCTTAGATTCAGTGGCAGTACATTTCCTTAGTTCTTCTTGACCTTTTCAACGACTTTTGATTCCCGTCTTCTGCCCTCCCAGCGCCGAACTCCAGGGATGCCCCCAAGGCTCTGCTTTCTGATCTCTTTCTCTCTCTCTCTACTCAGTTACTGAAGAATTCATCCATTCTCATCCATCTGGCATCAGTCCACAGTTCCATCTTCCTGCTATGTATGTATTTTCACTCATGTGTCCTTCCACTATCTCACTTTGAAAATCTTCAAAACATGTTTAATCTCCACTGTTCCAACTGGCTGCCTTTGCAAATCCTCCATTTCAGTTGGTGGCCCCTACATTGTTCCCATCTCCCTGCCTGCCTTATTTCTTCCCTCTCTTTCTCCCTTTTCCCAGACTCTAAGCACTCTATTTCCTCTGCTCTCCCAAGCCTCGCCATCTTCATAGTTGGTCCACTTAGCTCTGAGCTCTCCCCATTCCTGTTTGTCCCATGGAGTACAACCAGATCAGTTTCTCTAAAACGCCTCTTTGTGAGCTCCATAAGATCAAGAACCATGCACTGGTTATCCTGGAGTCCCTAGCACTCGGCATAGTGTCAGGCACCTATTATGGCCCTTAATTGATTGTTCTTCCCTTGTTCAGGGTTGCTACTTCAGTGTGTGTGTGCCTATGTGTGAATTTCAGACTTCTTAGCTTGACTTGTCCTCCATCATATGAATTATTCATCCCATCTTGTTTCCCACTGTTTTACAGAATCAGCCAATCTAATCTGTTTTTTCCTTTTATAAACTAACACTGCACTGATAATGAAGACCAAACTACTTAGCAGTCATTATTTCTCTACTATCTATGTAATTTATCTCCCTAACTAGATTACAATATCCTTGAAGCCCAAAGCTGTACTTATCAGCAGCCATAGAACAGCCTTTTGATCCAACCCCTACTGAAACACCCCCTCACCACAAACACTACACCAGATCCAATACAGTATTCTAATACCTGACATTTTTCCATTAGATATTTATATTTGCTTTTATATTTACAGATCTATGAGATACATTGTATATCTCACAGCACCCAACACAGTAGTGAGTACCTATGGTCACTTATTAAGAATTTGTTGACTGATATACATGGGACTCAATAGCATTCTACTTTAAGTCACCCCTTGCCCTGGAAGCCCAGCACAAAATAGCATTCTGCTGATTTGACATTGTTAATATCTTTCTTTGGTTTCTTTTTTTTTTTTCTGTTATTTTTTTTATACTCTTCTTTTTTTATTGTGCTTTAGATGAAGGTTACAGAGCAAGTTAGTTTCTCATTAAACAATTAGTACACATATTGTTTTGTGACATTGGTTGCCAACCCCGTGACATGTCACCACTCTCCTCTTCTTGACCTTGGGTTCCCCATTTCCACTCATCCAGCTTTCCTATCCCCTCCTGCCTTCTCGTCCTTGCCGCTGGGCTGGTATGCCCATTTAGCCTCATATGCATGGTTGAGCTACATATATTACTATTTGTTTCATGGGCCTGTCTAATCTTTGGCTGAAGAGTGAATGTCAGGAGTGACTTCAGTACTGGTTAAAAGTTGTTTCCGGGGGCCATACTCTCAGGGTTTCTCCAATCTCTGTGAGACCAGTAACTCTGGTCTTTTTTTTTTTTTAATTGTACTTTAGATGAAGGTTTACAGAACAAACTAGTTTCTCATTAAACGGTTAGTACACATATTGTTTTACGACATTGGTTTACAACCCCATGACATGTCAATACTCTCCCTTCTCAACCTTGGGTTCCCTATTACCAGCTTTCCTGTTCCTTACTGCCTTCTAGTCCTTGCCCCTGGGCTGGTGTGCCCCTTTAGTCTTGTCTTGTTTTATGGGCCTGTCCAATCTTTGGCTAAAGGGTGAACCTCAGGAGTGACTTCATTATTAGCCTGAAAGGTGT
Organism: Loxodonta africana; assembly: GCF_030014295.1. Classification (NCBI taxonomy): domain Eukaryota; kingdom Metazoa; phylum Chordata; class Mammalia; order Proboscidea; family Elephantidae; genus Loxodonta; species Loxodonta africana. The sequence goes on along the minus strand of NC_087354.1, from coordinate 73,407,642 downwards.
CCAGGGGCCATACTCTCAGGGTTCCTCCAGGCTCTGTCAGGCCAGCAAGTCTGGACTTTCTTTTTTGGTTAGAATTTTACTCTACATTTTTCTCCAGCTCTGTCCAGGACCCTCTATTATGACCCTTAGCAGAGCAGTTAGTGGTGATAACTGGGCATCACCTAGTTGTACTGCACTTGATCTGGTGGAGGTCATGATAGATGTGGTCCATTAGTCTTTTGGATTAATCTTTCCTTTGTATCTTTAGTTTTCTTCATTATTCCTTGCTTCCAAAGGGGTGAGACCAGTAGAGTATCCTAGATGGCCACTCATAGGCTTTTAAGACCCCGGATTCTACGCACCAAACTTTTTCTTTATAAACTATGTTATGCCAATTGAGCTAGATGTTCCCCAAGACCATGGTTCCCATACCCCACAGCCCAGCAATTCTGTCCCTCAGGGAGTTTGGATGTGTCTGTAGAGCTTTCATGATCTTGCTTTTTACAAGTTGTTCTGGCTTCCCCAGTATTGTATATTGTCTTACCCTTCATCAAATTACCACTGATCTATTGTCTATTAATTCCGGCCTTTTTCATGAGTTTGAATTTTGTTCTACATTTTTCTCCAGCTCTGTCCAGGACCCTCTATTGTGTTCCCTGTCAGAACAGGGAACTCTGGTGGTAGCCAGGCACCATCTAGCTGGGCTGGACTCATTCTGGTGGAGGCAGTTGTAGTTGCGGTCCATTAGTCCCTTGGACTAATCTTTCCCTTGTATCTTTGGTTTTCTTATTAATATCTTTCTTTGGAGGTAAGAATTGGACTTATGACCACAGGGTGAGTGCCTTTTGATGCTGGGAGATAGAATTCCAAATATTTATTTTAGTTAAAAAAAAAAAAAAAAAGAAGTGAACAGGGAAAGCAACGATAACAGCCATTGATAAATATGATTGAATAAACCATGGGACTTATGACCAAAGACTGCCTCTGAGGTGTCACAATGTATAAAAAGAGGTGGTGAGGTAGACCAAGGGATATCTACCAGTCCCCCAAAAACCCAGTGCCGTTGAGTTGATTCCGACTCATAGCGAACCTACATCTACCAGTCCAGGCTTATGTAATTTCTGACTAAACGACCACCTGGTAGCCTGAAAGAATTAATGGGCCTCTTTTAAATTCCTAACCCAAAGCACGGGAGTTATTTTGAGCACTCGGTAAAATCTAACACATTGTGTTGATTCAGAACGAGCCCCAGAAATGGAGTCTTTAAGGCTGTATAATTCTGCATGTATTTGAATAATTAAGACCTATGTACCCCTCCCCCAGCCATCCTTTCATTCCTAGTACACTGCAGACATTAATGACATGAAGCAATAGTGCACTCGCATACTTTCTGAAACAATTGCTCTAATTGTGGGCTTGCCAACTCCTAACAAGAATGCCAGTGTGCATTACTCGGCAATTGTGCCCAGTTCCACAGAGAGATAGCAACACTTTTGTCCCCAGCAGCCAAGGCTCACAGATGGGTCCCTCTGCTGAGGCAGAATTGGGCTATGCTCTTGGCTCTTGGCAGATGGATTGGAAAGTGGGCTGACTTATTCAGAAATCTGACACCCTGATCATCTGCATCCACTGCAGGCAGGCTCTTCCAACACGCAGTTCAACCTCACCAACTCCCCTCCTCACCGTCATTTTCCTCGGAAAAGTCCTTTTCACTGTGTGGGTCTCTTCCATTGTGGGCAACTGTACTTTTGCATGTCTGTCATATACATACACATATATATTTATGTCTATATTTTATAAATGGATGTATGTACATATATATAATGTATACTGGACTTTTGCATGTTCATCATATACATATATCTACTGTTCTTTTATATCCATGTATCTATGTATACGACAGATATGCAAAAGTACAGTCACCAAAGAAATACATCTTACAGATATATGTACATAGACAGAGACGACAAACTCACAGTGATTCTCGGCCTCCACACTACTGACATCTCAGGCTGGATAATTCCTTGTTGTGAGAGGCTGTCGTGTCATGACAACCAAAAATCCAGACATTACCATATGTCCCCTGGGGGGAAATCACCCCAGATTGAGAACCACTGATGCAGAGTCCAAGTGGTTTATTTGAATTAAGGTCTTGATTGACTATATATATAGGCACAATCCCCTATAAAATACAATCATATAAAAATTCATTAGAACTAAAATATTTCCAACTGGGAGTTGCTGTATTTCAAGAAATAGTAAATACAACATAATCAGAGTATTAAAAAAGTGAACGGGCTCTTAAATTTTGATGCAATTTGATGCAATTTGATGTGCTAGGCTTTTATTCGAAATGTCTGAGGGAAAAAGAAAACCACTTCAGTGGGCTGCCTCTCCTCTGTACACCCCACAAGAAAATGAACGACTCCCTTTGAATATTTACCATATACCAGATCCTGTCCTAAGTGCTTAAATTTGAGTAATTATTATAATTATTATCATATTTAATTCTCATAATAACCCTCTGAGATGGAAATTACTATTCCTGTTTTAAAGATGAGGCTCAAAGAAGGAACTTGGACAAGGTCACGACAACCAGAATGTGTCAGAGCTGGCTCTAGAACCCAGATCTCTCTGACTTTCAAATCCTATGTTTTAACCATTTTTTGCCTCCCACGATAAGGTAACTAAAGCCAGGGGAAGACATAAATTATCCAAAATCCTGGGAGGGATTTCTCTGACAGCCCCACTGTGGTTCTGTTGCAAAGGAGTGATGATGAATGTGGAATTGTTATGGATTGAACTGTGTTTCTCAAAAAAATGTGTTCAAGTCCTAAGCCTCCCCCTCGCTCCCGCGTGAGCATGACCTTGTTTGGAAACAGGGTCTTTGAGGATGTTATCAGTTAAGTTAACATGAGGTCCTGTTGAAGTAGGTTGGGGCCTTATCCAATTTTAGAGATAAATAGTTGCTATTTTTTTTTTTTTATAGAGTCAGCTCTGATTTATGGCGACCTTAAACAACAGAGAAAAACGTCGCCTGGTCCTTCATCATCACAGTCACTGGCACGTCCACGATTGTTGCTATTGTGCCAGTCTACTCACTGAGGGTCTCCCTCGCCCTTGCTGGCCCTCTACCAAACTTGTCCTCCAGCAATTGATCCCTTCTGATGACGTGTCTAAAGCAAGTGAGTTGAAAAATGTTCTGTGTAATCCATAAGGTTTTCAGAACTAGATTGCCAGGTCTTTCTTCCTAGTCTATCTTAGTCTGGAAGTTCTGCTGAAATCTGTCCAAAATGGATGACCCTGCTGGGTATTTGAAATACTGGTGGCATAGCTTCCAGCATTACAGCAACATGAAAGCCACCACACTACGACAAACTGACAGAGGAGCAGCGGAATTCAATATTAGCAATGTCCGTATAAAAGAGAAGACACAGAGAGGGAAGACAGCCACATGACCACAGAGGCAGAGTATGTAGGAGACAGCTATAAGACAAGTAATGCCAAGGATTGCTGGGAGCCATGAGAAGGTAGGAGAGAAGCATGGAACAGATTCTCTCTCAGAGCCCTCAGAAGGAATCAACATGTCCCACCCATTGATTTCAGACTTCTAGGCTCCAGAACTATGAGACAATAAATTTCTGTTCTTATAAGCCACCCAGTTCATGGTACTTTGCTACAGCAGCCCCAGGAGACTAATAAAAACGCGAGGGCCTTTCTCACTCAGGGCTGTCTCTTGCCCACTGTAGCCTTGGGAGTATCATCCCTTTGCTGTCCCTTCAGGGAGCCTCCTGGGAGTGCACCAAGACACCAGGATTCAGGCCATGCCAAGAACAGAATAACTTCTGAGTCAGATTTTGATCTATGAGGGGATGATATGGGGTGGGTTATTGGTGGAATTAGTAACGGGGGAGGATCCAGGGATTCACAGTCTGGACAGATGCTGGTGAGGCTGAGAATTGTAGGCTCACAGGGTAGGCAAAAGGAGGTAAGGGTTGGAATGGGAGGTAGGAGGAGAACAAGGCTAGGGGTGAGGTGAAGATACCAAAAAACTCGTTGCCATCAAGGTTGATTCCAACTCATAGAGGCTCCATAGGACAGAGTAGAACTGCCCCATAGGGTTTCCAAGGAGCAGCTGGTGGATTCAAACTGCCAACCTTTTGGTTAGCAGTTGAGCTCTTAACCACTGCAGCGCCAGGGCTCCAGTGAGATGAAGATAACCAAAAAACCAAAACGAGGCAGAGAGGACATGATCATAGACCAGGGAGGGAAGAGACTGTACTAGGGAAACAGCATGTTCCCCAGCCTGAGGGTATTGGCTAAATGTACGCTACTGTGACCTTGGATACTTAAGGATGAGACATTCCCAAGTCTGACTTGCTGCATTCCCTCTTCAACTCTGACCCAGCAGGAGTAACGCCAATGCCTCCAATTGCAGGTGCAGGCTCTGGAGGGAGATGGGGATCAGCAGTTGTGAGTCATGGCCAAGCCACCACCCCACCTCCAGGAGAAAACCTTGTAGAAACTACCATGGGCGTCTTTTAAGGCATAAGCTTGGTTTTTAAAGTCATTGGTGAATCCATTTTTGAGCTAAGAAAGTTAAAAAAAACAGGTACCTTTCAAGATACACAGAGATTAGAGGTAAAAAGAAATGCTTTTTAAATTAAGCAACTTGAAGGACTTGGACCATGTGTCAGTGACCCAGAAGTAATTAAGACATAATTAAGGTACACTGAAGTGTAGAGACAGAGCTAATTCCTACTCAGTAGAGTGGAACCCAATCATAAATTTAAGCTCTTGGAGCTTGAGTCAGGAAATCCTCAGAGTTCCAGCCAAAATCAACTAAGCAATTACATAAGACTTTTTGTCTCCACATAGCCATTGTTGTGTTGGCTGCTATCAAGTCAGCCCCTGACTCATGCAACTCCATGTACAACAGAATGCAACGCTGCCTGGTCCTGGGCCATCCCTGTAATGGTCCCCATTGTGACTCATAGGGTTTTTACTGGCCGATTTTCAGACTTCCTAGTCTGACTTAGTCTTGAAGCTCCCCTGAAACCTGTTCTGCATCACAGCAACATGAAAGCCTCCAACAACAGATGAGTGGTGCAGTAGCTGTTGTCTTTGCCTGCACCCTGCCCCACTCATCTGCTGACCACAGAGGGGGACATGTAACCTGTGCTGAGTTAAATATGGCACTCCATCCCATTCCCACCACCCACCCCGTTACAGTGATAGATAGGCCCAGGATGCACACATGAGTCAACCCAACTCATTTTGAGCCCATATGTGGAATTATCTATTAGAGCTGTAGGGAGCAGAGGCTCACTCTTACCTCTGGGGTCACGATGCTGGAAGGATGTGAATCTGGGGCTGTTAGCAGCTAAGTTCCCCAGCAGCAGCAGGAATGAAGAAAAGAGTAAATAGAGAGTCGTGGCAGGCTCGAACCATTCTAATCCCTGAGACCCCAGAGCTGCCTGGTTCTGACTTTTCTTTCAGTTCTGTGAACTATACCAGTATCTAGCCAATAAATCTAATTCTGGGGATAAGCTGGTTCTGGCTTTCTGTCACTTACAGCCAATAAAATCCTGAATAATACACTCAGGTTCTGTTCAAAGACTGTAGAAAGTGAATTCCTTTTTTCCCATAGTTGAATACAGTTATACATGGGTCAACATTAACCGAGAGTTTAATATGTGCCAGGCAGTGTTAACTCAGACTGAAAGTTCCCATAGTACTTTTGCTACAGATTTCACTGACCCCGTGATCAAAAATGTCATAACTAGGAGGGTAAGAACCTACCATGTCCGCAGTCTGTGGTTATCTGTCTCCTTGGAGATCTGTCTTAGAACACTAAGCAATGCTAATGACAGCATCTGGCGCAATCAAAGGGCAGAATGAGAAGAATGACTTACTACTTTAAAACCTCGGAAACTATCTTAGCATTTGATGCTTAATTATAGAGTAAAAAAAATTCAAAACCTTAAGTTGGCCTGTCCAAAAGATTTACCTTGCCTTTTTATCCAGGGCTGGGCTGGCGGCTTTCTGTGCCCGTGGTAATTAGCCCTACCGGAATGTGCATCAAGTCACCACAGGTTTCCGACATCTCTGGAATAGGGGGTAACCGCCTTAGCCTGCAAAGGTCCTGCGCAATCTCACCCAGGCTCTCCGTACGTCTTCATCACGACCTTGCCCCTCTGCTTCTTGATTTGCTTCAGCCATGGGGGCCATCGGCGGCTCTCCCAGTGTGCCTTGTACGTGCCTTCTGCTAGTCTTCTCCTGCCCATCTCTCACCCTGGGAGGCCAGTGGCTAGCTCAGATGCTTTCCTATCAGCACAACCAGAGGGGCCATTGATTCTTGAGCTCCCACGGCTCCTTCGTGGGCCTCTTTCCCCACACTTTCGATCCACTGCCTTTTAGCACCACTCTTGTGAGGGCATCCTCTCCTCCTTATTGTGTATCCTAAGAGTAGTTGTTAGGAGCCATCGAGTGAGTTCTGACTCATGGTGACCCCATGTGTGCAGAGTAGAATTACCGCGTAGGGTTTTCAAGGCCGTGACCTTTCAGAAGCAGATCACCAGGCCTGTCTGTTGAGGCACCTCCGGGTAGGTTTGAACCACCAACATTTCAGCTAATAGTTGAGAGCTTAGCTGTTTGTGCCACCCAGGTACTCCTCCTATGAGTAGAAACCATGGCTTTATATCATCAACCTAGCAGAGTTCTAGCAAATTTTTTGTTGATTGAATGAAAAAATGAAGAAACATTTCTTGACACTCAAGGCTCTCTCTTACCTGGCCTAACTGTATTTAACCCATTTTTCTTTCAACTGTTTTCCGACATGCTTCACACAGGTGGTTCTTTCCATTGTTTCCTGGGTACCCTTGGTTGATTTTAAGTCTTTTCTCATATTAACTCTCCATGTTGCTTTCATTCATTCAATCATTTATTCACCCATTCGATCACTTACTCATCTTGTCACTCAAATATTGACTGAGCATCTACGGAGCGCCAGGCACCTGGCACAAAAATGTCAAGGACTCATTTGTTGTCTTCTAGCAGCCCTCAATGTTGTAGGGGAGACGTGTGTAAACTGAGCACTACAAACAATGCGTGGTGGACTCTGTAAGAGAGGTATCTACATACACAGCGTGGGAACAGAGGGGGACAGTGCTCAGCTCTACCTGGGAGGTGGGGGAACGGCTTCAGGAAAATGTCACAGAGGAGGTGCGCCCACAGCACCAGTTATCCCACAGAAGGTTGCTGTTGTGAGTGGAGTTGGGCAGAGGGTGGTGAGCAGCCCTGAGTGCAGCTCTTCCCGCCCCGGGGAGGCTCTCTCCACAACTGGGAACCCCACTGAGGCCAACGTTTGCGTCTCTCTTCAAAATGGGATTACAAACCAAGACCCATTCAGACTTGCTTTTTCTGTCCTAACTTGCATCCCTTGCCCAAATTCTTTGTTCAAATAAGTTAGTATCTCCAATTCTACTCTGCGCAGATGTTCAGTCCCTTTAAGATGCCCGCATCCGGTGTTACTGGATTTGCGTTCATTTTTTTAGCGAAATTCTCAGAGTTTACGGGGTAACTCACTGGCACATCCTATATTTAACTGTTTCTCCTGCACAAAGCTCTTCCTTCTGCACTAGACTCTAAGCTCCCTGAATGCAGGGTCTACTTTATTCTATCTACTTATACCACAGCACCAAATGTGCTTGGCCCATGGTAAGGGGTCAGTGTTTATTTAACAAATAAACTCTCTTCTCTCCCTAAGGGGAGTCCCTGGGCAGTGCAAACAGCTCAGCTGCTAATTGTAAGGTTGCAAATTGAAGTCCATACAGAGGCACCTCGGAAGAAAGTCCTGGCAATCGACTTCTGAAAAGTCAGTCACTGAAAACCCTACGGAGTCCAGTTCTACTCTGACACACATGGGGTCTCCATGAATTAGAATCAACTTGATGACAACTGTTTTTTGTTTTGTTTTTTTCTGTCTCTCCCTAAGACAGTTACCATTTTTCTTCCTTCCTCTCCTCCTTCTCCCTCCTTTATCTACTATATCCTATCCTCCCATCTACTGCTGTAAAGTGCCCACTGGCCCGGAGGGACAATCCACTACCTAAGAAATGCAAAATGTTTTCTAGAGAATTCAGAGCCTTTCCCTGGGGTGAACACTTGAATGTAGTCCAAAATTAGTAGAGGTTTGAATTAGCTGAACTTCAACTTTCCTCGTGACACAATGGTTCAGAGCTGAGCTGCTAACCAAAATGCCAGCAGTTTGAATCCACCAGCTGCTCCTTGGAAACCCTACGGGGTAGTTCTACTCTGTCCTATAGAGTCATGATGAGTTGGAATTAACTCAGCGGCAACAGCTTTGGTTCTGGTTTTGGTTTTGGTTTAGCACTCCTGAGATTTTATGATACTGTCCTAAGGTACAAGCAGATCATGCCTGTTTGCTACAGTTTCTCATTTTCCTGCTATTATGGGAATGCAGGAAGGATTTTTAATATAAATCATACCTTTATATTGAGATTAGGAAATCACTGGTTGATAAAATAGGTTTATTTTAGTCACTGATGAATTTACAATGTAATCCTTGAATCACACAGTTATAAATCAAAGAAAACCAAGTTCAAGGCTATACCTTTAAACTGAGATTAGAAAATCACTAGTTGATAAAATAGGTTTATTTGAGTCAGTAATTAATTTACAACGTAATCCTTGAATCACAAAGTTATAAATCAAAGAAAACCAAGTTTAAGGCTATTTAAATGAACTAGTGTGTTTCCTATTTAAAGGAACTAGAAAATTTTGAAGTTGTCAAGGATTTCATTTTACTTGGATCCACAATCAATGCCCATGGAAGCAGCAGTCAAGAAATCAAACAACATATTACATTGGGCAAATCTGCTGCAAAAGACCTCTTTAAAGTGATAAAAAGCAAAGATGTCACTTTGTTTTCCATCCCCTCATATATATGCAAAAGCTGGGTAACGAATAAGGAAGACAAAGCAGAATTGATACCTTTGAATTATGATGTCGACAAAGAATATTGAATATACTAAGGACTGCCAGAAAAATGAACAAATCTGTCTTGGAAGAAGTACAGCCGGAATGCTCCTTAGAAGCAACGATGGTGAGACTACAACTCACAGTGAGAAAGAGGAAGACCCTCAGTGAGATGGACTGACAAAGCGGCTGCAACAATGGGCTCAAGCATAACAACGATCTTGAGGATGGTGCAGGACTGGGCAGTGTTTCGTTCTGTTGGACATGGGGTGAGTCTGGGTCGGAACCAGCTCAATGGCATCTCACAACAAGAGTGCATATAAAAATGCTTTGTAACCTCCAAGTACTGTGCAAAAAAAAAAAAAAAAATTGTGCAAAAGCAAAATGTTATTACGAACACTATTATTAATCGGTTAGCTGTCTTAAATGTATGATTTTCCTGTGTAAGATAAAGAACTCCAGAGCCCCTTCAGTTCCTTGCCAAGGTAAGATACTATTAACAAGCAAGATAACTTTCTCTCTTTCTCAGTTCATTATAGATTCTGATCAATAGTAAGGGCCCAAAATATAAAATGATACAATTAATTCAAGCAAGGCTATGCATCCTTTCAATGACAGGACGAAGTTTTAGGGCCAAAAACATGTTCTCACAGTAAAACCTAATCACCAGTGGGTACTGGTGTCTCAGGCAAAACCAGCAGCTACCGTAGAGCTCATGGCGGTCGGACTGAGGCAAGCCTCCCTGGCTTCTTTCTGTCACACCGGTCATGCTGCGAGATGTATATGGTTCATCTCTTGAGAAAATAAAAACAGAGTGGACTAGAGTTACCGACAAACCCTAGGAACACACCCTCATATGCACGTAATTTGGATAAATACGTCTGTGTGGCTTCAGGAGAGTTTGTAAAATAGAACACAGAAATGTAGAGCAGGCGTATGACTTCTGAGTGAGGAGGAGATTGAAAAGAGAACGACAAGTGCTTGAACGGTGTGCTTTGTTCCAGGAGATTTTCACCAGGCTTGTGAATATCTTAAGGAATAACATTACATTAAACGAGCTGCTAAGTGTGAAGTACCCATGCCACTGTCTGGCACATAGTAGGCATTCAGTAAAGCTTAGACCCCCCTCCTACCCTTCTTCTACCATTGCCATCATTGAGCTCATTGAAGACAAGATCAAGAATAAATTGCTACCAGGAACAGAAACATAATTAGTGGCAGATAGAGACTCCATTAAGACCACTGCACAGGCACCCTTCATTCCGTGCCTGAGGCATCTCACCTTTGCTTATGCAATATTCAGAATGAACCACCTTTAAGGCAAATCAGTCCCGACACTACATGCAGTCTTAGAATTTATTAGACCGATTAACCCACAGACACTCAGAACAGAGCCAGAGTGGCTGAATAGATGGAGGACAGCAGAAATGACCCCAGGCTTCTAAATCCATGGCTTCAGGATCCGTTATGTAGTTGTCCTCGTCCCAGGTAACCCCAGTGGGTAAAAATCCCCAAGAATAAGATTCTGATTTCAGGGCGGTAGCAAGGAAAGGGCTCCTTTCCCTTCAAAACACCACCTTAGTGCATCAGTCATCATAGTTGAAAAGATATCATTATTCATCTCCAGCATTTATCAAAGTTCCTGAAACATTGTAGGCACTCAATATTTATTAGATAAATGAATCTCAGCTTTGTAGAATGTTTGACAGTTGATTCCAGGTAAAGATGATGGATCGAACAAACACATCTAATTCAATTCCTTCCAGAACCCCATAAAATCCCCAAGAATGGGGAAAGAGTGAGAAGAAGTAGCAGCAGAATTTTGGAGGCTACAGGGCAGTGATAAAGGACTTGGCAGACCTGAGAAAACCAAAGGCTAGTCTAGTGGCATTGCAATAGCTTCTAGAATGGGTGAAGCTACAGAGGGCTGAAATAAGGAGAACAGGTTGGAGGCTGTTAGAGAAGTAATTAGGGTTTTAAATCCTATTCCCCCACTCTCTCCCATGGGATGAACACCTTAACAGAAGTAGAGATTTATCCACTTCTTATCTATAGCTTAAGGAGGCTAGAGATTTGTGGGAGAAAATAGGATTAATTAATGTGTAGGTATACTAAAAGCCAAGATCCCCTCTTAATTCCTGAAATACTGGAAGTCAGGTCTTACCCTCCAGGAAGAAGATTGGAGAAGACTTCTCTGGAGAATATGACCAGCCCAAGAAAAAGAAAACCCGAAGATAGTAATGTGCAGTGGGGCGGGGGTGGAATTCTCCAACAAAGAGAACACCTGTTCATCTTACAATAAAGCTCAGAGTCAACAGGTCTTTCCAAAAACACAGAGCTTCCAATCAGCTTTTTACTAAAAAAAATTTTTACTACTCTACCCTTAAATATGAGTAAATAACTAGGATTACCAAACATCTGAGAAAATCCTCTAACGTGAAATATAACTGCAGAACCTAAATTGCCAGATGGAGGAAAAAAAACAAACCCATTGCTGACAAGTCGACTCCGACTCATAGTGACCCTATAGGACAGAGTAGAACTGCCCCATAGGGTTTCCAAGGAGCACCTGGTGGATTCACACTGCCAACCTTTTCATTAGCAGCCATAGCACTTAACCACTATGCCATCAGGATTTCCAGATGGAGAGGGCCCACCAAATACCCAGTTCAATGAATGGAAACAGTTGCACACCAACAGTTGCACACCAAACGTTATTAGCATGAAATTTTAGAACTCTGGTGACAAAGTCAAAATTCTCCAAACTTCCAAAATGTGCATACAAAAGAGTAGGAATCAGAATGGCATTGAACTTCTCAACAACAAGCCTGAAGCTAGAGGACAATACAGCAATGCCTCCAAAATTCTGAAGGAAAATGATTTCTAACAATTCTATAACTAGTGCTCATCAAGAAAAATGTGAAAAGAAACACAAATTCTCAAAAAGGCTTCCGTGCCATGCACTGTTTCTCAAGAAGCTGTGAAAGGAGCAAACCAGAAAGAAGAAGGTATGAGTTGGAGGAAAGTGGAGGATTCAACCAAAGAAAATACATAAAGTGAGTCCTCAGGATGACGATGCATTAGCTGTATATATCAGATGTAAAGGGACCATTCCCAGTTGAGGCAATATGACTTGAGACACAGAAACATTGAGAAAGGTTTTCACTAAGATGTCAACTGCCATTACACCACTTTTTAGAACTCTGAGGACGGGATGCCTGGGTGAGCCTGACCCAGATTCTTATTTATATTTGGTTTGCTTTACCCATGTTTTGATGGAGTTTGTGCTCTCTTGTCCACTTTACCTCCTCCATGAACTAATGGCTAGTACAGTTGAGGACACTCATTAAACTGCACAGAAGTTTTCTGCTTTGACCAACTCCAGAACTGGATTTGGGCTCTGGTAAACTTAGAAGCAGAAGATACAGAGAGTTTTCTCTTCCACTGTCATCTTGCCAGATGTCCTATACCCCAGTTGTGGTAGGTTCTATGCTACCCAGTTCTCACTTATGACCTTGCCCACTTATTTCCCCATAAGTAACTCTTACACACTTTCATGGAAGCTGAAACCAGATCATTGCTCAGAAAGTCTATTCAGCTTATCTTCTTTGAGATCTTCATTTAACAGTTCTTTTTTGTGATCTTCATCCAATATTGCTTTTTCTTATGCATCTGGGTTTGTGCATGCTACTCATTTTTTATATTAACCACATATAGTTCATGTGATGGTTAAGGTTGTGTGTCAACTTGACTGGGCCATGATTCTCAGCGGTTTGGCGATTACGTAACGATGTAGTCATTCTCCATGATGTGATATAATGTGATCAGCTAACCAGTTGCAGGGGGAGTTTCCTCAGAAGTGAGTGCAGCCTGCATCCAATATATATATATGAACGTTCTGGCAAAGCTTGCTTGCTTGCTCTGAAATCTGCACCCGCCTCGATGATAATGACTTGAGGAACAGCCTACTGTATTGCCTGCTAATCATGAGTTCCTCAGTCCCTGCAGTGATGTGAGTGAGGAGAAGCCTCCAGCTTGACGCCTGACCCACATACTTGGGACTTGACAGCCTCTGCAACTGTGTGAGCCATTTCCTTGAGAAAAATCTCTCTCTAGACATATATACGTATCTATGCCTCACTGGTTTTGCTTCTCTAGAGAACCCAGCCTAAGAAAGTTTATAAAATAAAATATTTGAGGGAAAAAAAGAATATTTGATAGTCGTGTTTCTTAAGTATTTCAATACTTCTCCTGGGACTTTGGAGATGGGATTTTGAGGGTTGAGCCAATGAGTAATGAGATTGAAGTGGACAGTATCTGTGATGTTTGAAAACAGCCTGAGAAAGCATTTGTCTTCTCTGCCCCCTCCATCCTCCATCCATTTGACTGCCAAAGTCTCCAATTGCAGGGAAAAAACTTCCTAAGTGGAAGCTGCACAGACACTAAGAGCTTGATAAATCCTTCTTTTATGGATCCCCAACCCCATTGCCCCATCAGTGGGTCCCTTAGCATGGCACACAAAGGCCCTTTATAATCTCACCTCTCCCAACGTTGTCAGCTTCTCCTGTTGCCCACCTTTGTCCACCACAATATTGATCTACCTGTAGTGTGCTGAATGCTGTGTTCACAATTCTAGTTTTCATCATGCCTCATACGAGGCTCTCTGCTTGGAAGTCTCTTCTTATTCCTTTCCCTCTTCTTTGCCTGGTTGTGTTGTTGTTGTTAGTTGCTGTCAAGTCAATAACGCCTGTTGATTTTCAAGACCTCCCCCAAGAAGACTCCCCTGCCCCAGCCCCCACCCCGCTTCTCTCCAGTCTGGGTTAGACCTGTTTCCTCTATGCGTACCTGCGCATACCACATAGATTGAAAATTATCTCTTTATCTCTCTGTGGCTCCCAGGAGACTTAAATCCCTTAAAGAGGTCTTCTATCTATGCATCTCCAATGCCTAGTATGGAGCAGACAATCAATGAATATTTACTAAATGTAATTATTATAATATGGAATATTATATGATGTATATACACTGAAAATGATTATGTTCATATTATTATCTCTAATCTTCAAAAGAACCCTGCAAGCTAAGTGTTATTTTTAATATATGAACAAACTGTGACCTGGAGAGGGAATGTGACTTGTGGAAGGACACACTGAGTGGCAGAACCAGGATGTGACCTTGGTACTACTTGACTCTAGAGCCTAGGTGAGTTCGTCTCCTGTTCTTCCTCTATGTACCTGCCGTCCTCACTCAGCTGTCCCTTTCCGTACTGTGTATCGTGTAACAGGTACTATTCAGTTATTTAGTGCAGCTTGAGACCCAATCAGAAAGAACATAGGCTCCAGGGTCATTTAAATACCTAAGCTGCACACACAGATTTCTTAGAAGGAAACAAGGACGTTAGACAGGTGAGATGGATTTTTAAAATCCTCCACGTATGTTTCCCAGAGAAAGCTGTCCTTTGACTTTTCTCCAGGAAAACATTGGAGTGTCAAAAGGTGGGGAGGCTGTTACTCTGTTGTTACTTATCTCTTGTAGCAGCTTCTTAGGAATTCACAGCACAAGCAGTTGCCATGGAGTTGACTCCAACTCCTGACAACCCCAGGTGGGTCAGAGTAGAACTGTGCTTCAGAGGGTTTTCAGTGGCTGATTTTTCGGAGGTAGATCATCAGGCCTTTCTTCTGAGATGCCTCGGGGTGGACTCAAACCTCTAACCTTTCAGTTAGCACCTGAGCGCTTAACTGCGCCACCCAGGGGCTCCATTTACTTCATAATCTTCCAAAAATAAAGTGGGGCTTGCTGCTGAGTAGATCTGCTGTTCAAGGGGTGGCCCACAAATAAAGGTCAGAGGATGGGGTACTGCAAGGTGGTAAGCCACTGCGGCAGCAAAAGTGAGACATTTTAAGAGTGTAAGGTAGAGGAAACGTCACATCTTGTAATGCCAAGAAACAAGACACAAAAACAGAGCAATTGGGCATCAAAACCAGAGACAGAGTCGTACAAAGCAAAGACTTCTCTCTCAAGGTAAATGTAGGCTGCAAACAGTGAAGAGAAGAATGTTGGATGCAGCTTGGAACCCATTACTGTTCACATTTCCGTCTTCAGCATTGTGGAGATAGCCGAAATACCAACAACGCCTTACTATTAATCCATTGATAAATACTCTTTGGTCCCCTACTTTGAGTCACGCACGTTGTCAGCCTGAATCGAAGGGCAATAAGAAGATAATTTCCTATCCTTGAGGAGTTAACAGTTTAGTGTATAAGACCAGTATGTAACCAACTCATCATTTCACAATATGGAAAAGGCTCCTAAAAGGGTAAGTGTTCTGTTGGTTTAGTAATTCACATAATGTAGGCACTTAGCATAATACTGACACATACTAAGTGCTCGTTACATGTTAACTATTACTATTATTACTTCTTTTACTTCTTGTAAGAGCCCTAAGTGCCAGAAATTTCTGTCTCTGCTTTTCTCATCAACAAACAGAATAAAGTGGTTTAAAAACTTGCTAGAAAAAAAAAATGACAAAACAAGGAAGTGAACCTGGCTCTGCTCGAAGGCCGTGTTCTCTCTATACTCCTGCTGTTTCAGTGATCCTGGCAGAAGTAACATCACGTCCCAAGGTGGAGACATTAAAAGGAAGGCTGAGTTGGAGACAGTGACAAGCTGAGTGTGGCTGGACCACAGAGAGTAGAAGGGGAGCTATGAGTGGTGGAGGCTGGTCGTAGCCAGGCTATGAAGGGCCTCCAATTCCTGAAGTTCGTAAGTTGTGTTGGTGCCACTAACATGCTCCTGATATTTTGCTCTAAGAACTGCTGAAGCTGAACATTCCCTTTGGAGTACGCGAAATAAGACAAGCTCTGTGTAAGACAATGTTGGTCTCGGAAGGTCAATGTGGTGGGTTTGTTGCTGAGAAAGAGTTCTGACAATTGCTATGGAGATGCCACATAAGCAAAGATAAGCAAATGTGTTTGTCTTCCGAAAGCTGAATTAGAGGGAAGAAGGGTAAATCAAGATTCCACACATACCAAATGTCTTAGTTATCTAGGGCTGCTATAACAGAAATACCAAGTGGGTGGCTATAACAGAAGAAATTAATTTTCTCACAGTTTAGGAGGCTAAAAGTTCAAATTCAAGTCCAGCTCTAAGGGAAGGAAGGCTCTCTCTGTCAGCTCTGGGGGAAGGTCCTTGTCTCTTTTCAAGTTCTATTCTAGGTCCCTTGATGTTCATGTAGTATGTATCTTCCCCTCTGTTTGTGTTTGGTTGTTTAATCTGCTCTTGCATATCTCAAAAGAGATTGCTTTAAAACACACCCTACACTAATACTGCCTTATTAACAAAACAAAGAAACCCATTCCCAAATGGAATTATCACCACAGGTATAAACCAAAAACCAAACCCATTGCCCTCAGGTCCATTCCAACTCACAATGACCTTATAGGACAGACTAGAACTGATCCATAGTGTTTCCAAGGAGCAGCTGGTGAATTCAAACTGCCGACCTTTTGGTTAACAGCTGATCTCTTAACGATTGTGCCAGCAGGGCTCCATAACCACAGGCGTACAGGTTAATATTTACAAAACATTTTGGGGAGACAATTCAGTTCATAACACCAAGTTTTTCAAGTAAACATCAATTCAAAGAGGAACTTCAGGAAGCAGAATTGAAATTAACAAGCCCAAGTCTTCACAGAAGACCCCACCTGCCCTCTCTCCCAGCTGACTGGACTGTTTCGTAAGGAATTTCCTCTTCTCATGCTATAGCTTCTTTATTTTGAGAAATGAAAATAAACTAATTTTACCTTTGATCTCTGCTATACTCTTGAAAGCATCATATGCTTAAACTGAAGGAGCTGGGTGCTATTTGTATTCTTCTGGGGGAAAAAAAGAAAAGTAATTTCTGCATCATATTTTAAATAGTACGTTTGACATCAATCTTAATATAACAGAAAAGTATTGAATTTCAATTAAGAATAAGCCATAAATGTTACCGATACCTACTTAATTCCATGTATTTTAAAGTATAACATAGATAAAAGCAAATCAAAAGAGGTCATTTCAACACATATTTTCGTGTTCCCATAAAAAAAGCCTATTCATTTCCTGCCAATATTTATTTACTTATTCGAACAGTTTTTGATGAGAATCTACTGTGTGCCCACCTTGTTAGGCACCAATAATACAATCGTGAACAAGGCAAACGAAGTTGCCTTCCCTGGTGGAGCATACGGTCTAAGTATGCCCCAAAAAACTGCAAACAATAGCATCAAAGGGTTTAAGTTAGACATACTTATAATTGAAAGGTTAGAGGTCAGGGGCCATCCAGAGGCACCTCCGAAGAAGGTCCTGATGATCTACTTCTAAAAAATTAGCCATTGAAAATCCTATGGAGCAGTTTTGCTCTGACACACATGGGGTTGCCCTGAGTCGGAATCAATTCCATGGCAACTGGTTACTGGTTATTATTACTATATTGTAAAAGAATTGGGCTGGAAAGTGCATAGAACAGCTTCTCAAGCTTTACTGTGTAAGTGTATCACCTGAGGCTCTCATTAAAATGCAGACGCTGGTTCGGTAGGTCTCAGGTGGAGCCTGGTCTTTGTTTTTATAACAAGCTCCCAGGTGATGCAGATATTGCTGGTCCACAGACAACACTTTTTTGCAAGGGTATAATGATATATGGGTGAATGAGATACCTCTACAGGCATTATAATAATAGACAAATATGAAATGTTCACAAAGAGAAGCAGAAAGTGGCATGGTAGCTAAAGAGAAAGAAATGCATGCAGATGGGGGGGGCTTTCAGAGGGTTCTTCCTAAGTAAGTACAGTCTCTGACTGAGCCAGGAAGATGTGGAGGATTTTACTGGAGGAACTGGGCAGGATGGTGCTCCAGTCGAGGGTTGACGTTGGTATTCTCATGAGTCTCTCCAGGCACATTCTGAAACCAGCTGAGCTGAGTTGCAGCTCTTTAAATACCCTTTGAAAGCGGATGGTTTTCTTGGGCTGGTTGCAGAAGAAGTCAAAGGTTCAAAGCAGAGAAGGGTTCCCTGTGCCACTGCTAGCTTGAAGATGGAGAGGGCCATGTGAAAAGGGCCTGAAAGCAGCTTCCAGTAACTAAGAGTGGTCCTAGGTCAACAGCCAGAAAGAAAATGGGGATTTCAGCCCAACATCCCCACAAAATTGGATTTTTCTAACAATCTGAATGAACTTGGAAGCAGATTCTTCCACACAGTCTCTAAATAACAGCCCAGCCTAACTGACACTGTGATTTTGGCCTTGTGAGACCCAACTGAGCTTGCCTGGACTTCGGACCTACAGAACGGTGAGCTAATAAATGGGTATTGTACTAAGCTGCCAAGCTTGTGGTAATTTGTTATGCAGCAACAGAGAAATAATGCAATGGTTTATACCTCAACACCAACAAAAAAAAAAAAACCCGTTGCCATAGAGTCGATTCCGACTTGCAGTGACCCTATAGGACAGAGTAGAACTGCCACACAGTGTTTTTAAGGAGCGCCTGCTGGATTTGAAGCACCGGCATTTTGGTTAGCAGTTGTAGCATTTAACCACTACGCCACCGGGGTTTCCTTTATACCTCAAGGAAGTTTAAAAATATATACATATATATACATATTTCAGGGTGACAGCTCCAGGGGAAGGTTTTCTCTCTCTGTCAGTTCTGGGGGAAGGTCCTTGTCATCAGTCTTCCTCTGGACTAGGAGCTTCACTGTTCAGGAACCTCCAATCCAAACGATGTGCTCTGCTCTTGGCACTGCTTTCTTGGTGGTACGAGGTTTCCCTGCCTCTCTGCTCACTTTTCTCTTTTATATCTCCAAACAGATTGGCTTAAGATACAATCTAATCTTGTAGCTCTCAAGGTAACTTCCACCTCATTAACATCATAGCGATAGAATTTACAACACATAGCAAAATCACACCAGATGACAAAGTGGTGGACAATCACACAATACAGGGAATTGTGGCCTAGCTAAATTGATACACATATTTTGGGGGGACACAATTCAATCCATATATATATATATATATTTACAGGGGCAGGAGAAAGCAGTTTACCACCCTGTCACCTGCATGATCTTTTATCCATTTCCAAATTTTCCATCACCATTAACAAAGACTCAGTGGAAAAGGGGAAATTTTGAAAAGCTAAAATACAGAAAAATATATGAAAGAATAAGGAAAAAGAAAAAGTGGCAAAGGAAACAGGTGAAAACTTGACCTGGCCACAGAACTTTGGAAACACTAGGTCACTGTGTACAAACCTTTTTATATTTTTTCACTAACATTTTTCTTTTTCAGATGTGTCAAGCGTTTGAATAAAAATGTCCTCCTGTCAGGAAATGAACTCTCATTTTTGACACTTCGATGTATTTTATTTTATTTTGAACCTGAAGCTATAGCTCCTGAGAGCCCTGGTCTTGATTTTGCAATATAAGTTTCATTTTTTATTTGAAGAGAGGGACTAATAATAATCGCCTGTCCCCTGAATGTGACTCTGAGAGATTTGGATTTTATGCTCACACGCTTTATGGATTTGTTTTTGATGGATGAAATAGTACTTATTTTAAAAAGCTATTATATAGTGTGCTTCTTACCTTTCTGTCTCTCTCCCTCTTTATCTCTCTTTCTATATATACATGTATATATATAAAAAAAAAATCCATTGCCGTCAAACTGAGTCCAACTCACAACCAACCTACAGGGCAGGGCAGAACTGCCCCATAGGTTTCCCAAGGTATAAATCTTTACAGAAGCAGACTGCATGGAGTGGGGCTTGTGAGTTCGAACCACCAACCTTTCAGTTAGCAGACAAGTGCTTTAACCATTGAACCACCAGGGCTCCATATTTATATAATTTTATATGTACATATACGTATGTTGTTGTTTTAGGTGCCATCAAGTCAGTTCCAACTCATAGCGACCCTATATACAACAGAACCAAACATTGCCTGGTCTTGCACCATCCCCACAACGCTTGCTATGTTTAAGCCCATTGTTGTACACACTGTGTCGGTCCATCTCGTTGAGGGTCTTCCTCTTTTTCACTGACCTTTTACACTACTAACCACGATGTCTTTCTCCAGGGAGTGGTTCCTCCTGATAACATGTCCAAACTGTGTGAGACAAAGTCTTGCCATCCTTGCTTCTAAAGACCGTTCTGGCTGTACATCTTCCAAGACAGATTTGTTTGTTGTTCTGGTAGTCCATGGTGTAGTCAATATTCTTCGCCAAGACCACAATTCAAAAGCATCAATTCTTCAGTCTTCCTTATTCATTGTCCAGTTTTCACATGCATATCATGGCTTGCGTCAGGTTCACCTTAGTCCTCAAAGTGACATCTTTGCTTTTCCACACTTTAAAGAGGTCTTTTCCAGCAGATTTGCCCAATGCAATATGTCACGTGATTTCTTTTTTTTCATAATTTTTATTGTGCTTTAAGTGAACATTTACAAATCAAGTCAGTCTCTCACACAAAAACCCATATACACCTTGCTATACACTCCCAATTACTCTCCCCCAATGAGACAGCCCGCTCTCTCCCTCCACTCTCTCCTTTCGTGTCCATTTCACCAGCTTCTAACCCCCTCCACCCTCTCATCTCCCCTCAAGGCAGGAAATGCCAACATAGTATCAAGAGTCCACCTGATCCAAGAAGCTCACTCCTCACCAGCATCCCTCTCCAACCCATTGTCCAGTCCAATCCATGTCTGAAGAGTTAGCGTCGGGAATGGTTCCTGTCCTGGGCCAACAGAAGGTCTGGGGGCCATGGCCACTGAGGTCCTTCTAGTCTCAGTCAGACCATTAAGTCTGGTCTTATAAGAATTTGGGGTCTGCATTTTATCCCACTGCTTTCCTGCTCCCTCAGGGGTTCTCTGTTGTGTTCCCTGTCAGGGCCATCATCGGTTGTAGCTGGGCACCATCTAGTTCATCTGGTCTCAGGATGATGTAGTCTCTGGTTCATGCGGCCCTTTCTGTCTCTTGGGCTTGTAATTGCCTTGTGTCCTTGGTGTTCTTCATTCTCCTTTGTGGACTGTGACCAACTGATGCATCTTAGACGGCTGCTTGCTAGCTTTTAAGACCCCAGACGCCGCTCTTCAAAGTGGGATGCAGAATGTGTTCTTAATCGATTTTATTATGCCAATTGACTTAGATGTCCCCTGAAACCATGGTCCCCCGACCCCTGCCCCTGCTACGCTGGCCTTCAAAGCATTCAGTTTATTCAGGAAACTTCTTTGCTTTTGGTTTAGTCCAATTGTGCTGACCTCCCCTGTATTGTGTGCTGTCTTTCCCTTCACCTAATGTAGTTCTTATCTACCATCAAATTAGTGAATGCCACTCTCCCACCCTCCCTCCCACTCCTAACCACAACAGAATGTTTTCTTCTCTGTTTAAACTATTTCTCAATTTCTTATAATAGTGGTCTTATACAATATTTGTCATTTTGCAACTGACTAATTTCACTCAGCATAATGCCTTCCAGGTTCCTCCATGTTATGAAATGTTTCACGGATTCCTCACTGTTCTTTATTGATGCGTAGTATTCCATTGTGTGAATATACCATAATTTATTTATCCATTCATCCATTGGTGGGCACCTTGGTTGCTTCCACCTTTTTGCTATTGTAAACAGAGCTCCAATAAACACGGGTGTGCATATATCTGTTTGTGTAAAGGCTCTTATTTCTCTAGGATATATTTCAAGAAGTGGGATTGCTGGATTGTATGGTAGTTCTATTTCTAGCTTTTTAAGGAAGTGCCAAATCAATTTCCAAAGTGGTTGTACCATTTTACATTCCCACCAGCAGTGCATAAGTGTTCCAATCTCTCCACAGCCTCTACAGCATTTATTATTTTGTGTTTTTTGGATTAATGCCAGCCTGTTTGTTTTTGTTGGAGTGAGATGAAATCTCATTGTAATTTTGATCTGCATTTCTCTAATGGCTAATGGTCATGAACATTTCCTCACATATTTGTTAGCTACGTGAATGTCTTCTTTAGTGAAGTGTCTATTCATATCTTTTGCCCATTTTTTAATTGGGTTATTTGTCTTTTTGCAGTTCAGTTTTTGCAGTATCATGTAGATTTCAGAGATGAAGCACTGATCAGAAATGTCATAGCTAAAAACTTTTTCCCAGTCTCTAGGTAGTCTTTTACCCTTTTGGTGAAGTCTTCGGATGAGCATAGGTGTTTGATTTTTAGGAGCTCCCAGTTATCGAGTTTTTCTTCTGCATTATTAATAATGTCTTATATACTGTTTATGCCATGTATTAGGGCTCCTAACGTTGTCCCTATTTTTTCTTTCATGATCTTTATCGTTTTAGATTTTATATTTAGGTCTTTGATCCATTTTGAGTTAGTTTTTGTGCGTGGAGTGAGGTATGGGCCTTGTTTCATTTTTTTGCAGATGGATATCCAGTTATGCCAGCACCATTTGTTAAAAAGACTGTCTTTTCCCCATTTAACTGACTTTGGGCCTTTGTAAATATCAACTGCTCATATGTGAGTGGATTTATGTCTGGATTCTCAATTCTGTTCCACTGGTCTATGTATCTGTTGTTGTACCAGTACCAGGCTGTTTTGACTACTGTGACGGTGTAATAGTTTCTAACATCAGGTAGAGTGAGGCCTCCTACTTTCTTCTTCTTTTTCAGTAATGCTTTACTTATCCGGGGCCTCTTTCCCTTCCATATGAAAGTGGCGATTTGTTTCTCCATCTCATTAAAGAATGTCCTTGGGATTTAGATTGGAATTGCATTAAATGTATAGATCACTTTTGGTAGAATAGACATTTTTATAATGTTAAGTCTTCCTATCCGTGAGCAAGGTATGTTCTTCCACTATGTAAAATTCTTTTGGTTTCATGGAGAAGTGTACTGTAGTTTTCTTTGTATAAGTCTTTTACATCTCTGGTAAGATTTACTCCTAAGTATTTTATCTTCTTGTGGGCTACTGTAAATGGCATTGATTTGGTGATTGCCTCTTTGATGTTCTTTTTGTTGGTGTAGAGGAATCCATCTGATTTTTGTATGTTTATCTTGTATCCCGATACTCTGCTGAACTCTTCTATTAGTTTCAGTAGTTTTCTGGAGGATTCCTTAGGGTTTTCCGTGTATAAGATCATGTCATCTGCAAATAGAGATGCCAATCTGGATGCCCTTTATTTATTTCTTTATGTAGCCTAATTGCTCTGGCTTGGACTTCCAGCATAACGTTGAATAAGAGTGGTGAAAAAGGGCATCCGTGTCTGGTTCCCAATCTCAATGGGAATGTTTTCAGGCTCTCTCCATTTTGGGTGGTGTTGGCTGTTGGCTTTGTATAAATGCCCTTTATTATGTTCAGGAATTTTCCTTCTATTTCTATTTTGCTGAGAGTTTTTATCATGAATGAGTGTTGAACTTTGTCAAATGCCTTTTCTGCATCAATTGATAAAATCATGATTCTTGTCTTTTGTTTTATTTATGTGGTGGATTACATTACTTGTTTTTCTAATGTTGAACCATCCCTGCATACCTGGTAGGAATCCCACTTGGTCATGGTGAATTATTTTTTTGATATGTTGTTGAAGTCTCTTGGCTAGAATTTTGTTGAGGATTTTTGCATCTACATTCATGAGGGATATAGGTCTATAATTTTCTTTTTTTGTGGTGTCTTTACCTGGTTTTGGTATCAGGGATATGGTGGCTTCATAGAATGAGTTTGGTAGTATTCTGTCCTTTTCTATGCTCTGAAAATCCTTTGGTAGTAGTGGTGTTAACTCTTCTCTGAAAATTTGGTAGAACTCTGCAGTGAAGACTTCCGGACCAGGGCTTTTTTAGTCGGGAGTTTTTCGATTACTTTTTCAATCTCTTCTTTTGTTATGGGTCTATTTAGTTGTTCTACCTCTGCTTGTGTTAGTTTAGGTAGGCAGCGTGTTTCTAGGAATTCATCCATTTCTTCTAGGTTTTCAAATATGAGTATAGTTTTTCATAGTAATCTGATATGATTCTTTTAATTTCAGTTGGGTCTGTTGTAATATCGCCCATCTCATTTCTTATTTGGTTTATTTGCTTCCTCTCCTGTTTTTCTTTTGTCAGTTTGGCCAGTGGTTTATCAAATTTGTTGATTTTTTCAAAAAACCAGCTTTTGGTCTTGCTAATTCTTTTAATTGTTTTTCTGTTTTCTATTTCATTTAGTTCGGCTCTAATTTTTATTATTTGTTTTCTTTTGGTGCCTGTGGGTTTCTTTTGTTGCTCTCTTTCTATTTGTTCAAGTTGTAGGGATAATTCTTTGATTTTGGCCATTTCTTCTTTTTGGATGTGTGCATTTATTGATATAAATTGGCCTCTGAGCACTGCTTTTGCTGTGTCCCAAAGGTTGTGATAGAAAGTGTTTCATTCTCATTGAAGTCTTCTGAATTTCTTTATTCCATCCTTAATGTCTTCTATAATCCAGTCTTTTTTGAGCAGGGTATTGTTCAGGTTCCAAGTGTTCGATTTCTTTTCCCTGCTTTTCCTATTACTGATTTCCACTTTTATGGCCTTATGGTCAGAGAAGATGCTTTGTAATATTTCAGTGTTTTGGATTCTGCTAAGGCTTGCTTTGTGACCTAATATGTGGTCTATTCTAGAGAATGTTCCATGTGCACTAGAAAAGAAAGTATAGTTGGTTGCTGTTGGGTGGAGTGTTCTGTATGTCTACAAGGTCAAGTTGTTTGATTGTGGTATTTAGATCTTCCGTGTCTTTATTGAGTTTCTTTCCAGGTGTCCTGTCCTTCACTGAAAGTGGTGTTTTGAAGTCTCCTACTATTGTTGTGGAGCTGTCTATCTCACTTTTCAATGCTGATAGAGTTTGTTTTATGCATTTTGCAGCCCTGTCATTGGGTGCATAAATATTTAATATAGTTATATCTTCTTGGTATATTGTCCCTTTAATCATTATAATAGTGTCCTTCCTTATCCTTTCTGATGGATTTAACTTTAAAGTCTGTTTTGTCAGAAATTAATGTTGCCACTCCTGCTCTTTTTTGATTGTTGTTTGCTTGATATGTTTTTTTCCATCCTTTGAATTTTAGTTTGTTTGTGTCTCTACATCTAAGGTGTGTCTCTTGTAGGCAGCATACAGGTGGATCTCGTTTTTTAATCCATTCTGCCACTCTCTGTCTCTTTATTGGTGCATTTAGTCCATTGACATTCAGGGTAATTATGGATAGGTATGAATTTAGTGCTATCATTTTGATGACTTTTTGTGTGTGTGGTTGACAGTTTCTTTTTCCCACTTGATTTTATGTGCTGAGTAAATTTTCTTTATATATTGTCATTTCCTCATATTTGTTCTCGTTGATTTTGTTTCTGCTGAGCCTGTATTTTTCCCTTGTATTTTATTTTGATGAGTAGGATAGTTTGTCTCCTTTGTGGTTACCTTATTATTTACCCCCATTTTTCTAAATTTAAAACTAACTTTTATTTCTTTGTATTGCTGTATCTTCCTCTCCATATGGAAGGTGTATGATTACATTTCTTAGTCCCTCTTTATTATTTTAATGTTGTCTTCTTTTATATAATAACATTGCCGTTACCCTGTATTGGGCTTTTTTTTTTTTTTTAATCTTGCTTTGTTTTTTTGGATTTCCCTGTCTGGGTTGACTTCTGGTTGCTCTGCTCTGCCCAGTGTTCTAGTCTTAGGTTGATACCTGATATTATTGATTTTCTAACCAAAGAACTCTGTTTACTATTTCTTGTAGTTTTGGTTTGGTTTTTACGAATTCCCTCAACTTGTGTTTATCTGGAAATGTCTTAATTTCACCTTCATATTTAAGAGACAGTTTTGATGGATATACGATTCTTGGCAGGCAATTTTTTTCCTTCAATTTTTAAAAATATGTCATCCCATTGCCTTCTTGCCTGCATGGTTTCTGCCGAGTAGTATGAGCTTATTCTTATTGGCTCTCCTTCATAGGTGGCTTTTCGTTTATCCCTCGCTGCTCTTGTAATTTTCTCTTTATCTTTGGTTTTGACAGGCTTGATTATAATATGTCTTGGTGACTTTCTTTTAAGATCTACCTTATGTAGCGTTCGATGAGCATCTTGGATAGATATCTTCTCATCTGTCACAATATCAGGGAAGTTTTCTGCCAACAAATCTTCAACAATTTTCTCTGTATTTTCTGTTATCCCTCCCTGTTCTGGTACTCCAATCACTCATAGGTTACTTCTCTTGATAGAGTCCCATGTGATTCTTAAGGTTTCTTCATTTTCTAAAATTCTTTTATCTGATTTTTCTTCAAATATATTAGTGCCAAGTGATTTATCTTTGAGTTCAGAAATTCTAGCTTCTACTTGCTCAGTTCTGCTCCTCTGACTTTCTATTGAGTTGCCTAATTCTGTAATTTTATTGTTAATCTTTTGAATTTCCGATTGCTGTCTGCCTATGGATTTTTCCAGCTTATTAAACTTTTCATTATGTTCCTGAATACTCTTCCTAATTTCTCCATTTGCTTTATCTGTGTGTTCCTTGGCTTGTTCTGTGAGTTGCCTCATTTCCTTCCTGATGTCTTGAAGGGTTTTGTATATTAAACTTTTGTATTCTGCATCTGGTAATTCTAGGAATGCACTTTCGTCTAGAAGATCCCTGGATTCTTTGTTTTGAGAGCCTGTTGAGGTGATCACAGTCTGTTTCTTTATGTGACTTGATATTGATTGTTGTCTCCGAGCCATCTATAAGTTATTGTATTAGTTTATGCTTGCTTACTGTGTCGTAGCTTCTTGCTTTGTTTTGTTTTGGTATACCCCTATGGGTTGCTTGAGTGAGCTAGCTTGATTATTTTCACCTTTGGAGCTCTGGTGTCTGTCCCCAGCTGGCTAGAGCTGTTATCAGGTGTATCAGTCTAGGATTCCATTCAGTTTTCTTGTATGAATTCAGCTCAGGTTTCCAGGTAGCTGATATCAAGTGTGTGGTACAGGCTTTGTCCTACAGTCTTAGAGTGGTAGGGTTGATTGGCGTATATACCAGTATCTGATTGCAGCAGGGGGTCATGCTCTGAACAAGGTAGGGGGCTGAGAACTGACCCCCAAGTGTCTCTGAGGAAAACACATCTCTGTTCCGTAGAGTGTTCTGGTAGGTGGGTTCTGCAGAGGGACCATGGACACCCAAAGTTTTTGGTTGTGAGGACTGGGAGGTACCAATTATCTTCGGATCCCCGCCACAGGTGGCTGGGTGACCTGAGTGGGGCTACCAGTCCTTATGTCCCTGATGTGGGTAGGTGAGGACCTTGTTTAATAGGCAAAGCAATGTCAAACATCAAACACCCACCTCTCCACTGTACAGCTGAAATGGTTAGAGTTTGCCAAAAAGGGCCTATTCTCCTGAAATAGGCCCACACAGGTCCATGCAGAAGGGAAAGGTGTTCAAGATCCACGGTTTATGCCTGGACAGGAGCTGCTTCTGTCCTGAGCTCCCCTGGTTAATGGAGCTAGCAAATTATCTTTTCCCCCCAGTTGCAAATTTTTTCCTTCCCCAAGGCCGGGAGGATGGCTCTAGGTGCTCACCAGGGTCTACCTCATGCCCAGGGATTCAGCTGCTGAGGCTGGCTTGGGGGGGGGGGTGCGTGGTAAAATATACACAAGTGCTTTGCTTTTGCGGAGAGGGCCATTCTCCTCAGGTTCCAGAGGTGTGAGTGGGCTGTGTGGCTGGCTGCTTCTCCCTGAAGAAACTGCGGCCGAATGCTAGTATTAGCTCGCCGCCACTGCCACCACCACCGCTGCCGCTCCAGGAATGATACCTGAGGGCTCCCTGCGATTCAGGTCCAGTAACTCCTCTCCACTTCTGAACAGCCTCTTCCTCTCCCTGCCCCTCAGTTCATTGTCTAAGCTTGCCTTTGATGCTCAGGGCTCCCAGCTTGTCACAAAAATAGTTGTTTCACTTGTTTTTTCAGTTCTCTGTTGTAAAGAGGGCTCAACGGAAGCGTCTATGTATTTTGCCATCTTGGCTCCGCCTCCCTGTCATGTGATTTCTTGACTGCTGCTTCCATGGGCGCTGATTATAGATCCAAGGAAAATGAAATCCTTGACAACTTTAATATTTTCTCTGTTTATCATGTTGCTTATTGATCCAGTTGTGAGGATTTTTGTTTTCTTTATGTTGAAGTATAATTCATACTGAGGGCTGTAGTGTTTGATCTTCATCAGTCCTTTTCACTTTCAGCAAGTAAGGTTGTGTCATCTGCATATCACAGGTTGTTAGTGAGTCTTCCTCCAATTCTGATGCTGCCTTCTTCCTATAGTCTGGCCTCTCAGATTATTTGCTCAGCATACAGACTGAATAGTTATAGTGAAACGATACAACCCTAACACACACCTTTCCTGACTTTAAACCATGCATATTCCCTTGTTCTGTTAGAATGACTGCCTCTTGATCTATGTACAGGTTCCTCATGAGCACAATTAAGCATTCTGGAATTCCCATTATTTGCAATGTTATCCATAATTTGTTATGATCCACACAGTTAAATGTCTTTGCATAGTCAATAAAACACAGGTAAACACCTTTCTGGTATTCTCTGCTTTCAGCCAAGATTCATCTAATATCAGTAATGATAGTCCTCGTTCCACATCCTCTTCAGAATACGGATTGAATTTCTGGCAGTTCCCTGTCTGCGTACTGCTGCAACTGTTTCTGAATGATTTTCAGCAAAATTTTACTTGAGTGTGATATTTATGATATCATTCAATAATTTCCTTATTCTGTTGGATCACCTTTCTTTGGAATGAGCACTATGGGCCCTCTACGGATGTCTTCCAGCTGGTTGGCTAGGTAGCTGTCTTCCAAATTTCTTGGCATAGATGAATGCACACTTGAAGTGTGCATTTGTTTGTTGAAAAATCTCAATTTGTATTCCATTAATTCTTGGAGCCTTGTTTATCGCCAATGATTTCAGTGCAGCTTGGACTTCTTCCTTCAGTACCATCAGTCCTTAATCATTTGCTGCCTCATGAAATGGTTGAACATTGACCACTTCTTTTTGGTACAATGACTCTGTGTATTCCTTCCATCGTCTTTTGATGTTTCCAGCATCATTCAATATTTCGCCCATAGAATCCTTCAATATTGCAACTCAGGGCTTGAAGTTTTTCTTCAGTTCTTTCAGCCTGAGAAACGCCAAGCATGTTTTTCACTTTTGGTTCTCTCACTGCAGGCTCTTGCACATTTCATTATAGTACTTTATATTTTCAAGCTGCCCTTTGAAATCTTCTGTTCAGCTGTTTTACGTGATTATTTCTTCCTTTCACTTTAGTTGTTGTACATTCAAGAGCAAGTTTCAGAGTCTCTTCTGACATCCATTTTGATCTTTTCTTTCTTTCCTGTCTTTTTAATGAGCTTTTCCTTCACTCGTGATGTCCTTGATGTCATTTTACAACTCCTCTAATCTTCAGTTATTAGTGTTCAATGTGTCAAATCTATTCTCGAGATGATCTCTAAATTCGGGTGGGACATACTCAAGAAGACCCCAAACGAGATGGATTGACACAGTGGCTGCAATGATGGGCTCAAAGGTGGCAACAATTTTGACTGGGCAGTGTTTTGTTCTGTTGTGCATGGGATTGTTGTGAGTTGGCGCCTACTCAATGGCACTTAACAACAACAACATACTCAAGATTGTACTTTGGCTTTTGTGGACTTCTTTTAAGTTTCTGCAGCTTCAACTTCAACTTGCATATGAGTAATTGATGGTCTGTTCTGCAGTTGACTCCTGGCCTTGTTCTGACTGATGATATTAAGCTTCCCTGTCATCTCTTTCCACAGATGTAGTTGACTTGATTGCTGTGTATTCCATCTGGTGAGGTCCATGTGTATAGTTGCCATTTATGTTGGTGAAAAAAGGTATCTGCAATGAATAAGTCATTGGTCTTGCAAAATTCTATCATGAGGTCGCTGGTGTTTTTTCTATCACCAATGCCACATTTTCCAACTACTGATCCTTCTTCTTTGTTTCCAACTTACTCATTCCAATCACCAGTAATTATCAATGCATCAAAAATAGGCGGGGCCAAGATGGCAAACTAGCCAGAAGGTTCAGCCAATCCCTCTTACAACAAAGACCCAAAGAAACAAGTGAATTGATTATATATATGACAAGCTAGAAACCCTGAGGATCAAAGGCAAAATTAAGGAACCAGTGTAAGTAACAGGGGAGGGAGAGACAGTGCAGAAGCAGTGACGAGTTGCCGAGCCTGTGCAGCACCTCAGCTCCAATTCCTTGGTGCCGTTCTTTGGCGCGACTGTGGTGGGGCTGATGGTAGTTCCCTGAGACATGGCAGCTTCAGTGAAAGAAGGCAAGCAGAGTGGTGCACCCCGACCCTGTGGCGTGTCTAAAATGGGGCTGGCCACAGTGTTTAGGAAGTGGCAGCGTCAACAAAAGAAGGCAACCAAAGTGCTGGCACCCCAAACCCCTGGTGTGACGGCCATGGGACTGGCAGTGGAGTTTAGGACACAGTTGCTTCAGTGAAAAGAGGCAAGCATGGGATGCAGCCCTAAGCCCCTGGGGCAATCTAGGCAGGGACCCAGCCAGTGCACAGGCTACACATGGTTCAGGAATCTTAGATAAAACAGTGCTCTTGACACAAGATAAGTGATTTTGCCTAATTTAACAGGCCGATCTAATAGCTCCTTCTTTTGAAAGAACTCTCTCTTATCTATTTGATCCCTCCTCCCTCTGCCCCAGCTGGCTTCATTAACAGTTGATTTCCCTGGGCCTGCGATAGAACCTGCCGCCCTCCATGAGCTATTCTCCTGACCAGGGAGAAGGAACAAATTAACAAACGGGGGGGAAAATACTCTTCGGTCTACCCTAATCTGAAAGCTCAGGGCGGAAGCAGCTCCAGTCCAGGCATAAGCCATCCACAGACTCTGTCTCTCACCCCTACATAGATACAGGTGACTACTACATTGCGAGGGCAAATCTGTTTGAGGTCTGACTGTAGCTGTTTGAGCTGTGCAGTGGAGAGGCAGGTTTTGGAGGTCTGATACCACTCTGCCTATTAAACAGGGCCTTCACCTACCCACAGCAGAGCCTGAGGGCTGGAGGCTCCATCCACGCCACCGTGCCACCCATGAATGGATAGTGGTGCCTACCAGTCCTTACAGGTATAAGCGTTGGCTGCCTAAGGTACAGCAACAGAGCCTACCCACCAGAGCACTCTAAAGAACAGAGACGCTCTTTCCTCACTGACACTTGGGGGAAGGCTGTCACCCCCTTGCCTTCCTCAGAGTGTGACCCCCTGCTGCTACCAGAAATCGGTGTATACACCCATCACCACTGCTCCTCTAAGATAGTAGGTGAGAGTCTACACCACACACTAAGTGACCGACTATCGGGACACCTGAGCTGAATCAATACAAGAATAGTGAATGAACTCCGAGGTTCATATACCTGGAAACAGCTCTAGCCAACTGGTAACAGGACATTAGTGCTTCAAAGGCTCCAATAACCAAGTTAGCTCACTCTAGTAGCCTATTTGGCTATATTGAAACAAAACAAAGCAAGAAACTAGGACACAGTGAGCAAACGAAAATAAATTAATACAATAACTTATAAATGGCTTGGAGACAACAGTCGATTTCAAACCACATAAAGAAGCAGGCTATGATTGCTTCAACAAACTCTGAAAACAGAGAATCAAGGATTCTTCCAGATGAAGATGTATTCCTGGAATTACCAGGTGTAGAATACAAAAGATTAATATACAGAACTCTTCAAGAAATCAGGAACGAGATCAGGCAACAAACAGAAAAAGCCAAGGAACACACAGATAAAGCAGTTGAAGAAATTAAAAAGGTTATTCAAGAACATAATGAAAAATTTAATAAACTTCAAGAATCCATAGAGAGACAGCATTCAGAAATTCAGAAGATTAACGATAAAATTACAGAATTAGACAACTCAATAGAAAGTCACAGGAGTGGAATTGAGGAACTGGAATGCAGAATTTTGTGAAATTGAAGATAAACTACTTGGCACCAATATATTTGAAGAAAAATCAGATAAAAGAATTATAAAAAATGAAGAAACCCTAAGAATAATGTGAGACCCTATCAAGAAGAATAACTTGCGAGTGATTGGAATATCAGAACAGAGAGAGATAATAGAAAATACAGAGAATTGTTGAAGACTTGTTGGCAGAAAACTTCCCCGATATCATGAAAGGATATCTAGCCAAGACGGTCATCGAACTCCATACAAGGTAGGTCCCAATAGAAAGTCACCAAGACATATTATCATCAAACTTGCCAAAACCAAAGATAAAGAGAAAAATTTAAGAGCAGCCAGGGATAAGCGAAAAGTCACCTACAAAGGAGAATCAGTAAGAATAAGTTCGGACTACTCAGGAGAAACCATGCAGGCAAGAAGACAATGGGATGACATACATAAAGCTTTGAAGGAGAAAAATTGCCAGCCAAGAATCATATGTCCAGCAAAACTGTCTTTCAAATATGAAGGTGAAATTAAGACATTTACAGATAAACAGAAGCTTAGGGAATTTGCGAAAACCAAAACTACAAGAAATACTAAACGGAATTCTCTGGACAGAAAATCAATAATATCAGATATCAACCCATCACTAGAACACAGAACAGAACATCCAGATATCAACTCAGGTAGGGAAATTGTAAAAATAAATCAAGACTTAAAAAAAAAAAAAAAACTCAAAACAGGGAATCTGTGATGTCATTATCTAAAAGATGACAATAATCAATAAAGAGGGACTAAATAAAGTAAGCATAAATCTTCCATGTGGACAGGAAATCAAGGTGATATAGGGAGATACAAGTTATGTTTAAAATAGAAAATAGGGGTAAATATCAAGGCAACCACAAAGAAAACTAAGGATCCTACACTTTGAAATAAAAAATAAGATAAGCATAAAGACTCAGCAAAAACAAATTCAACCACAAGGAAAAAGAGGAACACACAATTCACAAAGAAAAACTTCTCAGCACACAAAAAAGTAAGTGGAAAAATGAAACTGTCAACAACACACAAAAAAAGGCATCAAAATGACAGCACTAAACTCATACCTATCTATAATCATGCTGAATATAAATGGACTAAATGCACCAATAAAGAGACAGAGAGTTGCAGAATGGATTAAAAAAAACACGATCTGGCTATATGCTGCCTACAAGAGACGCACCTTAGACTTAAAGACAGAAACAAACTAAAATTCAAAGGATGGAAAAAAATACATCAAGCAAACAACAATCAAAAAAGAGCAGGACTGGCTATACTAATTTCTGACAAAACAGACTTCAAACTTAAATTTACCACAAAGGATAAGGAAGGACACTACATAATGATTAAAGGGACAATAAACCAGGGGGATATTACCATATTAAATATTTATACACCCAATGACAGGGCTTCAAGATACGTAAAGTAAACTCTAACAGCACTGACAAGTGATATAATAGTAGGAGACTTCGACACACCACTTTCAGTGGACAGACATCCAGGAACAAGCTCAATAAAGACACAGAGGAGCTAAATGCCACAATTAACCAACTTGACCTCATAGACATATACAGAACACACCACCCAACAGCAACCAAGTATACTTTCTTTTCCAATGCACATGGAACAGTCTCTAGAATAGACCACATATTAGGCTATAAAGCAAGCCTTAACAGAATTCAAAACATCGAAATATTACAAAGCATCTTCTCTGACCATAAGGTCATAAATGTAGAAGTCAATAACAGAAAAAGCAGTGAAAAGAAATCAAACACTTGGAAACTGAACAATACCCTGCTCAAAAATGACTGGGTTATAGAAGACATTAAGGATGGAATAAAGAAATTCAGAGAATCCAATGAGAATGAAAACACTTTCTATCAGAACCTTTGGGACACAGCTAAAGCAGTGCTGAGAGGTCAATTTATATCAATAAATGCACACATACAAAAAGAAAGGCCAAAATCAAAGACTTATTCCTACAACTTGAGCAAATAGAAAGAGAGCAACAAAAGAAATCTTCAGGCACCAGAAGAAAGCAAATAATAAACCTTAGAGAAGAATTAAATGAAATAGACAACAGAAAAACAATTGAAAGAGTTAACAAGACCAAAAGCTGGTTCTTAGAAAAAAATTAACAAAATCAATAAACCATTGGCCAGACTGACAAAAGAAAAACAGGAGATGAAGCAAATAACCTGAATATGAAATGAGATGGGTGATATCACAACAGATCCAGCTGAAATTATCAGTGCACCTTGATTGCATGTTTGATCAATTTCAGATTGCAGAACTTGATAAAAATCTTCAATTTCTTTGTCTTTGGCATTAATGGTCAGTGAATAAATTTGAATAATAGTCGTATTAACTGATCTTTGTAGGTGTATGCATATTATCCTATTACTGACAGTGTTGTACTTCAGGATAGATCTTGAAATGAACTTTTTGATAGTGAATGTGATGCCGTTCCTTTTCAATTTATCATTCCCAGCATAGTAAAGTAGACCATATGATTGTCTGAGTCAAAATGGCCGATACCAGTCCATTTCAGCTCACTAATGCCTTTTAATTTTTGACAACTTGCAATTTTCCTTGATTCATACTTTGTATGTTCCGTGTTCCTATTATTAATGGACTTTGCAGCTGTTTCTTCTCACTTTGAGTTGTGCTGTATCAGCAAATAAATGTTCTGAAAGCTTGACTCCATCCAGGTCATAAGGTCAACTCTACTTTGAGTAGGCAGCTCCTCCCCAGATGTATTTTGAGTGCATTTCAACATGAGAGGCTCATTTTCTGGCACTTTATTGGACAATGTTCTGCTGCTATTCATAAGGTTTTCACTGGCCAGTTTTTTTTAGAAGTGGATTGCCAAGTCCTTCCTCCTAGTCTGTTTTAGTTTGGTAGCTCCACTGAAACCTTTCTGCCATCGGTGACTGTCTTGGCTATCTAGTGTTCTTATAACAGATATAAATTTATTTCTTCATAGTAAAGTAGGCTGAAGGTCTAAATTCAGGGCATCAGCTTTAGGGGAAGGTCTTTTCTCTCTGTTGGCCCTGGAGGATGGTCTTTCTCATCAATCTTCCCCTGGACTAGGAGCTTTTCTGCACAGGAACCCCGAGTCCAAAGGATGTGCTCTGCTCCTGGCACTGTTTTCTTGACGGTATGAGGTCCCCCAGTCTCTCTGCTCATTTCTCTCTTTTATATCTCAAAAGAAGCTGGCTCAAGACAAAATTCAATCCTGTAGATTGAGTTCTGCCTCATCAACACAACTGTTACCCATCCCCTCTCATTAACATAATAGAAGCAGGATTTATAACACATAGGAAAATCATATCAGATGACAAAATGGTGGACAATCACACAATACTGGAAATCATGGCCCAGCCAAACAGACACAAGGATTTTGGGGGGACAAAGTTTAATCCATGACAGTGACCCTGCTGGTATTTGAAATACCAGTGGCATAGCTTCCAGCATCACAGCAATATGCAAGCCTCCACAGTAGGACAACTGACAGATGAGTGGAGGGTATGTGTATACATACACAAAAAAAACCCACATCTGTTGACATTGAGTCTATTCTGACTCATAGTGACCCTATAGGACAGAGTAGAACTGCCCCACAGAGTTTCCAAGGAGCGTCTGGTGGCTTTGAACTGCCAGCTGTTTGGTTAGCAGCTGTAGCTCTTCACAACTACGCCACCAGGGGTTCCATATACATATATGATGTATAAATATTTATACATTTTTCCCCCAGCTGAAGTATAAAGTCAAAAGCAAACACATTGTATCAGAGTCCTTTATATGATGCTGTGTTTCTAATCAGAAATATATATGGATCTGGGAACCAAAGGTGTGGGAGTGGGAGTGGCCCCACTTACCATCACTCCCAGTGAAACATGCTTCCTGGGTTCTACAAGCTTAAGGGTCCTGGTAGTCAACAAAGGCACACTCTCACAGGGGACATAGCAAGGGTCCAGTTGAATTACAAGCCATGGCTGCCACTGGATGCTATGAGCTACTTCTGACCAGGGTCCAGAAAATGAGGAGTCACCATCTTGGCAGAGATAATTAACTCTGATCAGCAGGCAGAGGTAAGGCTGATTTTACACAACGGGAACAAGAAGGCATGTGTGTAGAGCTCAGGTGACTCATTTGGATTCCTCTTGGTTCTCCCTTGACCAATTGTAGCTGTGAACATACAAGTAAAGCAACTTACCTGAGACGGATATGGTTACTGGGGATGTAATGAAGGTTTGAGTCATACCACCAAGTAAACCCCCAAGATCAATAGAGATGGTAGCTGAGAGCAAGAGGAATTTAGAATGGACAGTGGAGAAGGGAGATGATGAATACTAGTGGAGGCCCTGACACCATCTGCAGTGATGGAAGCTAACCGCCTTATTTTAAGTTTTTTCCCAGGAAGAGAAGTCAGTCCACTGGAAATCTGGAGAAGCTGCTCCCTGAACCTGTATGGAGAAGTGGATTCCTTTGGCTCAGGAGGTAGTGTCTTAGTTTTCTAGTGCTGCTGTAACAGAAATACCACAAGTAGGTGGCTTTAACAAACAAATTCATTTTCTCACAGTTTAGGAGGCTAGAAGTTTGAATTCAGGGTGCTGTCTCCAGGGGAAGCCTTTCTCTAAACTCTGTCTGCTCTGGAAAAGGGACTGTCTATTCTGAGCTTCTACTACTAAGTGATCTTCATGTAACTTGGCATCTCTCTTCCCCCATCTCTGCTTGCTCACTCATTTATTTCATCTCCTTTAGATCTCAAGAAATTGACTTAAGACACACCCTACACTAATAGTGTCTCATTAACATAATAGAGAAAACTCATTCCCAAATGGGATTACAACCACAGGTATAAACTCCAAAACTCGTTGCCATCATGTTGATTCCAACTCATAGTGGCCCTAGAGGACAGAGTAGAACTGCCCCATAGGGTTTACAGGGAGTGGCTGGTGGATTTCAACTGGCCGATTTTTGGTTAACAGCCTTTTTGGTTACCTGTGCCACCAGGGCTCCAACCATAGGTATAGGGTTTAGGATTTACCACATATATTTTTGGAGGATACAATTCAATGCATAACAGGTGGAATGTGGCAGACTGAGATGGGCCACTCAGATCTCCCCTCATGAAAGGACTTGATGGTCAGGCATGAAGAATGTGGTAAATTGACAGTCTCTGGTTCTTTTTTTTTTTAGTTCTTAGCAACTTCAGGGTCTGCCTCAGCTTTCAGGTACCCCTAGCCAATGACTAAACAAAGTGGTAGTGGCTGAGCTTACACACTTCCTGGGTCAGGCTCTAGACAATGACTGGGCAAGGTGGTGACTCAAGGGCCTAGCCATTGACACTGAAAGCGGGGTTCTTATAACAGGCAGACTTCATTCTGGAGCTTCTATGGGCTAGCAGAGGCTGTATCAGGTCTGCAGAGTGGTATGACAGCTCTCTTTAACCAATCTCTCTCCCTCTTTTCCTCTCACAGGTGCTAGTCCCTAAAATCTTTGCATTCCTAACTCTACCTCAGTGATTG
The DNA here is from genome assembly GCF_030014295.1 of Loxodonta africana. Lineage (NCBI taxonomy): Eukaryota > Metazoa > Chordata > Mammalia > Proboscidea > Elephantidae > Loxodonta > Loxodonta africana. The sequence goes on along the minus strand of NC_087354.1, from coordinate 73,370,125 downwards.
ATTCCTGGAGAATCTAACCAGCTGCACAAAAAATGACCATAAAACCTCAGTGACACAAAACATTAAGCACTTCCTATTGCTTATGGGAGCCCTGCCTTGGTGGTTAAGAGCTCGACTGCTAACTAAAAGGTCAACAGTTCGAGTCCACCAGCCGCTCCTTGGAAGCCCTATGGGGGAGTTTTACTATGTCCTGTAGGGTCACTATGCTCCGTGGAAACCCTATGGGGCAGTTTTACTCTGTCCTGTAGGGTCACTATGAGTTGGAATCGACTCAACGGCAATGGGTATTGCTTGTGAGTTTACAGGTCAGCTGGGCAGCTGTTTTGGTCTCAGCTGGATCACTCATGGGTCTGTAGCCAGCTCTGGTCCAGATAAGCAGCTCTGCTGATTTCAGCTGGGTTCTCTTGCACGTTAGGGGTTGGCTGGCTATGAGCTGGTCTAAATGGCTTCAACTAGGACAACTGGTCTCTCCTTCACATAGTGTCTTCTTCTCTAGTAGGTTCACTTTGGTTTGCTCATATGTGGTGGAAGGCTTCCAAGAGAGCAAGCTGAAGGAAACAAGCCCTCTTGAGGTCTAGACCTGAATTTGTATACTGTCATTTCTGCCATATTCCACTGGACAAGGCAAATCCTAAAGCCAGCTTAGTGTCATGGGGGTGAGGAGCCACTTCTTCATGGAGAAGCTGTGAAATCATGTTGCCAAGTGTATGGAGGGAGGCATAAAAAATTGGGGACATTTTTGTAAGCAATCGACCATATGGAGGAATTCTCTAAAGAGAAGTGCATGGGGCAAACAAAACTATCACTACTACTATACTGTGCTTTTTATTCTCTCTCTTTTTTTTTTAACATAATGAAAATTTTCAAACAGACAGAAAATATGGAGAATTATAGAACCACTCGTGAACCCACCATCCTACTTCAGTACATCTTAAAAATCTGTCATATTTGGCTTAGCTATTTTAAGAAATGGGACTTTGCAGATACTTTTGAAATCCACTGCATATCCCTCTCTATCCTTGATTTTTGTGTGTGTGTGTGATCTTCAGCTGTATGCTTTTAATTCCTGAGAGTTGTTTTTTACTTAAGTTAAAGGACTCAAGACTCAGACTCATGCCATATAGTGATCCAGCAGAAAAAGATGGAATTACATTAATTCAGTCATTAAACAAACATCGTGCCTTCTATTTGCTAAGTACTGCAAATATTAAGTATGACCAAAACCCACTGCCATCGAGTCGATTCTGACAGAGAACTGCCCCGTAGAGTTTCCAAGGAGCACCGAGCAGATTCAAACTGCCGGCCTTGTGGTTAGCAGCCATAGTACTTAACCTCTACACCACCAGGGTTTCCAAATATTAAGTATATATAGTATAAATATAAATGTATTTATGTAGTATATTTTTAATTTTTTATTGTTGAGAATATACATGGCAGGACATACACATACTCAACAATTTCTCTATGTACAATTCATTGACATTGATTACATTCTTCAAGTTGTGCAACCATTATATTCTTATTTTTTGTAGTGTTCTATTTGCACACTATTTTGCTTTAGGCTATATATCTAAAGAAGTAAGGAGCAAAGAATATTGTCCCTTATAATGAGGGCTCTTTTTTAATATCTCTTGCAGATTTTTTAAAAAGAAGTTAAAGACTTGAGGGCTAAACTTGTTCTACTACTAGCCTGTACATCGAATTCCAAGTTTCTTACCTTTTTCCTTCTATGGGTTTGGCTCCTGTTGTGTCACTTGGGTGGGTAGAATGTTTTCACAGTGTTTACTTAGTTGCTAGTTGACCACACCTTTGGTTTTCTTTCATATGATTAAATTGTTCTTGTTTATAACTTCTACCTGGTTTCTCTACTTCAGTGTGATGACTTCAGAGTGCTTTTACAAAGAGTTGGTTATACCTTTTTTTTGTAGTTGTTAATGAAAACTTTATTGAAATATAATTCACATACCATAAAATTCACCCCTTTAAAGTATACAGTTCGAGATTTTTTAGTATATTTACGGAGTTGTGCAGCCATCACCATTATCTGATTTTAGAATATTTTCATCATCCCCAAAAGAAATCCCATAGCCGTTAGCAGTCACTCACGATTTTTCCCTCCAGCCAGCCCCTGGCAACCACTCATCTACTTTCTGTTTCTATGGATTAGCCTATTCTGGACATTTCCTATAGATAGAACCATACACAGTGTGTGGTACTTGGGGCTGGCTTCTTTCATTTAGCAGAACGCTTTCAAGGTCCACCCATGTTGTAGCATATATCAATACTTGCTTCTTTTTTTGTGGATGAGTAACATTCCATTGTGTGAGTATACCACATTTTGTTTATCCATTCCTTAGCTGATGGACATTTGGGTTGTTTCCGCTTTTTGGCTGTTACGAATAATGCCACTATGAACATTCATGTACTACTTTCGTATGGACATACATTTTTATTTCTCCTGTGTGTATGCCTACGAGTGGAATTGCTGGATGACATGATAACTCTATGTTTAGCTTTTTGAGGAACTGCCAAACCGTTTTAGAAAGTGGCTATACCATTGAAAAATCCCACTAGCCATGTATGAAGGATGCAATTACTCCATATCCTCGCTAACACTTGTTATTGCTATCTTTTTTATTTTGCCAATTGTAGTATAAAAAAGAAAAAGTAGATGTGAGGAAAACAGTGGTTGTTCAGCGGTAGAATCCTCGACTTCCATGTGGGAAACCTGGGTTGATTCTTGGCCAACGTACCCCAAGTGCAGCCACCATTTAATGGAGGTTAGTGAGTTGCTATAATGCTGAACAGGTTTCAGTGGACCTTCCAGACTAAGACAAACTAGAAAGAAAGGCCTGGCCAACTACTTATGAAAAATTAGCCAATCAAAACTCTATTAATCACAGTGGTCTGATCTTGTGCATGGGTTCACCATGAGTCAGAGATCGATTTAGGGGCAGCTAACAACAAGAATAGTAGATGCGAGAGGCATTGGTGGTTCAGTGGTAGAATTCTTGCCTTCTACCCAGAAGACGTGGATTTAATTTCTGGCCAATGCACCTCACGCACAGCCATCGCCTGTCTGTCAGTGGGGGCTTGCCTGCTGCTGTGATGCTGAACAGGTTTCAGTGGAGCTTTGAGACTAAGATAGACCAGGAAGAAAAGCCTGATGATCTCCTTCCAAAAATCAGCCCATAAAAACCCTGTGGATCACAACGGTCTGATCTGCAGCTGATCGCTGGGATGGCGCAGGACCAGGCAATGATTCTTTCTGTTGGGTGTGGGGTTGCCATGAGTTGGGGGCTGACTTCACAGCAGCTAACAACACAACAGTAGCTGTGAAGTAGCAACTTGTTGTGGTTTTGGTTTTCATTTACCTTATAACTAATGATGTTGTACATTTTTTCATGGGCTTATTGGCTATTTGCATATCTTCTCTGGAGAATGCCCATTTTTCAATTGTGTTATTTATCTTTTTATTATTAAGTTGTAAGAGCTCTTTGTATATTCTGGATCTAAAACTGTGGTGCAGTGAATTATTTAATATGTCCCTTCTTTTTTTTTTTTAGCCATAGTCTTTGTAACTCTCAACAAATGACTGGGTGGGACTATGCAAATGAGATGCTTGTGGCCCACCAAGGGGATTGGATAGCTTACCAATAATGTAACGAGCTGCATGGTATCCTTGTGGGGCGGAACCATGTAAATAAGGTGTATGGAACCCTAATGAGGAGTTGGTCAGTTTTGCTATCCTACTAAGCTTAAAATGAGCCATCCTAAAGGTGGGAAGGAGGGACCTCACCACCACTAAGAAAGAAGAGCCAGGAGTGGAGCATGTCCTTTGGACCCAGGATTCCTGCACTGAGAACCTTCTAGATCCAGGAGACAGACAGAAAAAGAGAGACAGAGAGCGAGAGCTGTAACACCAGACACGGCAAAAGACTGTAAGAAGCAGTGGCAGAAAAACAATAGCAGCAGGGGCAGGAGAACCAGGAGATGGGCAGGAAACAGTGCAGTGGGCTTCCTGGCCCATGGAGCATGAAAGCTGAGCGCCTTCGGGTGGCAAAAGGCTTACTGGCGGAGTGGTGTGCCTCCAGACATTTATCACCAGGGCTAAAAGAGCTTTGTAACACTTGCCTGAGCAACGCAGAGGTGAAGGGGCCAGAAAGAGGTGTGCCTGCAGGCATGGCTAAGACCAGGATGTCCTAACGGAAACTATATCCTGAATGTTCCTGAACCTGAATTGTAACCAGTTACTTCCCTAATCAACCCCATAATAGTATATTTTGTGAGTTCTGTGTGGCCATTGCAACAAGAAAAAGTAGAGAATGCCATGGGAGGAATGGTTGGTACCTGAATTGGTAAAAAGTTTGAAGGGTGGAGGCGTATCTGATCTCCACCTCATAGGGATCAGCCTTGGGCTGTTGATCTTGATTCTCCTTCCCCTTGTGAAGTTAAGAGGTGGTCGGAGGCCCCTGCCATGCCATTTTTACAAAAACCAAAACCAAACAGTTGCCCCCAAGTCTATACCAACTCATGGCAACCCCACGTGTTTCAGAGTAGAACTGTGTTCCATAGGGTTTTCAATGGCTGTAGCCTTTCCAAGCAGATCGCCAGGCCTCTTCTGTGGCAGCACTGGGTAGATTTGAACCACCAACCTTTTGGTTAGTGGCCACGGGTTTACTATACTTTGGATAGAAGTTCCTTATTAGATATATGATTTGCCAATATTTTACTCCATTCTGTGGGTTGTCTTTTCACTTTCTTGATAGTGTACTTTGGAGCATAAAAGTTGCCAATTTTGATGAGGTCCAAATTATTTTTTCTTTTGTTGCTTGTGCTTTTGGTGTCACAGCTAAGAAATCATTGCCTAACTCAAGATAATGGAGATTTACCCCTAGGTTTTCTTCTTAGAGTTTTATAGTTATCTTGTACATTTAGGTCTATAATTCATTTTGAGTTAATGTTTGTGTATGGTGCAAGGGAGATTCATTGTTTTGCAGTTGTCCACTTGTCTTAGCACTACTTGCAGAAATGACTCTTCTTTCCCCATTGAATTGTCTTGGTGCCCTTTTCTAAGGTTATATTTTTATTATAAACCTTACAAATTTTACCTTGTTTTGTGGTAAATTGGATAGATCTTTCTCTCATCTAAGGAGGGGGGACATATTTTGTTTATTTAAGATGAGAAAACTTACATAAAAAAATACCTACCATGGGAAAAAAAAAATAATGGAGCCTCATGTAAATATTTTTCCTACTTTTGAATATCCCCATAGCATTTTGTGTGGTATGAAAGTATTTTGTGGGGTCCCAAAGCTCTGATGGGAGATCCAGGACAACTTTCAGCCTCTTCTAAGCCTAGAATCTGAAAAACTGACTCCAATTTAATGAAGATGTGCTGTTGTTAAGTGTCGGTGTTGTCGTCATTGTTGCTGGGTGCCATGGAGTTGATTCGGACTCATAGCAACCCCATGCGACAGAATAGAACTGCCCCATAGGGTTTCCTAGACTGTAATTTTTATGGGAACAGATCACCAGGTCTTTCTCCCTCGGAGCCTCTAGGTGGGTTTGAACTGCCAACCTTTTAGTATGCAGCCCAGCGCTTAACTGTTGTGCCACCAGGGCTATTGTCGGGTGAAAATTGTCAGGGTAGGGACCTCTAAATGATTACTTTGAAGGTAACTCAAACACTTAAAACAACCCCAAAGATCTAGAAACTTTTTTCTTGCTACTTTAATCTCAAGTTCTCCAGATATCTACGTATTTAACTGCTTATGCAGTAATAAAGTTTTAACTTACGGATTTGACCTCAATTTCACAAGATCGATTGTGGTTCTAATCTGCTTAAAAGCTGAAGGATTTTCTTAGGCAGCAGCAACCACCATTGAAAAGGCAAAGAAATAGCACTCAGGTATGGCAGGCAATTCTATTTTTGGTGACCCTTTTCTCCTTCTTTTTTTTTTTCTCTTTTTACACTCTAACCATTAGCAGCTCTCACCATCTCTCAGAAATAGACCAAGAGGCTGAAGATAAAGGCCGGTTCATCCCACGCAGGAGTTTCCTACGGTTTCATGCCCAGGCAATGCTCCCGCCTGCTGCTTGGATATCTTTTTACGAGATTCCAGAATCTGACTCTGACTGTGTATAAGTGTACATGTGCAGCGGCTGAACCTAAGATGTGTATTTGATAGGTACACATAACACATTCATTAAACACTTCTTCTCAGCTTTTAAAAACCTTCACAAGGATAGTTCCCACAGCTACGTACCTCAAATTGCAGTTTCTAACTCCAAAGTTCTTGCTCCTGCCACCCCACCAAATTGCCTCTCCAGAAAGTAATGGGATATGGGGCTCCTTAAATACATTTTCTTCCTTTCCTCCTAGGAATCGTGGCCACTTCCTAACCCTAAATTAAATGGATTACAGCGAGGCTCGATTTTAAGGCGCAAAAGGAGGTAAAAGGAAAAAAAAGGAGGGAAGAAAAAAAGAGGCTTGACCCAAATCCAAGCCAAGTTCGTCAGGAAGTTCAGCGGCTCTCAGCAAGTCCCATCTCTTCAAGTCTGGAGCCAGGCAGGTTCCTCCTCCTCCTTCTCCTCCTTTTGTTTAAGCATCAAGCAAATGGGTTTCCTGTTGACACCGGAATATTGTGAGGGGGCAGGAAGAGGCCAGGCCACCTCCTTTTTCTCCCCTTCCTTCCTATCCCGTTTATTTATTTCGTACACGTTTGTTTTGGTCGAGCGGAGGGTCCAGCGTGAGTGGCTATGGAGCGGCCTCCGGAGCGGTAACCCCTCCCCAAGGAGGCGAGGCCCGGCAGAGCCCGCCCGATCCCGGGCTGGAACTCCGCGGGGCGGGGAAGGGAACGAGGAAGGGGGAAGATAGTGGGAGGGAGAGAGCAAAGGGAGGCCGAGGCCGCCGAGGCGCTGCGAGGAGGCGGGGGAGTCGCTAGGCCCGGCCGGCCGCTCCCCCGCGGGCTGCAGGTGTTGTCCGCCGAGTGGCCGCTTCCGAAATCGCCGCCGCCGCCGCCGCCTCCCTGAAGGCGACTTTCCCGTTTCCAGGGCGCCAGCGTGGGGCGCCCGGTGCCCGCGGCTGGGGGCGCCGGGTCCCGCAGCTCGTCCGCGGTCCCGGGGCTGCGCCTCCGCGCCTCGTCCATGGCTGAGGGCCGGCGGCGGGAGGACGAGGAGGAAGAGCTGCGCGAGCGCCGGGAGCTCGGTGGTCCGCGCCGCGTCCGGGGCCGTGCGCTCTCGGGCCACTCGGCCGCAGGTGAGGGGCGCGGAGCGCTGGCGGGGGCTGGGGCGGGGGGACCGAGGGCTGGCTGGGCTGGGGCCGGGGGCTGGCTGGCCTGGGGCCGGGGGTTGGCTGGGCTGGGGCCGGGGGCTGCTTGGGCTGGGGCCGGGGGCTGGCTGGGCTGGGGCCGGGACCTTTAACTCTCGGAGGCGAGGGTTCAGGGAGAGTGGCCTTTTCCATCCCATCTCCATCTCACTTTCGGGCCGAGCCTGAGGAAACTCAAACCAGTGTCTGCCTGCTAACGACCCTGGAACCGATTTTCCAAAAATTTCCGTGCAAACTAAATCCAGGAGTTGCTGGCTTGGGACTTGTGGTCTGGGTATTACTTACCTCTGGCTGAGTCAGAGGCCGGTAGAGAATTCACTGGGTCTGGCCGTCTCGGTGGAGGACGACCCCTCCCGACCGGCTTGCCTGCCCCGCAGCAACCAGGTCAGACACGTGCTGGCACCGAGTGCAAACCGGTTTCGATGTCCTATGAACTTCGGACCTGTGGCCCTCCCTCCTCCCGCCGCCGGGGCTCACAACATTTCTGTAGGACTTGCTTTAGAGTTATTTTGTGAACACCTGCTCTCCCCCGCTCCCCGAGGAAAGGGAAGTCCAAACGGCAATTAATCCGGGTATATTGAGAATAATTTCTGTACGTGTAACTGCTTTTATGATCTTGTGTTTTGGGGTGCACAAAAGCTGCATCCATCGAACAGTTTGGCGCGTAAGTGGAAGAGTGAATAGGTGTAAATCCACACCCCTTCTCTCTTTGGGGACGGTTTTTCAACTAAACATAATAGAGAGGAAATTCTTTGGCCTTTGGTTCCTACTGGGTAAGCTGAATTACCAGAAAACAAAAACGAAGAACAAGCCAAGAAGGGTGACTACAAAAGGGGATGGAGAAAGGAGAAACATTCAGAGAAGAATTAATTCATCAGGAGCTCTTTTATAAAGTTTAATAGGGTGAACGTTCCATCAAGCCACCAGAAGCTTCTCTGTGAGGCTTCTTCATTGCTAAGAGAAAGTTGCAAAATTAAAGAATAGATCTATAGGAAAGAAAGGGAGGATAAAAAATGAGATTGAAAGGAAAGATCTTGAGTGGGTATGAAGAAATAGTGAATTTGTTGTCCTTGGTAGGATCTGGGAACTTTAAAAATAATTCCATTACTAGGACTTTTAATCAAAATAAGACATTTGATTATGTACAAGAATACCAGCTGTTTTGAAAACAGTTGTTCAGTTCAGTGTAAACCTAGACCTAATGAAATTAGGTAGTGATTAGGTAGTAATTGCGGGGTTTGAATAAATATTTTTTGCAGAAACGCTTTATGAAAATGTACCTCCGTTGAATTATTGCTTTAAACAGTATAGGCTGTCTGAGATTCCTGTTACCTTCAGCGAAAAAACTTCACTCTCTTACAAGGGACTGTACTGTGACTAGCAATGTTGGAGTTCAGACTAGATACGAGCCAGATGTATGTTTATTCTTTAGTTGCAGTCTATGTTTTTATTCCAAGCTGGTGGATATGGCCTTTTGTAACTTGTTTTTACTGGTTCCTTTATTTCCCAAGGCCGGCAGAGACTTTTCTAGGTCTGTGATAATGTTTTGCTGAGACATGACTTGGTGTATTTTTTGTGCTCAAATTGGTGCTTGCTGTGTCTAACCATTTAATATACGCTCACTAAGGTGGTACAGTGGTTAAGAGCTTGGTTGCTAACCAAAAGGTTGGCAGTTCACATTCCCCAGCCGCTTTTTGGAAACCTTGTAGGGTACTTTTAGTCTGTCCTATAGGGTCCCTGTCAGTTGGAATCCACTTGATGGCAGCGGGTTTGGTTTGGTTTGCACTAAGGGGTGAGTGAGAGAAATACTATGTATGGAATGGGTAGAGCGTTATGCTTGCAATTTTTGGTTTTCTTTTGGGATAAAGTATTTAATATAGTTTGTTGTTGTTAGTTGCCTTCTAGTTCATTCTGACTCATGGGGAGGCCATGTGTGCAGTGTAGAACCTCCATAGGGTTTTCAAGGCCATGACCTTTCGGAAGCAGATCGCTAGGCTTATCTTCCAAGTGCCTCTGAGTGGGTTCGAACCGCCAACCTTTTGGCCAGTAGTCAGGCACTTAACCATTTGGGCCACCCAGGGGCTCAAAATATTTAATATAGTTTTCGTTTCTTTAAAAGCTGTGCTTCTCTTTCCCCTCCTTAGTTAATGTGCCGTTCAGACAGCACTGCATTCCTTACCAAGCTTGGGTGTTTGGTAGCTGCGTCTCTGCTGGATGTTGCTTTCTCTCCGAAGAGCATGAACTGACCCAGAGGCTTCGTGTTTCTTATTAACTTCTTTCTCTCCTTTTACCTTTTCCTCTTTGCCTCCTTCCCCCGTCACCTTACAAGCTAAAGATTTTCTTTTTCTTTGATCTCATAAACCCAAGGGAGTCTGTGAATTCCTTCTCTTCTTGCAAAATTTAGGTGTGGTTGCAGAAGTGGATTTGTTTGTTTTGGGAATGTACATACAGAAGAGCAAGGAAATCAGAAAATCTCTAAGTTAGGAAGTGAAAACTCTTAGAACCACTGCCCATGCAAGACACAGAATGTTGTCAGTCTCCAAGAAGCAACCCCTATCTTTCCTACCCAAGAGCCCCCTCCTCCCCTAGAGGTAACCAATTTTTTCACTTTCGCAATTATTTCCTTGCTTTTTTCTACAGGTTTGCTATACACGTATGCATCCCTATACAATGTTTAGTTTTTCCTATTTTTAAACTTCATGTAAGTTGGAATCATCCTGCTGTATGTGTTCTTTTATACCATGCTTTTTTTTCACTCAATATTCAGTAAGAGTCTTGTTGGGGCTATAGTTTATTTTCACTGTATAAATATATTATACCTCTTTTAGCGTTTAAAAAATTTTTATTGTGGTGAAATATATATAAGAAAAAGTTGGCATTTTAACTGTTTTTAAGTGTACAATTCGGTGACATTCATTACATGCACCTTGTTGCGCTGCCATCACTGCTATCCATTTCCAAAAGCTTTACATCACCCCAAACAAATCCAGGACGCCTTCAGCAGTAATTCCATTCCCTCTCCTCACGACCAAACCAAAACCAAACTCGTTGCCATCAAGTCGATTCCTACTCATAGTGACAGAGTCCTATTCCTACTCCTAAGAGACAGAGTGGAACTGCCCCATAAGGTTTCCAAGGAGCATCTGGTGGATTCAAACTGCTGACCTTTTGGTTAGCAGCCTGAGCTCTTAAAGACCACGTCACCGGGGTTTCCCTCCTCCCCGGTCCCCCACTAATCAACTGTTGTCTCTATGTATTTGCATAATATAGATAGTTCATGTAGGTGGAATCATACAATATTTTCCCTTTTGTGTCTGACTTATTTCATTCACCATGTTTTCAAGATTTATCTATGTGGTAGCATGTGTCAGAACTCAATTTTTCCTTACACCTAAATAATATTTCATTGTATGCATATACTGGATTTTGTTTATTTATTCATCTGTTGATGGACACTTGGGTTGTTTCTACCTTTTGGCTGTGTGAATAATGCTGCGGTGAACATTGGTATATGTGTATTTGTCTAGTCCCTGTTTTCAAGTCTCTTAGATCTTTTTTTTTAGATCTATACCTAGAAGTGGAATTGCTAGGTCATGGTAGTTCCCTGGTGAAGGACATCATGCTTGGTAAAGTAGACGGTCAGCGAAAAATAAGAAGACACTCAACTAGAGGGATTGACGTAGTGATTGCAACAATGGCTTAGACGTAGCAATGATTGTGAGGATGACGAAGGACCCGGCAGTGTTTTGTTCTGTTGTACACAGGGTTGCCATGAGTCATAACCGACGCAATGGCACTTGGTAACAAACAATAATGGTAATTCTAATATTTAACTTTTTGGGGAACCGCTGAACAGTTTTCTATAGCAGCTGTAGCATTTTACTTTCCCATCAGCAATGGCGAAGGGTTCCAATTTCTCCATATCCTCTGCACTCTTCTTCTTTTCCATTTTTCTGATAATAGCCACCCACTGGGTGTGAGGTGGTATCTCTTGGTGGTTTTGATTAGCATTTCCATAATGGCTAAGTACTACATTGAGCATCATCTTTTCATATGCTTATTGACCATTTGTATATCTTTGGAGACCTGTCTATTCAAGTCCTTTGCCTATTTTTTAATTGGGTTGTTTGTCTTTTTGTTGTTGAGTTGTAGGAGTTGTTTATATATTCTGGATATTAAAACCAAATACATTCTCCCATTCTGTAGGTTATCTCTTCACTTTCTTGATAAAGTCCTTTGATACAGTATCCCATACTTTTGTCATCCATCATTTTTTTTTAATTGATTTGCAGGAGCTCTTTATATAGGAATCTCAACTCTTGTTGGTTATATGTGTTGCAAATATCTTTTTCAACTCTGTGATTTATTTTTTAAGTTCTCTTATGGTTTCTTTTCTCAAGGTGAAATTATGTGTCTAGTAGCTTCAGAGCATAGGACAAGTAAAAGTTGCAAAGGAAGAAAAGAGTTTAGCCAGGCACAGGACAAGAAAGAGGAAGCTATGGAGGAAACCAGGGCACCATGTTGAGAAGAAGCTGGGGCATTGAACTTGAAAGTGAACCTGTTTCTGCAGGTCACCTTTCAGCCAAATAGTAGATTGGCTAATAAACAGTATCACCCGGGAGTAATGTGCTCCCGTACACAGTCAACTACCATATTTTTATGCACGTAAGGAGCACTTACCAGTTTATTTGCCAATGGCACCTCCCCCAGGAATTTTCATAAGCAGTACTATGCTAAAAAAAAAAACAATTAGCGTTTCGTGCTTAGGAAAATACCTCTTTGGAGGGGAGGGTGTGGTTGGCAAACAAACGTAGAAGGCTCATAAAAATACAGTATATGAGACCAGACGGCCAACATTTACCCAAAAACAAAGATGAGAAGGCAAGGAGGGGGAGGGAAGCTAGATCAATGGAAACAGAACAAACAATGGCAGTAGTGAGAACGCTGACTGACACGTTGTAAAAATTGTAACCAATGTCACGAACAATTTGTATAAAAAATTGTTAAATGGAAACCAATTTGCTCTGTAAACATTGACCTATAAGACACAATAAAGTATTATTAAAAAAAAAAAAAAGGGAGAAGAAGCTGGAGCAGCAACTGTAGGCCTGGCCTTTGGGAGCTGTAAGCTTGCCCTTGAGGTAGAGATGGTAACAGTGGTGGGGTGTTGGGGGTGGTGGGCTATTCTTTTCTGTTAATAAGCTTTACTTTTTAGAACAGTTTTAGATTTACAGAAAAAAATTGAGCATAAAGTTCTCATATGCCCTCTTCTTACAATTAATGAACTGATATTAATACGTTATTGTCAATCCCCCCCCCAAAAAAAAAAAACCAAACCTGTTGCAGTCAAGTTGATTCTGACTCGTAGCAACTCCCTAGGGCAGAGTGGAACCGCCGCCATAGGGTTTCCAAGGACCAGCTGGTGGATTTGAACTGCCAACCTTCTGGTTAGCAGCCAAGTACTTAACCACTCTGCCACATTGTTAAGTCCATTCTTTTTTTTTTTTATTGTGCTTTAAGTGAAAGTTTACATATCAAGTCAGTCTCATACAAAAACTTATACCCACCTTGCTATGTACTCCTAGCTTACTCTTGCCATATTGAGACAGCACACTCTTCCTCTCCACCCTGTATATCCCATGTCCATTCAGCCAGCTCTTGTCCCCCTCTGCCTTCTCATCTCCCCTCCAGACAGGAGCTGCCCACATTGTCTCATGTGTGTACTTGAGCGAAGAAGTCACTCCTCACCAGTATCATCTTCTGTCTTATAGTCTAGTCTAGTCCCTGTCTGAGGAGTTGGCTTTGAGAATGGTTCCAGTCTTGGGCTAACAGAAGGTCTGAGACCCATGACCTTCAGGTCCTTCTAGTCTCAGTCAGACCCTAAGGACCATTAAGTCTGGTCATTTTACAAGAATTTGAGGTCTGCACATCCCACTGCTCTCCTTCTCCATCAGGGATTCTCTGTTGTGTTCCCTGTCAGGGCAGTCATGGGTTATAGCCAGGCACCAGCTAGTTCCTCTGGTGTTAAATCCATTCTTAATTCAGATTTCCTTAGTTTTTACCTAACGTCCTTGGCTTTCAGGACACCACATTATGTTTAGTTGTCATGTGTCCTTAGGCTCTTCTTGACTGTGAGTTTCTCAAATTTACCTTTTTTGATGGTCTTGACAGTATTGAGGATTACTGGTCAGGTGTTTCACAGAAATTTGTCTGATGTTTTTCTCATAATTAGACTGAGATGATGGGTTTTGGGGAGGAAGACCATCCTCATCTAGGATACATACTATGAACATGACATCGCTGTTAATATTGACCTTGATCATCTAGCTGAGGTAGTGTTTGCCAGGTTTCTCCACTGTAAAATTACTCTTTTCCCACCGCTTTCCATGCTGTGCTCTTTGGGAGGAAGTCACTAGCCCAGCCCCACACTTAAGCAGTAAGGACTTACACTCCATCTTTTTGAGGGTAGAAAATCTACATGTATTATTTGGAGTTCATCTGCATGGAAGAGGCCATTTTATTTATTTATTCTTTTTAACTCCCTCCTTAGTTTCTTCAGTCTCTCCAAGGCTGTACATTGGGATTGTCTTCAGGTCCTGCCACATGGGGAGTGTAAGCTCATTTCCTCCACCCTAATTCTGTACAACCACCTGATGGGTGCTGACATATGACACAATTTCATTTAGAAAGAAAAGGTATGAAATACATACGTTTGATTGAGGTGACCTGTGACTAAAACTCATTCTTACTTGAGTGCTCTGTCCAGGGGTACAGATGACTAATAGAAATCCCTTTCCAATCTTGGAAATGGAGAGGATGTTATAGTAGGAAAGGAATTTAGAAAGAGCACTGCACTGGAATAATCAAATGAGAGTTAATGTTTATTGTGCAGCAGGTGCTGGGTAATATTTTGTTTTACCTGCATTTTTCTCACTTAGTCCTTGCACCAATTCTTTGGTGTAGGTGTGACTGTTTCCTTCACTTTACATATGAGGAGACAGAGATCTCGAGAGGATAAATAATTTGCTCAAGGTCACACTGCCAGTGAGTGACAGAATTCGAATCCTGTGGTAGAGACTCCTAGTTGCCTGCCCAATACTCATTCTCCTCTTCCATGGGTTTTTTTTTCTTCCTTTTTTAGTAAATGGAAACCCTGTATTGCTGGGTGTGGCAATGTGAGTACCTATGAAGCTACTTCTCCCAGTGTGCTAGTGAGATGCAAGTCAGAGTTGTTGAGTGGGGTTTCCAGGAAAGTTCTTTAAAGGGGTCTAACTCAACTGCACAGAAAAACCTTCTGCCTTTGTCACTTTCCTATGAGGAACAAGGATGTGTTGGCTGGAGCTCTAGAAGTTGTTTTGGGCCATGAGGAACATTGAGGCTGGAAGCTATGCAGTGAGAATGGTGGAGCAGAAAAACAAATAGAACATCAATAGCTGATCATGAGAGAGTCACCATATGAGCTTTTGATTGCCTGTCTTCTTTCTTTCTTTGAGAAAAGATAAATTCTGCCTTGTTTAAGCCTCTCTTTGATCTTTATAACTAGCAGCCAAATGTAATTCCTAATTGTGCAGATTCTAATGTGATCTTACTGTATCTAGCCCTGCCCTTACCACTAAGCAATAATGCGTTTTGTTAATGTGAAGTTACCTAGGATACTTAGATTCTTCCTGCTATTTTATACTTAATTTAATTATTAAAATGTGACCTTGAACAAATCACTTAGCTTTTTTGCACCATCTTTTTTTTTTTTAATCCCTCAAATGGGTATTATTCATTTTCTAACTACAAGTTCACTGTGAGGAGCGTGCTTGTAAAATTGAAGATCTAACAGTGATGTATATTTTTCAAAGAGGGTCATAGTCATCTTTGGATGGGTTTAGGGGCACCAAAAAGGAAGCCTCTAGAACCTGAAAACAGGTTTTACTGATTTTGTCATTTTGCTTAGTGTCAGCCCTGAGTACTTTTCAGGGTGTAAGTAGAAGCTGAAAAGGAAGGTGGTTTTATCCACTGGGCTGGTGTATAAGATTCACAGTTGCGTTGCTCATGAGCCCCGTGATGCATGCCAGGGCTGCTGCTTGGGATGCAGAGTTGGTTTTCAGTATGGCTGCCTTCATTGTACCAGAGGTTTGTTTCCAGAAGATTCATTAATCAAAGAACCACTGTACTGGAATATAGCTAAGTGTTTTTTCTCCGAGAGCTGGCCAAGAACAGGGGGCACAGAAGAAAATGTTTGCACAAGGTGTGGAGAATTAACTTTTCTGGAAGTACATATCATCATTTCCAAATAGATCTTTGAAGCCAGTACAGAGGTGTTCATGTAAGGCCCCAGCCCTCTAGGCTTTTACTGTTAGGCACCCTGAAACTCTTCCAGCCTCTACCCATTACCCAGTTCCAAAACTGCTTCCATATTTAGTTATCTGTTAGAGCAGTACCCCACTCTTCCGGTACCAGATCCTTAGTTATTAGTTACCTAGTGCTGTTCTAACAAATACCGCAAGTGGATGGCTTTAACAAAGAGAAATTTATTCTTTCACAGTCTAGTAAGCTATAAGTCCAAAATCAGGGCATCGGCTCCACGGGAAGGCTTTCTTTCTCTGTCAGCTCTGGAGGAAGGTTCTCGTCATCAGTCTTGGTCTGGGAGCATCTCAGCACAGGAACCTCAGGTCCAAAGGATGTGCTCTGCTCCCGGCACTGCTTTCTTGGTAGTATGAGGTCCCTAACTCTCTGCGTGCTTCCTTTTGCTTTTCTGTCTTGAGAGATAAAAGGTGGTGCAGGCCACACCCCAGGGAAACTCACTTTACATTGGATCAGGGAGGTGACCTGAGTAAGGGCGGTGTTACAATCCCACCCTAATCTTCTCAACATAAAATTACAATCACAAAATGGAGGACAACCACAGACTACTGGGAATCATGGTGTAACCAAATTAATACACACATTTTTGGGGGGACATAATTCAATCCATGACATTTACCTAGCTTTGATATAACAGAAATACCACAAATGGGTGCTTTAACAAACAGAAATTTATTTTCTCACAGTTGAGGAGGCTGAAGTCCAAATCCAGGGCGCTGGCTCTAGCGCAGGGTTTTTTCTCTCTGTTGGCTCTGGAGGAAGGTCTTAATCTTTTGAAGTTTCTCTCCTGGCTGATCTTCACGTGCCTTGGCATCTCTCTTCCCCTATCTCTGATTGGGCAGTGGAGGAAGGGCAGTGCCTTTTATGCAGTGTCAAAAAACTTGTCTGAATTATGTTCAAATGTTTGGAGGAAAGTAGAACCTGTAGTTGGTGAACCTGGTTATCTGGCTGAGGAGATTTCTAAAAAAGATCTTTAAGAAGCTATGTGGCTTCTCCTTGCCATTTATGCTAACATGCAAGAGGAAAGAGATGGACTTAAAAATGAATTGTACAAAATGAAAACAGAACTTTAAAAGATTTGGAAACTTCTGTTGTACAAACTAAGGACACGTATCATAGAATGTTCACCAAGGATGTGGCTGCACATGAGACCAGAAGAACTAGATGGTGCCCGGCTTACCACCAATGACCGCCCTGACAGGGAACACAACAGAGAGTCCTTGACAGAGCAAGAGAAAAGTAGGGTGCAGAACTCAAATTCTAGTGTAAAGACCAGACTTAATGGTCTGACTGAAACTGGGGGAACCCGGAAGACATGGCCTCTGGACTCTCTGTTAACCCAGAACTAAAACCATGCCCAAAGCCAGCTCTTCAGACAAAGATTAGACTGAACTATAAGACATAAAATGATACTTGCAAAGAGTGTGCTTCTTAGTTCAAGTAGATACGTGAGACTAAATGGGCAGCTTCCATCCGGAGGCGAGATGAGAAAGCAGAAAGGAACAGGAACTGGTCGAGCGGACATGGGAAATCCAGGGTGGAGAGGAGGAGTGTGCCATCACATTACAGAGAGAGCAACTAGGATCTCATTAACAGTGTGTGCATAAATTTTTGTATGAGAAATTCTTGAGCTGTAAACTTTCACTTAAAGCACAATTAAAAAAAAAAAAAAAGGATGTGGCTACACAATCTTTTTGTTAAAGAGATTAAGCCTGTGACTGATGCATCTAACCAACCAGCACAGCTGAAAAGCCATCAGCTTAGACTGAAGGGGACAGAGAAAGAACAAAAAGAGAGAAAAGCTGTCTGCTTCTAGTAATTCTACAGGCAGGAAACAGGTCAAAGGAGCTACATCTTTTGTCCTCCAAGAACAGAAAAGAGCTATCCCTGGAGCAGCTCAGAAATCAGCAGAACTGTTGGAAGGAGCTTGGGAAGCAAGGCTTTCTTGGCTTCAAAGGGCGGGGCCATGGTCTTTAGGATCTCAAACGGTAGAGCCCCAGCCTCCTAGGTTTCAAAGAGTCAGATTTTTGCCACCCCAGTTCCGGAGTGTGGGACTGCTGTTAAGGTGTGCCAAGGGGATGGGGATGCTGCCCAAAGCTGAGGAGGAAGGGCTTCCATGCCCAAGGGGCAGAACGCGGCCTGCCAGGGCCAAGAGGGTGGGGTCGCCACTCAGGTGGACTAAGAGAATGGGGCCAACCAAAGCCAAGGGAGTAGAGTTGCCGTCCCACTGGGCCTGGAAGTAGGAGGTGAAGCCAGGGCTGAGGAACCTCCACCCAGAATCCAGAGGGCATGGCTGGCACCCAGAGTCTGCAGGGCAGAGCCATTGCCCAAATAGTCTCAGAGAAGAGAGGATTATTTTCAAGCCTTGATAGCTAGTGTAATTCGTTCTGCTGGGTTTTGGACTTGCTTGATGCCCGTTATCCCTTCCCTCTAGTTACTACCATTTGTAATGGAAATGTCTATTTTGTGCCTGTTTTACAATTGTACTTTGGAAACATACAGGTTGTATTCTAGATTTCACAGGTTTACAGATGAAGAGGAATTTTGCCCTAGGGTGGAATATGCCCATATTTGATTTAAATGATTCAGAAAATGAGATTTTGGACTTGGAGTTCATTTAAGACTTTTGGGATGATGTGATGGGGTGAATGTGTTTTACATGGATTTTGGGGGGCCAAAGGGTGGAATGTTATGGATTGAATTGTCTCCCTCAAAATTATGTATTGTAAATCTTAACCTCTATGTCTGTGGTTATAATCCCATTCTTCTTGTCTTTGTTATGTTAATGAGACAGGATTAATGTAGGATGTGTCTTGAGTCAATCTCTTTTGAGATACAAGAGATTAAACAAGCAAGTGAGAAGCAGAGATGAGGGAAGAGATTGCCCAGGATCAGAAGTATGAAGAGACTAGGACCTTCCTCCAGAGCTGACACAGGGAGAAATCCTTCTCCTTAGAGCCAGTGCCCTGAATTTGGACTTCTAGCCTCCTAAATTGGGAGAAAATAAATTTCTGTTTGCTAAAGCCACTCATTTGTGGTATTTCTGTTATAGCTGTGCTAGATAACTAAGACACTGGAATAGTTACTGAGGAGCTGGATTTTTGATATTCTATGCGAGTTAAGATTCCAATTTTAAAAAATAGGATGTTGAGTGGTTTCAGCATGATTTTATGTTATCTGAGCTATGTTTTTCCGTCATAAATTATCCTAAGTCATTCATAATGAGATGACTTTTAGTCCAGCAGAATAAACAAAAGGAATGCACCATGCATTTTATATGTGGATTTTATTCAGTCCCTCTGTCATCTTATGGAAACCCTGGTTACGTAGTGGTTAAGAGCTACGGCTGCTAACCAAAAGGTCAGCAGTTCAAATCCACCAAGTGCTCCTTGGAAACTCTGTGGGGCAGTTCTACTCTGTCGTTCAGGGCTGCTATGAGTCGGAATCGACTCGACAGCAACGGGTTTGGTTTGTTATAGTCTAAGACGTCTCTCCATAAAGAATGGTGTGGTGAGCTACCATTGAAGTAACTGGAATGCACTATATGTGTTAGTTGTGTTTTTTTCAGGCTGCAAGAGATAGAGGCCTGTCCTAACCTCAGCTGATGGAGGCTTATTGTAAGGATACATGGATAAGTTGGAAGACACAGGAAGTAGTCTCAGAAGTCATTTAGAAATATCTAGGAATCTAACCGAAGAGGTCTGTGGCGTACTTATACATAGCTGCCTTCAGACCCATCCCTGGCCCCATCTGCTGGAAGGATGGCAGGGTCTTGTGGCATCCACATGACTACCTGAATGTGTTAGATGGAACCTGTAGACCCCGGGGTGCTCTGAGGTTTCTCAGAATTGGGAGAGGGTAAAATTGGTAAGGGGGCAGTGGTAGAATTCCTGCCTTTCATACATAGCCATCACCCATCTGTGAGTGGAAGCTTGTATGTTGCTATGATGCTGAGTATTCAGCAGAGCTTCCAGACTTAAGACAGAATAGGAAGAAAGGCCTGGCAATCTATTTCTGAAAGTCAGCTAATGAAACCCTATTGATGACAGTGGTCAGATCTGCAATCAATCATGGGGATGTGCAGTTGCCCTGAGTTGGGGGCTGACGCTATGCCAACAACAAAGTCCTAATTAGGGCATGCCTGCTATTGATGTTTTTTGCTATTGATGTTAAATAATGAGTACTCGTGTAGCACTTAGAACAAACCTTTCAATAGCTCCTTGAGTGCAGGGATTTTTGTGCACTTTATGGAATGTAATTTGGTACAGATCACCTTAAGGGCTCTCACTGAATGTTTAACGCAAATAGTGGGGAAGTAGGGGTTCTGGTGGTACAGTGGTCAAGACCTTGGCTGCTAACCAGAAGGTCAGTAGTTCAAGCCCAGCAGCCGCTCCTTGGAAACCCTGTGGGGCAATTCTACTCTGTCCTACAGGGTTACTTAGAGTCGGAATCCATTAGATGGTAATGGGTTTGTTTTTTGGAGCCCTGGTAGCACAGTGATAAAGAGCTTGACTGGGAACCCAAAAAGATCGATAGCTCAAATCCACCAGCTGCTCTTTGGAAACCCTGTGGAGCAGTTCTCTGCAGGGCCGCTATGAGTCGGGATTGACTTGATGACAGTGGGCTTGATTTTGGTTTTAGCTCTAGTACTCTTTCATTCTTAGGTTTCTTATTCCTGCAGTAGGTTAAAACGAAAAAGTACCCACGTTTTAGCATATCTGAACAAAATATTATATTTATCAGTCATTTGTTTAGTGTTTAATATGTGCCTAGAGATCATGTAATCCTCCTGTCAACCCTGGGAGGCAAGTTCCATTATTATCCTGTGTTTTTTTTTTTAAATAATGTGCTTTAAGTGGGTTTAATGGGTAAGTGAAAGTTTACAAATCAAGTCAGTCTCTCACACGAAAACTTACATACACCTTGCTACGTACTCCCAATTATTCTCCCCCTAATGAGACAGCCCACTCTCTCTTTTCGTGTCCATTTCACCAGCTTCTAACCGCCCCCTACCTTCTCATCTCCCCTCCAGGCAGTAGATGCCAACATAGTCTCAAGTGTCCACCTGATCCAAGAAGCTCGCTCCTCACCAGCATCCCTCTCCAACCCATTGTCCAGTCCAATCCATGTCGGAAGAGTTGGCTTTGGGAATGGTTCCTGTCCTGGGGCAACAAAAGGTCTGGGGGCCATAACCACTGGTGTCTTTCTAGTCTCATTCAGACCATTAAGTCTGGTCTTTTTATGAGAATTTGGGGTCTGCATCCCACTGTTCTGCTGCTCCCCCGGGGGTTCTCTCTTGTGTTCCCTGTGAGGGCAGTCATCGGTTGTGTATTGTCCTATTTTTAAGATGAGAAAAATTGGGCAGAATGAAGTGGAGCTGGGATTTGAGCCCCTGCAGCCTTTTTTTTTTGTTGTTGTTGTTCTTTAATTTTTAAATTCACATACAGTAAAATTGGCTTTTTTTTCTTCTTCTTGGTATACAGTTCTGTGAGTTTTAACGCATGCATAGATTTGTGTGATCACCACCATAGTCATGATACAGAGCAGTTCCATCACCTTAAAATTCCCTTATGCAGGAATATTTGTACTCACGCCTTCCTTGTACCTTTCACCCCTGGCAACCCCTGATCTGTTCTCAGGATCTGTAATTTAGTCTTTTCTGGGATATTTTGTAAATGGAATCATGAAATGTGTAACTCAGCACAATTTTTTGGAGATTTATCCACGTTGTTACGTATATCAGTAGTTCGTTCCTTTTTCCTCTTGAGTAGTATTCCATCGTATGGATGTACCACAGTGTGTTTATCCATTCACCTGATGAAGAGTATTTAGGTTGTTTTTAGTTTTGGGTGATGATGAATAAAGGTGCTATAAACATTCTTGTACAGGTTTTTATGTGAACATAAGCTTTTTATTTCTCTGGTTTAGGGTCACTATGAATTAGAACTGACTTGTTTTTTTTGATGGCAATGGGTTTGTTTTGGTTTTTTCATTTAAATACAGTGAAACCGGTGACAGCCAGAACTTGATGGGACTTCCTTGTTTTTCTGAGTCTCACAAGTTTTCTGCCTTTGACAGGGTGTAGTCTTATCACTTTTATATTGCTCATTTTCTTCGAAAATATTTGAGTTTTCTTTCTCTGACAGGTTTCCACCTTACACAGGTTTTGACTTTCACAGGTTTTCCTGTTCCTAGGTTTAGGTTTACTGAGGCCTGTAGTAAGTATATGTTTACCTTTCGAAGAAACTGCCGAAATCTTTTCCAGAGTGACTCTACCATTTTGCATTCCCCTTAGCAGTGTACGAGAGTTCTCCTTGCTCCACTTCCTCACCAGCACTTAGCATTGCCAGTTTGTTTTGTTTTTTATTTTGTAACTCTTCTAACAGATGTGCAGTAATATTTTGTTGTTGTTTAATTTGCATTTCTTTAATGGCTAATGAAATTGAGTATCTTTTCACGTGATGAGTTGCCATCCATGTATCTTGTGAGTGTTCAGATTTTTTGCACATTTAAAAAATTGGGCTGCTTGTTTTCATATTGTTGAGTTTTGAGAGTTCTTTACATATTTTACATTCCAATCCTTTGCTGGAAATGCAGTTGGAAAATACTTTCTCCTAGTCTGTAGCTTATCTTTTCATTCTGCTAACAGTGTTGTTAGCTCCTTGAACGTATTTAAAATAGCTGATTTAAAGTCTTTGTCCAGTAAGTCTAATGTGTGTGCTTCCTCAGGGACTGGTTCTGTGGATTGCTTTTTTTCCTGTGTATACGCTACAGTTTCTTGTTTCTTTGCATGGCTCATAATTTTTTATTGAAAAATGAACATACTGATCTTAAAATTTGGCAACCCTGGAGATCAGATTTTCCTCCCTTCCACAGGGTTTGTTGTTGCTGCTTGTTATTGTTACTTTATTTAGTGGTTTTTTTGAACTAATTTTGTATAAATCTGTATTCTTTGTTGTGTTTGGCCACTGAAGTCTCTGATCGGTAGCTTAGTGGTCAGCTGGTGATTGGATAGAGATTTTCTTAAACTCCAGGCCAGGAACAATAACAAAAATCTCCCTATCTTTGCAGATCGGCTCTGTGTATGTATTGTGGCACACCTGTAACACTCAGCTAGGCAGTTTACAATCTGCCTTTTCACTTTGCTTGCACCTGAAGGTCAGCCAGAGATGAGAGCTTAAGGCCTTCTCATGAGCACAGTTCTGAGCATACACGTGGCCTCGAGTCCCATAAATATGTTTGCTAATATGTTGAGCTTTTCAAAGCTGTTATTCCCCAAAGTGTTCCATTCCCTAGCCTTTCTTCCCAAGCTTTTTGATGAGTCTGTTATTTGCCCCAGTTGTTATCCATTACCTAATGGAGCAGCAACTAATACAAATATCCTCTGTATAACCACTTTCGCACTAGGAGAGCTTTGATTTAGGCAAGCTAAAGGCAAATCTTTTGAACCAATCTGCCAAGGAGCCATCAGACAGGTCAACACAAGTGATAACAGCTATTTGGGAATGAAATCTGTTCTGTTCCCTCTGGTACTGTTACTGCTACCAGGAATGTGGGGCTGTTACCTTCTAGGTGACCACTGAGATGAGGAGCAGGGGATAGAACCAGAGTAAATTAAACATCACAAAGTTCACTGTTCTTACCAAGATTCTGCCAGTTTTTCTTGATTGAGTATTGCCACAAGCTTTTGGTTAGCTTCTAGAGTTAAAAAAAAAAAAAGTTGATCCCGACAATTTCTGCAAGATTTTTTTTGTTGTTGCTTTTACAGAGGGAGTGACTTTTGGAGTTGTTTTTTACTCTGTCAATCTTTTTTTGAGTAAATAGGCTCAAGTTTTCTCAGTAAAATACCAAAAGTGAAGGCATCATTATTATTACTCATTTTTGAAGTGTTCGTACATCCTACAGTAGCGTTATCAAGGTATGACTGTAGAGAGGAGCCCCACTCAGCTGATTACAGTGCTGGCTCAAAACCCCTTATTCAGACCCTGTGTGGGCTACTTGCTTTTCTGTGTTCTTGGCTACAGACAACCCCAAACTCCTCTGTTGCTTTTTTTTTTTTTTTTAACAGCTTTATTGAGATATAATTCACATATCATACAATTCATCCATATAAAGTGTGCAATTTAATGGTTTTTAGTATTTTCACAGATACGTACAACCACCAGAAGTCAGTTTCAGAATATTTCCATCACCTCAAAAAGAAACCCAGTACTCTTTAGCTATAAACTCCTATGTCCCCACAACCTCCTCTAACACCCAGGCCTAAGCAACGGCTTATATACTTTTTGTCTCTATAGATTTCCCTATTCTGGACTTTCATATGAATGGCATCATATAATATATGGACTTCTGTGACTGACTGCTTTCACTTAGCATAAGGTTTTCAGGGTTCTTACATGTTGTAGCATTTATCAGTAATTTAATCATTTTGTTGCCGAATAATATTTCATTGTATGGATATACCACATTTTGTTTTTCATTCGTCCACTGTTGGACATTTGGGTTGTTTCTGCCTTTTAGCTGTTAACGAATGATGCTGCTATGAACGTTCATGTACAAGTGTTTGAATATATGTTTTTGTTTCTCTTGGTTATTTGAGGAATGGAATTGCTAAGTCATATGGCAACCTTATGTTTAACATTTTGAGAGACTGCCAAACTGTTTTCCAAAGCAGCTGCACCATTTACATTCCTGCCAGCAACGTATGAGAGTTTGGATATCGCCCTATCCTCGTCAGCGCTTGTTATTATCTGGCTTTTGATTCTGGCCATCCGAGTGGATGTGAAGTGGTACCTCATTGTGGTTTTGATTTGTATTTCCCTGATGACTAATGATGTTGAGCATCTTTTCATGTGCATATTGGCTGTTTGTTTATCTTCCTTGGAGGTATATTAGTCACATCCTTTGCCCACTTTTTAATTGGGCTGTATGTCTTTTTATTACTGAGTCGTGAGTGTTCTTTATGTATTCTAGATACAAGCTCCTTATCAAACATTAAAAAAAAAAAAAATAACAGAGTTGAGTAGTTGCAGTAGAGCCTGCCTGACTCTAAAAGCCTAAAATATTTACTGTCTGGCCCTTTACGTAGAAAGCTTGCTCGTTTCTGACAGTCAAGTTTCGTTTTAGGTTCAAAGTCCTTTGTTCTAATTTTTGGGCTACTCTGGTCAGTTACTTTTTTCCGTGAGGTTGCGTCTCAGCAGATGTTGTTACTTGTTAGGCACCTGTATCAATCAACTTTTGTTGTTATGCTGTGGACACCACCTGCTCCTACAGCTCAGTGTCTTCTAACAATTGTGTTCAACTGGTGACCTACAGCTCCGCATCACCCGTCTTAATTTTTTTTTTAATAATTTTTATTGTGCTTTAAGTGACAGTTTACAAATCAAATCAGTCTCACACAAAAACCCATACACAACTTGCTACATACTCCCAATTTCTTTTCCCCCCATGAGACAGCCCACTCCCTCCTTCCACTCTCTTTTTGAGACCATTTTGCCAGCTTCTAAGCCCCTCTACCCTCGCAGCTCCCCTCCAGGCAGGAGATGCCAACATTGTCTCAAGTGTCCACCTGAACCAAATAGCTCATGTCTCACCAGCATCCCTCTCCAACCCATTGTCCAGTCCAATCCATGTCTGACGAGCTGGCTTCGGGGATGGTTCCTGTAGTGGGCCAACAGAAGGTCTGGGGGCCGTGATCACTGGGGTCCTTCCAGTCTCAGTCAGACCATTAACTCTGGTCTCTTTATGAGAATTTGGGGTCTGCATCCCACTGTTCTCCTGCTCCCTTAGGGGTTCTCTGTTGTGTTCTCTGTCAGGGCAGCCATCGGTGGTGGCCAGGCACCATCTACTTCTTGTGGTCTCAGGATGATGTAGTCTCTGGTTCATGTGGCCCTTTCTGTCTCTTGGGCTCGTGTTAACATCTTGTGTTCTTCATTCTCCTTTGATCCAGGTGGGTTGAGACTCATTGATGCATCTTAGGTGGCCGCTTGCTAGCATTTAAGACCCCAGACGCCACTCTTCAAAGTGGGATGCAGAATGTTTTCTTAATAGATTTTATTATGCCAACTGAGTTAGATGTCCACTAAAACCATGGTCCCCAAGCCCCTGCCCCTGCTTTGCTGACCGTCGAAGCATTCAGTTTATTCAGAAAACTTCTTTGCTTTAGTTTAGTCCATTTGTGCTGACCTCCACTGTGTTGAGTGTTGTCCTTCCCTTCACCCAAAGTAGTTCTTGTCTACTATCTGTTTAGTAAATACCCCTCTTCCACCCTCTCTCCCTCCCTCCTCTCATAACCACAAAATAGTGTGTTCTTCTCAGTTTAAACTATTTCTCAAGATCTTATAATAATGGCCTTATACAATATTTGTCCTTTTGCAACTGACTGATTTCACTCAGCATAATGCCTTCCAGGTTTCTCCATGTTATGAAATGTTTCACAGATACCTCACTGTTCTTTATCGATGCGTAGTATTCCATTGTGTGGATATACTGTAATTTATTTATCCATTCATCTGTTGATGGGCACCTTGGTTGGTTCCATCTTTTTGCTATCGTAAACAGTGCTGCAGTGAACATGGGTGTGCATATATCTGTTCGTGTAAAGGCTCTTATTTCTCTAGGATACATTCCAAGGAGTGGGATTGCTGGATCGTGTGGTAGTTCTCCTTCTAGCTTTTTAAGGAAGTGCCAAATCGATTTCCAAAGTGGTTGCACCATTTTACATTCCTACCAGCAGTGTATAAGTGTTCCAGTCTCTCCACAGCCTCTCCAACATTATTTTTTTGTGTTTTTTGGATCAGTGCCAACCTTGTTGGAGTGAGATGGAATCTCATTGTTGTTTTGATTTGCATTTCTCTAATGGCTAATGATGGAGAGCATTTCCTCATGTATCTGTTAGCCGCCTGAATGTCTTCTTTAGTGAAGTGCCTGTTCATATCCTTTGCCCATTTTTTAATTGGGTTGTTTGTCTTTTTGTGGTTGAGTTTTAGCAGAGTCCTGTAGATTTTAGAGATCAGGTGCTGGTTGGAGATGTCGTAGCTGAAAATTTTTTCCCAGTCTGTAGGTGGTCTTTTTACCCTTTGGTGAAGTCTTTAGATGAGCATAGGTGTTTGATTTTTAGGAGTTCCCAGTTATCTGGTTTCTCTTTGGCATTCTTAGTAATGTTTTGTATTCTGTTTATGCCATGGATTAGGGCTCCTAACGTTGTCCCTATTTTTTCTTCTATGATCTTTACTGTTTTAGATTTTATGTTTAGGTCTTTGATCCAATTGGAGTTAGTTTTTGTGCATGGTGTGAGGTATGGGTCCTGTTTCATTTTTTTGCAGATGGATATCCAGTTATGCCAGCACCATTTGTTAAAAAGACTTTCTTTTCCCCAATTAAGTGACACTGGGCCTTTGTCAAATATCAGCTGCTCAGTATGTGGATGGATTTATATCTGGACTCTCAATTCTGTTCCACTGGTCTATGTGTCTGTTGTTGTACCAGTACCAGGCTGCTTTGACTACTGTGGCTGTATAATAGGTTCTAAAATCAGGTAGAGTGAGTCCTCCCCCTTTGTTCTTTTTTAGTAATGCTTTAGTTATCTGGGGCCTCTTTCCATCCCATATGAAGTTGGTGATTTGTTTCTCCATCTCCTTAAAAAACATCGTTGGAATTTGGATCGGAAGTGCATCGTATATATAGATGGCTTTTGGTAGCATAGACATTTTTACAATGTTAAGTCTTCCTATCCATGAGCAAGGTATGTTTTTCCACTTGTGTAGGTCCCTTTTGGTTTCTTACGGTAGTATCTTGTACTTTTCTTTGTATAGGTCTTTTATGTCTTTGGTAAGATTTATTCCTAAGTATTTTATGTTCTTGGTGGCTACTGTGAATGGTATTGATTTGGTGATTTCCTCTTCGATGTTCTTTTTGTTGATGTAGAGGAATCCAGCTGATTTTTGTGTGTTTATCTTGTAACCTGATATTCTGCTGAACTCTTCTATTAGTTTCAGTAGTTTTCTTGAGGATTCTTTAGGGTTTTCTGTGTATAAGATCATGTCATCTGCAAATAGAGATAATTTTACTTCTTTCTTGCCAATCTGGATACGCTTTATTTCTTTGTCTAACCTAATTGCTCTGGCTAGGACCGCCAGCACGATGTTGAATAGTAGCAGTGATAAAGGGCATCCTTGTCTGGTTCCCCTTCTCAAGGGAAGTGCTTTCAGAGTCTCTCCATTTAGGATGATGTTGGCTGTTGGCTTTGTATAAATGCCTTTATTATGTTGAGGAATTTTCCTTCTATTCCTCTTTTGCTGAGAGTTTTTTTTATCATGAATGGGTGTTGGACTTTGTCAAATGCCTTTTCTGCGTCAGTTGATAAAATCATGTGGTTCTTGTCTTTTATTTATGTGGTGGATTACATTGTTTTTCTAATGTTGAACCATCCTTGCATACTTGGTATAAATCCCACTTGGTCATGGTGGATTATTTTTTTGATATGTGTTGAATTCTATTGGCTAGAATTTTGTTTAGGATTTTTGCATCTAAGTTCATGAGGGATATTGGTCTGTAATTTTCTTTCTTTGTGTTGTCTTTACGTGGTTTTGGTATCAGGGCTATGCTGGCTTCATAGAATGAGTTACTTGTCTTCATTTTGAGATCCTGTCTGAAGGAGTGATCCCTATCTGGGAAAAAGAGCAGTGGACAAACCATATGGCAGCATTTAAAGCTTCTGCTCAGAAGTAGCATAAATCACATTTTTTTTTTTTTTAATTTTCTTTTTATGATTTGATCTTTATTTTTACAAGACTATTCTGGTTACAGTCTGGAGGATTGAATGGAAAGAGAGGTCAGTATTTTTGTGGCAAGAACAGTTGAGAAGATGTTACAGTAGTTCCAGTAAGATGGATTGGTCTTCTGTTTGTCACAAGTTAATTCAGACATAGGAAATTCCTGTATAATGAATTACGTAGCACTTATCTGTTACCTAGGTGGATTTTTATAGACTTCTTTCTTTTTTTTTTAATTATATTTTATTGTGTTTTAGGTGACAGTTTTTGGCGCAATTAGGCTCCCATTTAACAATTTTTATACAGATTGTTCTGTGTCACTGATTACAATTTTTACGGTATGTCAGAATTCTCATTATTTCTGTTGTTTGTGTTGTTGCCATTGATTTGCTTCCCTTCCCATCCTTGATTTCTCATGTTTTCTCTTGGGTAAATGTTGACTGTTTGGTCTCGTATAGTTAATTGTTTAAGGGAGCACATCCCTCATGGGTGATAGTGTTTATTTTATAAGCCAATCTATTGTTTGGCTAGAGGGTTACCTGCAGAAATAGCTTCAGATTCAAGTTCAAAAGTTACCTTAGGCAGTAGTCTCAGGGATTCCTTTAGTCTCTATCAGTCTTGTAGGTCTGGCCTTTTTTAGGAATGAGTTTTAGTCTACATTTTTCACCTGTTCTATCTGGGACCTTTTATTGTGTCCGTGGTCAGAATGGTCAGTAGTGGTAGCCAGGTACCATCTAGTTCTTCTGGTCTCAGGTTAGAGTAGGCTGTGATTCATGTGTGCCGTTAGTCCCGTGGACTAGTTTCTTCTTTGAGCCTTTGATTTCCTTCATTCTTTTTTGTTCCATATTAGTAGAGACCAATACTTGTATCTTAGATGGCTACTCACAAACTTTTAAGACCCTAGATGCTACTCACCAGTCTAGGATGTAGGACATTATCTCTGTGGATTATGTTATGCTAATTGGCTAATTTGTTCCCCAAAACTATAGTCCCAAGCTTTCTAACCCAGTAAACCAATCCTGCAAGTTATTTGGATATGTCTGGGAAGCCTCTGTAACTGTGCCCCCATGTGGTTTGTTATTTATGTGGCTATATATGCAGCAAACACAAACGTATATATACATATACCTACAGATACAGGTATACCTGCACCCGCATTTACTCACGTATGCCTTTCTGTACACATATACGCATCCGTATCTGCCCACGTAATGGCACACATATTTTTTGGCTGTTTTTACTGTTGCTGCAAAATTATGGGATATGTCACTTTTGCCCACATTCTTTGGCCAGAGTTTAATTCTCCTGGCCAACCTGATGTCCATGGCCAGGGAAGTATAACCCTTCTGCAGGGAAGCCCTGCAAGTCACCTGGCACCTTGAGGGGATGGGTAATCCTCGTACAGGAAGGACAGTGAGTCACTGAGAACAGCCTTACCTACCCCAGCCGTTTTAAAAGATTTGCTGGTTTGAGCAAACTGAAACTAATGGCAGAAACATGGTTTTAGAGTTCTTCGTATATTTTATTTGTTCATGAACTCTTTGCAACTAATTGTTGTTGTTAGTTGCCATTGATTCAGTTCCGACTCAGGGTGACCCCATTCGTGCAGGGTAGAATTGCTCCAGAGAGTTTTTAAGGCCGTGACCTTTCAGAAGCAGATCACCAGGCTTGTCTTCTGAGGCCACTCTGGGTGCGTTCAAACTGCCAAACTTTTGGCCAGTAGTCAAGTGCTTAACTGTTTGTACTTCAGGAACTCACAGCTAATATAACTAGAAATTGGCCTATAAAGCTTTTGGAATATATTCTAGCTCTCTCAAATTGCATATTTAATAAATGCTTAATGTAAGAATATAATTTGCCTATTTGGATTTCTTTTTTGTAGACTTTTCCCCCCAGATTTTCATTCATTTATTTGACAATTGTCTTTTAAATACCAATTACATGCTTGCTTTGTGCCTAGTCTAGTCTTAGTCTAGTAGGAGAAACAGACAAATAAGCAAATCCGTAAATTTATTATCAATAAAAGATAATAAATGCTATAATAATGGAAGTAGGTGGGTAGAGGGTATAATGAGTTCACACAGCGAGAATGTCTAACCCACCAGGGGTGAGGGCATAGGTGGGAGGCATCTGAGGAGGCAGTATGGTCAGGCATTCTAGAGGGTGTGACTTTTTTTTTTTAATATTTTATTGTGTTTTAGGTGAAAGTTTACACAGCAAATCAGGTTCCCATTTTACAACTTTTGTACAAATTGTTCCATGATATTGATTGCAATTTTTGCAGCATGTCAACCATGTCATTATTGCCATTCTGTTTCTTCCGTTCCCGTTAATCTAGCTTCCCTTCCCTTCCTTGCCTTCTCATCTTTGCTTTTGGGTATATGTTGACCTTTGGTCTCTTATAGTTGATTGTTTAAGGGAGCACATTCCTCATAGGTGATATTGTATATTTTATAAGCCAATTTAGTTTTTGTAGACTCTTGATGTCTTTAACTTACCTTTCTTATCTCTAACCTGTTTCTCCACCAAGGTTCCATATCTCACTGAGTGACATCACCCAAGTTGCCCAAGCAGAAACGCGGGTGTGGTGCATGACTTTCTGCTTCAGCATTATTACCTGTATCTAATTAGTCAACCAGCCGGTTTTATTGAATTCATCTCTTATGTAGCTCTTAACTCTGTCCTCTTCTCTCCATCCTGGTCCAGGCTGCCACCTCTCCCCCTTCACAACAGCTTCCTAACTAACCTTCCTGTCTCCTGACTTCTCTGTAATCACATTCAAGAAAGTGGTTTTCTCTAAATGCAAACTGATCATGTCATACCCTGCACTAAACCCTTTCAATGGCTTATACATTATACCCTCACTTTCAAGCTCAAGTTTCTGTACCTGGCTTTGTACCTTTTATTTCCTTTATCCTCCCCCCCCACCCCCCGTCCCTGTCCTATTATGTTCAGCTTACATTCATGGCTGTAAAAATATAATCTTTCTTATAGAATTTTTTTTCTAGAGCATACTTTATGATCTCACACAGTGTTTGGTAGGTGTTTTTCATTTGTAGAGACTAAAACACTTGATAAAAAATATTGTGGAAAGCTGACTACACGCTGTCAAGCATGGTCCAAGGGCAGGATGCTCACCTCCTGGAGCTGTCCCTGCTTGGAAGGGCTTGGCTAAGCCAGAGGCTAGCCACTGGGCTCTAAAGAAAGCTAGCTGACATTGATTTTGTCTTACTTGCTTTGTGACCTGTTATTAGCGTTTTGAAATGTGCTTCTTTTGAAACTAGTCATTTATTGGACATCTTTAAGTAGGTTAACATTTTTCCTTGTATGACACCAACTTAGCAGCCTCTGGACCAAAAAGAACGTGAAATATAAGTGCATTTCTTTTTGAACACTCTCTCCTAGAGGCCTTTCTTGTTAGCCTTCTGTTTCAGAAATAGAAATAGCTTCATTGAACTCATAGGGGGATAGGGGATTTCTCCTAAAATTCAAATACTTGCCTTTGAAGATGCTGTAGGCCAAAATGTTTTCATTATTTAAAATTCATTGACACCAAATTTCTTTGATCAACCAGCTGCTATCCTTTCTTTTTATCTAGTCTAGCAATATGGAATTTTTAATAAAATTAATCAAGTGTCATTCAACTCTACAAAGCTGTGCAGTTGTGACCACAGCCTTCTGTTAGCATGAACTTATTTTAAAAAGCAAGGGTAATGAATAAGAAAAAGGTTAAGAACAACAGCACCAATACCTAGACATATTTTTTATAAAACCAGAGGCGTGGTCACCAAACTGGTAAGTGTGAGGAGAGAGGGTAGAGGGTAATAGGGTGGTTACATGGGGTTTGAACTTTCTGTGTTAGGTATTTCTGTAACTTTTTTTTTATAAGCAGAATTCGGAAAAGGATTTCTTTTCCTTCTTATTTAGGAAAGAAGTAATCTTATTGGGGTTAGAACAGGCTGCTTTGTGATTACTTACAGCATGTTGGGGGTCTTGTGAATATAGGGATTATTGAACATCTTGAAACTATATGAAGCAATATCGTGTGTGTGCATAGGTGCTTTTCTTAGGGGACAGGAGTGGAGTGGCATGGGGAAGAGGGTCCATAATTCAAGCAGATTCTTCCGACTTTGTTTTTCTAGTCCCGCGCTCTCCTCTGAGCTCCAGGCTGCCCACTCAGCAGCCCTGCTGGGATGTCTAATGGGCCTCTCAAATCTAACATGTCTGTATTTGTTTCCTATTGCTGTGGTCACAAATTACCAAAATTCAGCACTTTCAAACAACACCAATTTATTGTTTTACAGCTCTGCATGTCAGAAGTCTGACATCTGTTTCACTGGGCTAAAATCAGGATGTCAGCAGAGTCGCCTTCCTTCTGGAGGCCCTGGGGAGAATCTGTTTCTTTGCCTTCTCCAGCTTCTCGAGGTCACCTGCATCCCGTGGCACATTGGCACGCAGCCCTGTTGTCTTCAAAGCCAGCAGCACGGCATCTTCTCCCTGTCTTCTGTTTCTGTCCTCACGTCTCTCTCTGGCTTTCATCTTCTTGCCTTCCTCTTACAAGGACACTTGTGATTACATTGGGCCCACCTGGATCATCCAGGATCATTTCCACATCTCAAGATTCTTAATTTTATCTGCAAAGTCCCATATACTGTGTAAGGTAATACATTCAGAAATATAAAAAGCTTCGCTGAACTCTTAGGGGGACGGCGGATTTCTCCTAAAATCTGAATACTTGCCCTGGAAGATGCTCTAGTGAACATTTGGTTTTAGGCATTAGGAGGTGGACATCTTCAGGGACCGTTATTCAGCCTTGGACTTGGTTTGATAACCTAACAAACCTGTTCATCCTCCAGTCTTCCTCATTCCATATAATGGTACTGCCATTCTTAGGCCAGTAACCTAGGAGTCATTCTTTTTTTAGTTGTTCTTGAGAATATACTAGAATATACACCAACAGTTTTTACCTGTACAATTTAGTGATATTGATTAATTACATTCTTTGAGTTGTGCATCCATTCTCCGAGTTGTTCCTCCCCCATTTACATAAACTCCCTAAGTTTCCTCTCTAACCTTTCCAATTGTTGTTGTCCATTTGGTGCCATATAGATAGATCTTGAAAGAGCGCAGTGCTCGAGGCAGACATTTTTTACTAGTTAAGCTAAGCTATTGTTTGGTTTTAAGAGGACTTCAGGGGATATTTTTGGTTTAAAGTTTAAAGTTATCTCAGGGCAGTAGTTGCTGGAGTTCATCCTAGGAGTCATTCCTGATTTTTCCTTTCTCCTTACTATCTCCACTTGCCTATCCTAGTTCTCCCTCTTGCCCCCCGCACACACATCCAATCCATCAAATCACATCCAAGACCAATCAAAATTTATCTCAGTGCTACCATCAAATCGTATCTGTATCCATCCTTGCTGTTTCCACTAAAATTAGAATGTCTGTAGCATTCTGGAGGCTTAGACCTTCATCCTATCCTATCCCTTTCACTCCTGGGTGTTCATAGCCAATTATAGTACAAAGCCATGTGGGCTAAGTGCCTAAATGTCTCAAGAGTGGCAAAAAGTGCTGAAGGACTAGATCCCAGTTGCTTTTTTCCAGCCACACAGAGACAGGAAGTAAAGGCTTACATGGTGTGAGAAGCTCTGCAGAGAATTTGGGTCAGTTGAGGATAATTTTTCTGAAAGGCAATTAGAATTTCCCATTAAGGTTTTCAGTTTTTTTTTATTCTTCTAACAGTGAACATTTCCTGTCAATTACTGATAGTAGGAAATAAAATTAATCTAATCTCTGGTTATTTTGAATGACTCTTACCCATTTTCCCCTTCCTGAAGAAGGAACACGTTTAACAAAATTCTCAGGCAGCTGATTTGTAGTATATTAATTAACTATAAGTTTTAGGTCAAGTTTGGTGGGGAGAATGTTATAGCTTCAAAATAAGGTCAGGCTTCTGAAAAAATAAAATATCTACTGTTGATAAAATAATATCAAAATGTAGCTTCCAGATTTTATAATTCAAATCCTTTTTTTGGTAATGTTCCCACATATCTTTGGTAAATTTACAATTTAGTGAAATAAAGGAAAAATGGGTAATTACTTGAAATAGTCTGTTATACAAAGAGGTGACTTGGAAATAATTCATTGTACAACTCCCCCCCCTCCCTTTTAGTAAACAAACAAGCACACACGGCGGGTTGGATTTTCAGTAGCCTGTGGGTGTGACTTCATTTGTCAAATGTGACCTTAATGTATCACACGTTAATTAAAATCCTTCAAGACATGTTAAAATGAAAATTGGAGCATATTAAAATTACACAGTCCAAGGAATAAAGTGGTCTGCAAATTAAAATACGTTTTTAATGCCTAAATGCTATGTTGAGCCCCCCCTACCCCCCAAATACAGTGTAAAGTTGTCCGTATTTTTTTCCTCCTAATTTGGTTAAACAGTTACCAGTAAATACTTGACGTTTTAGTTTTCTGAATGCAAATGTTTATTGATTTTTTTTTCCTCCAATAATGTGTTATCAGGTGCTGTATATCAGTTCGAATCCGCCAGGTGCTCCTTGGAAACTCTATGGGGCAGTTCTACTCTGTCCTATAGGGTCACTATGAGTCGGAATCGATTCGACGGCACTGGGTTACTGGGTTGGGTATCTCATGTTGGGCTAAGCCTCACAAGTTGTAGCAGTTGAAACAAAGAATCTATGTAGTTAGTTGAGTCTCTTTTTGAAATACAATCACAATAATTGTTTTGAGTATCTTCAGAGAACCAGAAATACATCATAGATGAAAGTCATTATTTGTAGAATTTAAGCAGGAGAAAAACTTCTCTGCTTGTTTTTTATTTTTGGTTTTTCTGTCTTATTTATTTATTTTTATTGTGCCTTAGGTGAAAGATTACACCTCAAGTTAGTTTCCCATATAAAAATTCACATACACATTGTTATGTGACCCTAGCTGCTCTCCGTGTAATATGACAGCACATTCCCCCTTTCCACCTTGGATTTCCTGTGTCCATTCAACTAGCTCCTGTTACTTTCTGCCTTCTCATCTCGCCTCTGGACGAGAGCTGCCCATTTAGTCTAGTGTATCTACTTGAGCTAAGAAGCACACCATTCACAAGTATCACTTTATGTTTCATAGTCCAGTTTAATCTTTGTCTAAAGAGTTGGCTTCGGGAATGGTTTTAGTTCTGGGTTAACAGAGAGTCTGGGGGCCATGTCTTCTGGGGTTCCTCTAGTCTCAGTCAGACCATTAAGTCTGGTCTTTTTTACATGAATTTGAGTTCTGCATCCCACTTTTCTCCTGCTCTGTCAGGGACTCTTCTGTTGTATTCCTTGTCAGGGTGGTCGTTTGTGGCAGCTGGGCACCATCTAGTTCTTCTGGTCTCAGGCTGATGGAGTCTCTGGTTTATGTGGCCATTTTTGTCTCTTGGGCTAATATTTTCCTTGTATCTTTGGTGTTCTTTATTCTCCTTTGCTCCAAGTGGGTTGGGACTAATTGATGGTTCGTAAATGGCCACTCAACTAGCTTTTAAGACCCCAGACACTACTCATCAAAGTGAGATGCAGAATATTTTCTTAATAAACTTTGCTATGCCAGTTGACCTAGATGTCCACCAAAACCAGGGTCCGCAGACCCTCTCCCCTGCTCCTCTGTCCCTCGAAGTGTTTGGTTGCATTCAGGAAGCTTCTTAGCTTTTGGATTAGTCCAGGTGTGCTGACTTCCCCTGTATTGTGTGTTGACCTTCCCTTCACCTAAAATTATTCTTGTCAACTATCTAATTAGTGAATACCTTTCTCCCTCTCTCTGTACCCTCATAACCATCAAAGAATGTTTTCTTCTGTGTTTAAACCTTTTCTTGAGCTCTTATAATAGTGGTCTCATACAACATTTGTCCTTTTGTGACTAATTTCACTCAGCATAATGCTTTCCAGATTCATCCTTGTTATGAGATGTTTTGTGGATTCATCATCATACTTTATTGTTGTGTAGTATCCCATTTTGAATATACCATAATTTGTTTATCCATTCATCCATTAATGGACACCAAGGTTGTTTCCATCTTTTTGCTGTTGTCAACAGTGCTGCAACGAACATGGGTGTGCATGTATCTATTCGTGTGATGGCCCTTATTTCTCTAGGTTATACTCCAAGGAGTGGGATTGCTGGATCATATGGTAGTTCTATATCTAGCTTTTTAAGGAACCCCTGCTCAATTTTAAACCATTTGCTAGGTTCCTTTCAATGTGCCATTCAGATTGTACTGCCTCCTTTTCTAATCAGTGGACAGAAATAAGTAGGTTGAGGGATACAAGAAGACAGTATTCCAGATGTCAAGGACAGACAGAAGGCCTTGAGATGGGAAAAGTGGTCTGGGTAACAAGGAAAAAAACAAAACAGAAAGTAAGGTAGTGATGAATTATAAAGTAGACGGTAAGAAACTTGAGGTTGTGCTTTCTTTGGTTATCTTGGTTAATGGAACCTGTCTTACTCATCTAGTGCTGCTATAACAGAAATACCACAAGTGGATGGCTTTAACAAAGAGAAGTTTATTCATTCACAGTCCAGGAGGCTAGAAGTCTGAATTCAGGGTGCCAGCTCCAGGGCAAGGCTTTCTGTCTGTGTCGGTTCTGGGGGAAGGTCCTTGTCATCAATCTTCCCCTGGTCTAGGAGCTTCTCAGCACAGTGACCCTAGGTCCAAAGGACAGGCTCTCCTCCTGGTTCTTCATTCTTGGTGGCATGAGGTCTCTCTCCTCGCTGCTCACTTCTCTCTTTTATAGCTCAAAAGAGATTGACTCAAGATATAACTTAATCTTGTAGATTGAGTCCTGCTTCATTAACATACCTGCTTCTAATCCCGCCTTATTAACATCATAGAGGTCAGGATTTACAACAGTAGGACAACCACTCAATACAGGGAATCACAGTCTTATCAAGTTGACATATGTTTTTGGGGGGACACAATTCAATCCATAATAGAGCCTTATTGTAAGAACAGGAGTCCCAGGGTGGTGCAGACGGTTAACGTGCTTGACTGCTAACTGGATGGTTGGAGGTTTGAGTCTGCACAGAGGTGCCTCGAAAGAAAGGCCTGGTGATCGACTTCTGAAAAGTTAGCTGTTGAAAACCATGTGGAGCACAGTTCTACTCTGGCATCCAGGAGTCAGAGACCCGATATTGTAAGCACAGGGCAGATGGTGGGGGTGGAGGGAATATGGAAAGACGAGAAAGCATAGTCTCATGGAACCCAAACTTTCTCTCACTCGTATTCAGGATACAGCAGCCTTCTAGGGTTTTCTGTGCCCTACTTTAGTGCCTTGGTGTCTGATCCTTTTTCTTTTACTTCTTGTTCTAACTCTGCTACCATCTGATTACCCTCTACTGCCCTCGTGGCCTCTGCGTACTCCCATGAGCAGTGGTGTGGGATTTTCTACATCTGTGTCACTCTTCCATTCTTTCTCCATTCCCTGCTCTCAGCCCTCCAGTGGCTTCTGTCTCACGGAGAATGAAATTCAGAGTCCATGTTGGAGTCTGTGAAACTGCACACAACCTGACCTCTGCTCCCTCTAGTCTCAATTCTTATTCCCCCCGTCCCCCCGCTCACGGTGTTCAGCCACATTGACCTCCCTGCCCTGCCCTTCCTCATACACATTTAGCATTCCCCCATTTGTGAACCTTTGTACGTGTTGTTTTTTTTACCTGGAGTGGTCTTTTCCCAGGAATTTTCTTGCTTGTCTTCTTCACTACGTGGGTCAGTTTTTCAGAAGTAGACTGCCAGGTCCTTCTTGCTAGTCTGGAAGCTCCACTGAAACCTGTCCACTGTGGGTGACCCTGCTGGTATTTGAAATACCAGTGGCGTAGCTTCCAGCATCACAGCATCACAGCAACACGCAAGCCACCACAGAACAACAAACTGACAGGCACGTGGTAGCCAAAATACGACCTTGAATATATCCCACCTAAATTTTGGGACCATCTCCAAAATAGACTTGAAACACTGAACACTAATGACCAAACACCACACAGGTTGTGGGATGACATCAAGAATATCATACATGAGGAAAGCAAAAGGTCATTAAAAAGGTAGGAAAGAAAGAAAAGACCAAAATGGGCGTCAAAAGAGACTGTAAAACTTGCTCCTGAACGTAGAGTAGCTAAAGCGAATGGAAGAAATGATGAAGTAAAAGAACTGAACAGAAGATTCCAAAGGGTATCACAAGAAGACAAAGTAAAGTATGATAATGAAGTATGCAAAGACCTGGAGTTTGAAAACCAAAAGGGAAGAACACACTTGGCTGACCTTTCTCAAGCTGAAAAAACTGAAGAAGAAATTAAAGCCTCGATTTGCAATTTTGAAGGATTCTATGGGCAAAATATTGAACGACGCAGGAAGCATCAAAGGAAGTTGGTAACAATACAGAGTCACCGTACCGAAAAGAATTGGTCGATGTTCAACCATTTCAGGAGGTAGCATATTATCGAGAACTGATGGTATTGAAGGAAGAAGTCCAAGCTGTACTGAAGGCATTGGTAAAAAACAAGGCTTCAGGAATTGATAGAATACCAATTGAGTTGTTTCAATGAACGGATGCAGCGCAGGAGGTGCTCACTTGTCTATGCCAAGTATTTCCAGTCACCTGATACTCATATAAAAGATGGACAATGCATAAGGAAAACAGGAGAAGAATTGATGCCTTTGGATTCCAGTGTTGGCAAAGAGTATTGAATATACCACGGACTGCCAGAAGAATAAACAAATCGGTCTTGGAGAATGTACAGCCAGAATGCTCCTTGGAAGTGAGGATGGCGAGACTTCTTACATACTTTGGACATGTTATCAGGAGAGACAAGTCCCTGGGGAAGGACATCATGCTGCGTAAGGTGGAGGGTCATTGAAAAAGAGGAAGACACCCAGTGTCTGCAACAATAGGGTCACTGTGATTAGAAACTGACTTGACAGACTGCACCCAACAACATCTTCATTAAAAAAATAAATATAAAATATGTAAAACATCTTCATTAAAGCCTCTATTAAATGTCACCTCCTCAGAGAGGCGCTCCTAACTACCTTATCTAAAGTGGAATTACCCACCCTGATACCCCGGCTCCTTTTTCTGTTTAATTTTTTTTTATGAGACTGTTCTGTACATGGTATTATACAATTCTTTTTCATTTGGTTATTTCCTGTCTCTCCCACTGGAATGTTAACTCCTTGAGGCCAGGGCTTGGTGTGTGGCATGTACTGCTGTGCCCTCAGTAGGTAAAATAGTGCCTGGAACATGGTGGGCACTTACTGTTGACATACTGTGTGATTTACCTTCAGACTTCCCAAGAGGAGAGGTCTCTTGGGTTGTTTAGGATTGAGTGCGTCTGTTGACGAAGAGGCTGGGTCACCTTCCCCACAACCCCCGGTCACCTGTTAGAACAGGTGGTTATCCATGGTATATCCAACCAGCTGGGGCCAGGACAGTAAAACGTGGGGTCCTCTTTTCTTTCTGTCCCTTTTCTTCCACTTGACATGGGCTGGTCCCTCCCAAAGTTTTCAATTTCAACTCCTGTCTCATGAGGAAAAATTTGCCACACCCCGTGCTGT
Source organism: Loxodonta africana (assembly GCF_030014295.1). Lineage (NCBI taxonomy): Eukaryota > Metazoa > Chordata > Mammalia > Proboscidea > Elephantidae > Loxodonta > Loxodonta africana. The sequence continues at coordinate 73,330,071 of NC_087354.1, read as the reverse complement.
GGAGCAGTTGCCTCCTATTTGAGCTAAGTGTCTGGAGGAATGATTGGAAGCAGTATTTTGACTTTCTTGATCTTCTTTATGTCTTCTTCCTGTGTTATCCTTAGTGAGTCCTTCTTCCTCCATTTTCCTTTCTTGCCCTCCTTCTTCTCTGTTGCTCTTCTCTCTCACCTGCACCTTCGATTCACCCTGTGGGTCATCCCAGAGCCTCCTTAGCTTGAGTCCCTGCCTCTGAGAAACCTTTCCATTCATCTGCCTGTGTACTCTTTTCTCTCTTTTTTTCCTTGTGGCTGGAAAGGTGTGAGGGAGAGAACTGGGCTGGAGCAGTCTTTCCTTTATCCTTTCATTCAGCTAATATTTGAAAACCTGCATTGTACAAGACTTTGTGCTGGGTGCTGGCTACCTGTAAACAAAACATCCAGGTGGTTTGTTTACTGGTGAGGAGTATAGGTAGGGAGACAATTTGTTTATTATTAATTATTTCAACAAATACTTATTGAGACTGGGTTACAGTGGTGGGTTTAGATGAAAACAAAAATGCTTCTTACTTTCATGGACCTTACAGTTTGGTAAGAAAGATACACATTAATTAGACAATTACACAAGCAAATGTTAAATTCCAGCTATGGTGAGTCCTATGGGGGAATGCTCCATAATGCTGTGAGAATATATACTAGGGGGATTTGTTCTGGTCTGGAGAGCCAGGGACGGCTTCCTTGAGGGAGTGAAGGGTGAACTGAGACCAGAGGACAAAGTAAGAATTAGCTGGGCTGCCGGGGGGAGAAGGAATGGCAGGGGCAAAAGTCCGGTGCTGAGAGGGTGCTCAGAGCTTTTGAGAAAGTGAAACCTTAGAGAACAGGGCAGAGTGACGCCGAATGAGGCTAGGCAGTCTGGGGTCAGACAGAGCAGGGCTTGGTAGGCCACGTTCAGGACTTTAGTCCTTGCCCCGTGAGCAATAAGATGCCTTTGAAGTGCTGTAGGCAGGAGAGGAAGGGGGAAAACATTTTTGTTTTTAAACACTAGTTTGAATGCTGTGGAGAATAAGTGGAGGTGGGAGGAGGTGTAAGGCTTAAGAAAGGATGTGGAGATGGCAGTTAGGAGGCTATAGCAGTAGTTTAGAAGGAAGGTTAGTTTGAGGGTGAGCAAGGATATTAAGTTTCTAAATTTACTCTCACTTCTTATTAAATGCATTTATTTACCCCCCCCCCGCTTTTTTTCTTTTTATGATTGTCATACGATAAAAGACACAAACACAATAAAACTTGTCCATTCCCATGAGCCTTAAATGAGTGGACTTATGCCAGAAAATCCAGATAAAGGAAATAACTGCAATCGAGTTCAAAAGCTAGCCCTGAGCTCCTGTGTTGAGGGGGCCTAGGCGTAAAAGGAAGTAGAATAGGTCATGTGATTGTTTAACAAAAGGACACGTGCTAATTAAACAAGGGATATAATCTTTTCCTTACCGTAAACATTTAAAATTACTTCATTGTAGAAATGACGTTAAACTGTCTGGGTAGCTCAGGGCCTCCACCCTTGAGATCATGGTCTGAACGCATTTTTGGTAGCGGGTCATATTAGCATTTCTAAAAGTGAAATTTTTAGAAAAGTAAAGAGCTAAACTAGATATATGCCTTTCATATTAGACCCCATGGTAAAGTTGGTGGGGAGAGGTGTGGAGGGGAAGCGTAGGATAATACCCATTGCTGTTGAGTTAATTCTGACTCATGGCGACCCTATGTGTGCAAAGTAGAGCTAGCTACCCCACAGGGTTTTCAAGGCTGTGACCTTTCAGAAAGCACCTCGTCAAGCCTTTCTTTCAGGGTGCCTCTAGGTGGGTTTGAACCGCCAACCTTTCAGTTAGTGGTCAAGCACTTACCCATTTGTGCCATCGAGGGACTCCCATAGTGGAAGTAAAAAATGTAGATCCAGTAAGAAGCCCTAATGCAACCATAGGCACAGAGTAAACCCTTAATATATTTCTTCGAGGACCTTCTCTTATCATCCCAGATGCTTTTCTCCTTGTCTCTCTAGAAGCCATTTAATTTGTGTCTACAAATACTTTCCATAGAGGGGATAAGGGGGTACCATGTAAACTGTGTGCATAAACACGTACCAGTTGCCTCAAAATTACAAGGAGTGATAAGACTTCCGATTGGGTCATACACACAGACACACAGTGTAGGCAACTGAAAGGTGTTATTATTATTTATAGATGCATAGTTAGGGACAAAGAAGGCCACGCACAGAAGTGGCAGCTTTATTTCTCAGCTGTTCACATTCCAACCACTAAAACACACTTCCAGAGTCAAGAATGTTAAAAAAAAATTTTTTTCAAATTATTTTAATGAAGTCCTCCAGGATTCCCAGTGACCTTTGTGAGTTCTCTGCCCCTCCGAGCACTCCCTTCCCAGCCTTGTACTCAGCTGACAGCCTCCGCTGTACTGCCTGCTCTCCTTATATCATCTTAGGCCCAAAGGGTGCGGAAGGGTCCCAGGAGAGTCAGAGGGAGCAGTGCAGTTGGGAGCAGGAAGTTAGTTAAGTTCAGATTCTTGGGACGCAAAACCTCAGCTCTTGAGATGGTGGCATTAATCCATTTTTGGTAGTAGATTACACTGGCGTAGACCCCAGGAAGAGTTCGACCACATCCTGCTCCCCAGCTCACCAGTCCTATCTGGATCCACACATCGTCAATAAGACATGACAGAGGCCCTCCAGAATCACCCTAAGGGAGAGAGAAAGACCATGAGTCTAGTGAAAAGGGACCAGGAAGAGGAGAGGTCAGAAGGGATGGAGAGTTCCTTAAAACCAGGCAGTGAAGTCCACACGAAGCTCTGGAGGAAGCTGGCCTGCCCGCTGCGTTATGCGGCAGTTCCAGAATCAGAGTTTGAAATTGGCAGGGATCTTAGCTAAATATGCCAGTAGTTTCAGAATGCTCTTCTACAATAAAGTTTTTGCCAATAATTGGTGAAACAAGAGAAATGTGATTAATAGGATGAGTTTCTCACTAAGGCTAAAATTTATTCAATTGAGTGAACTACTCTTATTTTTCTGATCTTTTTCTTTAAATTCTTCCTACCTTTTTTTTAGTGTTCAAATAATCCTTTTTTAAAAAAAATAACGGTGATAGTAGTTTGTAGTATGTTTCTCAATCTGTCTGTTTTTTTTTTTAATTAATTTTTATTAAGCTTCAAGTGAACATTTACCATTCCAATCAGTCTGTCACATGTAGGTTTTCTCTGTCTGTTTTTGTTGTAACAGCTTTATTGAGACCTAATTCACATACCATGTAAACTGTATGTATAAACACACCCCAAACCCATTGTGGTCAAGTTGATTCCAACTCATAGCAACCCTGTAGGACAGAGTAGAACTGCCCCATAGGATTTCCAAGGCTGTAAATCTTTACGGAAGCAGACTGCCACATCCTTCTCCTGCGGAGTGGCTGGTAGATTTGAACCAACCACTTTTTGGTTCACAGCCAAGCACTTAACCACTGCGCCACCAGGGCTCCAAACATACACCAGTCGCCTTAAAATTACAAGCAGCAGTAAGACTTCTGAGATGAGGACTCTACTCTCCAGTCCGATTGGATCATACACACAAGACACTTATACAGTATTGGCAATTGAAAGGCATTATTATTTATAGAAGGTAAATAGTAAACAACAAGAGCAGATTACATACAGAAAGCAAACAGTTGAAACAGGAACAGATTTGAGGTGAACTGGTCCCCTCAACCCCTGTGAGTAGCCCACTTAGCATCATAGGGGAAGAACATTCTTATGTCTAAAAGGGGACCTGCTCACCCTTCCCAAATTACCCATGTCCATTTCTGTGTTCCTGGCCAGGCACACCTGGGTCAGGTGTCAGCAGGTGTCTCTCTCTCTCAGCAGGATGTGTAATCACTCAGGTCACATACAGCGTAGCTGTGCTTGTTCTCTCTCTTTCTGGTTTTACTTGCCGGGATCTGTCCCATGTGCTTACTGGTCCAGCTCTCAGCCAGCAGCTTCAGGACAACCCTAGGCCACTGCCGGGGTTAGGCTGGCATTATAATGGCTCTTGAGGCAACTTTTATGGGCAGCCCCTGTATGATACATGCCCAGGCCTCTGCGGGCCTCTTTTTGGCCCTCTCAGGTTATAGCTCTAAGCACAGCTGAAGCATCTGCCACTACCAAAGGCAGGCCACCTCGGCCCCCATGCTGCCACTTGCTCTGCTCGGGCATCTGCCAGAACAGGTGCAGGCTGTGGCTCTTTACCCTCTACAGGGCACAGTCTGTTCCAAGCTTGTTGAGTATTGTTGTCATGACGGGGTATTAGATTTTGTCCAATGCTTTTTTGTTAGATGATGGTGTTTTTTTTTTCTTTCTTTATTCTATCAATATGGTATATAACATTTATAGGTTTTTGGATGTTAAACCAACCTCATGTTCCTGCAATAAATCCTGCTTAGTCATGGTATGATACCTCACTTCTTATACGTTGCTGGAGTTAGTTTGCTAGTAACTTCATTGAGGATTTTTGCACCTATATTCAAAGGACATATTTGTCTGTAGTTTTCTTTTCTTGTGATGTCTTTGTCTAGGTAATATTTGTTTTGTAGAGTAAGTTGGGAAGAGTTCCCTCTTCTGTTTTTTGGGAGAGCTTAGAATAATTGGTATTAATTCTTCTTTAAATGTTTGGTAGAATTTACCAGTGAAGCTGTGTGGTCTTGGGCTTTTCTTCATGGCTAAGTTGTTGTTTTTATAAATCACTAATTCAATCTCTTTACTTATTGTAGAGCTATTTAGATTTTCTATTTTGTTGCCAACATGTAAAAGCCAAATATCTGAAGACACTATAGAGTGACCAGGAGTAGACAGAAACTGGAGAGGAGTCAATTCTTGGAAGAAGAGAAGACACTGGGGTTTTCTTTTTAATGATTTTTTCCCCTGCATCAGGCCCTATTATCACCCTAGATGGTGACTGGGAACTTAAGTAGAAACCCACAGTTTCACCGGTTTGAGGAATCAGAGGACAGAGTTCAGGGCTAAAATAGCAGTTGGAAAGTGAAAGGAGAAATCCCACAAAGGAGAGAGTCACAGAGTGGGAGCCCCAAATTCTCCATATAAACTGCTGAAATCTCTCGCTAACCACTGAGCTACATACATCAGGGCAGGTTAGACTTCAGGTAGCCCAGCTAAGGCTAAAAGAACTGAATGGGGATTTCAGCAGCTGCCTACCACAGGAGAGACCCAATTTGGAATTTGAAGTCAGCCAAGTTAACCGCCTATTAAAATAAAAAATCAGCATTCTTCAGAGGAACATAACAATCATAGTCTCTACAACATATCACTGACAGGGTCCAGAATACAATCTAAAATTATTAGACATTAAAAAAAAAAGGAAAATATTCCAAGAAAAACAGAAAAATGTTATTTGAGAAAAAGCAGTCAATAGAAATTAACTCTGAGATAACTCAGATTTTGAAATTAGCAAATAAGGAATTTAAAGCAGCTGCTAATACTGTGTTCAGCAAATGTAAAGGAAAATATGCTCCTCATGAATACACAGATAGGAAATCTTGGCTCATATAGAAAATCATGTGTGTATGTATAAAACCAAATGGATGTTTTAGAACTAAAAACCGAAGTATCTGAAATTAAAAAAAAAATGCACTAGATGAATTTAACAATGAAGTGTAGATGAAAGGGAAAAGAGGCACTGGTCCTGAATATAAATTTAAGTATCCAATTTGAAGGAGAGAAAAAAGGTTTAAAAGGGCTTGTTAAAAAGGTGTGACAATAGAAGGAAATGGGGCAAAGTAATATTTGAAAAAATGATGACTGAAGATTTCCTAAGTTTTAATGAAAGACATAAATGTATGGATTAAAAAAAAAAAGAATCTCCAATAGGGTGAATACAAAGAAAATCACATCTAGCACGCCATGTGCAAACTGCTGGCAGTCAAAGATAAAGAAAAAAATACAGAAAGCAGCCAGAGCAAAGCAACACATACACACAACAGTAGATGATTTTCCATCGAACAGTTATGATCAGATGTTTGTAAATGCAGAATGAAATGTTCTTATTTTTTAAAATAAAATAGCAACTATATGTCAGCCTGTCTGTGTATTAATGAAATTTTGCAAGTCTCTAAAAATCCAGCAAGCATGGTTAACATTGACTTAGATCAACAGCCTTGTAGTTGAAGAAATTAAATTCATAGATACAGGTTAAGTATCCAGGGTCACACAGAGAATTAGTGTCAGGACTCTTGTCTTCTGACTCTCAATCCACTGATGTTTACAGATAGAAAAACCTAGTACCAAGTTAAAATATCACGTTAAAAAAAAAAAGCCTGAAGAGCAAACCCTAACCTTGCAACTGTCCTTCATACTGTCGGTATTACCAGCACAAATCATGTCTTCTTTGATGACTGGCTCTGAACCCGGAAGGAAGATACCAACTGGGTTGTAGAGTCGATCACAAGCCTGACGGTCAATAACGGGCACTTCTGCTTCCTGGAGAGTGGAATAGAAATCTGTACCTGTACAAACAGAGAGAATGAAAGGTAACAATAAGCTGAAAAGGTGTGAGGCAACGTTCCGTCATGATGTGCAGAATGGGAACCCAAGAGCAGAATATAAATCACTTTCTAATCACCTTTTGCTAATGGGAGGATCTTTTGGTACAGTTAATTTAAAACAACAGGTAATTGAAAATTATGTGTTTGACTTTGGAATGTTTGAGGTCTTTCCAACTTACAAATGTGAGGTATTCCTAACGTTCTAAATAAAGAGTAACTCTAATAATAAATCCTGATAGATTAAGTAAAAATGTGACTTCTATTCTAAAACTTTCATTTCTCTGCTCCCAATTCCTGTCTTGTCTCTACTTCAGCCTGGGAAAGAGTTGAAACGACACTTTAAAAACAGATAAAAAACACCAGATTATCACCAAACTTTATATCTGGTTTATTAACTCCTGTTCGAGAGAGGTAATTATGTATTTAGATTGTTAGTACCCGCTTGTCCAGCTTTAGCTAGATTCTATGCAGGATATAAAAGTAAATAAAATAAACAAATAAATGTTAAAAAAAAAAGATATTTTATTTGAAGACATAGATGATCATAGATAATATCAATAGGTTGACCTGGTTTTATTGAAAAATATTTGCGATAGTAATGATATGCCTAGAATGTGAATGTTCTGGAGTTAGGTATAAAAGGGCAAGGTATAAAATGATCCTTCTCACCATTCGTTTTTGTTGTTTCCCCCCATCCAGTCACCCAGCAAGAGGCTGGAATTGTCAAATGCTCTTTGATAGTGGGCAAGCAGATGGGCAGGATGAGAGATGTGAAGGTGACTCGGGAGTACAGTTTCAACAAAGCGATGTCTGCTGTTCTTTCTTTGAAGTTGGGGTGGATGATGATTTTGGACACATGGTACTGCAAGCCTTGACTTGAATCGTCTGCATGAATTGATCCCAGCCACACAGTGTATGTAAAAATAGTCCAGGTCCTAAGGGGAAGAGGAGGAGAAGAAAAGTGGAGCACGCTTTTGTGCTCCAGCTGGGTCAGAACAAGCTGCCCAGGCGTAGCAAGAAATCTCAAGTCAAGAAGGGGGGAAACAGACTGGTAATGAATGAGGGTGTTGCCATCTTGAATTAGGGTTGCTTTGTCTCCTTTTTTCCCCGCCCTACCCTATTCCCTCCCTTCCACCCTGACCACTGTTTTGTTGTCTTCTGTTTCTGTGGTCGCCTATTCTATGTTTATGACCAGCATTTTATTTTGTGCTCTCTCCCTGGTTCTCTCATTTGCCTCTCTCTTTCCTCAAGGTTTCAGCCATTACCTGTGTGCTCAATAGTCATCGTTCCTTATTGCCAGTTCTGATTTCTGTTCTCAGCACAAGACTTTTATTTCTAAATAAAGTTTTAAACCACAGTTATAAATATTCACAACTTAAGCCATCAAGTAGTTAGATCAGACTTAAAAAAAAAAAAAATTAAGCAGTTTTCTGCCCCACCACTCTCAATTCACTTTATCCAGAGACAGTTTCTTTCAACTCTTTTAGCTTTCTGTTAGCATCTGCCCCAGTATTTTCAAGAAGCCCTATATATTACTATTTCTCTATTTTTTCCCCCAGTTTAAGACTGTTAATTTTCTGCTGGGAAAGGTGAGGATTGAGCTTTTTTACACACTACTGCCCACCTCCCTCAACTTCCTTCCCAACCATCCTCCTGACCTAGTTATTATTGTAATTTTTTGTTAGGTCAGTAGTTAATGTGTATGTTCTTACAACTCTGTAAACATACTGGGTCACACTCTTAAAAAAGCCAAACATGTTGCCGTTGTGTTGATGCCGACTCATAGCGACCTTATAGGACAGAGTAGAACTGCCCCTTAGGGTTTCCAAGGAGCAGCTGGTGGATTCGAACTGCCGAGCTTTTGGTTAGCAGCTGTAGTTCTTAGCCACTGTGCCACCAGGCTCCCATTTGTGTCACCCGGGGGCCTTTGGTATGTATATACCCATCATCAATTCATCGTTCGTTCCCCGAATTCTCCACCGGAAGTTTAAATTTTCTCAGTACATTCAAACACGTCAGGGGTTTTGTCAGTACTGTTTTTTTGGAGCCCTCTACCCTCTTGCCCCAATCTGAACTCTGCACAGCTGTCATCTTGGCACCTCCCTTTATGATTTTCTTCCAGGTTCTCTTCTGTGTTGTATACCCTCTTTCCCGAATCCCACGTTTTCCTGTTTTTTTTTTTTTTTCCTCATTATTTATTTTGAGGAAGCATATTCTCCTATGGCTTCCTGAGAAAATGTGCATGAGAAGGAACATTTTTGCTGTTTTGCGTGTTTGAAAATGTCTGATTTCTACCACACGCATGATTCATAGTTTGTATATGGGTAGAATTCTAGATTGGAAATAATTTTCCCTCAGCATCTTGAAGTTGTTATTCCATTTTCTTTGAGCATTCAGTGTTGTTTATGAAAAATTTTGTCATTTTGATTTCTGCACGTGTTAGTTATCTGTTGCTGCATAACAAATTACCCTGAGGCTTAGTGGCTTGAAACAACAAACATTTATTTCATGGTTTCTGTGGGTCAGAAATCAGGTGTGACTTTGCTGGGTGCCTCTAATAAGGCTGCAGTCAAAGTAGGGGCTGCAGTCTCATCTCAAGGCTTGACTGGGGACAGTTTTTGTCCAGACTTACTTATATGACTCCTGACAGGCCTTGGGTCTCTACTGGCTGTTGGCTGGAGACATCAGTTCCTTGTCATGTGGGACTCACCATAGGGCTACTAACCACGTGGCAGCAGTAACTCTGAGAGGGAGCCCAGAGAGTGTTCATGACCCAAAAAACTTAGAACAAATTCTCTGACTGAATTTTGGAGGTGGTTTTGCAAAAAATAATAGAAGCATCTAACATAGTACCTGTCTCCATAATTTCTTTTTCTACCTCTTTGCCCTGTCCCTCATAGCTCCTCGTTTTAGAATCCTTCTGACCTGCCAGCTTGCCACTTTCATTTTTCTCTTGGTTCATCCAGGAAGTCGCTTGGATATCTATTGAAAACCTGTCTGCATGCAAGACACTAGTCAGAACTCACGCTGGTAAGCAGTGTGCTGCTGTCAGTATCCACTTCTCAGCGATGAGGGAACCTCCACAGATGTGGGTCTGGCCGAAGCGCAGGCTGACCTGCCAAGGCCAGTGTCCCTCAACAGCATCCTGGCCACCCACAATACGGCTTCTGTATGTAGGTCGCCCACACACTAGAGAGAAAAGAGAGGGAAATGTGGAAATCTGGGAGTTTTGTTCTTCTGGTCCCATCTTTCCAAAACAAAAACCCATTGCCCTCTGGTCGATCCCAACTTCTTGGTGACCTTATGTGTTACAGAGTAGAACTGCTCCATAGAGTTTTTTTGGCTGTAATCTTTAGGAAGCAGATTGCCAGGCCTTTCTTCCGTGCCACTGATGGGTGGGTTTGAACCACCAACCTTTAGGTTAGTAGCTGAGTATAGCCATTTGCCACCCAGGGACCCCCCCATCTTCCATCATCCCCTAACTCCCATCCATTTCCACCACCTGAAAAAAAAACCTGAGCCCTCCCTAACTCCATATGCTGTCCTGTTGCACTTCCAAACCCAGGAGTCCTGGCCTGAATTTGAGACCACTCACCAGATTGCAGATGTTTCTCTTTGAAAGAAGAGTGCCTTGGGTAAGACCCTAAGAAAGACATGCTGGGTTATTAATATGTAATAAAACATTTTATATCTACATTCATTGAACAGGAAGGCTTCCTATGTATTTAAATTCCTCTGATTGGCGTCAAAGGCCAAATTTCTACAAATGTCAAACCAATAGTGGAAATCTGGATAATTATGTACGTACCTGCTTCTTCAACAATATGCATGGAACACGGTTTAACTATTACTTGATCATTCAGGGTTGTCATCAGGATTATCAGGTGTGTTAGGTTGTAAATAAAACGATGCCCTTAGATGCTTTTGAGGTTTATAAAGCATTTACCTTTTCACTGTTTTCTTTAGCTGAATTGACATTTTGCAATACTTGTATATTCTGCCCCTTTGCTAGCTGTTACCTTTTTGCTACTCTTAACCTACCCTGCTTTTAAATCACTGTTGGCCAGAAAAATAATGAACAGGCTTGTGTCTGAAGGCACTGAATTGAATTTGTACTTCTGGCCCCCTCTTCCTGGAATGCTCTCTTCCTAGATCCCTTTAGCTAACCACTTACCTTCTTCAAGTCTTTGCTCCGGTGACTCATTAGCGAGGCCTTCCTTGACTATTCTATTTAAAATTACAGCATGTTCCCTGCCGCTGTACTCTGGGTGTTCCTTTCCTTTTATAGTATTTTTCACCTTCTAAGTATTTTAATGTGTTGTACAGAGCCCTGGTGGCACAGTGGTTAAGAGCTCGGCTGCTGACCGAAAGGTTGGCAGTTTGAATCCACCAGCCACTCCATGGAAACTCTATGAGGCAGTTCTACTCTGTCCTATATAGGGTTGCTTTAAGTTGGAATCAACTTCATGGCAATGGGTTTTGGTAACTTTCTAAGAAGCCCTGGTGGTGCAGTGGTTAAATGCTCGGCTGCTGACCGAAAGGTTGGCAGTTTGAATCCACCAGCCACTCCATGGAAACTCTATGAGGCAGTTCTACTCTGTCCTATATAGGGTTGCTTTAAGTTGGAATCAACTTCATGGCAATGGGTTTTGGTAACTTTCTAAGAAGCCCTGGTGGTGCAGTGGTTAAATGCTCGGCTGCTAACCAAAAGGTTGGCAGTTCAAACCCACCTAGCAGCTCAACAGGAAAAAGATGTTTTTTTAGTCTACCCCCATAAAAATTACAGCCTAGAAAACCGTATGGGACAGTTTTACTCTGTCACATGGGGCCACTATGTGTGGAAAATCAACTCGACAGCACCTAACAACGTGTTATAATTTGCCTATTTGTATGTGCATTGATTACTGTTCAGTCCCAGTGTTTTGATTACTGCTAAATTCTGCCATTAGGGGTTCTGATGGTGCAATGGGTGAAGGGTTCAGCTGCTAACCGAAAGGTCGGCGGTTTGAACTTACCAGCAGATCTGTGGGAGAAGAGACCTGGTGATCTGCTCCTGTAAAGATTACAGTCTAGGAAACTCTACGGGGGCAGTTCTGCTCCGTCCTGTAGGGCTGCTGTGAGTCAGAATCAATTTGACGGCACACAACAGCATATCTAACCGTGAGCCTTGAAATGCTCCCTGGCGTACAGTAGCTCTCAGGACTATCTCAGGTCACCATACTCATAACTAACATCCTGTCAGTGAGGTGTCATGTTATCCTACATCATACTTTCTTTTTTTAATTTTTATTGTGGCAAAATGCGTAGAACAAAACATTTCAAATATTTTCACATGTGAAATTCAGTGATATCAGTTACGTTCACTGCATTGTGCCATAGTCACCGCTATCCGTTTCCAAATTCTTTCATCACTTTTAACGAAGACTCTGCACCCCTGAAGCAATACCTCCCCGTTTCTCCCTCCCACACACCCCTGGTAACCACTAGCGAACACTGGTCTGTAAGCATCTGTCTGCTCCGGATATTTAGTACAAGTGGGGTCATACAGCATTTGTCCTTTTGGGTCTGACTTCACTCAGCGTAATGTTGTCAAGATTCATCCATGTGGTGCCATGTGTCGGAGCTTCATTTCTCTTTATGGCTGAATAATATTCCATTGTATGCGTATACCACATCTTATTTATACAGGATGCCTTCTCGAGCCAGAAACCCATGGCCTCCCCACCTCACCCCAGGGGCTACCTGAGATCCCCAGCAGAAGGGACAGCAGGAGGGCGTGCACAGCAGGGCCCATGTCTCTGTCTTCAGGATCAGCACGTCCTGTTTCTTGGACTCAGGCCCCCAGGGAGGAGCAGGCCAGGGAACCACAGAAGGGGGCCAACTGGCTTCTCCTCCTGGATAGATTCCTCTGCTTCACCCTTTCTCTTCTTCAGTCTTTGCCTGCCACCAGACTCTGAGGGATCAGACTTCAGAAATACAGCTGCAGGACTCAGAGGGAGGTGCTGGGGCCTGAGGCTCCCCCTGCTGTCTGGGGAGAGCGGGCGTCTTGGTGTCTGCCTGTTGGGTGGGGGATGGGTAGTGGGGGGTGGGTGCAGCAGCTTCCTGCCTAGGGCAGGTGTGAGAAGGTGATGGAAGAAGCGGGGCCCTGTCTTTAGGTGAGAAGACCAAAGATGGGCAGGATTCCAGAGCAAGAAATGGAAAAGAGGAAAGGAACCCAGTACCTGGCTAATTTTTCCTCATGTCTTCGTTTTCATCTTTGTTACAGTGTCAGCCACAGGGTATGCTCCAAGTTGGGTTTCCTGAGAGATAGAGTCTAATCAGCAGTGTGTGTGTGCAGGAAGTTTATTGGGAGGTGGTCCGTGGTCTCAGGATCAACACCTGAGCGAGAGATGGGAAAGCGGGGTTGGGCCCAGGAGAGGTGGAACTTCAGTGCGCTTGTAGCAGAGGTCTCAGCCAACCCCACAGGTTGCCCTGGAGCTGGGCTGGCCCTTCAGAGGTGTCCTGAACTTAGGCCCTTGTACCTGTGCATAAATGGACGTGGGCATTACCTTGGGTGAGGCGGCTCTGCTGGCAGTGGAACTTAGCTGTCACCTGTCAGCAGCCAACACTCCTATCTGCTGAGGGAATGAGTGCTCAGCCTTGAAGGGGATCTGGGTGGCACCCCACAGCATCCATTGCAGAATCCTCTGTGTCTCTTATGCATTCTGTACCAATTGTACTAGGCCTGTGGAGGACCCCTGGTGGTGCAATGGTTAAGCGCCTGGCCGCTGACCAAGAGGTTGGTAGTTTGAATCCACAGCCGCTCCTTGGAAACCCTCTGGGGCAGTTCTACTCTGTCCTGTAGGGTCGCTATGAGTCGGAATCAACTTGACAGCATTGGGTTTTTTTTTTTTTTTTTTGGAGATCACTAACTGAAAGGTTGGTGATTCGAACCCACCCAGCGCTCCATGGGAGAAAGATGTGGTGATCTGCTTCCATAAAGATTAGTTTAGAAAACCTTCTGGGCAATTCTTTGTCACTTGGGGTTGCTATGAGTCAGAGTCAACTCAGTGGCATCCAGCAACAACAACAACAGGCCTGTGGAGGCAGAATTCCGTGGACTATTACAGCATGTTTTTGTTCTTTTGTGGCTTAAAATGTGGGAGGCTTGAAAGAAACATGTGAATATTTAAGAAATGATAGCAGAACAGAAAATGTAGCTCTTTTGGTAAGGTTTATTCAGTTGCAGGCAGCAGAGACTCACTCAAGTTAGCTTGAACAGATAGGGGATTATTATTATTTTTACCCTATTTTTTTTTCTTGTATTTTAGATGAAGTTTTACAGAGAACACAAGTTTCTCATTAAACAATTAATACACATATTGTTTTGTGACATTGGTTGTCAACTCCACTGCATGTCAACACTCCCCTTCTGGACTTGGGTTCCCCATTACCAGCTTTCCTGTCAATAGGGAATTGTTTTAAAGATACTTATGGAATGATAGGAGTCCCTGGGTGATGCGAATGGTTAATGCTCTCATCTGCTAACTGAAAGGTTGGAGGTTTGAGTTCACCCAGAGGTGCCTTAGAAGAAAGGTCTGGCAATCTACTTCCAATAAATAAACACTGAAAACTCTACGGAGTACAGTTCTACTCCGGTACATGTGGGATTGCCATGAGTCAGAATTGACTTGATGACAACTATCTTTATGGAACAATAAGGAGCATAGGGTAATAAGGACCTTTGGAGCTATCGTAGGTCAGACCTGGAAACCAGAGCCAGAAGGGAGCCCTGGATTCATGATGGCTTGAGAGCCTCACAGCAGGAGTTCAGGCTGCTCATCCTGGCCTTCTGCCATTAGTGTGGCTCAAGCCCATTCCATGTCTTTTCCTTCTGCCCTACTACTAACTGTCCAAGTTTTTCCTTATTTTCAGTTCAGATTCCCAAGAAGTATTATTTGGTACAGATTGGCTTTTCTAGCAAGGACACAGGTTCATGATTATAGGTTAATGGTCTTTGGGTTAAGTGTCCATAAGTGTGGACCATAAGGGGGGGAAGATAGAGATGTAGAAATATGGCCAGCTCTAAGCAGCAGGGAAGGAGCCTGGTTGCATAATGGTTACGTACTTTGCTGCTAACTGAAAGGTCAGTGGTTTGAGCCTACCAGTGGCTCCACGAGAGAAAAGATCTGGGAATCTATTTCCAAAAAGATTACAACCTAGGAAACCCTATGAGACAGTACTGCATCTGTACTAGAAGGTCACTGTGCATTGGAATTGACTCAATAGCACATAACAACAATGACAAGCAGCAGGGACTGTGTGGCCAGGGAAGGTACGAAGTTTCCTGTATCTCAGTACAGTAGCATAAGGATGTTTACTTCTTTAAATACATTAAGATTTTAGATGTGAATGCTTGAAAAAAAAATTAATTCTTAATTTACTTGATTACTGACTGCCACACTATGAATTCTAATCTTGCTTATGTTTTTAGATCCGCTTGTCTTCATTTGTGTCTGCTTGACTGGGATTAAAATCTCCTACTAGTGTTGCATTCGACTTAGTTTCTCCCTACATTTTTAACAGTTCTTGTTTTATGTATCCTATTTGTATTATTTTTATGATTTACACATTCACTCTTGTTATGTTTTTGTCACTAACAGCACTTTTTTTATCAATATATAATGACTCTCTTAGTACTTTTCACCTTAATTCTTTCTGAAATTAATATTGCAACCTGTGAGTTTTTTTCTTCATTTAATTGAGGAAAAGGTTTCTTATTCATTCACAGCCATCCATGTGGGTATTCCAATTTATGGTATCCACAGGCAACTTAAGTATTTAGGTAATTAAGTATAGCTTTTTTAAAAAATCTCTAACCCCTGTTAGAGATTTGCCTTCAAGTCAAGTTCGTAGTCAAGTTATCGTATTAGTGATTTTGCAGAGACACCGAGATTGTACACGTCTTTCTGTTGACTTGTCACAGAAGAAAAATTTGACAAGGCACTCCTTTCCCCCTGAAGATTTTGTGGCTGTCCCAGGTCTTTGGGCTTTTATACCCCTGAACAAATCAGAATTCACTGATTTATACTCTTTAAATGTAACTTACATGATTAATTGGATTGCTCGCAGAATCTTTTCTTCTCTATTTTATTTAAATATTTTACAAAAACATCACATCCAAAAAGAAGAAAGGGCCAAAATCAAAACGTTAACCCTACAACTCAAACAAATAGAAAGACAGTAGCAAAAGAAGCCCACGAGCACCAGAAAAAAGGAAATAATAAAAATTAGAGCAGAATTAAATAGAGAATAGAAAAACAGTTGAAAGAGTTAACAAGACCAAAAGCTGGTTCTTTGAAAAAAATCAACAAAATCGATAAACCATTGGCCAAACTGACAAAAGAAAAACAGGGGAGGACTCAAATACCCTGAGTAGGAAATGGGATGGATGATATCACAACAGACCCAACTGAAATTAAAAGAATCATGACAGAATACTATGAAAAATTATACTCCAACAAATTTGAAAACCTAGAGAAAATGGGCAAGTTTCTAGAAACACACTAGCTACCTAAAGTAAGACAAACAGAAGTAGAACAACTAAATAAGCCTATAACGAAAGAAGAAATTGAAGAGGTAATTTAAAAACTCCCAACAAAAAAAAAAAAGCACCAGCTCTGACGGCTTCACTGGAGAGTTCAACCAAACTTTCAGAGAAGAGTTAACACTAGTACTACTAAAGGTATTTCAGAGCATAGAAAAGGATGGAGTACTCCCAAACTCATTTTATGAAGCCAGCTTAACCTTGGTACCAAAACCAGGTAAGGACACCACAAAAAAAGAAAATTACAGACCAGTATCCCTCATGAACATAGATGGAAAGATCCTCAACAAAATTCTAGCCAATAGAATTCAACAACATATCAAAAAAATAACGCACTGTGACAAAGTGGGATTCATACCAGGTATGCAGGGGTGGTTCAACATTAGAAAAACGATTGGTATAATCCATCACATAAATAAAAGATAAGAACCACATAATCTTATCAATTGATGCAGAAAAGGCATTTGACAAAGTCCAACATCCATTCATGATAAAAACTCTCAGCAAAATAGGAATAAAAGGAAATTCCTCAGCATAATAAAGGGCATTTATACAAAGCCAACAGCCAACATCATCCTAAATGGAAAGAGTCTGAAAGAATTCCCCTTGAGAATGGGAACCAGACAAGGATGCCCTTTATCACTACTCTTATTCAACATTGTGCTGGAGGTCCTAGCCAGAGCAATAAGGCAAAAAAAAAAAAAGCATCCAAATTGGTAAGGAAGAAGAATTGATAAGAAAAGTACTGGAACTAATAGAAGATTTCAGCAAAATATCAGGATATAAGATAAACATACAAAAATCAGTTGGATTCCTCTGCACCAACAAAGAGAATTTCGAAGAGGAAATCACCAAATCAATATGATTTCAAGTAGCCGCCAAGAAGATAAAATGTTTAGGAATAAATCTGATGAGAGAAGTAAAAGACCTATACAAAGAAAACTACAAGACACTACTGCAAGAAACCAAAAGAGACCTAACCTACATAGCGTAAGTGGAAAAACATACCTTGGCCGTGGATAGGAAGACTCAACATTGTGAAAATGTCAGTTCTACCCATAGCGATCTACAGATACAGTGCAATCCCGATCCAAATTCCAAGAACATTTTATAACAAGATGGAGATACAAATCATCAACTTCATGTGGAAAGGGAAGAGGCCCTGGGTAAGTAAAGCATTACTGAAGAAGAAGAAAAAAGAGGGAGGCTTCACAGTACCTGATTTTAGAACCTATTATACCGCCACAGTAGCCAAAACAGCCTAGTATTGGTACAACAACATATACATAGACCAATGGAGCAGAATTGAGAATCCAGGCATAAATTCATCCACCTGTGAGCAGCTGATATTTGACAAAGGCCCAAAACCCATTAAATGGGGAAAAGACAGTCTCTTTAGCAAATGGTGCTGGCATAACTGGATACCCTCTGCAAAAAAAAAAAAAAAATGAAATGAGACCCATACCTTACACCATGCACAAAAACTAACTCAAAATGGATCAAAGACCTAAATAGAAAATTTAAAATGATAAAGATCATAGAAGAAAAAATAGGGACAGCACTAAGAGCCCTAATACATGGCATAAGCAGAATACAGACCATAACTAACAAAGAGAAACTAGATAATTGGGTCCTAAAAATCAAATGCTTGTACTCTTCAAAAGACTTAACCAAAAGAGTGAAAAGACATCCTACAGGCTGGGAAAAAATTTTTGGCTACGACATATCTGATCATTGTCTAATCTCTAAAATCTCCAAAAATACTGCAAAACTTCAGCAACAAAAAGGCCAATAACCCAATTAAAAAATGGGCAAAGAATATGAACAGGCACTTTACCAAAGACGACATTCAGATGGCTAACATGAGGAAATGCTCACAATCATTAGCCATTAGAGAAATGCAAATCAGAACTACAATGAGATACGATCTTACCCCAACAAAGCTAGCATTAATCCAAAAAACACAAAATAATAAATGTTGGAGAGGTTGTGGAGAGACTTGAACACTTATATACTGCTGGTAGGAATGTAAAATGGTACAACTACTTTGGAAATCGATTTGGCACTTTCTTAAAAAGCTTGAAATAGAAGTACCCTATGATCCAGCAGTCCCACTCCTTGGACTGTTTCCTAAACAAATAAGAGCCGTCACACAAATATATATACATGCATAACCATGTTCACTGCAGCATTGTTCACAATAGCAAAAAGATGGGAACAACCTAGGTGTCCATCAACAGATGCATGAACAAATTACAGTATATTCATACAATGGAATACATCACAGCAATAAAGAGCAATAAGGAATCCACAAAACATCTCACAACATGAATGAATCTGGAAGGCATTATGCCGCATGAAATTAGTGACAAAAGGACAAATACTGTATGAGACCACTATTATAAGAGCTTAAGAAAAGGTTTAAATAGAAAATGTTCTTTGATGATTACGAGGATGGGGAGTGAGGAAGAGGGGAATTCACTAACTAGATAGTAGACAAAAATTATCTTAGGTGAAGGGAAGGACAACACACAATACAGGGGAAGTTAGCACAACTGGACTAAATCAAAAGCTAAGAAGTTTCCTGAACACAGCCAAATGCTTCAAGGGACAGAGTAGCAGGGGCTGCAGTCTGGGGACCATTGTTTTGGGGAACATATAGGTCAATTGGCATAACAAAGTTTATTAAGAAGATGTTCTGCATCCCACTTTGGTGAGTGGCGCCTGGCGTCTTGAAAGCTTACAAACGGCCATCTAAGATGTATCAATTGGTCCCAACCCACCTGTAGCAAAGGAGAATGAAGAACACCAAAGACACAAGGAAAATATTAGCCCAAGAGACAGGAAGAGCCACATAAAAATCAGAGACTCCATCAGCCTGAGACCAGAAGAACCAGATGGTGCCCAGCTACCACCAGTGACCACCCTGACAGGGAACACAACAGAGTCCCTGATGGAGCAGGGGAAAAGCGTGGTGCAGAACTCAAATTCACGTAAAAAGGCCAGACTTAATGGTCTGAGGGAGACTAGAGGAACCCCAGAAGACATGGCCCCCAGACTCCATGTTAACCCAGAACTGAAACCATTCCTGAAGCCAACACTTCAGACAAAGATTAGACTATAAAACATTTATTTTAAAAAAAAGTGAAAGTAAAACAGAACAAAACATGTCTTGGTTTTGGTCTGTGTTAAACTTAGTTGGAAATGAACTCTGTTGGAAGTAGCCAAGGCATCAGCTCCTTATTCTGAAAATTAGCAAGTCAAAGCAAAGAAGAGTTCTGCTTTTCCTGTACAAACTGTATTTCCGAATACCGTAACAAAATAGGCTTAGCTGATGGGAGAAGACCAGCTAATAAATGCATTTGGACTGCTAGAATAAGAAAATCACCATTCGCAGCCCCTAATGAAATCATTGATTCAGGGAATGCTTATCAGTAGTTGAAAGCCTTAGATGAAAGGTTCGTGAAGGGATCAGGCTGTTAACCGTCTGAACCCCCTGATAATTTTAGCATCACTAAAAGTGGGACAACCCAGATGTTATATGCCTCCTGATGTGACATGGTATGAAGCCCACAGCACTGCCTTCCAACTGTTTTTATCAAAAATAGTTCAACCCGAATCTCTAAAGCGAATTTCCATTTATAGCAAATCCAGGGGATAGAGGAAATAAACTTTGACACAAGGAAGCAAATAATGAAATTCAGAATGTGAGACATTTTATTAAACAACCACCCTGGTTTCTATGACATGTCGATGTATAAGGGCAAGAGGGAAGGAGGATTGGGCTGTATTAAAGAAACTTAAGAGACAAGTGTGTGTGGACCTTGTTTGGACCCTGATGTAATAACAAACTGACTCTGAAAAGACGGTCTGATACAATCAAGGGAATTTGAGAATTAACTGAGTATTAAATGTATGAAGGAATTATTGTTAATCTTTAACAAGCGTGGCAGTGATGTTGGGTTATGTGAGGCAAAGTCCATTTTTAAAGGGAGGATTGGGAACTGATGAGTCCTTTCTAAATCTAGGCTAGATTCTTATTATTTGGGGAAAATCTCTGGTTTTCGGCCCACAGTGCTATTCTTTCTTTTTTACAGGGACCTTAAGTCACATTTGCTCTTGTCGTTGTTTGCCGTGGAGTTGATTCCGACTCACAGAAACCCTGTAGGACAGAGTAGAACTGCCCCATAGGGTTTGCTATGTTGTAATCTTTTCAGGAGCAAATCTCCAGGTCTTTTTCCCCCTCCGAAAAGCTGCTGGTGGGTTTGAACTGCCAGCCTTTTGGTTAGTGGCCCAGTGCTTAACCACTATGCCACCACTGCTCCTCCTTTCCCCTTAAGACCTGAGTTTTCCTATTGTACCATGAAGGCATTAGATTCAGTTGATGATCTTGAAGATTTCTTACAGATTAATAGTGAGGTATACTTACTTACACCACAGTCTTTATCTATTGCCTCTATTATCCCCCTACAAGTAATTCCTTATTTTTGGATCAGCTATCAAGAAGCATGTTCAGTCTGCCATTTTACTGCTTCCTTGGTTCTTCTCCTAAGATAAGGAAAAGCCAGGGGCCAAGGAGTTGGAAGCAGGAGAGTAGGTACTTGAGGACCTTTGCTTAAAAGACAGCTCTTATATAACAGCTTTCTGCCTGTCTCAATCGAAATACTCTCATGATAACTGTGGTTTGGGAGGTACAGTGCGGTGGTGTTAAGAGCTTTACTTTCTCACTATGTGGCCATGGGCAAGTCACTTACTTCTCTGTCTTTGAAATATGGGAATTGTAATATCCCACAAGAGTTTAAGGATTAAATGAGATATTATATGGCAAGTACTTAGCGTGGGTCTGGCCTGTTTGAGCATGCAATAATAAATAGTAGCTACTGTTTTACGCCTACAAGGAAGACCAGTTAATACGACTGTTATTCAAATTTACACACCAACCACTGGGGCCAAAGATGAAGAAATAGAAGATTTTTATCAGCTGCTACAGTCTGAAATTGATCGAACATGAAATCAAGATACATTGATAATTACTGGCGATTGGAATGCAAAAGTTGGAAACAAAGAAGAAGGATCAGTAGTTGGAAAATATGGCCTTGGTGATAGAAACAATGCCAGAGATCGAATGATAGAATTTTGCAAGACCAACGACTTCTTCATTGCAAATACCTTCTTTCACCAACATAAACGGCTACTATACACATGGACCTCGCCAGATGGAACACACAGAAATCAAATTGACTACATCTGTGGAAAGACGATGGAAAAGCTCAATATCATCAGTCAGAACAAGGCCAGGGGCTGACTGTGGAACAGACCATCAATTGCTCATATGCAAGTTGAAGCTGAAACTGAAGAAAATCAGAGGAAGTCCACGAGAGCCAAAATATGACCTTGAGTATATCCCATCTGAATTTAGGGACCATCTCAAGAGTAGATTTGACGCATTGAACACTAGTGACCGAAGACCAGATGAGTTGTGGAATGACATCAAGGACATCATCCATGAAGAAAGCAAGAGATCTCTGAAAAGATAGGAAAGAAAGAAAAGACCAAGATGGATGTCAGAGGAGACTCTGAAACTTGCTCTTGAGCATCGAGCAGCTAAAGCAAAAGGAAGAATTGATGAAGTAAAAGAACTGAACAGAAGATTTCAAAGGGCCTCTCGAGAAGACAAAGTAAAGTATTATAATGACATGTGCAAAGAGCTGGAGATGGAAAACCGAAAGAGAAGAACACGCTTGGTGTTTCTCAAGCTGAAAGAACTGAAGAAAAATTCAAGCCTTCAATTGCAATAGTGAAGGATACCATGGAGAAAATATTAAATGACGCAGGAAGCATCAAAAGAAGATGGAAGGAATACACAGGGTCAGTATACCAAAAAAGAATTAGTCAATATTCAACCATTTCAAGAGGTGGCATATGATCAGGAACCGATGGTACTGAAGGAAGAAGTCCAAGCTGCTCTGAAGGCATTGGCGAAAAACAAGGCTTCAGGAATTGATGGAATATCAATTGAGATGTTTCAACAAACAGATGCAGCACTGGAGGTGCTCACTCGTCTATGCCAAGAAATATGGAAGACAGTATCCTGGCCAACTGACTGGAAGAGTTCCATATATATACCTAGTCCCAAGAAAGGTGATCCAACCGAATGTGGAAATTATAGAACAATATCATTAATATCACACGCAAGCAAAATTTTGCTGAAGACCATTCAAAAACGGCTGCAGCGGTATATTGACAGGGAACTGCCAGAAATTCAGGCTGGTTTCAGAAGAGAACGTGGAACCAGGGATATCATTGCTGATGTCAGATGGATCCTGGCTGAAAGCAGAGAATACCAGAAGGATGTTTACTTGTGTTTTATTGACTATGCAAAGGCATTCGACTGTGTGGATCATAACAAACTATGGATAACACTGCGAAGAATGGGAATTCCAGAACGCTTAATTGTGCTCATGGGGAACCTTTATGTAGATCCAGAGGCAGCCGTTCGGACAGAACAAGGGGATACTGATTGGTTTAAAGTCAGGAAAGGTGTGTGTCAGGGTTGTATTCTTTCACCATACCTATTTAATCTATATGCTGAACAAATAATCCGAGAAGCTGGACTATGTGAAGAAGAACGGGGCATCAGGATTGGAGGAAGACTCATTAACAACCTGCGTTATGCAGATGACACAACCTTGCTTGCTGAAAGTGAAGAGGACTTGAAGCACTTACTAATGAAGATCAAAGATCATGCCTTCAGCATGGATTACACCTCAACATAAAGAAAACAAAAATCCTCAAAACTAGACCAATGAGCAACATCATGATAAATGGGGAAAAGATTGAAGTTGTCAAGGATTTCATTTTACTTGAATCCACAATCAACACCCATGGGAGCAGCAGTCAAGAAATTAAAAGATGCATTGCATTGGGCAGATCTTCTGCAAAGGACCTCTTTGAAAGTGTCGAAGAGCAAAGATGTCAGCCCGAAGACTAAGGTGCGCCTGACCCAAGCCGTGGTATTTTCAATTGCATCATATGCATGTGAAAGCTGGACAGTGAATAAAGAAGACCGAAGAAGAATTGACGCCTTTGAATTGTGGTGTTGGCGAAGAATGTTGAATATACCATGAACTACCAAAAGAACGAACAAATCTGTCTTGGAAGAAGTACGGCCAGAATGCTCCTTATTGGCAAGGATGGCGAGACTGTGTCTTACATACTTTGGACATGTTGTCAGGAGGGATCAGTCCCTGGAGAAGGACATCATGCTTGGCAGAGTACAGGGTCAGCGGAAAAGAGGAAGACCCTCAACGAGGTGGATTGACACAGTGGCTGCAACAATGAGCTCGAGTATAACAACGATTGTAAGGATGGCACAGGACTGGGCAGTGTTTCGTTCTGTTGTGCATAGGGTCGCTGTGAGTTGGAACCAACTCCACGGCACCTAAGAACAACAACAACAACACTGTTTTATTATTGCTGCTGTTAAATTTTCTCTGTTTTTAACTATTCATTTAATTCTGGGCAAACAGTTTATCTTGGTAATTGTTTAGATTGATGTTGATGATGCCTGTAGACCAAGGCTTTGGTGTTTTGATATTGTGGACGGGATTGTTTTTTGTTTGAGGGGGATATCCTTTCCACTGTAGGATGTTAAGCAACATTCCTGGCCTCTACCCATTAGATAACAATAGTGCCCTCTCCTCACTTAGGACAACCGGAAATTACTCCATATATTGCCGCACCGCCCAGGTTGAGAATTATTACTATACAGCAACAGTAATTTCAGCAATTAAGTCTTCTGTTGAGCACTGAGAAGGTAAAACAGGTCCAACAGTAGATCTGCATGATTTGTAGCTTTTTGTCTGTTTTTCCAGGAACAGCAAATGGACTCCATTGTCTCTTTTCTGTTTTAACCCATCAGATCAACTTGGTATGTTGGGAAATGAATAAATCCCTTATAAAACAGTCTTATAAATCAATTCTTAACAGAGAATTCATTTCCCTAGCACATGTGTAGCAGGCCTTGGCTTTTACCTTTTTTGCCCCCTTGCACACCTGTGGCCTCTACTGACAATCCAGTCTGGTCTTAGTTCTTGAACTTGGACAAGAAATTTTTAGTCCAGCTTTTAGTTCCACCAACCAGTGCACCTTGGAACTAGTCTATCTGCTTAGCAGCCATTATGCCAGGGCCAAGTCCTGGACAGCCTGTTACCACCAGCTGCTGCCTGTTGAGTCAGTTCCGACTCAGTGCAGCCCCATTTGTGTCAGAGAAAACTGTGCCCCTTTAGGGTTTTCAGTGGCTGATTTTTTGGAAGTAGATCACCAGGTCTTTCTTCCAAGGCTGCTCTGAAACTTCAGCCTTTCGTTTAGCAGCTGAGAACATTAATTCTTTGCACCACTTAGGGACTTCAGACAACCCTTGAGAGACAAGCTTCTTCTTTTCCTCTCTTCTTGGGCCAGTGTATAGGTTTCTCTGGCCTGCACTCACCTTCTCCGCGGGACCTGGTCCTCCTCTGAGCTCCGGCCTACTTGCCTGGGCCCTAATGCCCATTAGCCAGCCTCGCTTAGCTGGGATTGATCTTGTTGCTTTGGCCACTGAAAGAAAAAAATACTTCTCTTTTTGTGTTTATTTGCTTCTACTCATACTAAAGGAATTTTTCGTCCTGGTTTTGACAGCTGGCTTTCTATAGTCTATAGCTGCATTTTCTTATTAAAAAAGCAAAACAAGATTTGGCATATTCTGCTTGCAAGACACCATACTAATGCCACTAGCGGGTCAAGAGGATGAATAAGACAGCAGTTTCTCCTATCTTTTCAGAAGAAGTAAGCTGTAAGCATCCAGTTACCTACAAATTGAGGCTAGGAGTACAGTAAAAAGTACAAATAACTAGGACCAAAGGGCAGATGTTATTTTGATGTAGTGTAAGGAAGGACCTTTAACACAGCTTTCTACCAATGAATAGACCTCATTAGGTATAATAGGAAAAGCCAAATCTTTGGAGTTAGACAGTCCTGGATTAAAATCTCTGTTTAATCAATAATAGCTGTGTGATCTTGGGCAAGTTACTTGACCTCTCTGACCCTCAACCCCCAAACCCCATTTGTAGAAGTAGGATAAATAATACCTTTTTGAGTTGCTAGGACTAAACATAAAAAGTAGTTAAAGTGACCAGCATAGTAGCTAATACACAGGAGGCGTGAAGCAAATTTAAGTTTTTTTTTGCCATGGTTAGAGATGAGATAAAGATGTCACGTCAGAGAAACCACTTAGGCAGCTTCACTTGGCTTGAATTGCCTCAATCCAGGCTCTGGGCTCATCACTTTTGAGAATTCAGGGGTTATCAGAGACCCTAGAGCAGATCAAGCTCCAGAGACTGAGCCACTAAATTTTCTAAATTTTAAGAGGCTTGTATATGAATCAGAATCTTGATTTGGCATGAGGGTTATTTCTATCGTATGGAACTTCCATTTTTCCCAGTGCAGTACACCTTCTAGATATGAGTAGGAAAGCCAAGTTAGTAAGCAGGTAGTCTGAAGAGCTTAGGATCAGAGCCACAAGCATTTCACTTGCTAGAATGACATAGCCCTTCACAAAACTTGATGAAAGAGCACTTCTCCATAGCAGAGCAGGTTTTTCTAAGTAAATGCAATGTTTGCATTCCTCAGACTCAGGGTCTCTCTCCTTTGCCAGCCTAGGGTCTGATGAATACATGCAGTTACCAGACTTCTCCCTTTTTAGATTCCACATCGACCATCCCCCTTCTTACCACTGTTTTTCTTCGATCAGCGCATAATACTGTTGATTAGATTTAAGCTCTCTTGGTGTTTTCTCATTCCTGGTGTATTGCCTTGAGATAATAACCCAAGATGCCAACTTAAACCTTTCGGGTTCATTCTGCTGGTAACTCATTTCATGTCATCCATTATGTGTCTATTATTTATTAAGTTTAAATTTTAGAGGATTCTGGAGGACAAGGGGTGGGACAGTGCTGTGTAGTGAATATCATTCCTATCCCCCCACCTCCTATTCCCAACAATGAACAGTTAGTTTTCCAGTGCTGATGTATCGAGAAGTGTAAGGATCATGTATTGGGGCTGTTAGAAAGTTTGCTCTTGGGTCAGATAGCTTATAAGGTACCATCCAACTTTATATATATATATATATACACACACACATATATGTGTGGAAGGCCCTGGTGGCATAGTGGTTAAGAATACAGCTGTTAACCAAAAAGCTGGCAGTTTGAATCCACCATGTGCTCCTTGAAAACTCTTTGGGGCAGTTCTACTCTGTCCTGTAGGGTTGCTATGAGTTGAAATCGATTTGATGGCAATGGGATTGGTTTAAATATATATAATTTTATTTATTTTGTTGTTGAGGGTATACAGAGCAACTTTACATGAATTCAGCAGTTTCTACCTGAACCATTTGGTGACATTGATTACATTCTTTGAGTTGTGTAACCATTCTCACCTTCCTTTTCTGGGTTGTTTCTTCCCTATTAACATAAATTCACTGCCTCTGAAGGTTCGTAGCTAATCTTTTTAGTTGCTATTATCAATTTGATCCCATATAGATAGTTCTTAAAAGAGCATGGAAACCCTGGTGGCGCTGTGGTTAAGCACTACAGCTGCTAACCAAAAGGTTGCCAGTTCAGATCCACCAGTTGCTCCTTGGAAACCCTACGGGGCAGTTCTACTCTGTCCTGTAGGGTCGCTATGATTTGGAATCAACTCAACAGCAATGGATTTGTGTGTTTGTTTGTTTTTGGTAAAAGAGCATAATGCTCAAGGAAGACTTTTTTACTAGTTTAGCTAAACTACTGTTTGGTTTTAAGAAGACTTCAGGGATATTTTTGGTTTTAAGTTTAAAGATTATGTCAGGGCAATAATTTCAAGGGTTCAACCAACCTTCATGGCTCCAGAAAGTGTGGAGTCCATGTGAATTTGAAATTCTGTTCTGCATTTTCCCCCTTTTGATCAGGAATCTTCTATGGAATCTTTGATGACAATGTTCAGTAATGGTGGCTGGGCACCATCCAGTTCTTCTGAATGGGGGCAATTAGCCACACATTCTACATCCTCCTCCTATTTCTGATTCTCCCTCTCCCTTTGTTGCTCCAGGTGAATAGAGACCAATTGTACCTTGGATGGCCTTTTACAAGCTTTCTAGATCCCAGGCCCTACGCATTGAATTAGGAGGTAGAATGGAAGCACTAAACACGTTATTAGGCCAGTTAATTGGGATGTCCCGTGATACCTTGACTCTAAACCTCCAAACCAAGAAACCAAATCCCGTAAAGTATTTGGTTGTACATAAACAGCCTCAGCAGGTACTCTTTTTTTTTTTGTCATTTCTCTAAATATAACTATCACACAACTTTTGCTAGTTCAATTTTCTACAGATGTATAACTTACTGACAGCAATTACAATAATCAGTTGTGTAACCCTATTTTTTTTCCTCTTTCTTTTAATTGTGCTTCAGGTGAAAGCTTACAGTTCACATTAGTTTCTCATGTAAAAATTTATACACACATTGTTACGTGACCCTAGTTGCTCTCCCTATAATGTGACAGCTCACTCCTCCTCTCTACCCTGTATTTCCTGTGTCCATTCAACCAGTTCCTTTCCCTTGCTGCCTTCTCATCTCACCTCCAGACAGGAGCTGCCCATTTAGTCTCCCATGTGTACTTGAGCTAAGAAGGACTCTCTTCACAAGTGTCATTTAATGTCTCATTGTCAAGTCTAACCTTTGCTTGAAGAGTTGGCTTTGGGAATGATTTTACTTTTGAGCGAACAGAGAGTCTGGAGGTCATGTCTTCTGGGGTCCCTCCAGTCTCAGTCAGACCATTAAGTCTGGTCTTTTTACTAGAATTTGAGTTCTGTAGCCCACTTTTCTCCTGCTCCGACAGGGACTCTCTGTTGTGTTATTTGTCAGGGCGGTCATTGGTGGTAGCCAGGCACCATCTAGTTCTTCTGGTCTCGGGCTTAATGAAGTGTCTGCAACCCTATTCTTAATCAGCGTGTTATTTTCCATCACTGTTAACCCTCCTTTTGCCCCCCTCCCCATCTTGGTAACCACTAATAGATTTAGTTCTCTTTACATTTGCCTTTTTTTGTCTGTTTATATAAGTGAGGTCATATAGTATTTGTCCTTTTGTGGTTGACTTATTTCACTCAGCATAGTGTAGCCAACTATTTTATGATTTTTTGAAACCTTTTATCTCTGTTGGATTTCTTGGCTCTAGTATCTAGATCCATCATCTTCTCTCCCATTTTTTTTTTTAACTATTTAGACCCCACATATTTAGTGAGTTTATATTCTCTTGCTGAAGTATTTTACAGAGTGTCAGTTATGTCTTGCTTGCAATTCTGTAGTGTTTTCTTGGTGGCATAATGGTTAAGGTTGGCAGTTTGAATCCACCAGGCACTCCTTGGAAGCACGGTGAGATGGTTCTACCCTGTCCTACATGGTCTCTATGAGTCAGAATCAACTCAATGGCAATGTTCTGGTTTTTTTTTTTTTTTTTTTTGTCATCTAAAAAAAAATCCAGATATAATCTTATTAACATTAACAGTATTCTCCTCTGTCCGTTTGTGGTTGAATTTTAACCATTCTTTAAATTTTGCTTATGTTTTATATTACTTTTGCATTGTTGAATTAATTTTTTTTTTTTCAAATTTCTTGCTACTTTCTTCATACATATGGAAAGCTTTTTAATGGCCCAGGTTTATTTTACTTACTGTTATTTAATTACCTTATCTCTGCTGTCATACTGAAAATTTCCATTTTCAGGCAATGATTTTATTGGTATTTAATGAAATTCTGCTCTGTCCTATAGGGTCGCTATGAGTTGGAATTGACTCGATGGCACTGGGTTAATGAAATTTAGGGAAGGGATGTTCACTCTTGCCAAAATGCCTTCCTGTTATTTTTGCTGTTATTTGTTAAGTAGCACAGAGCATCCAGGTATTATTTTAATCAGTGTCTTATGAATTCTACAGATTTACTCAGCCCTGGCCATTAGCCCATCCCATGTTCTTACATATGCTCTTTATATACCAGAGGCCCAGGGAAAGGATAAAGACAAGACAGTCATTGATTTCTCTGATGAGACATGCTCTGAGGCTGTGCCCTGGCTGCAGGCCCTCTCCAACAGGCAGCTCCCCTAACCGTGGACACATCTGTGAGTGCGTGGGGTTAATGGGAGAATCAGAAGACTCCTCCTCCATGTTGTAAAAGTTCCTTCTGCAATACTTCTGTTTAATCAATGATTACTGAACACCTTCACCCCACAGCCTGCCCTTACTCTACCTGTGGAAGGCAGCCTCCAGTGAGCCTCACCTCACGCTTTTGCATGATCCCCTCCGCTTGAATGGAGGCTGGGCTTGTGATGGGGGTGCCCAGGCACAGAGGCTCCAGAGTCCTGAAGCTAGGCTCTTAAAGCAGGCAGAACAAACAGGCTTAGCCGAGATAAAGTAAATAAATTACGGTAAGTAAAATAAATCTGGGCCATTAAAAAGCTTTCCAAGCATATGAAGAAATTAGTAAGAAATTTGGAAAAAATTAATCCCCCAAATGCAAAAACAAAACAAAGCATAGGTAGTGATGTCAGTTTTGAGATGAGGTTATATAGTAAAACCTGTGAAAGCCAGAACATGTGTAAGGTAGAAACCTGTTAGAGAAGGAAAATGCAAATATTTTCCACTAATAGAGAGCAATAGAAAAGTGGTAAGACCGCTTCCTGTCAAAGGCAGAAAACTTGCAAGACCCGGAAGAGCAAGACAGCCCTGTTGAGTTCCAGCTCCCGTAGGTTTCACTTTAAAAAGACTGTGGCTGCCCTCTGGGGTGCTCTCTTCTACTCTGTGATGAATTGCTCACTCTGGGGGAGACGCCATGTCATGAGCAGCCCTGTAAAGGGGTCCGTGAGTAAGCTCAGAGGTGGATCCTCTGAAGCCTGCCAGCAGACACGCGAGTGAGCTTGGAAGTGGGTCCTTCCCTAGCTGAGCCCTGAGTTGCTGCAGTTGTGGCTGACACTGTCATTACCCCCTCGTGAAAGACCCTGACCCAGAACTCCCCAACCAAGTCATTCCCAGATTCCAGATCCACAGAAACTCTGAGAAAATCTACGTGTGTTGTTTTCAGCTGCTAAGTTTTGGGATAATTTGTTGCATAGCAGTAGATAGTGCAGCACTCTCAACTGCTCTGGCCTGGCCTGCTTCTCCTGAAAACTAGTCTCTCTACTCTTTCTCCAGTACCAGTCTTGTCCCAAGTTGGCTGGCTCTCACTTGGGATTCAGCCAAGGGCAAACTAGTTAACCTCTCTGAAACCCAGCTTCTTCAAATGTGGGGATTGGTTGGGCCCAATGATTTCTAAAGATTTCTTCCATTCCTAAAGGTCAGTGCTTCTGTATTTCCTCAGACTCTGTCTCCAGTTTCATCAAAAAATGAATAAGAGAAATAATATTAGAATCAGCCAAATTTTATTGACATTGGGGATCTTGCTTTCCAGGCTGACCTGGGGGGAAGAGGCAGTGATCACTATAGGGGCTGTGCCTAGAGGTAGCAAAACTCTTCTGTTTTGCTGAATCTGCAAAATCTCTTTTCAGCATCTTCGACTTCCGTGGTGTCTCCTTTCTCCATCATTCTCAGTTGCCACTTCACCATGACCACCCTGACCTTAGGCAGTTAGGGTGACCCCAGGAATATCAGAAGCAGAAACATAAAAGGAAGGAGCCCAGAGAGGCCCAAACTGGTAGCAGAGAACTCAGTAAATGAGATGGCCAACTTCTCAATCCAAGACTTGTAGAAACTGATGTTTTTGTATACTCTGGGCTTATTGGTTTGGATGCAGTTTGAACCCCACCTCAGTACTCCTGCTAGGACCCAGAAATCCTTGACTTTGCACATCAGAGGGCCTCCTCTGCTATCCTGGGGGGAGAGGTGATGCACAGGACAAAGGAAAGGAAGTGAGACTTGCCAAGAGTTTAGCCAAGGCCTGTGGAGTTAGAGTCTTCCCATGTAGCCCTGGCATACCCAGAGACACAAGGATATAAGACGTGGAGGAAGCACTCTGGGGAAGGGAAGGGCTCTGAAAGAGACTTGAGGGATGGTTTATTTAGTTATTTGCTTTTTTTTTTATTATTATTATTGTATTTTAGATGAAGGTTTACAGAACAAACTAGTTTCTTATCAAACAGTTAGTATACACGTTGTTCTAGGACATTGGTTAACAACCCCACGATCTGTCAACACTCTCCCTTCTCAACCCTGGGTTCCCTGTTACCAGCTTTCCTGTCCCCTCCTGCCTTCTAGTCCTTTCCCCAGGGCTGGTGTGCCCCTTTAGTCTCATTTTGTTTTATGGGCCTGTCCAATCTCAGGAGTGACTTCATTAATGAGCCGAAAGGGTGTCCGGGGGCCATACTCTCAGGTTTCTCCAGCCTCTGTCAGGCCAGCAAGCCTGGTCTTTCTTTTTGAGTTAAAATTTTGTTCTACATTTTTCTCCAGCTCTGCCTGGGACTCTCTATGATGATCACTGTCAGAGCAGTCAGTGGTGGTAGCTGGGCACCTAACTGTAGTGGACTCAGTCTGGTGGAGGCCATGGTGGATGTGGTCTGTTAATCCTTTAGACTAATCTTTCCCTTGTATCTTTAGTTTCTTCATTCTTCCTTGCTCCTGAAGGGGTGAGACCAGTGGAGTATCCTAGATGGCCACTCACAGGCTTTTAAGACCCCAGATGCTACTCACCAAAGTAAAGTGTAGAACATTTTCTTTATAAACTATGTTATGCCATTTGAGCTAGATGTTCCTCACGACTGTGGTCCACACAGCCCTCAGCCCAGCAATTCCGTCCCTCAGGGAGTTTGGATGTGTCTATGGAACGTCCATGACCTTGCCTTGTAGTAGTTGTGCTGGCTTCCCCAGTATTGTGTACTGTCTTACCCTTTACCAAAGTTAACCACTTATCTATTGTCTATTTAGTGTTTTTTTATTCCCACCTCTCCCCTCCCTCGAGGGATGGTTTCTTACAATACAGTGATCCATCTGGCCCGTGGGAACCTTGGAGCAGATCATGTCTTCACTGATGGTGAGCTTCACCCCATGCAACCAGCTTTCCTTCTGATAGTAGTTGTTGCATGTCTGGAGATCAGTTAGGAGCACTTTCAGCTTCTTCATCATATAAGATTAGCTTGATTGTTGGTAGGGTCAAAAAGGGTCAAAGTTATCTTAAACAGTTAGGAAGTGGTTTTCACCTACGGGTACAGATTTCATGCCTTTGATTTTCGGGACTAGCCCTGATTTCAAATACTCTGCCCCCATAGTAGGTAACATCCTGATTTTAGGTTGGGGAAATAGCCTATACGCTAAGCTCCCTGGCTTCAACAAGGCTGAAGATAGTCACTCCCACTTAGTTGGGACAAGTTACAAATAGAAAACTTTTGATTCAGGGAAATCCAAAGGAATGGATGATGCAGACCTAAATTGTTTGATTTTGGAGTAATTTTATTCTTAAAAGAAATAAAGGAAGAAGTTTTCTGAATAAACTGAATGCTTTGAAGGCCAGCGTAGCAGAGGCGGGGGTCTGGGGACCATGGTTTCAGGGGACATCTAAGTCAGTTGGGATAATAAAATCTATTAAGAAAACATTCTGCATCCCACTTTGAAGAGTGGCATCTGGGGTCTTAAATGCTAGCAAGCGGCCATCTAAGATGCGTCAATGAGTCTCAACCCACCTGGATCAAAGAAAATTGAAGAACACCAAGGACACAAGGTAATAAAGAGCCCAAGAGACAGAAAGGGCTACATGAACCAGAGACTACATTATCCTGAGACCAGAAGATCTAGTTGGTGCCCGGCCACAACCGATGACTGCCCTGACAGGGAACACAACAGATAACCTCTGAGGGAGCAGGAGAGCAGTGGGATGCAGACCCCAAATTCTCGTAAAAAGACCAGACTTAATGGTCTGACTGAGACTAGAAGCACCCCGTTGGTCATGGTCCCCAGACCTTCTCTTGGCCCAGGACAGGAGCCATTCCTGAAGCCAACTCTTCAGACATGGATTGGACTGGACAATGGGTTGGAAAGGGGTGCTGGTGAGGAGTGAGCTTCTTGGATCAGGTGGACACTTGAGACTATGTTGGCATCTCCTGCCTGGAGCGGAGATGAGAGGGTGGAGGGGGTTAGACCCTGGCGAAATAGACACGAAAAGAGAGAGTGGAGGGAGAGAGCGGGCTGTCTCATTAGGGGGAGAGTAATTGGGAGTGTGTGGCAAAGTGTATATGGGTTTTTGTGTGAGAGACTGGATTTGTAAACTTTCACTTAAAGCACAATAAAATTTATAAAAATAAAATAAAGGGTGGGTCTAATATGCCAAGAGAAATGGAGACTGTCAGCATAGGAATGAAGTTCTACTCTCAGTCTGACTTTCTTGAACATGTCTTTGTGTCTGCTTCCCCTCCCCCCAACCCACACACATTCCACCCATGTGCAGAGGGGGAAAGATATTACTTCTCAGAATGAGCAGAACTATCCTCTCTCTAAGCCTATCTGTCCTTTTGACTTTTAGGAGCCCCTGGATTGTATAACTCACAGGGTCGCTATGAGTCAGAATTGCCTCGACGACAACAGCTTTGGTTTGGTCTTTTGGGGGATTGCATAAATGGATAAGTGCTCAAGTACTAGCCAAAAAGTTGGCAGTTTAAACCCACCCAGAGGCACCTGGGAAGACAGGCCTGGCAATCTGCTTCTGAAAGGTCACAGCCTTAAAAACCTTTTGGAGAGTTCTACTCTGCACACATGGGGTTGCCACGAGTAAGAATCGACTCACTGACACCTAACAGCCACCGCTATTGCTAGACAAGAACAAAAGCAGAAATAAATAAGCAAAGACATTGAATCAGAAGAAATATAAAAGAGGCAAAAAACAGGTACAGGGTCAAGGAAAACAAAGTCCCCAGGACTTGCAAATTAATTGCCTGGAGAGTGCATTGTATCTGGTGCTAGATGTGGGATAGAGAGCAGGGGAAACAGTGTCAGTTGAGGAAATAGAGATCAGGAAGTCTGCTTATCCTCACATTGGTGTATCCCAGAATAGCCCCATCCAGTCACCCAGCAGGAGGTTGTGTTCCACAGCTGCTCTGCAGATGGGCAGGACAACAGGGCTAAAGGAAATGGGGAAGGCCAGTTCCACCACAGCAATGGCGTTAGATGTGTTTTCTTAGAAGTTAAGGTGGGGAATAATCCTGGACATGGGTATTATCATCATTTTGGACTCTGGGCGACCAAAGACCTGAAGCGACCCCACCAATATATTGTATTTTCTGACGTCCTCAGACCTGAGAGGAAGGAAGCAGAAAAGGTGCAGTGGGTTTGGTGTGACTCTGCCATAGATTGTCACAGCAGAAGCCAATGTTCTGAGATTAGATCTGTTCTCTAGCTCTTCTTAATGGTTCATTCCCTCAAGAACTATTGGGCACCTCCTGAAGATACAAATGAGAGTAAGATAGGCATGAACTCGCCATCATAAAGTTGTATGTATGTGATGGAGGAGAGAGAGACCAGCGACAAGCAAGTAAACAAGCACAAAATTGAAAATTTGTGATAAATGTTATGAAGAAAACTAACAGGATTTAAGACAGAGAATAAAGGAAGAGTAGTCTTTGGATTGGGGGTTGAGGAAAGTCTCACAGAAAAGGTAACTTTTCAGTTGAGTCACGAAAGGTAAAAGGTGTCAGCCATGCAAAGAGCTATAACAAAAAGCATTAAAAAGCATTCCAGAGAGAGGGAATAGCATGTGCAAAGACCCTGAGGGTGAGAAAGCTTGGCAGTTTCTAGAAACTGAAAGAAAAGCTGGAGCTGAATATAAGCCACAATGAGGCATTTGGGTTTTATTCTAGGTGCATAGACAGTGGACAACGTGGTGGTATAGTGGTTAAGAGCTATGGCTGCTAACCAAAAGGTTGGCAGTTTGAATCCACCAGGTGCTCCTTGGAAACCCTATCGGACAGTTCTACTCTGTCCTATAGTGTTGCTATGAGTCAGAATCAACTCGACGGCAACAGGTTTGGTTTGGCATGGCATGGACAGCCATCGGAGGATTTGAGGGAGAGAGTGAAATGACCTCATCTCTGTCTTTTAAAAGCACCACTTCATTGTGTGGCAGATGGACTGAAGGGGCTAGAGTGAAAGGAACAAAACCTGATATGCTATTTCAGTGGTCCCGAGCAGCTATGCTAGAGTCTAAGTATATTTTAGAAGTAGAATTGACAGGACTGGATGTGGAGGGTGAGGAATAGAGAGGCATTGTAATTCTGGCATAAGAACTGGTTATGATGTCGAATAAGATGGAAGAGGGCGGGGAGAGAGAGGAATGAGTTTGGGGTAGTGGGAAGAGTGTGGGGTAAAGTAGTTCTGTTTTGGCTGTGTTACCTGGAGATGCCAGTGAGACATCCAAATGGAAGTGCGTCAGGACTAGAGATATAAATGTGGGCGTTATGAGCAAATATATGACCTAGTAAACCATGGGAATGGATGAGTTCACCTGGGGAGGGTAAAGAGGGCTCAAGACTGAGCATCCAGAGTGTGTGATGACGTAGGCCTGCTGAGAAGGAGGCACCCTCCCCTGGGGACTGTCTCCTTGGGTAGAGACCTAGGTGGGAGTAGAGGCAGCTTTTTTTTTTCCGTTTCAATTGTGATTGTCAGTGGTGAAGAGGCCTGAAGTGTGAGAGTAGTTGCATGGAATTGTGAGCTAGGGCTGGAAATATTTAGACCCACTTCTAACGTACAACTTACCATATCAGATGGTACAAGTAAGCCCCTCTCTGGCCTCAGCCCAGGAGGTCCAGTCACCCAGGCCCCCTGTCATGGATTGAATTGCGTTCCCCCAGAATATGTGTCAACTTCGTTAGGTCATGATTCCCAGTATTGTATGGTTGTCTTCCATTTTGTGCTTGATGAAGTTTTCCCATGTGTCGTAAATCCTAATCTCTGCCAGTGGTTAATGGGCAAGATTAGATTATATTAAAGAGGGTTAGGGTGGGATGTAATATCCTTATTCGGGTCACATCCCTGATCTAATGTAAAGGGAGTTTCCCTGGGGTGTAGCATGCACCACCTTTTATCTTGCAAGAGATAAAAGGAAAGGGAAGCCAGAAGAGAGGGGGGACTTCATACTACCAAGAAAGCAGCACCAGGAGCAGAGCGCATCCTTTGGACCTGGGGTTCCTGCGTGATGAAGCTCCTAGTCCAGGGGAAGATTGATGACAAGGACCTTCCTCCAGAGCTGACAGAGAAAGCATTCCCCTGGAGCTGACATCCTGAATTTGAACTTCTAGCCTACTAGACTATGAGAAAATAAACTTCTGTTTGTTGAAGCCATCCACTTGTGGTATTTCTGTTACAGCAGCACTAGATAACTAAGAATTTGGTACCAAGAGTGGGGTGCTGCCCTAACAGATACCTAAAATGTGGACGTGGTTTTGAAACTATGAATGGTTAAAAGACTGGCAGCAGTAGCAGAGCCAGGAGACCAGTGCCAGACAGTGCTGGAGCTGACCCATGGAGTGAGAGAGCTGAGTACCTTTGCACAGGAGCCTTCCTGGTGGAGTGGGGTGCCTTTGGACACTTATAGGTGGAACCAGGCTTGCCGACCCACAGAGCAAGAGAGCTGAGTGCTTTCTGGTGGAGTAGGGTGCCTCCAGGCACTTGTCAGTGGAGCTACAGAGCTTTGGAACACTTGCATCAGCAGGGCAGATGCAGGCATGAGGTCCAAGGGCTGAGAGGCCAAGGAACCAGGAAGCAGAAGCTGAAGAAACAAAGAGCACAGGAAGTTCAGCTGCCTCAGTCTCAAAAGGTATGGCCATGACCTCTGGGGTCTCAAAGGGTAGAGCAGTGGCCTCTGGGGTTTCTAAGGGTGAAGTCACCACTCAGATGAAGTAGGAGAATGGTGTGCCTAAAGCTGAGGGAGCAGAGTTGCTGTTCGTGTGGGCCTAGAGGGCAGAGCTGAAGCCCAGGGCAGAGAGTGCAGCCAGTACCTAGAGTCTGGAGGGCAGGGCCATTGTGTAAAGTGTCTCAGAGAACAGAGGATTATTTTCAAAGCCTCGAGGGCTAATGTAATATGTTCTGCTGACTTGTTTGGTGCCTGTTATGCCTTCTTTCCCTCCAGTTTCTCCCATTTGTAATGGAAATATCTAGCTTGTGCTGTTTCAGCATTGTACTTTGGAAGCAGATAACTTGTACTCTAGTTTTCACAGATGAAGAGGAATTTTTGGATTTTGGACTTGGAGTTGATTAAGCCTTGCTATGATATGATATGATAGGGTGAATGTGTTTTACATGTGGCAAGGACATGAATTTTTAGGGGCCAAAGGGTGGAGTGTCATGGATTGAACTGTGTCCCCCCAAAATATGTGTCAGCTTGTTTAGGCCATGATTCCCAGTATTGTGTGGTTGTCTTCCATTTTGTGATTGATGTAATTTTCCTATGTGTTGTAAATCCTAATCTCTGCCTGTGGTTAATTAGGCAAGATTAGGTTATGTTAAAGAAGATTAGAGTGGAATGTAATACCCTTATTCAGGTCACATCCCTGATCCAATGTAA
Source organism: Loxodonta africana (assembly GCF_030014295.1). Lineage (NCBI taxonomy): Eukaryota > Metazoa > Chordata > Mammalia > Proboscidea > Elephantidae > Loxodonta > Loxodonta africana. Next base: position 73,292,321 of record NC_087354.1, on the reverse strand, counting down.
AGGGAGTTCCCTGCTGTGTGGCCTGTATCACCTTTTATCTCACAGCAGCACTGGATAACTAAGACACCCCCTGGTGGGTATCTCCCCAGCAAGGCCAGCACTCACCTGAAGCAGCTTGCCACTGTCAGTGCACACTGCTCTGAATTGAGGGTGCCTGCGCATCCCTGAGCCAAGCACTGGTGGATGCTGATGTGCCAGGGCCGCTGCCCCACATTGGTGTCCCGACCTGAAACAATGCTGGATAAGACTATGGGCTGCCCACAGACTGCAGACAAAGAGGACAAGGCATGTGGGACCTGCCCCTCTGACTCCACCCTTCTCTGCTTATCCCAAACTGGTGTCCTCTCTGTTCCTTGGCACAGATTCTCCTCACTTGGTCCACCCAGCCAGGGGCACCATACTTTTGTTTAAGAGATCCTCTGGTTCCTCCTCATCTGTACCTAGGGAGAGAGAAGGGGGGAATATGGAAACACCCATGATGGACTCTTGTTGCTCTAGGGGGTCCTATCCCATGTCCTCTGCAGCCTTTCTTGGGCTTGGAGTCCTTGTCCCCAACTAGGATTCTCCTCAGCTGAGCTCCCCAGCTGGGCCCATATCTCTGTCCTCAAGATCAGCACATCCTGTTTCCTGGTCTCAGGCCCGCAGGGAGGAGCAGGCCAGGGAACCACAGGAGAAGGGGGCCTGGATGGATTCCTCTGCCTCACCTCTTCTCTCCTTCAGTCTTCACCCCCTGCCAGATACTGAGGGACCAGACTTCAGAAATGCAGCTGCAGGACTCAGAGGGAGGTACTGGGGTCTGAGACGCACCCTGCTGTCTGGGGAGAGCAGGTGTCTGGGTGTCCTCCTGTGGGGTGGGGGATGGGAGGTGGGCAGAGGGGCAGGTTGAGGGGTTTGAAAGAACCAGGATTTGCTCGGTGCATAGTGACCCTGGTGTGTAGCGAGTCTAGCCTCACAGCAGTCTCTCCTCTCATTGACCAACCTGGCACATCTCAGGGACCTGTCCTGTCTATTCCTAATTCCATCTTGACCAAGTATGAGCCAACAGAGGCAGATCCTTGAGCTTGGATCACAAAGAGCTGTGGAAACTGATTGCCAGGTCTTGGCCTCTAGAAAGGTTATAGGACAGGCAGGAGAAAATAAAAAAGAGAAAGTAAGCCAGTCTGTTGGCTCCTTCTCTCTTTCCTGTTTTGCCTCAATCTCTTCCTGCTGTCCAGTTTTTGTATGCATATGAGGCAACTGAAACTACCATGGCTTGGGTCAGGTGCACCTTAGTCCTCAAAGCGACATCTTTGCTTTTTAACACTGTAAAGAGGTCTTTTGCAGCAAATTTGCCCGATGTAGTACGTCCTTTGATTTCTTCACTGCTGCTTCCATGGGTGTTGATTGTGGATCCAACTAAAATGAAATCTTTGGCAACTTCACTATTTTCTCTGTTTATGACAATATTGCTTACTGGTCCATTTGTGAGGATTTTTGTTTTCTTTATGTTGAGGTGTAATCCATACTGAAGGCTGTAGACTGATCTTCATCAGTAAGTGCTTTGAGTGACCCTATATGACAGTAGAACTGCTCCAAGGGGCCCCCGAGGCTGGAATCTTTATGGAAGCAGATCACCAGGTCTCACAGAGCTGTTGGTGGGTTCAAACCTCCAGCGTCAGATTAGCAGCCAAGCACTAACCATTGTAGCATCTGGGCTCCTTGCCTTCCTAAGTGAACACGTATTTACTGGTCTTTGTTGTGAACAAGGCAAAGCCTGGAGCAGACTCTATAGAGTCGCATAGACCATGGGGACTGCCTTCAAGGAGGGGACATGGTCGGAGAGAGAGGGAATCAGGAATCACTCCGGAGGCTTTTATTGATAATTTATATCATGTTCACTAAAAAAGGGGGGGCAGAGATTATGAAAGCTTAATAACAGAGCTGTCCAGCCTCATTCCCACCTCTCCATGGGTCATTTTGGATAACCTAAATGCTGAGTAAATATTGGTCAGTACTTTTAATAACATGATGATGGTGATGAGACACTTACTGAGAATCTTTAATGTTCCAGGCTCAGTGCTTGGTGCGGGGGGCATTATGGGTAAAACAAAAATGAGCATGATTAGAAGGCTTGTAGAAAAAAGGAGAGATTATACTTCTAAAAATCAAGGATGGGGTTATTACCATTATTGTAATTGAGAGTTAATTTAGCTTCAAGCTTTCTAGAGGCCAAGGCAAAAAAAAAAAGGTTACGAGGCTTGCATTGTCTAATTACAAGAAATATACTGTTTAGTCAGAAGATTAAGTTTTTCCCCTTGGCAGTAAATTCAGTGAATTTCACAATATTATAAAAAACACGTTGGTTAACATTAAATGAACAGTTTTGTAGGGAACCGAGAAACATTTCTTCTCTCTTACATTGTCTCAATAAATGCTGACACCATCGTTTTGAATCATGATTCAAGCATTTCTGTGAAGAGCTAAACTAAATTATTTATAATTTTTGCTATGCAACTTGAAACAAAAAGTAGGACTTAGAGAAGATGCTATTTTCCTTTTTCAAGTACCACTCTTTCCAGCTGTGCTTTGGTGAGTTCCATTTTCATTATACACCGTGCAGTCATGGGACTGTCTTGATGTTTTGTTCTGTAAACTAAGGGACCTGGCTTATATTTTTGTTTCTGTGAGAGCCCATCTCAGCTTGGTTATGGGCTACAGGAAGCCCTGTTGGAAGAACAGTGCCAGTGCTAAATAAAAGTTCCAAACACCTCTTATAGATAACAAGTCTCACCCTATTAGAAGGAAAAAGATGAGGCTTCACAGTGGGAAGCAAAAATAATTTTGTTCATAACATCCAGAAGTTAGAGTTTTTAGGATACTAATGTATACAATTTATAATGGTGGTGGTGTTAGATACAACAGTAGGTTCAAACACTTCATGGGATTTGGTTCCTTGGTTTGAAGATTTAATGTCGTGGTTTCATGGGACTTCCCAGTTAACTGGGCCAGTGACATGTTTAGTGCTTTTATTCTACCTTCTAGTTTGTTGCGTAGTGCCTGGGGTCTTAAAAACTTGCAAGCGGCCATTCAAAGTACAAAAATTGGTCTCTGTTTTCCTGGAGCAACAAGTAGGAGAGCCAGAAGTAGGAGGAGTATATGGAATGTGTAGCTAATTGCCTCTGCGAACAACTACCTCCTTTGTCATGAGACCAGAAGAACTGCATGGTTACTGAACGTTTTGATCAAAGATTCCATAGAAGAATCCTGATCAAAATGGGGAGAATGCTGAACAGATTTTCAAATTCACATGGACTTCAGACTTCTTGGAGCCATAGATGGTGGATGAATCCCTGAAACTATTGCCTGGAAGTAATCTGTAAACGTTAAACCAAAAATGTCCTCTGGGGAGGGAAAAACACTAACTAGACAGTAGATAAGTAGTAACTTCGGTGAAGGGTAAGACAGTACACAGTTCTAAGGAAGCCAGCACAACTTGTCCAAGGTAAGGTCATGGAAGCTCCATAGACACGTCCGAACTCCCTAAGGAATTGAATTACTGGGCTGAAAGCTGTGGGGACCACGGTCTTGGGGAACATCTAGCTCAATTGGCATAACATAGTTTGTGAAAAAAATATTCTACATTCTACTTTAGGGAGTAGCATCTGGGGTCTTAAAAGCTTATGAGCGGCCATCTAAGATATTCCACTGGTCTCATTCCGTTTGGAGCAGGGGAGAAAGGGGAAAACTAACGACACAAAGGAAAGATTAGTCCAAAGGACTAATGGATCACAACTACCACAGCCTCCACCAGACTGAGTCCAGCACAACTAGATGGTACCCAGTTACTACCACTGACTGCCCTGACAGGGATCACAATAGCGGGTCCTAGACAGAGCTGGACAAAAATGCAGAACAAAATTCTAACAACAACAAAAAACAGATTCACCAGCCTGACAGAGACTGGAGAAACCCTGAGAATATGGCCCCTGGACACCCTTATAACTCAGTAATGAGGTCAGTCCTGAGGTTCACCCTTTAGCCAAAGATTAGACAGGCCCAGAAAACAAAGTGAGACTAAATGGGCACACAAGCCCGGGGGGCAAGGATGAGAAGGCAGGAGGAGACAGGAAAGCTGGTAATGGGGAACCCAAAGTTGAGAAAGGTAAAGTGTTGACATGTCATGGGGTTGGCAACCAGTGTCACAGAACAATATGTGTATTAATTAATGAGAAATTTGTTTGTAAGCCTTCAAGTAAAGTACAATAAACATATATATATTTCCTGAAGTCTTCTTAAAACCAAATGATAGTTTAGCTTAACTGTTAAAGTCTGCCTTGAACATTATGCTTTTGTTAAGAACTATCTATCTGTGTAGGATCAAGTTGACAACAGCAACTCAAAAGATTAGATAGGAACCTTAGTGGGCAGTGAGTTTATGTTATTGGGAGAGGAACACACAGAAAAGGAGGGTGAGAATGTAATCAGTGTCACTAAATAGTACTTGTAGAAGCTGCTGATTTGATGTATGTTTTGTTGTGTATATTCTTAACAACAACAAAATTATTTAAAAAAAGAAAAGAAAGCCCTTATCTTCAGGGAATTTACATCCTAGTTGTAGGTTAGAGCTTAACAAGTGTTTTGGAGAAAAATAAAGCAGATTGAGGAGGATAGGGACGTGGGGGTGAGGGTTAAATAGGGTGGGCAGTGAGGGCATCACGGAGGTGATTTCTGAGCAGAAATCTGAAGGAACAGAGGAAATGAGCAAGGTCAATGACTTAGGGAATGGGGGTCCAAGCATAGAGAACCAGCAGGTGCAAAGGCCCTGAGGCAGAGCTGTGTTTGGGGCATATGAGAAACATTGTGGGTGAAGCCAAGTGAATGAGAGGCTCCAGTGATCAGAAATGAGGTCAGACAGGGAATGGGCCCAGATCATGTAGGCACATTGTGAGGACCTTGGCTTTTATTCTCAGTGCAATGGGGTGATTTTGATCTGACTTCAAGTTTTAAACGGGTCACTCTGGCTACTGGGTTGAGGATGGAGAACAGCCAGAAATTAATGCAGTAATCTGGGCAGGAGTTGATGGTAGCTTTGGAGCAGAGGTGTGGAAGGAGAAGTGATGAGAAGTGGCTGATTCTGGTTACACTGTGAAGGTAGAATCAATGGGGTCTGCTCATGGATTGGGTGTAGGGTGTGAGAGAAAGAGGGGAGTCAGGGATGACTTGTATGATTTTTGGCCTGAGCACCTGGAAGAGTGGGATCACCATTTCCTGAGGTGGGGGAACACTGTAGGAGGAGCAAGTTTTTGGGAGTTAGATTAGGAGTACATTTGTAGATATGTTAAGTTTTAGGTTCCTGTTAGATGTCCAGCTTGAGATGTCAGTTAGGCAGTTGAATATATGAATTTGGGATTCAGGAGATGAGTCCAAGCTGAAGGATGAGACTAGAGTGTCATCAGTATGTCATAGTATTTAAAGCCATGAGACAAGATAACTTAGAGATGAGCATAGATCGAGCCCACTGTGAGGCCTAAGGATGGATCCCACCAAAGGTTAGATGAAATAAACAGGAATCAATGAGACACTGAGATGGCTAGCAGTGAGATGGATGGAGAACTGAGAGTGGCATCCTGGAAGCAAGTACCAAAAGTGTTTCAAAGGGGAGGGTGGGATCAGCTGCCAAATGCAGCAGACAACTGATAACTGACCATTAGCATCATGGAATAAGGTTGAAGACAGAGTAAAGGAGAGTGATTGGGGATAGCAGATGATAATTCTTTTAAGTGGCTTTGCTTTAACATGTAGCAGAGAAACAGCTGGCAGAAGATGGGGGGGCAGAAGTTTTTGTTGTTTTAAGATGGGAGAGATTACATCATGTTTGTGTGTCAATGCAGTTATTCAATGAAGAGGAAGAAGATGCAGGAGGGAAAGTGAGGGAACTGCAGAAGTAGTGTTCTTCAACAGACGGGAGAACGCGGGATCTAACCCATCAGTTGGGGGCTAAGGATGCTTAGATTGGAGCACATCCAGGCCTTTGGTACAACAGGAGCAGACGCAGGTATGTGGGCACAGGTGCCACTGAGTAAGATGTGGTGGAGGTAGTTCTCTGCTGGTTTATGAAGTAGTGAACCAGTCGTCCACTGAGAGTGAGGATGGCAGTGGAGGTGTTGAGGGCTTAAGGGGAGAAGGAATGAAATAGCCATTTCAGAGTGTGAGAGATGAAAGGGCTAGGGAATTACAGTATGGTTGCTGGGCAGCAGAAAGAATCCACTGGAATTTAAAGTGAAATCAACACATGTGTTCAGCTCCATGGGTGGAGGCATGGTGAAGGCAGAGGGTTGGCTTTAAAGAGGGTGTGATTTTCTTAGATGAGTGTGATGAAGGGGGAAGGAGCAAGGGAGTGATTATAATGATTACCCATGAACTTAAGCTGAAAAAGAGAGAAAGAAGTGAGAGGATATAGAAAGTGAGAAGAGTCCCCAGGTGGCACAGAGCATTAAGCGCTAAACTACTAGCCAAAAGGTTGGCAGTTTGAACACATCCAGAGGTGCCTCGGAAGGCAGACTTGGTGATTTACTTCTGAAAGGTCACAGCCTTGAAAAGCCTACGGAGCAATTTCTACTCCGCACACATGGGGTTACCATGAGTCATGGACTCGATGGTGACTAACAGCAACAACAATAGAGAGTTAAAAAGTGATAAAAATCAGTGAATTGCAAGGCCTGATGGGGTTGAAACATTATTGGAATTGTCATAGTTGATTTAAGGAGTGAGCAAGTAAGATAATAAATGGGTTGGGAAGGTGGGGTGCTTAAAACTGAGATCCTGGAAGGCTTACAATCATTGGTGATAAGAAGGTCAGGGAAGGCCATAGGAGTATCATCTGAGATCATGTTGAAAGGTCCTTCAGTCCTGGAGGCAAGTTATGGTGGAAAGACAGTGAATGTTGGGGGAAGAAGGGGAGCAGGTGTAACAGGAGTGTTCAGAGAGGTCCATAGCCCCCTTTCTTTCATTTTTCTCTGAGTTCTTCAAGTGAGGATCTGAAGAGCCGCTTAAATTGGACCTGGAATCGATCCATTAGCCAGCATTCTTTGTTGACTATTATTCAACTGGCAGTCCACCTAGCCAAACTGCTATTTCCGGCCTCAGTTTTCCATTTGGTTCTCGAAACCTTCATGGGAGACTTTGTGTGAGGCCCAGGCAGGCAGGTGGCAAGAAATCCTAGAGTTCATAGTTATTAAAATAGCAATAGGCCTGGCTCCCTCTTCTCCTGATGTCTACTGGGTATAATATATGGTTAGGTTTTTTTCTTTATAATCGTTGAAACAATTTAAACAGTAGAAAAGTGTACGAAGTGAAACTGGAAAGTTTCCTTCCTCACCTTCCCTACTGCATGGGTTGTTTTGTGCGCATCATTTCTCTCTCCCCTCCCTGCCTTTTCCTCGATTTCTGTCTGTACATATATGTGTGTAGGGTCTGTATACACGTATCTGTGCACATATATATTTATACCACAGATTGAAATGGAAATATTCTGTATGCCACTCTACACGCAATTTAACTTTTCCACTCAAAGTCCTTGCATGCTAGTGTATTCCGGGTAACTGTATAACATACCACAGTACAGAAGTAGCAGAGCTTTCAAATTATGATGGTTGTTCGAGCTTTCCTTATTTTTGCTGTTACAAGTAAAGCTGCGGCACATACATACTTTACATTTCACACACACGTGCAATTGCTTTGACAGGAATTGCTTTGACATGGAATTATGAAAGAAAAGACAGTGTGTGTTCTAAAGCCTAATCTGTACTGCCAGATTGTCCTCCACAAAGATGGCGCCAGTTTATCATGACCGAGAGCGTGGCTTACCCACATCCTCATTCATACTAGTTATTTATCTTTTTTATCTTCCATTTTGGCCAAGCTGATAAGACCATTGGGAAAAAAACGTTTTAACCAAAGTATAACACACTAATTTGAGGAGAGTAACTGAAATCCGGGAATAAGAAAAAGAAGATATTTCATTCTTATCTCTTATGCAGGGCTGGAATATTAGCACTTGTCTGAATTCTAAGCTAAAATTTAGCTTAACAGGTAGGGCCTTAACTTACTCTTTAGAGGAAAGTGAGTGAACATATCGGGGCAGGGATGGAGAGTACCTCAATGGAAGTCACCAAAATAGAAGAGGACAGACCTGATTTCTGGTTTGTTCTTGGAAATGTTGTTTCCAAATCTTTTTTTTTTTTTTTTAACAGCAAGTTTGCAAAGATTTGAAGCTCTCGGGCAAACTGTTACAAGAGACTGATTTCAGACTTTTTAAAAATTTAATTCTGGGCTTCTGGTGACTAAATTGGAAAGAAATTTTACGTCAATAATCAGATTTTCAGATCTTTCTAAACTTTTTTAAGTAAATGATTTTTTAAAATATATAACAAAGTTGCACTTTGACTGTTTTTGAATGAGGAACCTGTAATAGTACTTACTTAATATTATGTAACTTTTTAAATATTATGTGATGTCTTTTTTTTTTTTAATCAGCATGCCCTTCATTTCTTCATGCTTATTTTATATAGAATCTTATATTTCTGTTCTCCCTCCAGTTGAAAGCGTTGTCTTTTCTGATGATTTGACAACTTTCTAATACTTTTTCCAGAAAAAGGTTTGGAAACAAATCTTAGGTATGAAGCTAGAAAAGCCAAGTCTTCAGTTCTTTTATTGAACTAAGAAAATATTTTTAAATATTGTGACTTTTATAGATATGATGAATACATACCTAAGACAAGAGGTAGACGTGCACAGACTCTGAGTACACGTATGAGTATACGTGTGCTTTGGATTCCTTCATGGCGAGTTTGTACTTGTCAGCACAATAATTACACACCCTTGATTGCTTTATAGTCCAGCATTCGTGTAATTAACACATCTGTTTAAAACTTAGAACAGTCTTGCAGTATGCACTTAAATGTTTTTGAAGCTCACTTTATGTCTTTAAAGAGAAGGTGATAGAAAAGTAACAGATGGCCCACAAGGATGTTCAGTTGACAAGGGAGGAACTTAATTTAGCTGCTTTAGTTCCTGAATTAAAAAAAAATCGAAAGCAATATAACTTCACTTTAAAAAAAAAAAAAAAAAAAACTTGGGTAAATGTTTCCACCCAAGTGATTTGTCTGTGTTTTGTTTTTGCAGGGGAGCTGTGGACAGGGAGGAAGGAGAGAGAGAAAGAGGGAAAGAGATGGGCCCTGATCCAGTGGTTGACAGACCTGAGATTTGAACCCAGGTCTATGGTTCCAAAGTCCATGCTTTTTCCACATGTCTGTTTTCAGTCGACCTTTATCATTCTCAGTGCCCAAAGCAGCTTTTCCTAATCTTAAATCTAAAAATGCACCTGACTGGATTATGCATGTTTGAACATGTAAAAGTATTTTCTTGTTAAATTAACTTTAATCTTATACTTAATGTTCCTTGTTTTATGGGGAGAACTTTGAAGCAAGGATCAGAAATCCAATGACATTACTGCTTCCTAGTTAGAGAAATCTTTATTCAGTGCTAAATAAAAATATATTGGCTGGTGTTTTGTCAGCTGTATTTAATATGAAGCACTAAATTCCTGAACATGATGGGTAAAATACTTCATCCAATTCAGAGATAGCTAGACTTTTCCAGACTCTCACTAGGAAAAATTTAAAAAAAGGAAGAAAGAAAAAGAAAACCATTTTAAAGTATCTTAGACAGTATGGTTAACATGAAGGTAAAAAAAGGTAAAATCTGGTATGTCTGAAAGCAGGATGGTTATTGTCGTGATGTTATTTTAGTGTTTGCTTCCTGTGGCTTGCTGCTAGTGGGGCTGTGAAGAATATTTGTTTATGGAAGTTTCAGTGCGGAACATAGGAAAGTGAGAACAGCTATTCAAAAACAAAACAAAACAAAACAAAAACTTGTTACTGTTGAGTTGATTCTGACTCACGGTGGCCCCGTGGGTTGTACAGTAGAACTGCTCCATAGGGTTTTCAAGACTGTAATCTGCTCAAAGGCACACAAAAACAACATCAGTCTTTAGGGAAGCAGACAGATGGCCAGGCCTTTCTCCTGTGACACTGCTGAGTAGGTTCGAACCACCAACCTTTAGGTTTGTAGTCAGGCACAAACCGTGCCACCCAGGGACCTGAGGACGGCCATACTATTGGTTTGTTCCAGAACTATTAGTTTATATCAAGTAGCTGCAATGAGGAAACCCTGCTGGCTTAGTGGTTAAGAGCTATGGCTGCTAACCAAGAGGGTGGCAGTTCGAATACACCAGGTGCTCCTTGGAAACCGTATGGGGCAGTTCTACCCTGTCCTGTAGGGTCGCTATGAGTCGGAATCGACTCGACGGCAACGGGCTTCGTTTTTTTGGTTAGCTGCAGTGAACTACAAGAAAATGATGCCACTTGTGCACAGCACGTACGTTAATTTCTTAAAGGTAAATAATTTTTTTTTGATGCAGCATAGTTGCATTATATGCAATACATTCCAGATTTGACTGTACCGTCTCATTCGATTCATACAAAGCAAACACATCTGCTAATATGCATTAAGGTTATAGTCTTACTATTAAAATGGAGGGACTGGAGGTGGTAAAGAGGATTGACTTCAAATGGGCACAAGGGATTTTTTTAGGGTGATGAGAATGTTCTAGAATTGAATTGTGGTGACGATGGCACAACTCTTTAAATGTACTAAAAATCATTGAATTGTATACTTCAAATAGGTAAATTTTATGGCCTAAATTACACTTCGATATAGCTGTTAAAAAAATTTTTTTTAATGAAATGGAAAATGTGGCTGATCCCAGAAGACAGAGAAAATCTAAAAGAACACTTACTATTGCTGAAATAGAGAAGGTTGTCAAAAAGCTACCTTCCCGTCCTCCTCCCCTAGGTTTATAAGTTAATTCTACCAAATCTTTAAGAAGCAGATTATTCCAGTGCTATTTGAAACTGTTCCAGAGCATAGAAAACAAAGGGAAATTCCAAATTCCTTTCTCGGGAGTGAGAATAACACTGAAATTGAAAGCAGGAGAGGATAATTCTCCTAAAAGAAAACGAGAGATAATGAAACAACTACCACCACCAAAAAAAAAAAAAAAGAGCCTTAAAAAGAAAGAAAAATTATAAAACTGGATCCAGTATCACATTTGGAAAGTGAAAGTAACATACAATCCAGTGTACAATTCGGCAGTGTAGCATGCTAAAGATGTGGGCTCTGGGGCTGGGCTACTCCTTTGCAACCCCAGCACCCTCTCTTTCTAGCTGTGTGACTTTGGGCAGGTTACTGAACTTCTTCCCTTATCAGTAAAATGGAACCAGTAATAAGAGAATTGCCTTATAGGGGTCTTGTGAAGGCTGAATGACACTCAATAAATGTTGGATATGTTAAAAATAATCAAAACTCACTGAAATTTCAACATTAGATTTATTCTGAGCAGTTATTCCATATGCATATAGAGAGACTTTTGATTCTAGAAAAAAGCAAATGGCTCAAAGAAGCTAGGTACAACGAGGTTTATAAAGAGGAGAGGAGGAAGAAGAATAGAAGATCAACCATTGGCTAAGCTTAACATGATTTATTTAACCCTGCTTCCCCCTTTGGGAACCCTGGTGGTACAGTGGTTAAGTGCTACGGCTGCTAACCAAAAGGTTGCCAGTTTGAATCCACCAGGTGCTCCTTGGAAACTCTATGGGGCAGTCCTCTAGGGTCGCGGTGAGTCAGAATCAACTCAATGCCAACTGGTTTGGTGTTTTTTTTTTTTTTTTTTTTTGCCTCCCCTTGATGGAGATCACGTGATATTGGGTTACTTCTGGGTGGTTGCTAATATTTGGCCCTCCACCCACCTGCAACCATAAGACTTTTTAAGATTTAAATTAGGAGGTAATGGTTTGACAACTATACTTTTCTAGCAGGATAAAGACAAATTGGCATTGCTGTAGAGCAGTTTCTGGCAGGCTTTTGAAGCTTGGGTCAGTCTTTTTATGGCTGTTTGGTTTCATGGATAAGAAAAACCTTAAAATCAAAGTAAGATCTCTGTTATTAATTTTCCTATTCAACATATTATAATGACTGTGTAGTTTATAAAAATTATGGATATGTCAGAATTTATTTGGTCATCCCGCTATTGTTGACTATCTAGGTTTACTATTATAAAGAGCAGTGCAGGAAATAGGTTTACATGGAAAATTTCCCTCACTCTTCCATTTCCTGAAGTTAGATTCTGGAGAAAAAGTTATAAACCTTTTAAAGGCCCAAATTTCTCTCCAGAAGCATCATAACCATTTCTACCACTGGTATATGAGAGTGTCTACATCTGCACTACTTGTACCAGCACTGAACATCATTAAAAAGAAAATCTTTGATAATTTGATAAACCAGAAATAGAATTTAATTATTTTATGGCCTTCCAGTATTAAAAGTCTAGAGCACAGCCTTAATTCGAAATGTTATCCCCAAATGCCTGACACTCCGAAAAATAGAAATGTCATCACTAGCCCTCTGTTCTAAAATTGGATTGTGATTATGATTGGGGTTGGGTTTTCCTTTTCATATTCAAATTTCACAGATGTTAGGGTATTTCCCTTGAGTAGCTTTGCTTCTGAAATTTAATCAAATGGAGGACTTTTTCTAAAAACATCAATTAAAAAATAATCTATCAAAACAAATGCCACCAGAGAAAAACTTTTTATATTTTGACTTAAGAGACAATATTGGAGCTATTCACTGTCCTCGAGGATAAGAATGTGACGCAGAAGGACTCACAAGAACACATCACCTGGGCCCTGAGGTATAAAGACAAAAGCAAGGACAATCTTGGAAAATATCTTTTAGGGAACTGTTCACATAAATTAATAAAACAGAGCACAAAAGACTTAAGGAGTCCTGGTGGTGAAGTGGATAAACGTTTGGCTGCTAACCAAAAGGTTGGTGATTTGAATCCACCTGGTGCTCCTTGGAAGCCTTATAGGGCAGTTCTGCTCTGTCCTGTAGGGTCGCCATAAGTCGAAATCGACTCGATGGCAATGAAAGTATTAGCATTTAGTGAACAGTAAGATTTTTTGGATCAGTGAAGACCCTCCTGACTGTCGTTACTGAAACCTGTACCAATGATTATTAAGAAAGACAACTCAAAATACAGAATCACAGTGATTTGGCAGTTTCTAGCCAATCTGAGGAAACCCTGGTGGCGTAGTGGTTAAGTGCTACAGCTGCTAACCAAAGGGTCGGCAGTTCGAATCCACCAGGTTCTCCTTGGAAACTCTATGGGGCAGTTCTACTCTGTCCTGTAGGGTTGCTATGAGTCGGAATCGACTCGAAGGCACTGGGTTTGGTTTGGGTTTTGGTTAGCCAATCTGAAAAGGTGAAGCTTTCAGTGGTTTTGCCCATTCGTAATACACTGATGATTCTGTAACATTCTTCTGACTCAGGCAGACATGGTTGAGGCAGCATCATTGTCCATTTTCCCACTTTTGCTTATTCTGTAATATTCCTTGGATTTGGGTAAGACATGGCTGTGGCAGCATGCTTGTCCGTTTATTCTACTTTTGCCTCTTTGCATATATGCCAAACAAAACTTTCTTTTTACTTTACTAAACTTCGTGATGTTTTTACTCTAGAACAATTTCAAACCTTCCTTTTTTTGTTTGTTTCCAAGAGGGTAATAAAGTCATTAATCTTCCATTCCTTCTCTTTATTGTTTCCTTCTCCAGTTAACCGAGGTGAAATCTTTAAACTCTTTGGGAAGTGAGAATGGGAAGTGGAACACTCATAAGTCTGCACTGGACCAATGCAAATCCATTTAATTAAGTTTGATTTTAGGTGACTTTTCAGCCAGAGCAATCTGGAAATTATATGATCTTTTACAAGAAACAGATATGACTGTCCTAGAAACATCTAGGAAAGTCTTGGGCACTGTTGCCACTAACAGCCAGAAAGGTTGGAAGAACCCATTCTTGTTATGGATTGAATCGTGTCCCCCAAAATTATATGCTGTAAATCCTCAGCCTTATACCTGTGAATGTAATTTCATTTGGGACTAGGGAATTCTTCCTAATGCTAGTGAGACTGTATGTGTATGTATCAGTGTAGGGTATCTTAAACCAGTCACTTTTTTGAGATATAAAAAGCAGAGGAGGCACAGAGAAAGAAGCACAACCAGAGGGGAAGATCCATGCCATATGATGATCACCAAGGAATGGAGGAAAAGAAGCTGGAAAGAGACAAGGACTGTCATGGATTGAATTATAAAAAACCAAAAACCCACTGCCATCAAGTCGATTCTGACTCATAGTGACCCTATAGGACAGAGTACAACTGCCCCATAGAGTTTCCAAGGAGCGCCTGGCGGATTTGAACTGCCGACCTCTTGGTTAACAGCCGTCGCACTTAACCACTACGCCACCAGGGTTTCTGGATTGAATTATGTTCCCCCCAAAATCTTTGTATCAACTTGGCTGGGCCGTGTGTGGTTGTCCTCCATTTTGTGATTGTAATTTTATGTTAAGAGGATTAGGGTGGGATTGTAACACCACCGTTACTCAGGTCACCTCCCTGATCCAATGTGAAGAGAGTTCCCCTGGGGTGTGGCTTGCATCATATTTTATCTCAAGAGATGAAAGGGAAGAAAGTAGAGAGTTGGAGACCTCATAGCACCAAGAAAGCAGCACCAGAAGCAGAACGCATCCTTTGGACCTGGGGTCCATGTGCCTGAGAAGCTCCACAACCAGAGGAAGGTTGAGGACAAGGACCTTCTCCCAGAGCCGAGAAAGAGAAAGCCTTGAATTTGGACTTTTACCCTGCTTTACCGTGAAGAAATAAATTTCTCTTTGTTAAAGCCATCCGCTTGTGGTATTACTGTTATGGCAGCACAAGATGACTAAGACAAGGACATTCCCCTGCGTTGACAGAAAGCCTTCCTCTGGAGCCAGTGTCCTGAATTTAGACTTCTAGCCTCCTAAACTGTGAGAAAATAAAATTCTGTTCATGAAAGCCACCCACTTGTGGTATGTCACGGCAACTCTAGGAACCTAAGGCACATGTCCTGGATTTGTGCTTCTGCAAAGGCTGAACTTGGCTAAGGGAGGAGCCCCGTTTCCTGTAGCAGAGCATTCCTTTGTAAACCTTGCCAGATGGCAACGTCCCCTCACTTTTTCTTTGAAAAAGCCAGTTAACAGAGAACTGAGTCTTGTCACACTCTCTAATCAAGAATTGAACAAATTACCATTAATACATTAGTGATTTTAAAGGCTTTAAGTCAGAAAGGTCAGCAGTGACAAATCTCCTTAATAATTTAATTACTCTTATATATATTTGGATTCTATACAACAGAGATCATTCATGTTTACCTG